>NC_143398.1:56836108-57470036 GCF_052110815.1 Crocodylus siamensis | reverse complement strand
ATAATTTAATATAAATGCACAGAATCAGAAATAGATGCAATTATGGAATCCATTGGCAGAGGTTCTATATACTATGATAAGCTGTGTATGTGTGCTTGAAGTAAAATCAAACAAGAGTTAAGTCTGAAAATAAAATTATTACTAAAGAGGCATATGTAAGTTTTTGTTTTTTATATTTGCTACTAGAGATGGGTGATTTAGACATTTTCTTTGGAAAAGGGTCAAAGCTCTGAGATGCATTATAATGCTTCTCACATCTTGAAGTCATGCACAAAAAGCAGTGTAGTTGTCTAAATGTGGCATTGTAGGTGAATTAAGGTGCCTATGACTGCAAGTGTCTATATGACACAAGATTGCACTTACTCAGTATACTTCTGCATACTCCATGAACAGCGCATGCCCCCGGGTGGCTGGGGGGGCATGATTGCGCTGGTGGCGGCAGTAGTGTGGCAGTGGTGGTGGGAGCTCCCACAGACGCTGTCGACACTATCAGCAACGGCGGTGGGGATGAGCACCAACCAGGGGTCGATGACCACCCATAGGCACTTCCGGCAGCAGCGGTAATTGTGGACCACCTGCAGATGCTGCTGGCAGGGTGGCATGCAGCAACCGTCCACAGGGGGTGCATCGCCATGCTCAGGGGGTGCACATTCACCTGCATGCACCCCCTATGTGTCACCCCTGGCATACTCTACTATTAATCAGTTGTCACAATCTTGTATGTACTGTTTTTTTCACAGTTGCTTAAAAAGACAATGTGTATTCAGTGTATTCACTGATTTTGAGGCTCTTTAGGATATGTTATGATAAATAGGTGGACCCAATCTCACTCCAGTGAAAGTCAATAGCAAAATTCTTCCTGAACTAGACTATAGTTAGAACTAAAAGAGTACCTCTCACAATCAGGAGGTATTGGTTTCTTCACACTAAATCATGTCATTATGGCCATTTTACTCCATATTAGTAGTACTATATAGATAGATAGTTCATAAAAAATATATTAGTCTTTTTAGTTATCTGAGTGTCCAAGGACATTAGGCAGTGGATTGCAAAACTAAATAAAGACTTAATATTTGAAAAAACCCAGCAATCTGAATATTGTCTACTGCATGGGTTTTCAACCTTTTTAATAAGTGTACTCTGGCAGCCCCCTTTTTAATAAGTGTACTCTCAGGGGGGAGGGATGGCAAGCAACCGGACGTAGAGCTGGAGGGGTAGTGAGTGGCCAGACACGGAGCAGGGGCATTGTGAGAAGCAAAGGGGCAGCAGCACAGCATCTGTACGACCCTACTCTCGCCCCACCCTGGCCCTGCTCCTGTGAGGCAGTGGCATGGGGTTGTGCTGCTCCATCCCAGTCCACCCCACGTACCCCCTGGGACCTTCAAACTACCCCCAGGGGTACTCATACCCCCTTGACAATCCCTGGTCTGCTGTATTACCACTTTTACTTCTAGGTGTCACAGAAAAGCTAAGGTAGGAAACAGCATCTTGAATGTCCTTGATCTTTTTAAGAAGATTAATTAATCACTTTCCACCTATATATGATCCTTCTCCAACTGAATGCAAGTCTTTTTTATGGTTGACTATTACAAACATGATATGCTGAATTTACACAAATACAAGACAAGATTTGCCCCTAATCAGCATGGGGATTTTCCCCCCAATCAACATGGGGAAAAAAGCCCCTTGCCTTATAATTGCATACAAGAAAAACTCATTAAAGGCATTATCTATCATTAAACCTCTGCCAAAAGCAGTATGTTCTCAGTAATGGAAACCAATTATGAAGTTGATTAAATGGAACCAATACTAAGCATGACAACACAACAGATGATCCATGAGGCAAACATACTGAAGGCAACCTTTTGTGGAGGAGTGGGGAAGGGCAGCTTAAAAAAAACAGGGCAGGTGTTCCCTTAACAGGGAAGTAGCACTGAGCCTGGAAGTACTGCAATACCACTGAGAGGGCCAGAGCTAGCCCTGACACCTTCCCCTTGGTGCTAAAAATACTATATTTGATCTTAGACAAAAGGCTGAAATCCTGATTCAAACCGTTTTTTAATTATACAAAACAAGGAAAAGAAACTATATTAACACAAACCATGACAACCTTCCCTACAATACCTTGTTCTTCTTACACCCCGTGCGAGTGCGGCGGGGCATTCAAGCCCCGAGACCCATGGAGCGGAAGGCTCCACAGCTACCGTCTGCCCACAACCCTGGGAGGCGCGGTGGGCGAGCCCCGAGACCTACGGGGCTGAAGGCTCTGCAGCTACTGTCCGCCCACAACCCCAGGAGGCGCGGCAGGCGAGCCACCAAGACCCGCGGGGCGGAAAGTGCCGTGGCCACCGCCTACCAGCAGCCTCGGGAGGCAGGGCACTTACTCACCTGTTGCAGGTATGAAGAGAAGCCAGCGGGCTTAAAGGCAAGCCCGGGACCAAGGAGCGGCGGACCGGAAGTGCCGGTGTGAGAGCAGACTGCCAGCAGAAGTGCAGCGCGGGGAAGACGCTCCGAAACGCAGCCGTCCCGTACGTTCTGGGGCAAGGGTAAGGCCCCAGAAGGGGCGAGACGACGAGGGCTGTAGACCCTGAAATTGGTGGTTGAGACTGGGGTGGTCAGGAGCACCCGACCACGATGGATTTAGCACGGCAGGCAGCTTAACCTTCAGGGTGGCTAGTAGCACCCCAGCACACCTGTGCAAGGGAAGGGTTCCTCCAGAGAGGAGAGGACTCTTAGGGGAACGAAAGGAGTTCCCGGTGATACAGACTTTTGAGGAATCCTACGCGGGCCGGCGGACCATAGGAAGCCGGGATTTGGTGCCCGCGAGTGAACTGAGTGTAACCCTAGACAGGGTGATTTTTGGGACTCGCTATCTCAGGCGTTGGCCTGCACTCCCACCCTAAGGGAAGTGGGGGGGCGTTGAGAGACTGATTACAAATTGACACGGAGGCCCAGGCGAGGGTGTAGGGGAGGAAGGAGCCCTCAAGGACCACCCCTCTGAGGTGACGGGAAATCTCATTTCTGGCCTGGCGCACGCTAGAAAGAATTCACTGAACATACTAACCATCCAAGTCGTGGCAGGCGGTTCTGGCGTATGCCGCTCCGGGAACAGCACACTTCCGGCTGGAGGTGGGGACGGGATGAGAAAAGACAGTGCCATAATCGGACACGTTCACAACCCCTTTTTACCATTAACACACTAACCTCTCACAAACCACCCCCAACCCAAGAGGAAGCAACAACTTTCACTCTGTCCCTTTGTCCTTTTGGAAGAAAAACCACCACACTTCATTCCTTCATTTCTTCTCTGCCTTCTCCTTCCCCATCTCATCCACATCTTTATCTATATAGCATTTCATTTCATATATTGCCAGCTCCAAACAAACATTCTTATCTAGTGAAAGCCAGTCCCTTAACCAACAGTAGGTTTTTCACCTTCCATATAGCTACTGTTGCACATAGTAGTTTGGTTCTCTACCTGTGTCTACCAGGACTTTGGGCATCAACCCATACAACATGATTTTATATGTTAAGTCACAGTTCATATCAATCGCTCCTAAAAAAATGACACACTCCATCCTCCTATACCCCTGCACAAAAGCACAGTCCCAAAGTAAATGCATTACAGATTCTTCAGCCCCACATCCCTCTCTTGGGCACACTGCCAACCTTACCAAACCCCATTTATAGTTAATGCCCTTCAAAGAAAGAATGTTCTGTATTATCATCCATATGATATCCGCATGTTCGCCTTTCAATTTATTATCTGTCACTTTTTTCCACACTTTTCTCATCTGTCTTTCTATCAGATCCCAAACTATTGGTAGCTTATCATATTACTCATCTTCTTACAGTCTTTCAAACATTCTAATCCCACTCCCTCTTGTTTACAAAGCTCTCCATCTTGACATAGTGGTCCAGGGGCTGTGACACCTAGAGCTTTTTCCAATCTCCCCCATACATGCCCTATCTTCTTAACGTTCTTCTGGGCAGGTAAGGGCAGAAATATGCTGTCTTTTCCACCTCCTCCATTGTATCTTTACAGAACATACTTATAAAGTAAGTATACACAAAGCTTTCCAAATCTGGTATTTCCCTGCCTCCTAACTCACTGACTTTGTATAGGTCCTTTCTGGCTACACTTTCTCTTTTACTTCCCCCCAAAAAAACTGCATTTCTGCCTCTATACCTTCCTCATCTGCAGCCATGATAGTGGATATCCCATTCCCATGTAAGGGATGATCGGCAAGAGTACTGTTTTCACTACAGCCACTTTTACCCTTAAAAGATAACTTTCCACCACTGCACAATCTCAAGATCCAACTTGCTCTTATCTCTATCTTTTCCCACACCTTTTTCCATTCTCTTTGGTGTCCATTGGGATTCTCGAGATCCATCTGCAGCCCAAAATTCTGTAAATTCTCCCAATTCCCCACATCTATCAACATACTTTTCATTTTATTTAATTTTGCCCTGACACTTCACCATTATCCTAAGTATGCCTCAATACCCTCTTAATTGATATGTTGTCCTGAGCCACTATGTTCACATTATCCATATATAATGTACATTTAACTTCTCCTTCTCCTGGTATGATAAGCTGATAAGCAATATGAACATCACAATTTCTCTGTGCCAATGGCTCCATTACACAAACAAAAGGATAGGGGGGCAGTAAGCATCCCTGTCTTACACCTGTTTGTATGGAAAAGCTTTGCTCAAGTAACAATTAACCAATACTTGGCTTCACACTTTACCCATCCAATCATCTTCACAAGAAACCCCATTCTCCTCAATAGTTCAAACATGAAAACACATTCAACCCCATCAAAAGATTTTTCCAAGTCTAAATTAATTATTACTCTGTTTCTTTTCCTCTCTTGCACATCCAATATGACATCTCTCATTAATCACAGAGACTGGGATATCCTCATATAAAGAACCACACATATGTTCTTTTTGTATCATATTTGTTAAACAATCATGCATTCTTTTGGTCAGTACTTTTGCCATCAATTTGTAAATCTATGTTTAAAAGGGTTATGGTCCTCTAGCTGGCTAACACATCTTCCTTTCCCTTCTTGAATATCAAAGTTACCACAACTTCTTCAAAATCCTCACCTATCTCCCCACCCTCCATTATTTCCTTGTAAGACCCTATTATATCTAGAGACCAACCAAATTCACAGCAGAAGCAGGCTGCGCAGCTTTTAATCTTGCAGGTTATCCAAGCTCACTCTCCTACTGATTGGTGGAGGGGACCCACTGCTTGTTCCTCATTGCCAGGGAGGCAAAAACAGCAGTTTTAAATATGGCGCTGTTTTTGCCTCTTGGTGCAGTCACCAACAAGCAGCAGGGCCACCAGGGCCCCTCAGCCAATCAGCAATGGGGTGGGGGGAGGGAGGAATGCATGAACAAACCTGCAAGATTAAAGGAGCTGCCACACAGCCCAATTCCACCGCAAATTCAGTAGGTCCCTAATTATATCTGACCGCAGCAATTGCCAAAATTCTGCACAGAATTCTTCTGCAAGTCTGTCTCTGCCCTGCACCTTCCCTCTCTTGCAAGCTTTTAAGCTATCGTCCACTTCTCTCATCCTGAACTTCTCCTCCAATGTCTGTTTCTTTCTGTCGTCTATTCCTTCCTTTATCCCCTCAGGGAACACCTTCATTTTTCTTCCATCCACTCCTCTTCTTTTCTAGAACTCTTTATAAAATTCCACTTCCACATCCAATATCTTTACATTGTCTTCTACTCAGATTCCTTCTTCAATTCTCACTGCTTTCACTCCTTCCTTCTTTTCCTCAATTTGTCAAAAATACTTGCATCATCCTTCCCCATGCTCCAGCTAAGTGCTCTGGTTAAAAATCTTTTCTCATTCATTTTCCTTTTAAACTATTCTTCAGTCTGTTGTTTTATGTCTTCCACTTCTTCTTTCACTTGTACTCCTCTTGAGGTTTCCTTTAGTAATCCCTGCTTCCTTGCCTGTAGTTCTTGTAACTCTTCCACTCTTCTTCACTTCTCTTCAGCTAGTATTTCTGAAAAATTCTCTTGTTCTTCTCTTGATCATTGCCCACCACTCCCAGACACTTTTGTAGTTTCTCTTTAGTATCCTCCATCTTTTATATAGTTCCACATATTCCTGACAGGCTTTCTCATCTTGTAATAACTGAACATTTAACTTCCACATCCCTTTCCCCCTACTATCACTTTTATCTAAACTCACCTTAATTCTCAACACCCAGTGATTGCTGAAGGTCATATCTATGATCTCCTTCTTTCCAATCCCTAGGCCATTTGACATTAATAAAAAATCAATCCTTGACACCTGTCTCCCACTCAGTTCTATACCGATAATCATCTTCTCACTGCTGCAGCTAGAGAGGAGTGCAGATCCTAGCTCCCCTTCCCCTCCCCCCCGCCCCGCCCCCGCCTCAGTAGGCAGCATAGCCAGAGTGAAGCAAGAACCAGAGTGGGCAAGGAGGAGAATGTGGGCTGCCCACTGTGAGCTCAGGGCTCTCTGCCCTGCTGCCCTCCCCCTGGAGGCCTATGAGGCCCAGCGGGCGAGACCCAGTGGAGGAGAGCAGAGAGGGGTGGACAAGCTTGGTGCCACCACTGGGAACCCCACACTGGCCACACTGCCGTAATGAAACAATCCCCACCTACATGGCAGCAACAGTGATGGTGTGGAGCTGTGCCCTCTGCTGGGTGGGCAGGGGGTGCCTTGCCATGGCAACATGGCTAGCATAGGGCTCCTGATGCCAGCACCAAACCTGCCTCCTCCTCTCTGCTCTCCTGCGCTGGGTCCTGCCCACTGTGCCATGGAGGGACCCAGAGGGAGGTGAACAGGGCAACGAGCCCTGAGCCCAAAGCCAGCAGTCCTCATCTGCCCCCACCCCACGCACAAATGTGGTGGGCACATGCCACCCCATGCCTCCCTTCCCAGGAGTGCATGCAGTGTGGGGAGCCAGCCCCCCCAGCCACCTGCTGATGAACCACCCATGGCTCCATCCTGCCCCCCCTAAATGGAAAACCAGATCCCTGCTAATCATACATGACAGCTGAGAGAAGGGGTGCCAGAGATTTTGGGTGAACTGTTTGAGACCCTGTTTGGTGATGTTTGCCTGCCATTTAAGGCTGGTGAAGAAACAGGAATCAATTGAAATGGGAAAGAAGTACAGCTGAGTTATGGGAGTGAAGAGGAAGTTGAAATGTATTCAGTGTAGTAGCTTACCATGTTGTGAAAAAGAGTTGGCACCAAGGGGGACTGTGTGCAATGGGCACTAGCATATATTTTATTCAGATGGGCTGGAACAACCTACCATTTTGGTAGGGGATTACTTTCTTGCTTTTCCCCTGGCTTGCTCCCTGGCCTTTTGGCTAAGAGCAAACAAGATTAGGGGACATACAAACTTCAAGGTCTCTGGGCCCTGGGTTTGCATGTAGGATATCTGCCACAGATTTGGGGAATATCTGAAGACCCAGACTGATGGGTCTGGGAAGGAGGAGACTTGACCAGTGGTAGAGCTACATTGACTTGTATGATTGAGCTCTATTCAGTTGAAACTTGGAACATGACTATTGGGCTTCGAAAGTGATTTGGACCTCAAACCCACCCACTGCATCCCCCAAATGTAGTAGGTTCCCATTGGTGGCATAGCATTTTGGCGGCTCCTTAGCTAAGGTTGCCAGGAGCACTGGGGGGGATAGTGATGGAGCACCAGGATGGAAGAGGAGGAGGACCTTTCGGAACCTGGAACAGCATTAATTGTTTTGGAGAGGAGAGTGACAGTTATGGAAAGGAAGACAGACCAAGAGATGAAATGTGAATTGGAGAGCAGAAGCGAAGATTGAGGATCTAATGGAAAATGGAAAAAGGTGAGGATGAAAGAGGATAGAAAAGAAAGGTGTGGTAGAATCAGCAGTTTTGGAGGAGGCTTTACTGAGGAAAACAACAAGAGAGGGGTCCAATGATCATGAAGAAGAGGATGAGAGGAGGTCAAGAGAGATATGAGGAAGGAAACCATGATTGAAGGGAAGAAAACTAGTGGGAGCAATAAGCCAGGCCCACAAAGAGAAAAAAGATGGGAAGAAGTGAGAGATGGAGTGGCAGGTGATCTACACTTGGAAATAAGGGCAGACACTTGCCTGCCTGTACACTAATGCCAGGAGCCTGGGCAACAAGCAGGAGGAGCTCGTCCTCCTGCTCAGTGCAAAGAATTATGATGTCATTGGGATAATGGAGACCTGGAGGGACTCCACCCATTACTGGACCACGGGTATAGAGGGCTATACCCTGTACAGGAGGGATCGTGTTGACAAAAGGGCCGGGGGTGTAGCTCTCTATGTGAAAGAAAGCTACATGTCCCTGCAAGCTGATGCTGGCAACTGGCATGGACAGCTAGAGACCCTCTGGGCAAAAATTTGTGGGGAATACAGCACAGGGGACACAACAGTGGGAGTCTACTACAGACCTCCCACTCAAAGTCCTGAGCTTGACCAGGAGTTCACCCAGGAACTGACTGAGGCCGCTTGCTCCAGGACCTTGGTTGTCATGGGTGACTTCAATTACCTGGACATCTCGTGGGAAGATCACTCAGCAAAATCCGAGCGGTCGCAAAGCTTTCTCTCGTGTGTGACTCAAGAAGTCTATGGGCCAATGAGAGGCAAAGCGCTGCTCGACCTGGTACTGGCTACGGGGGATGACCTAATCGGCGACCTAGTGATCGATGGAAAGCTGGGTGACAGCGACCACGAGCTGATCACCTTCACCATCCGCCATAAAGCTGGCAAGTCAGTCAGCAACACAGAAGTCCTTGACTTCAGAAAAGCCGACTTTGACAAGCTCAAGAGGCTTGTCGGTCAGGCCCTCAGGGACCGTGACCCCAGGGAGATGGGAGTTCAAGAAGAGTGGTTGCTTCTCAAGGAAGCAATCCTCAATGCACAAGCTAAATCTATTCCAACACGGATGAAAGGCAGCAAGAAGGCACAGCAGCCCTCCTGGCTCTCTAGGGACCTAGTGGACCTCCTGCGGCTAAAAAGGAAAGCCTACAAAGGATGGAGGATGGGATTCACCTCCAAGGAGAATTATTCTACACTGGTCCGGTCCTTCAGGGAGCAAACCAGGAAAGCCAAGGCTGCAACTAAACTCCAACTAGCTTCAAGCATCAAGGACAACAAAAAGTCCTTTTTCAGATATGTGGAGAGCCAGAGGAAAAGCAAGGGCAATGTTGGACCCCTGCTAAACCAGATGGGGCAACTGACAACTGACACCCACTATTAAATAGGTACTTTGCATCAGTCTTTCATCAGTCCCATGGGACGCCCATGCCTGCTATGGGACAGGGAGATCCGGGTGATGGGGATCCCCTAACCTCCATAAATGCTGACCTCATGAAGGAACACCTTGAGAAGCTGGATACCTTCAAGTCAGCCGGCCCTGACAATCTGCACCCCAGGGTACTCAAGGAGCTGGTGAGCATCATAGGCCAGCCCCTGGCACGGATCTTTGAAAACTCCTGGCGCTCTGGTGTAGTGCCCAAAGACTGGAAGGAGGCCAATGTGGTGCTGATCTTCAAGAAAGGGAGGAGAGTGGATCCGGCTAACTACAGGCCCATTAGCCTGACTTCTATCCTGGGGAAGATCTTAGAAAAGTTTATTAAGGAGGCCACCCTTGATGGACTGGCCCAGGCTAACATTCTAAGGGATAGCCAGCACGGGTTTGTTGCGGGTAGGTCTTGTTTGACCAATCTCATTTCCTTCTATGACCAGGTGACCTATCACCTGGACAAGGGAGAAGAGATTGATGTCATATATCTTGACTTCAAAAAAGCTTTTGATCTGGTATCCCATGATCACCTCTTGGCCAAACTGCCCAGTTGTGGCCTTGGCTCCACCATGATCTGCTGGCTGGGAAATTGGCTCCGTGGTCAGACCCAGAGGGTTGTAATTGATGGCAGTCACTCATCATGGTGCCCTGTGACCAGTGGGGTCCCTCAAGGCTCTGTCTTTGGACCCATACTGTTCAACATCTTCATTAATGATGTGGACATTGGAGTCAGGAGTGGACTGGCCAAGTTCGCCAATGACACCAAACTTTGGGGCAAAGCATCCACCCCAGAAGATAGGCGGGTGATCCAGGCTGACCTGGACAAGCTCAGCAAATGGGCAGACGAGAACCTGATGGTGTTTAACACCGAAAAATGCAAGGTTCTCCACCTTGGGAGGAAAAACCTGCAGCTTCTTTATAGGCTCGGCAGTGCTACATTGGATAGCACTACAGAAGAAAGAGACTTGGGGGTCATAATTGACCACAAGATGAACATGAGCCTGCAATGCGATGCTGCGACTAGTAAAGCGACCAAAACGCTGGCTTGCATCCATAGATGCTTCTCGAGCAAATCCTGGGATGTCATTCTCCCCTTGTACTCGGCCTTGGTGAGGCTGCAGCTGGAGTACTGCGTCCAGTTTTGGGCTCCACAATTCAAGAAGGATGTGGAGAAGCTTGAGAGAGTCCAGAGGAGAGCCACGCGCATGATCAGAGGTCAGGAAAACAGATCTTATGATGACAGGCTGAGAGCCATGGGACTCTTTAGCCTGGAAAAGCGCAGGCTCAGGGGTGATCTGATGGCCACCTATAAGTTTATCAGGGGTGACCACCAGGATCTGGGGGAATGTTTGTTCACCAGAGTGCCCCAAGGGATGACGAGGTCGAATGGTCACAAACTCCTGCAAGACCGTTTCAGGCTGGACATAAGGAAGAATTTCTTTACTGTCCGAGCCCCCAAGGTCTGGAACAGTCTGCCAGCGGAGGTGGTTCAAGCACCTACATTGAACACCTTCAAGAGTAAATTGGATGCTTATCTTGCTGGGATCCTATGACCCCAGCTGACTTCCTGCCCTTTGGCAGGAAGCTGGACTTGATGATCTCCCGAGGTCCCTTCCAGCCGTAATGTCTATGAAATGAAATTAACAGAGAACAGAGTAGTAGGATGATGAGTAGATATGAACGCATAGAGAAAATTTTTTTTGAATTTTTATGTTAAAGTGGAACATTTTAATAGTTTTGTCACCTTTCTGAAGTAGAAGTCTTGGGAATTATTGTATTGGAACTGAGGAGGTTATGATGATTTTTGGAAGATGTATGCAGCAGTAGGTCAAAGAAAAGAACTTAAGGGAATAAGATTTATTGCGGGAGAAAAGACAACAGAAAGGGCAATAATTATTTGACTGCTCTGCAGATATGCTTGACAGGGAGGAGATAGAGCAATGGTTGGAGAATTATGCATAAAAAGTGATGTGTGTTGAGAAGATACATCACAAATCTTCTCAATGTATCTGGCAGGGGTCATTGCAGAGGGTCATCACGGAGCCTTTGGCGCAGCTGTATGAGCATTCATGGTCATCTGGCCAGGTGCCGAAGGATTGGAAACTAGCTAATGTGGTCCCAATTTTTAAGAAAGGGAGGATGGAGGACCCAAATGACTATAGGCCCCTAAGCCTCACCTTGGTGCTCGAGAAGATCTTGGAGAGAATCATCAAGGAGCACGTGTGGGGGGCCTGCAGGAGATCATGCTCAGGGGTAATCAGTATGGATTCACTAAAGGCAGGTCCTGCCTGACCAACCTTATGCTTTTTATGACCAAGTAACTAAAACTTTGGATGATGGTGTTACCGTGGACGTAGTCTTTCTAGACTTTAACAAGGCCTTTGGACGGGTAAAAAATTGGTTGATGGGGCACACCTAGTGAGTAGTGTTGTATGAGTTGTACTCAACCTGGAGAGATGTGAGCAGTGGGGTCCCCCAGAACTCAGTGCTTGGGTCCACACTTTTTAACATCTTCATCAGCTAATTGGACGACAAGGTGGAAAGCACGTTGTCCAAGTCTGCTGATGACACTAAGATGTGGGGCGAGGTGGACACATTTGAAGGGAAAGAGAGGCTGCAACTAGATTTAGACAGACTACAAAAGTGGGCAGATGAGACTAGGATGGGGTTCAACATAGAAAAGTGCAGGGTGCTGCACCTTGGAAGAAGGAACCCACAGCATGCATACAGGCTGGAGAGTTCCTCTCTTGAAAGCATAAAGGTAGAACAGGATCTTGGAGTCATTATTGACTCCAAGCTTAACATGAGCCACCAATGTCAGACCGCAGCCAGCAAGGCCAGCCATACCTTGTCATGTATCCAAAGATGCATCTCAAGCCAGTCCAGAGAAGTGATACTCCCCCTCTATGCAACTTTGGTCAGGCCGCAGTTGGAGTACTGGGCGCCGCACTTTAAAAAAGATGTGGTTAGCCTAGAGAGAGTTCAGAGGAGGACCACCTGTTTGGTGAGAGGGCAGCAGAACAGGCCCTATGAGGAAAGACTGAGGGACCAGAACCTATTCAGCCTTGGCAAGAGGAGGCTGAGGGGGGACCTGGTGGCTGCCTACAAACTCATCAGGGGAGATCATCAGCAAATAGGAAGAGCCCTATTCTCCCTAGCATCACCTGGGGTGACAAGGAAGAATGGTAATAAGCTGATGGAGAATAGGTTTAGGTTAGAGATCAGGAGGCAATATTTTACAGTTAGGGTGGCCAGAATCTGGAACCAACTTCCCAGGGAAGTGATCCTCGCCCCTACCTTGGGCAAATTTAAAAAGAGGTTAGATGATCACCTGTCTGGGGTCTTGTGAACCCAGCACTCATTCCTTCCTGTGCCAGGGGGTCAGGCTAGATGATCTGTTCAGGTCCCTCCTGACCCTAGCTACTATGAAACTATGAAATATGGTATATGGTTGATGAAAAAGTCATTGGAGCTAATGTGGTCTGGGACTAACAGAGAGAGGAAAGCAGGAGAAGTGGAAAGGTAGGGGAGAGGGGAAAGGCAAAGCATTATTAAATATTAAAGCAATAAAGAACTGGCAAAGACTACGGGGATGTGAAGAGGAGGCAGATTAGCATCCTCTTCAAGCAGCAGTATAGAAGACTCAAAGTGGTAGAGATGTATAATTTAAATAGACAAGCATGACTTTATGTATTGGATCTATATGTGTCAGAAGTGTGCTTTTGAGGAAAGGGTGAGATAAGATCACACCAATATTGAGTGAGGTAAAAGCAGACGTAATATGTTTACAAAAGTGTGGAATCCCATGGGAGAGGGATTGCAAGCATTTTGTAAAGAGACTGGGATGGGGTCCATTGTGGTGGGTAGAGTTGGATGTAAACAAAGGGCTGGAGTAGTGATTTTGCTTAAGAATGAGGGAGTAGAAGGGCAGCAAGTACAAGTGATCATGGAAGGGAGACTGTGGTGAATGGTGGTAGAGTTTGAAAATGGAGTGTTAGAGATTTTTAATATATAAACACCAGCTGAAAGAGAAGGAAGGATCTCCCTGCTTAAGAAATTAGATGTGTATGTAGGCAGAGGTAGGCAGCAAATTCTGGTGGAGGGAGTTCAATTGCATTATTGAAAGGACAAGAGAGGGGCAGGGGACTAGACAGCTGATCAAGAGTACTGATTAATATAATGAGAGAAGTATGCTTAAAAGAAGATAATTAGAGGGTGGCAGCCAGGGCTCAGGTGCTGCTGGAAGGGGCAGGGGCTGTGGGCCCTGGCCCCGTAGCCCTGGCATTTTGGGTCCCCCTTCAGCAGGTGATCAGGGGGTTGCAGGTTGCAACTGAGGGGTATCAGCAGTGCTCAGGAGATGGCAGGCTGTAGGAGGGGAGTGAGGGACTCTGGTGAGGCCCAGGGGACTGTGGGTGGGAACTGAAGGGCAACAGCAGAGCTGGGTGGGAAGTGAGGTGAAATGGCAGAGTTACAGGGGCTGTGGGTGGGGAGTGAGGGGTACCAGCAGGGCCAGGGGGCTATGGGTCAGAAGTGAGGGATACCAGCAAGTGGGGGGGGCTGTGGCTTGAGGGTGAGGGGCAACAGCAGGGGCAGGGCACCAGCATAACTGGGCTGCTCAGCACCACAAAGAAGCAGGGGACAAGGCCATAGCTGGATCTGCCTCCTGGGAAGTGAAGGGGCAGGGGGAGCTCTGATTTGCTATGATAAAGAAAACCAAATCAAACGCCAAAATATATAGATATTTAGAATTTATTTTATTATGATAAATAAAATCAAAGCACTGGTAAGGCTTTCAAACTGCTTTAACACTGTAAATATATCAGTAAATCATTGCATTCAACTGATACCTATACATATAATTGCACTTCATTTTAATCATGGAAAAACACAGATGCGGGGGGGGGAATAATCAGAGAATTCACATTTTTATCAGAGAAATTGCTATTTTAAACTGAGAAAATCAGGACCCCTGATGATTAGTGTTTGTCCCCCCCTGCCCTCCAAAGTTGCCGTGAACCTCATCTGCATATACATTTTTGGAGGATCCCAGGACTCATGACAAAAACACCTGTTTCCAGTTATGAGTAGGGGACTAATAAGCATACGGATCTTCTGTGGGAGGTATCTGGAATACACAAACATACTAAGCAGTGCTGAGCTGTTGGGTCACCATGGCTTAAAACACTGTTGAGTCCAGTCAAGCCCAGTGATCTTTATAGTAAATCATGAGCTTTTTGGCTTTGGACCAAGTATAGTTTGTACTACATATAAATATATTATATATGTATGTCTTTATGTCTATATAAAAACTCTGCTTCAAAGTGTGTTTTATGGAGTTCCTGCACTAAAACTTGCAACCATTTAAAAAAAAGGGCAAAATTCATCCAAAAAATTCTGGATGAACTAAATCTATGAATACTTGTATATGCAAATTCTAACCCTCTCTCTCGTGCTCTGGAAGAGCAAAATCTGACACTAAAGAGGGGGGGAAGTAGTTCGGGGGGGGAAAAGGCAAGTGGGCTACCTGACCCCTAAATTTATTTTCCCCTATGTGAGAGGGGGACAAATTTAAGGCAAAACTCCAATAATAGATTCTATATCTGGAAAATTATAACAAATTTATAAATTTTCCATATATAAAACCTAATTATTGGGGGTTATCTTATATTCAGGATTGTCCTATATTCAGGTAAATACGGTACTTGTTTCACACTCGTTTTACAAATATATCACCTTTAAAGCAATTGCTTTTAAATAAGATACTTTGAAATGCTTTGCCTTGCAAAAATGGTTATCAGCAGAAAACTCTCAAGAGAGTTATATTCTAAATATAACAGGTTACATCATCAGCTGTTGTAACTGGTATAGCTCAGTTTAGCTTGATAAATTTAAAAGCAGGGATCCTATGATCTCACACTTGCACTGTCTCACATAAAGGAGGACCAGGTCAATATTGCCTCTATGTATGTATAAAAATAATTTACTGAAGAAAGGATACTTTTGGAGTCATGTAATGTATCTGAACTTGGAGAAGGAATATGAATCAATAACATACAAAATAAATCAACCTATTATCACCAATCAGTTCCATAGACCTCAGCCCTAGTCTCAATCAGTTTACTGAGCCCTCAGCCCTCATTCACCTCACCATCTCTGGGCGCTGGCTATCTAGCCCCATCCATCTTGGCCTCTCCCTAGGCTCCTTAGTCACTCCTCTGTCCTGCTCCTGGGCTCTGGCCTTACTCCCAGGCCTCTAGCCCTTCTCCTGAGTCTATTGGGACCTCCTCTTCCCCATAGACTCCCCTAACCACCAACTGCTGGGACCCCCACCTCTCCTTAGTCCCACCTTAAATTGCTGGTGTTCTTCAGCCCTAAGGCTGTATTACCCACAGGCCTTCTGTGTGTCCCTCAGTAGTTTCTCTGTAGCTACAAGGAGCTCTTCCCTCCATGGTCTCAGGCCCTGGGCTTATATATTCATATAAATTCATATATATTTATATAGTCATTATTGACTCCAAGATGAACATGGGCCGACAATGCAAGGTCACGGCTGGCAGGGCTAACCGGACCTTGTTGTGCATCCACAGGTGCATCTCAAGTAGGGCCAAGGAAGTGATCCTCCCCCTCTATGCAACACTGGTCAGGCCACAGCTGGAGTACTGTGTCCAGTTTTGTGCACCCCACTTCAGGAGGGGTGTGGACAACATGGAGAGGGTCCAAAGGAGGGCCACCCGCATGATCTGGGGACTACAAGGCAGACCCTACAATGAGAGACTGTGGGATCTGAACCTGTTCAGCCTTCACAAGAGAAGGCTGAGGGGGGACCTAGTGACTGTCTATAAACTCACTAGGCGGGACCAGAAGGGTTTGGGAGAGACCTTGTTTCCCCTAGCGCCCCCTGGCATAACGGCCACAAGTTGTTGGAGAGTAGGTTTAGATTAGACATCCGTAAGAACTACTTCACAGTTAGGGCGGCTAGGAGCTAGAACCAACTTCCAAGGGAAGTGGTGCTGGCTCCTACCCTGAGTGTCTTTAAGGAGAGGCTTGATGCCTACCTAGCTGGGATCATTTGAGCCCATTTTTTTCTCCTGCCCTGGCAGGGGGTCAGACTTGAAGATCTATAAGGTCCCTTCCGACCCTACTTCTATGATTCTATGATTCTCTGAGCCCAGTCCTCTTCTGGTGAGGTCTCCTTGAATACCACCTGAGCTTTGTCTGCAGCCTTTCTACTCTTAAAGTAACAAGCAATAAGCTCCCTGTTACAGAAACCCCATCTCCAGCTCTCCTATTGAAACTGAGCAATTGCACCTTAGAGTTACTGTTCATCGGATAAAATGGATGGCGAGCAGAGGGGAAATTTCTGCGCCAGTGGGAGGAAAGGTCCAAAATAGAACCCAGAACCTGATACTTTTTTGAGTAGGGGTCAGCTGGATCTGACCTGCAGAGATTACTGGATCCAGCCCACACTGTGACAAGGTTGCAGGGAGAAGCAGCAGTGACTACATCCTAGGTGTGGAAAGAAAAATGTTGTTGCCATAAGGATTTTCATTGTCATATGCTGGAGGTTTCATACGCTGCAAGTCTTATACAATCAGCATAATACATGACTAGTATTTCTAAAAATTATACAAAATGATACTCTAATGCAAAAGGCATTATGCCCAACTAAGGCTAATCTATTTTTGACCTCGTTATGATGGGTAATGATGAATTAATCACTAGATTGAATGTTGTGGCTGCCTATGGTTCAATGACTATGATGTGATTACAGTCAACATGGGCTAGCAGAGGACAATCTCAACCAATAATGTAAATACTTGGTGCTTAAAGAGGGCTAATTTTACAAAAGTGAAAAAAACACAAGTGAAATTGACAAAGAGGAACATTTTAGATAGAAAAATGTGAACAAAAGTTTGGAGTTAAGATGGTCAAAAACCAATAATTCTATAATCAAAAAAGAAAATAGCACTGGCTAAAAGCCCACTCTGCTTTCTGGTCCCTACTTCCAGAATTGTTTATGCATTTCACATCAGACTGTCACTGAATGAAAATCAGAAATAATTCTGGGAGTAGGAACCAACAACCAGGCCATGTCTTCCCTGAATGCTGACTACCCTGACCATTAAACTGCTCAGTTAGACTCCCTCTTGATTACTCTCCTTCTTGCCGCAGAACTCTTGCAGTCATGGTTGAGCAGTGGTGAAGCTTTAACAGGAGGGATGCAAGCTACCACCCCCACACACCCAGATTATTTTATAGCCTCTTGGTAAGTTAGAGATGAGGGCCTGAATCCCCTCAGTACAAATAATGTACTGAATGCTCTGTTCAGTTCTTGACATACTATAAATTTGACCTTTAATATCACAAGGCAGAAGGAACTGAAACAAGTCTCCTATGAAACAGAGAGAGGGAAAAGAGAGATGATAATACTCCATTGTATGCTAGGCTGCCTCAAACATGACCTAGAATTGATAGGGCATTAATGTAAACGAGTTTACTCTCATATTAAGGCTCAGAGTTATTATGAGTGGAATCAATTATCTTGAGTGGTTTCTCTGTAAATTAAAGATTCAGCTGGGTCAACATGGTTCCTTTCATGCCTAGCCTACAAAAATTTCATTTCTTTTCGGAGGTTTATTTTTGCAGTATGTCTCCCAGAAAGCAAAGAACGATTTAACTGATAAAAATCTGTTGCTTTTTAATTAAAAGTGCTGGAGGTTGAGATAGTAACAAATCTTAAAAATTATGAAGTTAACACATTTAAAGCAACCATTTGTTTTAAACCAGCATGGCAATTTCCAATTAATATTCTCTCACGTATGGTTTGCACAATAGTAACTAAAAGAGGCTAGCTATTGGTCAGGTAACAGGAATTCATTATTGATATTTATTGTCTGCCTGACTCTTGCAAATCCTGCAGATTCAGTTGTTCTGGAGGATATATATAGAGCGTCTGCAAAGGCATACACATATGTTTTTCATTGAGATTGGAAAATAACAAGACCAAAATTCAGGCACAATAGGCTGGATTATGAACAGAATGCGAAGGAAAAATCCCACTGCCTAAAGACAGAGATTATTTTATGTTTGCCTAGAACACACACAATCTACCATTAAACTCTAAACTAAGCACCAGGGTCAGCTATTACCTATATTGTTACCTTCTTGTATAAAATAAAGACAAAGCAGAGAAGAATTGAGTCTTGGTGCAGCTGCAACACGCAGCTTGAAACATCCCATCAGAGCTGTACAGTCTCTACCAGTACCAGCACACACCAAATGGGGTGTGATTAATGAATGATTCACCAAATAGATGCTCTAATTAAATAACAGTGGCTAATTACTATTTATCATGTGATTTATATAGATAAAAGCATTTAGACAAGTCAGATGTACATAAAACAAGTATATGTATAATCATGATCAGTTTGAAAATTCTTCTGTTATGATGCATTAAGCCAGATATATATGGGACTGTAAAAATAATGTCATTCTTAATTTAATTGGTATGGTTACTTTGCAGGAAATGAAGGGTAGTATTGTGAAATACATGCTTTGAAATGCTGCATGCCATGAATCTTTCACCATAGGATTCTATATATTTTTTCAGATGGATTTTGAGCATAATCGATCTATATACTTTATCAATCAGCTACGCACACATTCCATATCCACTATACGTTTTTTGGCGGATTTAAAGTGAATTTTTCTAGCCCCTGTTCTATTAATTCTTAATTGTTTACTTAGGCCCACATTCAGTCAGCCTTGCTTACATGAAGCATGCCTACGCATGCATATTGATACAAATGAGTAAACTCCAACACACATCACGCTGGACTTTATTGCTCTCCGGTACCATGTTCGTATGTGTGCCCGGGACTGCAGCATGTTGAGCCGGGTCAGAGCAGGGCCACTTGGCAGGGGCCGAGGGAGTCAGTCTGCCAAGCCAGGGCTGCTCCAACACAGCTGAACTTGCTGTAGAGTGGCTGACTGGGGCATGAGGGTGCTCCAGTGCAGGGCTAGCCAGTAGGCATCCCCCACACTGAAGCACCTTCATTCCCCAGCCAGCCTTATCAGTGTCTACATGTGCACTGCTTTGGAGTAAAATACAGGAAACCTTTGTATTTCGGTTTCAAATATTCCCGAATGCAAAACCCTTACCAGAGCTCCTTGGGAGCTCTGTGCTTGCTGCTGCTGGGCTCCTGCCACCAGGCTCCCACTGCTGCTGCTGTGCTCCTGCCATCGCCGCCATGCCCCCACCCCAGCTGCCGGGAGCACTGCGTTCCTGAATACAGACTGCATTCATGAACGCAGTGCCTTATTTGCAGATCTTGCCATTTGCAGGGGATACAAGAATGTACCCACTGCAAATGGTGAGGGTCACCCGTATTACCCTGCTGTGGAGTTTATTAGTTTACTCCATCCCAACAGCCCTGTATATGTACATGTTGAGATGTGTACTGCAGAGCTAATTAGTCAACTCTACAGTAAACATCTCGTGTAGACTTGCCCACAGAATTGCAATTTACTATAGAAGTAATCTCATGATTACATGAGAAATAAGTCACTCTTCAGGGAAAGTACAGGTGGCTGGCAGAATCTGGCCTATAATCTTTCCTTGCGTGTTCAGAAGCTGTCATAGTTAGCAAGTCTGATCCCAAGGTCCTTCTTGTGGTAAAAATCTTATCTACTTCATTCCATACATAAAATAGAACCTGTTATTGTTTGAAGTGACTGACCAGGATACAGCAAAATAATTTATATTTAATTTACTTTTACAAACATGTATGTTATGACTCAAACACAAAAAGTACTTTATGAGTTCTATTTATTAGACAACTCCCCTGAATGCTCTGAGGTAGCTGATTTAAAATTTTGGCATACACAGAAAAATCCCATCACCTATTTACACTTTGAAAGGTCCTGATGTAAAATATGGATGCCATCTTTTCTTACAAATTATTTATTACATGTGGAAAATATGATTAATTAATAGCAGCTTTCAAAAACTGAAAAAGTGCAGATGGCAGTGGTAAATAACCATGTTCTTTACAACGAATATATTCTGCTGGTGGTCAATACTTTGCTTTATGTGCTTTTCAGTTCTTCATTCAGAACACGCACAGTAAATAACTTTCAGCTGCTTACTTTTTCATGATAATTTTGAGCCATCTGATGCATTATAAAAGTGATAGAAGATGTGATGTGTTAGTTTAAAGCTACTGTTGATTCTGAATTATAGCTATATTCTGACAAGTAAGTTATGTCTTGTTAAATAATGGATTACAAATATTTAGCTACAGTGCCCTCTAGCTGCCTTAATTCTGAGTTCATAATTTCAGTGCAGTTTTCCATATGCATGTACAGTGCTGAAATAAGCTAGTAGTTTTATAACACAAAGGATATGTTTCTATGCTGGAGACACTCTGGGAGATCACAGTACAAAAAGCAGTCAGAATCCATCAACATATTTTCTCTTATCATGACATTTAAAAATAGCATATCTTCAAGATAGAATGCTCAAAAGGTATTTCTTTCACAAAGAACTTCCTAGCTCTGGAGACAGAGTGTAGTAGATTGGTTTAGCATCACACACAACCTTTACTGAAAAGTGAAAGAAGTATGTTCACTTTTTATTTAATGGACTTTTCTATTTATATACTATTTACACTTCCTGTTTCTGGCCAAAAAGAACTACCACCTAAGAAAAGAAAGGAAAAGGAAAGAAAAGAAGAAAAACCAAAAAAGAAATGCAAACAAAAAGCACCACAAAAAAGCTATACTTGTGATGGTCCCAGGCTCACTAGAAATGGAAAATGTCACATGCATGTCCAATCATCCTATTTGGACAGACACCAGTCTGTTGTGAGTGGATCCAGCTGCTGTATCCAACGTGTTCTTAAACCAGTGGGTCTAAGCAGAGCCAGGTCTTTTACCCCAGTTCTGAGCTATAAGGCACACACCCCAGTGCAGTCTTACGCCTGCCCCCACCCCCTTATTATATAGGGTTTTGTAGCCTGTCCAGCTTGGTCCCCCAAAACCAGCACCTCAGAGCTATCAAGACTTCAGTTGCTTATATGCACCTCTGCAGGATTTTACCTTGCTATGGGAGCTCTGAACAGCTCAGTTTTATCTGTTTTAGAGATAACATACCAGAAATGTAAGGAATTTCTTATAAACACAGTCACTTTTAAGAAAACTAAATATATTTACAAGCCTTTATAATATTGTCAGCATTGCTTGACCTCACCTTTTGCGGTCAAGCCCCTCACAGATTGTAAGGGGCTGGAAGGGACCTTGGAAAATCACTGGGTCCAGCCCCTCTACACTAGGCAGGAAGATAACTGGGGTCAGGTGACCCCAGTGAGGTGACCACCTAGTCTCCTCTTGAAGATTTCCAGGGTAGCTGATTGCACCACCTTTGGAGGGAATTTATCCCACAGTCTGGACACCCTAACTGTGAAGAAGTTTTTCCTAGTGTGAAGTCTGAAATGGTTTTCCAGGAGTTTGTGGCCATTACTCCTGGTTTTTCCCAAGAGTGACCTGATGAACAGTTGTTTGCTGAGCCCTTGATGTATTCCCCTGATATAGCGGTAAGCTGCTACTAAGTCTACTTTCAGTCTTCTCTTTTTTAGGCTGAAAAGCCCCAAGTCCATCACCCTTTCCTTGTATGGTTTGCTTTGCAAGTCTCTGATCATACAGGTGGCTCTTCCCTGGACTCTCTGAAGCTTTTTCACATCCTTGTTGAAGGGCGGTGCCCAAAACTAGATGCAGTACTCCAGCTGTGGTCTCACCAATGATGAGTAAAGTGGAAGAATCACTTCCTTGATTTTGCTTCAGATGCATTGGTTGATGCATGCCACAGTATTCTTTGCCCTGCTGGCTACAGCATTGCACTGAAGGCTCATGTTCATATTGGGGTCTATTATTACCCCTAGGTCCCTTTCAGTCATGGTTCTAGTCAGTTTGGTGCCACTAAGCCTGCAAGTATGTTGGAGATTGTTCTTCCCCAGATGGAGCACTTTACACTGCTCAAAGTTGAACTTCATCTGGTTCTGATTCGCCCAACATGCCAGCCTGTCTAGATCCGCCTGTATCTGCAGCCGATTTTCAAGCGTGACCACACTCCTCCGTAACTTGGTATTCCACAAACTTGGCAAATGAGCTATTCATCCCCACATCCAAATCATTGATAAAGGTGTTGAAAAGCACTGGAGCGAGTATGGACCCTGAGAGACACCACTGGCCACTTCTCACCAGGACAACACAGATCTGTTCATTAGAACTCTCTAGGTCCTGCCCCTCAGACAGCTTCCTACCCACCTAACTGTTGTGCAGTTAAGCCCACAATCCTCCAATTTTCTCATGAGAACATCATGGGATACCAAATCAAAGGTCTTTTGGAAGTCTAGGTATACAATGTTGACTGCCTGTCTCTTCTCCAGGTGGTGAGTTACCTGGTCATAGAAGGAGACGAGATTGGTAAGACAAGACCTGCCTGCAATGAAACCATGCTGGCTGTCATTCAGAATCCTACCTTCTGTATGCATATTGCACAGAATCCTTGGTGACTTTTTCCAGGATTTTCCCTGGGATAGAAGTTAGTCTAGCTGACTTATAATTTCCTGGGTCCTCTCTCCTCTCCTTCTTGAAGATGAGCACTACATTGGCCCTCTTTGAGTCTTCAGGGACCTTCCCCGAGCACCACAAGTTTTGGAAGAGTTTCTCCAGAGGTCCTGCGGTGACTTTGACCAGCTCCTTCAGCACTCTTGGATGTAGTTCATCTGGTCCTGCTTACTTATAAACGTCTAACTTTTCTAAATGATCATGTACCAGCTCAACGTGAACAGTAGGAAAGTGGTCATTCCTACTGTTGGTGCAGTTGATCAGTGGACTTCTTAATTGATGGTAGCCTGTTGAGAGAGAGGTGGCTGCTGAGATATGGAAAGTACTCCGCATACTCCAGAGCCTCCCTATTTATGTAGATAGCACAAGGGATGTTCAGCTGGCATGCTTCTGCTCCCAACATTATTCTTGGATCTGCCTAGCAATGAAAACCATGTCTGCAGTGCCTCGGGATGGCCAGAAGCCATACTGGTTTCCAGAAGGAGCTCCTCGGTGATGGGACCAAGGCAGTTCAGGAGGATGCAGGCCAGGATCTTACCTGCAATGGACAGGAGGCAAATCCCCCGGTAAGATCCCAGAGTCAGATTTACCCCTTCTTGTAGATGGTTACGATGGTCGCATTCTTGAGATCCACCGTGCCCATTCTGAACCTTATCTAGTATGATTTTCCCCTTAGTCTGGTGAAATCCCAAAGCAAAGTAGTCATTCAGGAGTTAATTGTTTTTCCTGAGTGTCAGTAACTAGCTGTCCTGAGTTGTTAAGCAATGGCCTCATGCTTCCATTTGTTTTCCTCCTGTTCCCTACATACCTAAAGAAGGACACCTTATTGTCCTTGATTTCTGATGCTAGTTTAAATTCAGTCACCACCTTAGCCTTTCTAATCTGCTCGTACAAATGCAGGCTGCTGTCATATAGTCTTCCTTAGGGACTGTCCCAATATCCCATTGTTTGTATGTCTCTTTTTTTCAAGAGGACCATGATATCCCTATTAAGCCAAGAGAACTTACCAGCCCTTCTGCTACCTTACCCCCATATGGGAATGGACTTCTTTTGGACTTTGAGAATTGTGTCCTTGAGGAACGACCACTGTTCATGTACTCCTTTTACCTTTGGTCACTGGTCCTGCGGCACTTCCCCTACTATTACCCTGAGCCTGTTGAAATTCACTTTTTTGAAATCCAAAACTTCAACCCTGCTAGCTGATTTGCCTGCCTTGTGACAGACAGAGAATGTAATGGTTTCATGGTTGATGTCGCCTGGGCTACCCTCTATATTCAAGTCGCTCACCAGATCAACTCTTTTGGCCAAGACCAAGTCTAGGAGAGCATTACCTCTGGCTGGCCCGTGCACTTCTTGAATCTGGTAGAGCTCTTCGATACAGGTCTGGAAGCAACACAACCAACCTGACTTAGCCAAGTATTCCTCCTTATTCTCTGCATCTGAGGTCTGATCAGTATCTCAAGCAAGGCACAGTCCCTCCTTCCTTCTTGCTCTGTCTTTCTGCCCCCATCCCCCTCCCCAATGCACAGCTTTTCACAGCCAAATCTTTATCTTGAGATGGACAGCCTGTGAGATATGTGAATGTGCTGACTATGCACATGAGCATCTAAAGTTACTTTTTGTTAAATTTGTTAATAGCAATGAATGCATAGCTTTACTTTATTTTCTCAATACATAGTTCATGTTTGCCATCATGGCAGCATGCTTTCCCATACTTGTGGTTTGGATCATTTTATTTCAGAATGCCCTTGGACAAAAATAAAATGACCCTCCACTCACTGGGAGCATCCCCACTTAAATACAGCCTCTGGAGCTCTTGGCTATGTATGAAAGCTAAAAAACCAGCAGCCCCTTTCCCCAAATAGGCTTCTGTGTAGACCAGTGGTACTCAACCTGTTTAGACTTGAGAAACCCCTGAGTAAGGGGTCCCCATGAGACACCCTTGAGAGATTCAAGGTACCCCTTGGAAAATACCAGCTCCTAGATTTCACTCATGTTTTGATTGCAGAAACATAATAAAGCAATTCTGCTGTTCCAAAGACTTCAGAAAGACCACAGCAGATCAGAATTTTTAACATTATGAAGTCCTATCTGAAATCTCTGTGTTTATCTTGTAAATCATATTTGTACACCTAACAGCGCTAACCTTGTGTGGTGGCATCCCACAGCATGCTTGAAAGCATCTCAAGGCATCCCAGCATGCTGCAGAACCCTAGCTGAAAGTGGTTAGTTTAGATAGTTCATTGTTCCCTGGTATGGACCAACTGATAAGAGAAAGCAAGAGTTGATCATATGACATTGCTTTGTGCCAGCTCCTTAGATACAGTCATTCAACTAAGAATCAAGCCACTACTAGAGAAAGGATGTTCCATTCTACAATGGATGTTGAGCTACAACATGAAGGTTGCACAAATGGAAGGTTACAAAATAAAATAGAGGTTCTAAAACCTCTATGAATCTATGATTCTATGAAAACCAAAAAGGATGGAGTTCACAATTTGATGCAAAGCTTATTCTATCCAGGAGTTCCCATTAGTTAGCTAATCTGCATAAGCTTCCTAACTTGTTTGAAAGCCTGAAGGAGATCAAATGTTCCTGAAAATGTTTGCATAATGGTATCCAAACCCCAGCACCACAATTTTGCCATTCTGTGCTTTTTGCACATTTTGTGCTTTTCTTCAGAATGCTTTTCACATATGTGTAATTCATTTTTTAAATTATGGATCTGATCCTGTGTAGTATCTCCTCAGAATTAAGCCCTGGTAGTACTTAAACAATAAGTATTCTAGAGTGCCTTAAATAATAGTTGGAGTTTTACAAATATTAAGAAGACAAGCCCTCCTCATAGAAGCTTACAGGATATTTTGTTTCTTTTCACTATTTTTTGAACTTTCACTGGGGGGGTTATAATTGTTTTCTATACATGTATCAAAGAAATATTTAGTAGATGAAGGTAAGAAATGGCTGTCTTGTACAAGAAAAGTGAAATTAGGTTGAAAATGAAATATGGTTATTTGGAGAAATGTACTTGTACGCACATACACAATGGGCATGTCTACACGTGCACATTTAATGCACATTAGCCTGATTTAAGGTGCATTAAGGGGGCATGTCTACACATGCATGTCCTCTGGCAGCCCCTAGATGCAGGATATAAAAGCCTCCAGCCATTTTTTGTGCCTTGAGGCACATAGCACAGGGAGCATGAAGGAGCCAGTGCTGTCTGCACTGGTCCCATGTATCCCCCTAGGCAGGACCCAGGCAGCCTCCCTATCCTGTCCCCTAGCTGGAGCTGCAGCTTGGCCACAGGTTAGTGTTGCAAAGAGCTGCAGCCTGCTGTGTCTCTTGCCCAGCCCTGAGATTCCCCCCAGGGCCACTGGCCCTGCTTGCTATGGCAGCAGGGTCAACACCTGCTTCCTGCTCCTACTCAACCTCTGTCTCTTTGCAGGCACTGTGGTGAAGTGCCTCTACCACGGGATGCCCTATCCCTGGCCATGCCTCTGTCCAGGATGCTGCTGGCAGCTGTCCAGGGCTGGCATCACAAGGAGAGCCATGCGAGAGCAGAGACAGCCAGCACAGGGAGCATGTTCAGCACGTTGTCCCCACTGAACCCCCGCTCTGCCCATGTGCCCATGCCCATCCTGAGCATCTGCACCCCTAACTGGACCCACAAGGAGGTGTGTGACCTCCTCGTACTCTGGGGCAGGGCCAACATCCAGAGGCAGTTTCACTCAAACACACATATTTATGAGGCCATTACAGGTGGGATGCATACACTAGGCCACTCCTGGACAGCATAGCAGTGCCATGTGAAAGTCAAGTTCTTGCAGGGTCAGTGGGTAGCCATAAGTGATTTCAATTGTTGGCCCAGACATACCCAGAAAACCAGCCCTTCATGGGGGAGCTGACCTCCATTCTGGTGCCACAGAAGATAGGCCATACTCCTGCAAGTTCCATCACCAGGGCAGCCTACCCTCACCTGCACCCTGACCTGATGCCTTTAGTGACACATCACCAGTGAAAGGGATTTCAGAGCCCACGCCACCTACCTCCCCAGCTGCTGCATCCATTGGCAGCTCAGACAGCCCTGCCCAGCAGCTGCCTTGCCCTTGGCCCAGCCCCACACCCTGCCATGAGGAGCAGCCAGCAATGCCACTGCCAGCTATCAGCTGTTCCATGTGGGGGGCATTTGCCAACTTCCAGCACACTGCAGGCCATGGACATCAGGTGCAGCTGGATGTCATCGCTGACAGAGACCCCACTCTAAGCCACCCTCAGATGCATGGTAAGTCCTGCACGGGGGTAAGGCCCTCCCAGTCCCTGCCCCATCCACTGGCACCTGCCACCACTCCCTGACCAGCCCACTTGCACTCCCCTGGTCCCAGGTTCCCCCCTGCCCCCCCCCCCCATATGCAGAGAGGCAGGACACAATTCAAAACTTTACTGAGCAGCCCAATGTGGGCACAGGCCTCTCGCATGGTAAGGAAGTCATTGGTGCTGGCAGTGATGTTCTCCTCATCAGCAAGGGGCAGGGATGTGTAGTGCTGCAATGGGTAGGCCTCCAGGTGGTGGCAGAAGTTGCAAGACAGACTAGGCTTGTCCCCCTTGCCATCATAGCTCAGGGTCCCAAACCAAGTACACAAGTGTGCCTGGGGCACCAGCAGGATCAGCAGTACACCCAGATGTAGTGGCTTGGGCAGCCCTCCACTTCCATAAAGAGCTCATTGCACTCCTAGGGCACATGCAGCAGAGGCACACCCAGGGCACAGCAGTGGCACGGGGTGAGGGGGGGCAACCCTGGGGTTCCTTCCCAAAGAGGCCCCCAGCAGAGAGGGTAGAGGCATGGCCAGTCCCTCGCCCAGTTGTCTGGGAGCCCCGTGTGCCCTGAACCCAGGTGCTATGGGCTGGGTGGCAGCATGGTACAATGGGTGGCCTACAGGGACAGAGGTGGAGAGCAGAGTCTGGAGCTGCAGCAGCAGGTGCTGCCAGCAGCCTGGCTTACCCAGAAACAGGTCAGAGGAAGCAGGCTGACCTAAGAGTCCACTGGCCCTAGGGGAACAAGTAGGGCTGGGGGGCTTGGTTGGCAGCTGCCTGGGCCCAGCCTTGCCCAGACAGCTTATCATGGACCCTGGGCACCCGCACATGGCCGGGTTCCAATTTCAGGCTGGACAGTGCAGGACCCCAGGTACAGAGCATCTTATCTCAGCAATGTTGCAAACTCACACAAAAGGCTTTTGTCTCTTCCCTCTCCAGAACCAATATCTGGACCTGGGGGAGAGGCTGAAAGGCCCTGTGGGAGTGCTAGATCAGGGTCACCACCATCTACTGCTGGAGCCACCTAGATGTGCCTGCTGCACCAGTGGCACACCACAGACTGGACCCTCCTGATGGCTAGAAAATGGTATTTAGAGGTTTGCTTTTAGGAATTGCCTTGTAGGTAAAATAGATATTGCATTAGAATAATGGTCCAGGGGAAAAGCAAGGCTTAATTGATTTCGAAAAGCCTGATCGTGACAAAAACTACTTTCAAGGCCCATTACATCTGACAGGCAAGCAGCAAGCAGACATTGAGAAATTGAAGACATGAACCACAGTGTTCCATTACAGAGATAAGGGACTCTGCAGCATTGGTGCTAAGTCACAGTGCCCAAGTGCAGAGCCCTTGGGATTTCCAGTTTTGGTAGACTGACCAAATTAGAAGAAACAAGTAAAGCCCAAATTCAGATATTTGCATGTGATGGGTTTGTAAAATAAAGGAATATGGTGACAGGACAGAACATGGATGGTATGATGATCACAGAAAGACCAATCAGTGATGCTCATGGATGAAGAGTCATCAGGAGGGAAAAAGAATACAAAATCAGAGACTTTCAAGCAACAAAGGGTCTGCATCTCTGAAGTGTCCCCAAAAGCTCCTTCCCCCCACCCCAAGGGGTCCCCGCAAGAGGGGAACCTGAGGCACATTGACAGAGGGCAAACCAGCAGCCCATTTCATCTATCCCACAGTGGGGGAGGGGAGCCTTGGCCTCCGACCTCAGGGCTGCTGACATCTGACCTTCAAGAGAGAACCTTAGAGTGAAGCTCAGTTTCTGGCCAGATGCATCTTGACTCTGATGCCAGCCCTAGAAACGGTAGCTATAGAATTACTTGTATTACTCTTTTTTGTTATCACTGTGTATCAATAAATTTGCCTATTATCAAATGGAAAAGTCGTGGTCAGTCTGAGGGTTTTGAGACCCCCAGAAAAAGGCACCTGGGTCACAAATCCAGTGCCAACAGCGGGTGTCGGTGGGGTGGCCGGATGCTTCTCCGTGTCCTGGCATTCCAGGTGGGGCTGGAGCTGGCACAGCAGGTCTTCAAAGATGGCTTGGGTCATCGAGAATGTGTTGACCCACTGTTCATCATCCCATTCCTGCAGCACAATGCGCTGCCACCAGTCCTGACTGGCACAGTGGGCCCAGAAGAGGCAGGGCTGGTGGGACAGGAGAGTGACAGCAGTTCCGGTCATGGTGTCCTGGAGCCTATGGTTGCCAGGGCTGGCAGAAGCAGCTGTACAGAGGCAGGGCCCCGGAAGGCCATGTACCAGTCATCCAGCAGGTGGCCAGGAGAATCGGGCAGCACTCAGTAGCTGAGCAGCAGGCATGCAGAATGGCAGCAAGCAAGCACTACAGCAGCAGCAGCCCTGAGAAGTGGCGGACCCTGTCCTTGGGTGTCAGGGCCAGGATCAGGGACAGCCAAGGCTAGGAAGGGCAACTGCAGCAGGAGCAGAGCAAGCACATGCTGCCTGGGTCTCTGCCATGCTGCTGCTCCTCTGACACAGGAAACATACCCCAGAGGTCACAGTGCAGAGGGTGTGCTTTCAAGACAGCTGCCAATTGCTGGCAACTGGCTCTGCCTTCAACATGACCGTCAAGTGCTGGCAGCCACGTGTTCAGAGGCTGGAACTCCCGCCAGTGGCCACAGAGGTACATGGCAGGGCTGGAGTGACTTGGAACTAAAATTATACCCAAATCCCACCATATGTAGACATCTGCCAAAAAACAATGCACTGTAACTTAATGTGCATTAAATTTAAGCACACTTAAATTCACATGTAGACATGCCCAGAATATATACACAAAGTATTACATTAAAATACAGGCACACATTTGAAGATTCATAAATGTAAGAAAAGGTGAAAATCAAGGTTCACTGTGTATTATATGGGCAAAAATGTTACAATTTCTTCAACCACAAAGCTACATATTTAGCTCTACAAGACTTTATAGATTTGGATTATGGCATTATGAGGTTGCTGCATTCTAGTGGGAGGGAGAGGCTGTATTTTAATAGTCAGGAGGTTTAAATATTCCATACTACAACTGGTCTCTTGGGCACTGGAATCTTTCTACAACCAACTGTGGAAGTTGAAAACAACTTTTTTTCTCATTTGACCCTGCCAAACCGAGAACTTGAGCATTCATTTTCCATTTTCTGGAACAAACAGATCATTGTAACTGGAAAAATCTCAGATAGCTAAGAAGGTAGCTATTCCTGAGTCACAGGAACTGTACACGGAATGACTGACTATGCTGATGTTATACCCTGGCTTGACTGATTCTGGTTTAGATTTACAAGAAAGCACTCCTTCAGGGTTAATTGTCTTTATCTTAATTCATGTTCTTCTTTCTTGTATGCAGATTTATATAACTGCAAAGCACTGAATACCTTTTGTGGTTAAGGTCTGAATTATGATTAACACAGTGGTCACCAACCAGTGGATCCCGATTGACTGGTTAATCATGGAGCCTCTGACAGTTGATCTTAGTCTGGGGGCGAGTGATCGCAAGCATGCTCAGGCCCCCACAACTGAGTTCAACTGTCAGAGGCACCACAATTGGGAGCAGCCAGACACATGTGCAGAGAAGATGGGATGCAGTCTGGGAGTGGTGGGACGGCGGCGGGACACATGTGGCTGGGCTGAGCCATGCCTCTTGCCACCAGGGCCAGGCCGGGTGGGTGGGGCAAGTCTCCTCCACGTGCTGCCACCCTGTGGTGAGGGAGGGAGTGGGGCAGAGGAGGGGTGAGTGCGGCTCCAGCCAGGCCGGAGGAGGGTTGGAGCCTGGGCAGATTGTCCAGGTGCATGGGCGGGGCTCCTACCACTACATGCACCCTGGCAGAGGCCTGGGGAGCACATGACTCCCCCTTGTCTTTGCACGGGGCAGAGGTGGCTGCCACTGCACACTGGGCTTTGTGCCCCGAACCCCACACAGACTGGGGGAGCATGTGTCCTCCAGGCCCCCGCCAAGGTGCATGCAGTGGCAGGATCCTCCCATGTGCCTGGATGAGCCACCCAGGTTCCTATCTTCCCCCAGCCCACCCGGGGCCCCACTCACCTGGTGGCAGGGGGCACAACATAGGCAGTGGATTTAGTCCCCTCCAAATGCAGGATAGTGGTAGGGCCAAGGCAGCCTGGCCACAGGCCACGGGCTTCTGGCAGCTGCTGCAGGGATAGGGAAGGGCACACATGCACAGGTGAAAGGGGAAGTAGGGCTCTGTAATATCCTAAAAGGCTTCTTTGGGGATCATAGTACTGGGAGCTGTTAATCTTGCTTAACAATAGAATTTGAGGCAGAAGGAAAGGACTGGGTAAGCAACTTCAGTCCCATGACTTCTGTTTTACAGCTGTACACTTCATGAGATTTCCTGTTTTATTCATTCTCCCAGAGCCAACACTCATTACCCCACTATAAAAAACCCTGAAATAAGGCTCTACATTTATAGATTCCTTCCGCAGAGGTAAGGAATTTTACCACAAAATCTTTTCAAGGCTGCTCTCAAAGGCAGCTTCTGCCTCTTCTGTGCTCCCCTACCTCCTATTCCCCAGCACCCCCTGTTTAGCAATGGATCTCCTGGCTGCAGGAGCATGGGGAACTTACATGCATCTGGTATCCTTTGTTCCAAGAGGCTGCAAAAACACTGGGCAAGATACTGAAATCCTGCTCTGTCCATTGTACAGTAGGCCAGCAATGGTCCTGTATCTTCAGAACCTTAAGTACCAGAATTTTTATTTCTAGAAGGTTCTTTTGACGCTATTACTATGTATTAATCAATACAATACTAATTCCAGGTGTCAAATGCTACTACTAACTGCTATCAATTTATGTTCTCAGTTATTACTTATTATGTAGAATGGCAGTATCACAATAGGTGATGTGAAATCAGGTAAGCTTATTCTTTAACTCTGCTCTTCTTTCAGAACAAGTTCCATTTGAAAATAATGTTATCACCATTCTTTCTCACAGGTTGCTTTCATTTAAAAGGCTCTAACCTTGTAATTTTCAATGTTTCATTTTAATTTTACTAGCAGTTATGCTCTCCATCACAGTCCTGCTGCTTCCCTTACAGTAAAAATGCCTTTAAAAATAACTTTCCAACCTACACTTTACTAGGTGAGTACAGACGATGACAGCTAAAAAATCCCTAATCAATCTACAGAGCACTCAAGAATTTCAAGTAACTGCACGAAATTTTTGCAAGTAGAGATTTATAGAAGTACTTAGGATATTTTTCCCTTAGTTATTTTCCAGCACATGAATTCCTAGATTAATAAGTTGCATCAAGAATTTTATTTTTTGAACAGATCTAAAGAAAGATCTTGAAAAAAGAGACTTCCATTAATGCCTTCATTCAGTTACATATTTCAGAATAAGATCTCTTTCAATCCTTTATAGTCATGTATTGTTAATATTCCTTTTTACCCATCCTTAACACATGCCACACTTTCTCTTTTCCCTCCTCTCGTTCCTCCCCTTTGTGAAATATTTCTATTTAGCAGAAAAGGAAAAGAATCTTCACACCCTGCAGCTGGATTTAGTTTGAATAATACTGAACATTTCGTGTGAATTATAATGTTTTAATTCTCAATTTAGCCTGAATAATACTGGATGGCTTCTAATAATGGTAATTATTAGTTAAGTTTTTAACTTAACAAAACAATGATAATGCAGGGAGAGGTGAGTCAGTATTTATCATAAGAAGTTCATTTGATGAAGTTAGCCAAATTTTCTGCCACCTGGAAAACTCAGGAGTAAATTAATTATTTCAAATTTGTACATTCCTCAAATTATACTTTGAATTCACAGTGAACCTTATTGGATTGATAATAAAATAACCATGGTAAATATACAACATTCAGTTTAAAATTGTACTTATGTTGTTTGGTAATAACTGGTGGTTTAACTATCCAGCTATTTGGGTATGTTCTTCAGAGGTTCATAAATTATAAGAAAACTTAACGATCCAAATCAGTGATTTTCAATCAGGGTGCTGTGGCACAGTGTTAGCACTATTAGGTGTACAGACAAGATTCGGAAGATAAACTCAGATATTTCAAATAGGAATCCATAATGTTAAAAAGATTCTGACCTGCTGTGGTCTTTCTGAGTTCTCTGCAACAGAATTACTCTATTATTTTTTTGTGGCCAAAAACAGAATGAAAACTAAGAGATGATATTTTTCGAGAGATGCCTCAAGCCTACTAAGGAGTGCCTGGAGTCTAAAAAGGTTGAGAACTACTAATCCAGATAAAAGCAGCATCCATCTGGAGAAGCAACAAGAACAGTCAGTGAGCATTTTGAGACATAGGATTTAACTTCAAGAATCAATGGAAATAAAATAGCTACCATAGGAACATGTGATCACAGGATCGCAGGAAAGTAGGGCAAAAAGGGACCTTAGGAGGTCATCTAGTCCAGTCCCCTGCTCAAGGAAGGATCATCCCCTTACTAAAGCACCCAAGCCAAATGTCTGTCTAACCTAATCTTGAAACCTTCCAAACATGGAGATTCCACAACTTATGTAGATAGCCTGTACCAATGCCTTACCATCCTCATAATGAGAAAGTTCCTCCTAATCTCCAAAATACATTTCCTCTGCTGCAGCATGAGACCATTGCTTCTAGTCCTGTCCAGGAAAAAAGCCCATCTGCATTCTCTCTGTAATCGCCCTTCAGGCTTTTGAAAACTGTTATCAAATCCGCCCTGAGTTTTCTCTCCTACAGATTAAATTATTTTAGCTCTTTCGACTTTTCCTCATAATTTGTACATCCAAGGCCCCATGGGTGACTGGTGCCTCCCAAGTCTGGGGGGACACCAGATCACTGACAGGGGGGAGGAGGGGTCCACCAGCAGCCCATCTGGGGGAAATCCTCCAGTGGTTTCATAGTTTCATAGTTTCTAGGGTCAGAAGGGACCTGAGCAGATCATCTAATCCAACCCCCTGCCATGGCAGGAAAGAATACTGGGGTCAAATGACCCCAGCAAGATGTTCATATAACCTCCTCTTAAACACCCCCAGGGTAGGAGCCTGCACCACTTCTCTTGGAAGCTGGTTCCAGATCCTAGCCGCCCTGACTGTGAAGTAGCGCCTCCTGATATCTAACCTAAACCTGCCCTCTGCCAGCTTGTGACCGTTATTCCTGGTCACTCCTGGCGGTGCTTGGGGGAACAGTGACTCCCCCAATGCCTGCTGATCCCCCCTGACTAGTTTATAACGGGCCACAAGATCCCCCCTCAGCCTTCTCTTTTGGAGGCTGAACAGGTTCAGGTCCCATAGCCTCTCCTCATAGGGCCTGCCCTGCTGTCCCCTGATCATGTGAGTGGCCCTCCTCTGGACCCTCTCCATGCTGTAGACATCCCTCTTGAAATGTGGCGCCCAGAACTGGACGCAATACTCCAGCTGCAGCCTGACCAGTGCCGCATAGAGGGGGAGGATCACCTCTTTGGACCTGCTCGAGATGCATCTGTGGATGCATGACAAGGTGCAGTTGACCTTCCTAACTGCCTCCCCACACTGCCAGCCCATGTTCATCTTGAAGTCAATGATGACCCCCAGATCCTTTTCTGCCTCCGTGCTGACAAGAGGGGAGTTCCCTAACCTGTAGGTATGGTGCCGGTTGTTCCTCCCAAGGTGCATCACCTTGCACTTGTCTGTGTTGAAACCCATCTTATTCTCGTCTGCCCACCCTTGTAACCTGTCTAGGTCTGACTGTAGCCTGTTGCATCCTTCCCGTGTGCCCACGTCCCCCCACATCTTAGTGTCATCAGCAAATTTGAACAGGGTGCTTTTTACCCCCTCATCCAAATCACTGATGAAGATGTTGAACAGTGCGGGCCCGAGGACCGAGCCCTGCGGAACCCCGCTGCCCACGTCCTTCCAGCTTGAGAAGGACCCATCCACTACCACCCTCTGGGTGCGGCCCACCAGCCAGCTGGCGACCCATTTGACTGTGTGGGTGTCTACACCACAGTCCCCCAGTTTCTTAATGAGAAGGGGGTGAGAGACAGTGTCGAAAGCCTTCCAGAAGTCCAGGAAGATTATATCCACTGCTACCCCTGCATCTAATGATCTGGTGATCTGATCGTAAAAGGCCACCAGGTTGGTCTGACAGGACCTGCCACTGATGAACCCATGTTGGTTGCCCCTAAGCATGAAGTCCCCTGCTGGCCCCTCCTGGATGTGTGCCAGCATAATTTTCTCGAACAGCTTGCCTAGGATCGAGGTAAGACTAACCGGCCTATAGTTTCCCGGGTCCTCCTTCCTGCCTTTTTTGAAGATGGGGACCACATTGGCCCTCTTCCAGTCCTCAAGTACCTCACCAGAGCACCACGAGTGCTTGTAAAGTTGTGCCAGGGGACTTGTACAACTTGGTTGATTGCCGAGCACTTCTGGTTTTGCAGCTGGCACTTCCAGGGGGTGCACGTGCACCCAGGTGCACCCCTTTTGCATTGCCAATGCCAGGCTCCTAATCATTTCTATTGCTTTCCACTGGACTTTTTCCAAGCAAGTTTTTCTTGACGTGTGAGGCCCAAAAGTGAACACAATATTCTATGTGAGGCCTTAGTGCTGAAAAAAATGAAAGAATCACTTCCCTTCATTTGCATGTGATGCTCTGTTAATACAACCCAGTATTCTGTTGGCTTTTTTTAGCAACTGGAATATACTGTTGGCTTATATCCAGTTTATGGTTAAGTGTGAGCCCTAGGTCCTTCTCTGCCTAGCCAGTCATTCCCCGGTCTATATTTGGGCATGCAATTTTTCCATCCAAGTGCAGGACTTTGCATTTGTCCTCACTGAATATAGGGGACAGGAAAGATAAATGAAATTAAAATAAACCTTAAGTCTCTACAGTAAGTAACACTTTCAAGCTGGTATTTTCTATAACAAATCTTGTCATTTTGTTTCTCTTTTCAAAATGTTGTAGAGTCCTTTTGGTAGTTTCTCATTTTAACTTTTAGAATATGCTGACAAAATCAAAGACCCAATCTAAGTCCAGGGCAAAATCATACTGCTACAGATAAAGGATGGACCCTAACAGGAAACATTTAGACTATTAACATTTGTAGAGAAATATGTTGCTTAAGTGTCTTGTGGCTCTATAATCCATGTTTGAGGTTGGGGGGAGAGACCCCCAGTGGGTGTGGTTCCCTAGGCAGCCAGCTGATTAGCACTTTCCTCTGTACTCAGGTGTCCTCAGGAACCTCTGGAGAGGGGACCCCCATAAATCATACTGAAATCACTCCACACCAGCACCTGGCTGCTGAGTGCTAACAGCATCTATGGTCTTGCCATGCTCTATGATGATCTGGAGGCTTGAATAACTGTACCCGCTTTTCCCCGGTTTCATGGTCCTGGAAATTTGTAGCCTGTCCACACTTTTAATATTGTGTAGGTAAGAGGGGGCTTTGTTGTTATATGTCAGTCTCCCTTTGTACCCCCTACTGCTGTGATTCTCAAACAGGGTGCCATTAGGTCCTTTTAAGGGTGAGGCATAATATGAGCACTGTTAGGTTGGTAAACAGGAGTCACAAGATACACGCAGAAATTTCCAAATAGGAATCCATAGTATTCAATACATTCTAACCTGTTATGGACTTTCTGAGTTCTCTGCAACAGAAAGAATGCTTTATTTGTTTTCCATAGTCAAAAATGAGTGAAAGATAAGAGCTGGCACTTTCCAAGGACTGCCTTCAGTCTAACCAAGGATGCCTTAGTTTAACGAAGTGTGTTTTGCATCTAAAAGGGTGAGAACCTGTGCTCTATTGCCTGGCAAACTGAACTCTGAGTTAAAATGGGGGCAGGGATTTTCATTTCTTGATTACAGTGTACTCGGAGCCAGACATGTTGAAAAAATTCTATCTAAGCTGTTTTAAGTGGACATTCAACCAACCTAAATTTTTAGCAGTAAATGTCTATTTTCTATGGAAATCCAGACTACTCCATTGAAAAACTTCCAGATTTTAGCTTAAAAACCACAAGCTTTTCATCTCCAACTGAAAAATCTTCAGTTACTTCGACAAAAGTAAGAATTTCCTATAGATGGAAAATGATAATATTTTCCAATCAGCTCCACTGACTAGAAAGTTTTTATCCTCTTAAATTTTTAACAATAGGAAGAACTTCAGGAGGATTTTTAAATATCTTCATTATTTAGTTGGAGCCAACTTCTTAACAAATCTAAATACAACATTGTAGTGTACAAGAGAACTCTTTGCCTTAGATACGCACAAATATTTTCCCTTTTAGATGAATTATACAATAGTTGAAACAAATCAGGCTAGTATTTAATTGAGAAGCTCATTTTAAATTTTACAGTTAGATATGTGGGTTTTTTGACTGAAGTGTATAGCAAAGAATAAAGCAACAAGAAAGTCTGACACCATATATTAGCTTCTGCTAGACACTAATAGGAACAATTTTTATGCTCTGATTTTGTATAGTCACAAAACACCATGGTTTACAAGTGCATAAATATTTTGGGGGTTGCAACCGATCATAAATACTCCATTAAGTTAAAACAGCACTTTCAAGCTTTCTCTGAGTCTTTGACCTTACTCAATTTTTCTTTGTACTTTATTGAAAGAATAGATGCACAATAAATTTTCAGATATTTTAAAACTGGTAAGCTATATTCTCTAGCAAAGATGATATATTTACAAATGTTACGGTCCTGGTCTTACCAAGACTTACTCAAGAGCCTAATTCTATATAGGTAAGTAGATTCACTCCAATGAATGGAAATATTCAAATGTGTGTGTAAGTCTGGAAGAGAGGTAACTAATTCTGCAGATATGTTGCACTTTTAAATACAATTTTTTGGAACCTCAAATCACTTCCTCTTGGGAAACTGCTTTTTATAAAATTACTTGCCGCTATTAGCTGAACATCCCTTAAAAGTGCTTTTGAGTTTAGCAACTTGAATTGCCGAACACTGAAGAGTTGAAAGAAAATGAAAATAGTGTGCTATATCCTCAAATGGCAAATATCTACATAGCTCACTAGTTGCAATACTGCTACTCAAACCACAACAGCAGCAGATCTCACCCATTGCAATTTATTCCTTAGCCAGGGACAGGGTGCAAGACTATAGCACAGTAGCATAACTAAAGAGGTGCAAATAGAGCACCAGCCCCAAGAATCAACTTGGGGAAGGTGCAAAAACAAGAGCCACTGCTGCCTGTAACCCAGCCACTGGCCCGTTCATCACTGCTGCCCAGGGTGAAAAACTGCTTGCCTATGCCTCTGTTATAGCATTATACATTTCATAGTTTAAAACCAAAATAGGCCATTATGCCAAGTAGTTTGGCCTCCTTCATAGGTGAATCCAGGATTTTGAAAAGTGGGGTGTGTGAGAAGCAACTGATGCCACAGGGGTAGCTGCACCCCCACTTCCAGGCTCCCCTCCTCTTACACCTCCCTGCCAGGAGAGCAGACCATGCTGCAGGGACTTTTTTAAAGCCCCCGATTCAGGTAAGAATCTGTCATCCCATCTTGGTTCTTGGCAGCCGTGCCCCTCCCTTCCATGCTCAGTGGCACCTCCCTTCTCCTTTCTTCCCATTCCCCCACTTGCCCTCTTTACTTATGTCTCTGGGTGCAGAAAGGGGTTTGGGATATCTGCCTTCCATTGGCACTGTCCCAGCCCCTCCTAGCCCACTCCATCTAGCATTGCAAGGAGCAGAAGTGCAAGGAGTTGGTTTCAGCTTTGGACAGTGGCAGTGGAAAGACCAGATGGGCGGATGGGGGCAATGGGAAAGGAGGTAAGGGAAGGGGTGGGGACATGTCACTGAACACAGAGGAGAAGAGAGGGGTTGCCAAGAGTGGAAGGGGGAAATTTCTTACCTGCTTCAGGGACTTAAAGTCCCATCTGCTGCACCTGTGGGGCAGTCTGAAAGGGAGGTGGCAAACCTGTCATAGCATCCCCTCTGGATCCGCCTCTGGCCTCCTTAATTTTACAGGATATTTAATTTCCCCTGTGTTGAGTCAAAAAATTTTGGTTAGACAAAAACATTTCAGTCAGGAAAGACATTTCAGTCAGGTGACATAGGGAGAAAACAAGCCTGCAAGGCAATGTCAGACCACTTCTATGGCATGGATCTGATTAGGTGGCATATGCCCACATGATCTTTGTATGCAATCCGCACTCCAGGCTGCAGTTACAATGCTACCAAGTGATTAAAGCATTATCAGTGACTATAACACTGCAGTATTCTGAAATGAGAAAGTGACATCCATACAATTAGACATCAAAATGTAATAAAAGAACAATGTGTCACAGTTATCACATCAGGTTTCTAAAGGGTTAGAAATGTCACATGGTGTCCATAGGATGGGTAAAAAATAGCTATTTCATTCTTTTAACTATTATATTCATTTTGTGAACAGCAATATTTTAAAAATGAAAAATGTATAAATGTAAAAAAGAAAAGAAAAGAAATAGTTTCTCTTTAATGTCCGAATTATTTTTATATTTACTTAAAAGTAATAAAAAATGTATTAGCTGAAATTGTCAACATTTTAAATGGTTTCTGTTTTCTTTAAATAGAAATACATTATTTCACAAGAAATAAAAAGAGCTAGAAGATATTGAATTATATGAAAACTTATGCTTGAAATGAAATACATTTTTTCACCTTAATTTATTTGGCCATATTATTCCTCATATTGGTTAAGCTGTTCCTCATATTTAAAAGGATATTTATTTTAATAGAGGGACAGGAAATCACTATTATGTAGTTGGTCTCTTCAGTCACAAGATATTCCAGAAGTCGCATCAGTGTCACCATGGAGACGCCACAGAATGTCTATGTCATGGTACAGCACTAGCTACTTGTCTGTCCCCTCTCCAGTCCCTTTCAGTGCACCCCTTTAAGTGAGGGCCATGTCTGATCTCCCCTAGAACAAAATCACATAATTCTACCACTCCTGGGCAGGGCCCTAGGCTATGACACACTATGGCTAAGTTCAGTCAAAAAACCCAAGGCTGAAACTATTCAATCTTGGCTTGTCAGTCTAAGCTGCTTAGACTGAACTGATAAACAAGTGAACAGACATTGACTTCTGATTCGGGGAATGCAGTCACATACCTGCGGTGGCCCAGGCCAGAAGCCAGGGGCATGCCACCCTGCTTGGCTGGAGCAGACAGCTTGAGACAAGGCTAGCCTGCCCAACCTGTAAGGAGGGTTTTGCGGGGGAGATGCAAAGCATCCTGGAGGTCCAAGTTAATTTGAATCTGGAGGGATCTGGGACAGAAGTTCAGTAAACCAATTTAACCTAAATCAGTCAAGTCTGATACTACATCTATCCAGGTTTATCTTAGGCTGGTTTCAGCCATTTTGATAGTGACTTATGTGCACTGAATTTCTGTTGTGTTACAGATTTGAATTGGTTTCCAGTCACTTATACTAGTTTATGTGTAATTTCTGTCCCTAGCCATGCGAGCCATACTCTAGCACCCTGAGCAGGGAGGCATGCTCTAGGACCCCCTGGCTTCTGGGCTGGACTGCAGGCATATGGCTGCATTTCCAGATTCAAAAGTAAATATCTGTTCACTTGCTTATTCGTTCAATCTACGCAACTTAGACTAACCTGCAAAGATTGAATTGATTCAGCTAAGTTTTTGACTATCCGTAATTAGCCCATATGTTAATTGTGCATACCCAGCAGGTCCAATTGGGTTCAGCATCTGTGATTCTCAGCTTCATGTGTGCATGACCAGTCACATATATAGTGAGAAAAAAACCTGTTCAAAAGCCATTGTTGCTTATTTTATATGTAGGAAGAAAACTTATAGAGAAAGGGGATTTTAAAACAGCCTACATAGGTCCCTCTTTCCTAATGACATACTTCACCCTGAGGGGAACCAACGCAAATGCAGCTTCTTCTGACACCCCAGCAGGTGTCTGTGTCTCAGCTGGGTTTTTCTGAATGAACCCCTTTCCTTTTGAGAGAGTTTGTTTTTAAAACTAATGCAGTCTGTTTGATTGTTTGTTGTTGGGCCTTTTCCAACCCTGGACTTGTCACTTAACTACCCTAAAATGTTTGCAAAAATGTAGCTTATAAGGAATCCTTTTTTACTTCCTGCTTGCTTTCCCTTACAGTCCTGTATTGCATTAAAATAATATATTCACATACTAAACATCCCTGTAACATGCTGTATTAATAAATTATGACAAGACAGCTCCACTTTTTTCACAACCTCGTGGCAACAATCCTTGTGGACCATGAGATATTACTGACATTTCTCCTGTGCATGGATCTAAAGGCAGAAGAAATTACTCAAGTCTGATTCTGGAAAAATGCAGGTACTCTTAGCAGATTTAATACAAGGAACTAAGAACTATGACTGATTCACCAGTTGATGGAAAGCATGTCTATCTTCAGTCAAAACAAGGTTAAAACTACTGGAATACTTAAGTGAGTTTTAGTAGCTGAGCTTGGGTGAAAGGTTCACTGTTGTGAAAATGATTCCCTCTGACACTATGCAAGATCTAGAACTTGCTGAACATCAGAGCACAAACCAAATATTTTGTTCCATGAAGAATCTGCTTAAGTAAGAATCATCATTAATATGTTGTTTATGTCTACCTGGGGCACTTTAAGATGCAAGGGCTGTTGGTGCTCTCTGTTTGGGAAGTCCAATGAATTATAACAACACAACATCTGTTGGCACTGAACACAAAAGCCTAACCGGAGGATAATACATATGCCTAAGTGGACAAGGTTCTTGGGTAATACATATGTATTTAGGATAATACCTATGTCTACGTGGGATACTATGGAATGTGTAGGGATAGAGGCCTAATTAAATGTCTTTAAAATTATCCTCATCTAGTGTAAATAAGTACAGCTCTCTGGTGGCCCTTGAAGTCCAGTTGGCCATTAACTATACTGAGGAAAAAAACTGCCTCTCTCAGAACCTTGTTCTATGAAACAAATGGCATACATATCCCATAATTTGTCTAAAATTCATAGAATTAATAGAAGTAGGGTTGGAAGGGACCTTGCAGATCATCAGGTCCGACCCCCTGCCCTGGGCAGGAGATAAAACTGGGCTCAATTGACCCCAGCCAGGTAGATGCCAAGCCTCCTCTTAAAGACCCCCAGGGTAGGAGCCATCACCACATCCCTTGGAAGTTGGTTCCATATCCTAGCCGCCCCGACTGTGAAGTAGTGCCTTCAGATGTCTAGTCTAAACCTACCCTCTAACAACTTGTGGCCGTTATTCCTTGTTACCCTGGGGGGCGCAAGGGGGAACACGGTCTCTCCCAAACCCCGCTAGTCCCCCCTAGTGTGTTTATAGATGGCCACAAGGTCCCCCCTTAGCCTTCTCTTGTGAAGGCTGAACAGGTTATGGTCTCTATGTAGGGTCTGCCTTGAGGTCCCCAGATCATGTGGGTGGCCCTCCTCTGGACCCTCTCAATGCTGTCCACGTCCCTCCTGAAGTGCAGCACCCAGAACTGAACGGAGTACTCCAGCTGCAGCCTGACCAGTGTTGCATAGAGGGGGAGGATCACTGCCTTGGCCCTGCTTGAGATGTGTCTAAACCTTTTGAGAGGACACGTTGGGAAAAAGGTAAAATTAAAAAACAAGTACTGGGAAGTATATTTTTCCAGGGGCACCAGGGTGTACATGTAACTGCATTAAAAATATATACTGTATTTAAAAGTTCTGTAACCATGGAATACAATTAAAATATTTTAGGGATGGTTATACTTGTACCCTGTTTCTTTATGGTTAAAAAATATAACTTGCGTATTTGTGCACACATGATTTCATCAACTAAAGATTTATTTATAATAAGGACCCAGTTCAGTAAAGTATTTAAGCATGTGCTTAAACACATCCCTATTCAGAACAAAACCTGCATGAAATTTTGTACAATGAAACTCATGGTGAGTTTTGCCACAAACATAAAAATTCACCATTTGACTTAAGTGGGAATAAGCATGTTTAAAACAAGCAACATTAAAAGGAAAGACACCAGAATAGGGCTGTGCTAAGCTTTAGTAGGAGATTTGATTCAGCGATTTGGCCTGATTCAGCAGCCGAATCTCCAAATTGAAATCAAATCAGGAGACCCATTAAAAAGTCTCAGAAGGGAGATTGGGATCAGTGGCACCTTTTAAGAAACTGAGTGGGATACCATCTCCTGGATCTTGGTGGTCCTCAAGCCATTCCTTGAGGCCACTAAGAGCTTCAGTGCTGGCCATGCCCTCCTTAGCCAGGTGATCCCCATAGTGAAGGAGCTTGGGAATCAAATGGAGAAGTTCCAGGGGATCAATATTCCTGGCTGGGGCAGGCCACTTTCACCAGAAGTGGCTGAAGGAGAACATCAAAAAACGGCTGGATCTGTTGTGGACCAGTGTGGTCCATGTGCTGGTGGGCATGTGCAACCCAAGGGTGAAGGGGAGCGTCTGCAGCAGCAAAACCCTCAATCACTGGATGGATGTGCTGGTGAACAGAGTCAGGAAGGCAGAAGGGCAGAGACAGGGGGACGTGGAAAAGGGGGATCCCACTTTCCTGTGCCAGCACTCCAACTACCAGCCAATTTCCTCCACCACACCCACTGCCAATGTGGGCCAAGGGCATAGCTTCAATGTTGGGGTCCAGAGGCAGCAGACCCCACCATCCGGCAGGTAGCAGAGAAGCCTCGGTGGCTACCTATCTTACCACTGCACTGTGACCCCTTGGCCTATTGGACAACCTGCAGCCAAGTGTGGCAGGCTCTGGCCATGGTTGCTCAGGAATACCTGTCCTGTCCACCAACCAGTGTTCCAAGTGAGAGGGTGTTCAGCATTTCTGGGGATGTTGTGACACCCTGTGAGAAAGAGAAAGAGTCACAGGGCTCCAAAATCACAAGGGCTAAACAAAGGCTCAGCGGCCCCAGGTTCACAGCTCCAAAAAGCCTGGCAGAAATCTCCCTTACCCAAGTGTTTCTGAAGGGGAGGGGCAGGGACCTCCAACACCGGTATAAAGAAGAGCCCAGAACAGGCAAAAAGAGGGAGCGTAGAACCAGAAGGAGGAGGAGGAGCAAGCCGACACACGCTGCAGGGAACTCTGAGAGCGATGTGGAGAGCCGGTAGGAGGCTCTTGCAGAGAATAAGCCCCACAGAGCAAACTTAGAGCCAAGACGGCTGACCCCGCAGGGCTCAGAACTGTTTGTTATCACACCGGAAGCTGGCAGAGCCCGGCAGAGTTTTGTACCGTAATGTCCCTAATAGAGGGGCACTAAAGATTGGCGGTACAGTAAAGCACGTAAAAGTGGCACACGCCAAAATGGTGTCACCGATGGACCTAATGTGACAAAAGGAATCATGGCAACCTCAACAAGAGGCTCAGAGAGAGCCACCAAAGAGAGGAAATGGGCAGAAAAGAGGGACGGTCTTCACAAAAGTCAATTCTGGTTTTTTTGCTCTCAGCTAAAAGCAGCTGGAATAGTAACCCAGGCCAGGAGTGCCTGGTTTTGTTTTCTTGTTTTTCCTGTTTTGCTTGGAATTGAGGTCACATCGAAAGACCAACTGGCTGAACAGAACCCGGTGGAACAGGCGAGTGTGTAGGGGTGGCAGAGCCCTCAGGAACATAGGACCTCGCGGGATGACTGTGGGACACTAATGGGACTAGACATCCAGGTACTGAACCAACTCCTTTAACACCAAGTTGTGGCAAGCGAAAAGTGGGTATGTAGGTCTCCAATTAGAAACTGTCTCACCAAAGTTGGCTGGCAGGCAGTGTCCTACAGGTCTGCAAGTGACTGAAATACTTGACACACTCCACCACAACTCTTTGGATCCTGGTTTGCCGGTGTTTCTGAAGGTGAACCTCCTGCTGCTGGGGTTCCCCAAGCTCCATGTGCAAATGGCGTGAGTGCCACCCTTCTCACTCTGCACCTATTTGCTTTTTTTATTTGCTTTCAGAACCATTTAATGCCCCACTCTCAGAGCTGGAAGCAGTAGTTTAGTTTATCACCAGCCAGCAGGGAAAGAACATCTACCTGCTAAGCTTCCATACCAGGAAGAACTTGAAGGTATGAGCTGGGGCCATGGGGAAGGAGGAGACCCCAGGTCCTGAGCATGACATAAAACTTCACCCTGTCAGGGTAGGGAGGCCTGGGTAGGGTAGGGAGGCCATTTTCACTGACTCACTTTCCTGAATGCATACCAGCCTCTGGCTTCTTTACTATTCATTCCATCCAGGAAGAGCACACACACCAAATGCAGATGCTTCCTCAGCCTGATGAAGGGTTTTTAAACCTGAAAGCTTGCTAAGATATTTCTCCAACTATTCAGTTGGTCTAACAGAAGATATCAGATTGACCCAAAGAACCTTGTCTGCCTATGTTCTTAGACCAACACGGCTACAACCTACACATCTTAGCACACGCAAGTGATACACGTTTTGCTTTCAACAGTTTGAGGTGCAGTTTCACAGAAACCCCTACACCTGTCTCCTTGAAACGTGGCAGGCCTCATGTCCTCAAAAAGGGCTACCATCCCTGCTGGTTTCATCTGAATCTGCAAAAAAATGACAAAGTTATAGGTATTTTAGTGATTCCCCATTATAGTCTATAGCCAAATCTCCAAATCTGATTTGGCCAAATCGAATTTGTTCACCAGAGCACCCCAAGGGATGATGAGGTCAAACAGTCATAAACTACTGCAAGACCATTTCAGGCTGGACATAAGGAAGAATTTCTTTACTGTCTGAGCCCCCAAGGTCTGTGTGACCGCCGAACAAGGACCCTCCCCGTAGATGGCTCACCTTCAGCAAGGAGGATGCCGCTGATCTCCCTGGATCACTACGGGATCGAGTAGCTTTCTTAACATCCAGTCCCCACCTTGGTTCTCACCTGCCACGACTTGGTGTTAAGTTCAGTCAAGGTCAGTTCATGGGTGCTCCACGGCCCGGGATCCCTCAGTTGTCATGTTGCGGGGCTCCGCCACCCCTGCACCCTGGCCTCACGCCACCTCTAGTGTTCTCCCCCGCTTTTGTGGGTCTGACCTCTTCTTGCTGGGCTGGTTGCTTCCCTTGGCCTGTCCTGCCCTCATAGGATTACTCATGGGCCTGCTGGCCCCGTCCTCTCCTGCTATGTCCTGTTTGACCCGCTACAGGGTTGCAGCTCAGGCTGGGCCCTGCCAAAGTTTCCCTAACCTTATCTCCCTGACTGTGCCACCCCTACGGTTCCTGCTGGGGTATCCTCGACTGGAAAAACAAAAACAATAAACAACTCAAAAGCGCAACCCCACAGCCCCTTACTGGCTGGGTCCTTGTTCGGACCTCCCCGGGTCCTCTTGGGCAATACCTGCCGCTCAATCACCCTAATACCCCTCTAGGTTTCTGGCCACGGCTGGTTGGCGATGACCTCTGCCCAACTATGCCCCCTCAGGGCTCTTCCGGGTCCTGGTCCCCTCTGGCAGGGTTGTGTCCCCGCACCTCCACCCCAGCACTCGACCTGTGGGTCTCACAAGCTTCCAGTCCAGGACCTGGGGTTCCCTCGTCGAACGTTCTGTTGGCTTCCCTCTCCTTGTGTTCTGTCTCCGGTCTGCTTGTCTGGTTCTGCTCACCCAATGCCCTGCAGCCGGCTGTTGTTACTGCTCTTCCCTCTGGTTGAGCGGGTTGCTGCTCTTCTCTAGGGCTCTCTGCCCCTCTTACTGGGGAAGCTGCTGTCAGCTCCGCTCTGGAGCCCTCTGTCCCCCTTACTGGGAAAGCTGCTGCCTGCTCCGCTCTGGAGCTCTCTGCTCCCCTTACTGGGAAAACTGCCTGTCCTGCTCTGGGGCTTTCTGCCCCTCTTACTGAGGAGTTTGCCACCTGTCCCATTCGGGGTCTCTCCACCCCCCTACTGTGGGCCCATGTCCCATTTCCTCCGTGCCCCCCTTCTTTTCTCCAGCGGCCGTTTTTATCCCCGCCAGCCGCCTGCTCGCGATGACTTCATCTTCCAGCCACGTCGGTACAAACAAGCAGCAGACGCGCCGCGCGGGCTTCTCTGCTGGTGCCAGTAAGTCTCGTCCTAGCTCCCTGGGACAGTCTGGAATAGCCTGCCATCAGAGGTGGTTTAAGCACCTACCTTGAATACCTTCAAAAGTAAATTGGATGCTTATCTTGCTAGGATCCTATGACCCCAGCTGACTTCCTACCCTTCGGGCAGGGCGCTGGACTTGATCTTCCGAGGTCCCTTCTAGCCCTAATGTCTATGATATCTATGAAATCTATGAATTGGGACAGTGACTCAAATCCCTAAATTGAATCACAGCCCCTCTGAATCAGCCTGTCGCAGGACACTAAAGTGCCCTGCTCCTAGAAAGAGTTACAGGTGCCAGTTGCTGGGGTAACCACAGTTGGTCAGCTGACCAGAAGGGGGCAGGGCCTGGCCTATATAAACAAGCCAGGCTGAGGCCAGAGGCAGTTCCCCTCTGGCAGCCGAGGAAGTCGGAGCTCTGTGGAAGCAGGCAGGGTAGAGAAGTCTGATGGCCTGAACAGCTTCCATGGAAGGAGACCAGGTGGAAGAAGCCCCGGTAGGGATTTGGGAGGATAAATGGCCTGATGGTTTAGAGTTTACGTTTTAGTCAGGAGGCTTAGTTTTGTATTGTAGCTGATTGGCTCATGTTATTACATTCTGTTGTTTGTTGTTACACCAGAGGACCGGGTAAGGCTAATAGGGGTTGGAGGAGGCCTCATGGGGGCTCCATAGTAGCGCCAGAGCGTTTTGGGGTGTATTGACCCAGGCCCCAGTGCAGGCAAGAGCACAGAGGAAGGAGTCTGGGGTGCCAGGCACGGCTACAGCCACCTGAGCCTTGATTGTGGGAAGCCCCAGTGGGGCTCTGGGGGCCAGGCACGGCACCTGAGCCTTGATTGTGGGATTGTGAGAAGCCCCACTGTGGGCAGGGATCGTGAGGCTAGGCCCCAGTGTGGGCATGGGTGCACAGAAGGGCCCCAGTGTGGGCCACGAGTATAAGCCCAGAGATCATCTGCGAGGGTGCAGGCAACAGTAATTGTCACAGGGTGGGATCCTAAGAGCAGCCGTGATCTCTCCTGGCGCCCCCTACCGTGCCAAGTCAGTGTCAATTCACCCTCGTTCTTTCCTGCCACGTCTTTCATGTTAAGAGTATTAAGAGTATTAAGGGAGGCTGCCTTTAGTCCTCGTTGACACAGTACCCCGACGTACTCCAGTCTGTGCCTCATCTAGGGTGACTCGGTGCCCTCACACCTTGAGGGCTATGCGTGGCTCCTACCACTGCCAATAGCATGCCCCAAGCCTCGCGGATGTTCCGGATGTTGTCTAGTCAATTACTGTTGCCTGCGCCCTCACGGACAACCTCCGTGCTTGTCTTATACTCGTGGCCCACACCGGGGCCCTCCTCTGTGCCCACGCCCACACTGGGGCCTAGCCTCACGATCCCTGCTGGCACTTGGGCTTCTCACAATCCCACAATCGAGGCTCAGGTGGCCGTAGCCATGCCTGGCCCCCAGATCCCCTTCTCGGGTCTTACGCCCCACTGGGGCTTCCCACAATCGAGGCTCAGGTGGCCATACCCATGCTGGGGCTGGGGTCGATACACTCCAAAACGCTGTGCCCTCTCTGGTGCTGGGTCTCCACGCTACCATGGAGCCCCCATGAGGCCTCCTCCAACCCCTATTAGCCTCACCCGGTCCTCTGGTGTAACAACAAACAACAGAATGTAATAACATGAGCCAATTGGCTACAACGCAAAACCAAGCCTCCTGGCTAAAACGTAAACTCTAAACCATCAGGCCATTTATCCTCCCAAATCCCTACCAGGGCTTTCTCCACCTGGTCTCCTTCCACGGAAGCTGTTCAGGCCATCGGGCTTCTCTACCCTGCCTGCTTCCACAGAGCTCCGACTTCTTCGGCTACCAGATGGGAACTGCCTCTGGTCCCAGCCTGGCTTTTTTATATAGGCCAGGCCCTGCCCCCTTCTGGTCAGCTGACCAACTGTGGTTGCCCTGGCAACTGGCACCTGTAACTCTTTCTAGGAGCAGGGCACTTCAGTGTCCTGCGACACAGCCATATCTAAATCCAAGTCAAATATTTGCCGCTTTGCACAGACTTACACCAGAATACCAGTAAGAGTCTGCTAGTAGACCTATAAGAACAGCTGAACCATGGTGGCAGTCCAAGTAAAGAAAACTGTTACTGACAGATCCAAGCACTCAAAGGATACAATTCTAACAACTGTATTATTACCATAGCAATATCAAAACTACAGCCAGATAAAAAAATGGGTTGTGTCTACATTTATAAGCTCACTTTATAATACTGAATAATGATTTATCTGAATGCATCCTTAGAAAATCAATTCAGATATGATATATCTAATATTGGACAGTTAAAATAACAAAGGCAGACAGTGTTATCTGACAAAACTCAGATCATTTGTTGTAAGATTGAATACTATGGCATTATTAGATGTCAACAAGATTCAGAAGAACAAGTTGTTTTTTTTTCCCCCTAGGGAAGACCAATATTTCATTTTAAAGTGTCCCAGGTGAAAAACTTCAGTTACTCTCATTACAAATATATATAGCCTCATAATACAATGGTAGAATCAGGGGTCTGATGTCAAATAAGATAATACAACATAGAATAGAGAGTTCAGGAAACAGAATTTCTTAATTGAAATGAAATGATACAGAAGCCTAGAAATTCAACCAAAAATAGTGTTAAAAAAATACTGTTATCCTTATCTTACATCCATCTACTAAATTTAGTTTTCTATTTTTAAAACACGCTTTTGCTGCCATCAAGTGGCTTTTTCCAGAACACATTTACAGATGTCGAATCCCAGGCAATTACTACACAGGCTTTTTATATCTTTTTTTCTTTCTCCCTATCAATTTGCAAGGTTCTCCACCTTGGGAGGAAAAACCTGAAGCACTCGTATAGGCTTGGCAGTGCTACGTTGGTTAGCACTACAGAAGAAAAGGACTTGGGGGTCATCATTGACCACAAGATGAACATGAGCCTGCAATGCGATGCTGCGGCTAGTAAAGTGACCAAAATGCTGGCGTGCATCCATAGATGCTTCTCAAGCAAATCCCGGGACGTCATTCTCCCCTTGTACTCGGCCTTGGTGAGGCCGCAGCTGGAGTACTGCGTCCAGTTTTGGGCTCCACAATTCAAAAAGGATGTGGAGAAGCTTGAGAGAGTCCAGAGGAGAGCCACACGCATGATCAGAGGTCAGGAAAACAGATCTTACGATGACAGGCTGAGAGCCATGGGACTCTTTAGCCTGGAAAAGCGCAGGCTCAGGGGTGATCTGATGGCCACCTATAAGTTTATCAGGGGTGACCACCAGGATCTGGGGGAACGTCTGTTCACCAGAGCGCCCCAAGGGATGACGAGGTCGAACGGTCACAAACTCCTGCAAGACCGTTTCAGGCTGGACATAAGGAAGAATTTCTTTACTGTCCGAGCCCCCAAGGTCTGGAACAGTCTGCCAGCAGAGGTGGTTCAAGCACCTGCATTGAACACCTTCAAGAGTAAATTGGATGCTTATCTTGCTGGGATCCTATGACCCCAGCTGACTTCCTGCCCTTTGGGCAGGGGGCTGGACTCGATGATCTCCCAAGGTCCCTTCCAGTCCTAATGTCTATGAAATCTATGAAATCTATGAAATTTGGTCTTTTCCATTTCACTAAGAAGGACCTCCCCACATATCTTGCAACTAAAGCTTAAAATTAACAAGGCCAATTCTTATTTTAGGGACTCCTGACATATCAGAATTACTAATGAAACTGAATGCTTCTAGTCAGTTAGGGATACACAGGACAAAAGACCAGCTATTATTAAAAAAATGCTCAGCAACACTGAAATAGAAGGAACAATTTGCAATAAGTTGGTCTGTCATACCTACCCACCCAGTCAGGTAGCTTCTGCAAGTCCTGTCTGTATTGTGACATCCTGGAATCAAAGGTCTTCTGGAGAGTTGCTAGCATCTTGCCTGGCTTCTGACATGATTGCCAGCTTCAGTGGATTCAGTACAGTATTTAGATTTTGGGCAGCCGAAGCAGACTTAACACAAATTGTAGGTGGCTGAGAATTTGAGCCTAAAATTCAGATACCTCTGACTTAAGAATAATGCCCCGGCTTGGTAGTTAAGAGACATGGACATTACATACAAGTTATTGTGGGACCTTATCCAAGTCACTTATCTCTATGCCTCCACTTCCCCACTCAAAGTGAGGATGATGATACCTATCCTCCCTTGTAAAGTGCTTTGTAATTATGCAATAGAAATTGCTAAAATGATAAAAACTGAGAACCCAGGACTGACAACCCACTTTTCACTGCTGCTTCTGCTTCAGCATTACAGAGAGGCAGCAAGGCAGACTCTTGAACAGGCAAATCAATCCTACTCAAAGACCTCGTGCTGGGATTTTCAAAGATTTAGGAGTCCACATCCCACTAGATTTCTGTGGAAGTTGGTAACATAACTCCCTAAGCCCCCTTGCAAAATTTATTTATTTCCTTATTTCCATGCAAGTTATCTATCTTCCCATTTCTCTCTGGTCAGGTTTAGATTCTCTTAAATGTTTAAAAATATCCTGAAATAAAACCTCTGTCTTAATCTGTGCTTAAGCCACTCCTCACAGTCACCCTTACTTACATAACCACCCTGATGTTATAAATGAGCACCTTCCTCCTCTATGGATGGAAAGAACCTGCTCTAAATGGGTTAGACTAGTAGCGACTAGTGACTACTGCAAGCTTTGGGTCAATCAGGTGCAGTCCCAGGTGTAGATCCCAAGTCTGGGATCTTTTTTGGACAGTAGAGTCTTACAGTTCAGCCACCTAAGTCCTTGAAACAAGTGCCCCAGGTCTCCTAAGAACCTCCCATCCAACTGCTTATATAACACCTCAGCACTCCACCTTGCTGTGGGCAATCTGAGCATCTTGGGTGACACTTTTGGGGACAACAAGGAACAATTAAGCAAGGAATACAGGATTTATCAAAGGATTTTTTTAACCAGTAGTTTTAACACCACTAGACAAATACCCCTCTGGTAGGGGGAAATGCTCTGAATGTATTTCCCACCATCTGATTTCACCTTCTTCAAGTCCTGGGTATAAGTCAAATTCCACAAGCCAGGCAACATTTCCTGTTTGTTTTCTGCTTTCCCGTAGTTTTCTGCACATTGCTGGGAGCTGCAACCCTCCTGGTCCCTATTCAGAGAGTGCATTTTCAATTAAATATAATCTTCAATCCCTTTGGGCCAAATACCCAGGCTGGGAAGTCTACTTTCTAACCCCATCCAAGCTTCTTTTTTAGAAAATCCATTATTCTTGTGGATGGGCCAGTAATTGAAATGCAATCAAAATTGATGGCACCAGTTGTTCTGGTCCCAGCTTCTCAGATACAGTCACTCAGGTGGCCCTTACAACAAAATGAATGGTTTAATCCCTAGTAGAAGTTACAATACAAAGTTGAAACCCAAGAAATAAATGGATTTCACAAAAGGAGATTCAAAACAGACATGGGCCTATCTGTCACAGTCAGAAAAGCCTTTCAGTTGTATCCACCATGCAGCCTACGTCTGCATATTACTCACCTTCTGTCTGCTTCGGGAAAAGTATAAATTCTTCATTTGACTCTTTAAAGCGACACCAGCCAGATGTTTTTAGGTTTGTCAAAGTTAAGATATGCATGAAATAGCACCTTTCAAACACATCTTAGCAATAATATAAATTTATCACATGCTAAGAGATGAGGTCTTGAGACAACGTTAAAGCTAGCTCCTGTGCAAAGTGTCCCTATTTTTCATCAGGACATTTTCAGCTGTATTCATCACTACTGACAGATTTAGCCAGATGCATCGCTGTCCCCACTGTTTCCATTCTATGAGCCACTGGGGAATTTTCATTGACAAGATCAAGTGCTCAGACATGAAGAAACTTGCCAATTCCATTCTCCAGCCACCATACAAAGCTAGCTGGCAGAGGGACAGAGTGATGCGTGCACAGGCACAAAAAGAGTGGCTTTTTTTCCCCCCTCAGCCTTGGGACTAGGGGGGGAAAAGCTTTCAGAGCCCCCTTAAAGCTTTCAGAGCCCCCTTTTCTTTGGAAAGTGATTTATTACTGTAAATGCTTTTATTTTAAAGTTCCCTATGTGCAGAAGCCCAGATGACAGTAAGTCAACGGTCCTCAGACTACAGGCTGCATGAATACAGATAATGACCTGCCCCCCTGAGCCTCAATTTTCTTCCAGTATATAACTGGATCACACAAATAAGTGTTCTGTCCATACTGTGACTTTTTTTGTTTGCAGAGATGTCAAATGTAGCTCTCATAAAGACTGTATGCAGTAAAATCAGAGGTAATCCACTTTAAAAATATGCTATTTTAAAAGAGAATAAATAATGGACTTTGAGAGTGTTCCCTTTGCTGAAGAATCTCTCAATGCATTGTTTTTCTATCTATACTTTGAGAGAGCTAACCCTAGCTTCTTTGGGGTAGGAATATACTATTAGGATCAAAACCTTGTGCCTGAATGAATTTTACTACATATCATTACAACACACTGACACAGCATGGAGAATAAGTAACAATTGTTGTATGTAAAAGTCATGCAGCTGGACACAGATTGTTTCTCATAACAATAATTTGCCAGTCCAATGACTGGCCAAAACATCAGGGGGAAAGATTTCATTCCACTTTATGCCAGAGGACAGAGTGACTGACACAAACAGCTTTATAAATAGATAATGCCTGTCTGTATGCACATGGACATTGACTTTCATTAGGATCATTAAGTGCAGTTAATAGAATGCAAATGAACCAAGAAAGAGAACAATAAAGGCGAGACAGAGGAATGTTGGCAGGGGGTAAATTAACTTTTTTGGCATGAGAGGCCAGTATCCATTGATTTCAATATTTTCTAATTTGGGGAAAATAAACCATATTTACCTGAATACAAGATGACTCCGAATTTAAGACCGCACCCCAATCATCAGTTTCTAAACTTGGAAAATGTATAAATTTGTTAAAATTTTCCATGTATATAATCTAATTTTGGAGGGTTATCTTAAATCTGTTCTTCCACCACTGCAGCAGGGCAAGCAGCAGGAGGTGGGGGGCGGGGGGGAATATGGTGGCCTGACCACTGCCCCTTACCACTTGTCCCCCCTACTGCCCCCCACCCCTGAGTGTCTAGACACCCCACAACTGCCCCTCACAGTGGTACCTGTACCATTTCATGGCTCCCACCACTCCTGTTCCCCTTGTGCCTGCCTTTCACTTTAACCTCCCTACTGCCTGCCTGCCAGAACCAGAACTGCTGCCACTGCAACTGCTACACAGCTGGGTCAGGTGGGAGGCAGAATGTCCTCCATGCTCCCCAAGCTGAGCTGGAGACAGACCCCAGCTGGAGCCAGAGTGGCAACAGCAAGGTAAGCAGCAGTGGCCAGGGCAGCTGGGGTAGAATCAACAGGAACTTGGTAACAAAGAGCAGATGTGGAGGGGAAGAGAACAGAGCAGAGGGGGGCAGGTGTCAGAGGGGGAGCAGTGGCTGAAAAATCCTCATCTGGGATTCAAGTAAATATGGTATTACAATTACATCATAATTACATCATAATAATAAACAATAAACACAAATAGATGCATTTAATTAATAATAGATATAAATTATTGGATTCAGAATTCAATCAGCCCAGAGATGAAAGGGTTATTGTACTGCTTCTTAGGTATCTATCAATAACTATCATCTCAGAGCCTTAATGACCACAGGGTTCTCCTGGGATATCAGTCAGGTTTGCTGCCCTTATTCATACTTTTCTGGGTTTATACAAATCCATAATTTGTTTGGTTTTACTATGGTGTTTACATTACTAATGTGGTTGGTTGGTGTCAACAACACCAATTTATCACTTTATCAATTTCACTTTTTATTTTTCTTACACTGCTACTGGGACTTTTGTACACCATATATTTGTGGTGGCACTCTGGGATGTATAACACATTACATTGTTATTTCCATAATGAATCTGAATCTATTAAACAGCATCTCATAAAATTCTAAAAGAACAATTTTTGCCTCCTACTGGGTGTATCTACACATGCGCTTTACTGCTGAGTACACTAATTAGTTCTGCAGTAAAGTATCACCACCTACATGTGCACCAATATTGGGGCACAGTAAATTAACTAACTCTGCCATAAGATAGTACTGTTGGGGGTAGTACTATCCTATGGCAAAGTCATTAAGGCTAAGTACAGACAGTCATGAAGCCCAAGGCAGAATTGATTCAATCTAAACAGCTTCCTCTAAGCTGCATGGATTGAACTGATAACCAACTGAACTGGTGTTCAGTTTTCAACTGGGAAAGGCAGAGGGAGGCCTGCACTGACCCAGACCAGTAGGCAGGGGGCACTAAAACAGGTCTCCCAAACTGCTGGTAATTGCCAGCCGAGCCAAGTGGGGCCATCCCCAATTGGCTCCCCAATACATGCTCCCAGCCCCATACTGTCCCTCCACAGGGGTAGAAGAGCCCCCAGTCCAGGTGTGGGCCCACTTTCAGAGAGCCTCACCCTCAGGGGGTTTTCTCCAGCCCAGGCAGCCCTGGGGAGCAGAGGGAAATTTCTCTCCCCTCCCCTTCCCTTTCCAGCTACTGATTGCTTCAGCCACTGCCACAGGATAGAGGGAGGAGCCCTTTGGGCTGGGTGCTTTTTGCAGCCCAGCATAGGGTCACTGGGGAGCCACTGACTTGGGGGGCTTCATCCAACCCCAGCCCAGGATTCCCCAGCCCACAACAGCCCCAGGGAGCTGAGGGGAATTTTTCCTCTCCCAAACCCCACTTCTTCCAAACCCCACAGCTGCTGAACTTAGCCATTGCAAGTCTCAGCCACTGCAAGACCCCCCAACCCCTGGGCCTTGGGAATGCCTTCCTCCTCTCTCCTGTGGCAGTGGCTAAAGCAAGCAGCTGTGCCGCTGGGAGGGGGAGATGAGGGCTGCCCCCATCAGCGGAAGGGTGGCAGAGGAGTGAAAAGCTGGCTGGGGCATGAGGGTGTTAAAGTGCAGGGGATGCCTAACTATATACTAATCAGTTTAACATTATTCAAGACTGAAACTCTAAAACTCTTAATTTATAAAAATACCGCTATCACCAAATTTAGAAATATTGAGGTGTTAACAAATATATTTCAAATGCTAACTTGTTTACACTACAATAACCTGTTGTTAATTAAGTGGTAGCATGCAGTAAAAAGATTTCTAGACAGAACTTAGTCTATAAGAAGATAGTGAGAAAGGAAAAAAACAAGCCTACCTCATATTCCCTGCCATAAGGAGGCACAGATTGTAAATGTGAGAAAAAATGAAGAGGAAGAGAATGATGCTGAAGAACATTGTCATCCAAGATCCATGATCTTCTCTAAACATTTTTAGCCGGAGTAATTGACCTGTGGTATGAATATGATGAGAAATCAGTTGTCTTTAATTTGGCCTGCAAATGTGCATCTACTTTACAGCAAAAGGAAAGCCAGTTTCTAAATTCTATTTACTTTTCTATTTACATTTCTTGCAGCCACCACAAATACAGAATATTCCTGCAACATCACACTATATTTGGGTTTGCTTCCCATTAACCTTTGTCTGTCTAACTTAGTACCCGATCTTACAGCCAGACCCCTGCATATGTACACTCCATAGCTCTGTGCTAGACAATCACAACAGAGAACTCCAGCCCTATTTTAAATGAGACTAACACATTAATTCAATTAAGACAAATACCAAGGCTGAAAAGTTAGGGAGGTTGGGGCAGTTCACAGATACAGCACATTTGGGCAGGAGAATGGAAACATACTTTTGTAGCAGAATGCTCAGTTCAACTGTAAGACCAACCATGGAAGAAAGGAAAACAGAAAAACTGGCTGCACCGGAGAGCAAGACCTCACGTTGGAGAAGAGGAGGAAGGGTTGCTAGACTCCCTAAGCTCAAAGAACACCTCAATGGTAGGAAAAATTTATTCAAGGCAATGCAGAGAGCATGTTTGTTATTTTGCCTACCTCTATTAGATAAAACAGCTACGAACCCTTAAAAACTGTGTCTGTTTGCTTTCAACTCTCTCCTTTCCTGAAGAAGTGAGCTATAAACTGAGCGTGTCCAATAGGTTAGTACTCTAAGAAAGAGTGTTCTTAAGATTCTGGAGAGTCTGGGAGCCAGCTCTGGTTCTGGGGACCTAAGGCAGCTGGGCCGCAGAGTCCAGTTTCCATAAAGGTTTAATAGATTTTGCCCTGGAGAGGCCAAGGAAAAGGCAGCGTTGCACCCATCTAGACCAACAGAATCATAAAAGCAAACAGGATCTTGCATCCCAGGGCCAAATGTACCAGTCTGGTGAATGCCCAGGCAGCAGGAGCTGTACCAGGACTGAGTAACAAATTAATATTATTTTACTAAGATATATTTTGCAAAGGATGTGCTTTATAGCTCTGTGTTCATATTGCTTCAATTTCCAGCATTGCCTTGGACAATGTATCCATATTCTGCATATGACTTTCAGAGTGATATAATCATATGTCCTGATCTGACAGGTGTGCTAAAAGCCAGAAAGCCAAAATAATTTAAATCCAAAATATTTCCATTACAAGCAGACCTGAAATAAATTAAACAAATATATAAGGAGCCATTTTTCAAGATAAGAGAATAAATGGCAACGCATGCAAGAAGATAAGAAACCATTAGGCTTATATAATGGAAAAGCAAAAAAAACCCCAACCTTTTGAAAACTGAATAACAAATTGAATCGAGAGGTTTTGCTCTGTAATAGAGATCATACTAACAACTTCTCTTCAAAATAAATTATTTATAAACATATTAAAACACAGTAAGTTTGCTTTTTTGCAAAAGGAAAAAATAAATTATCATTACATGCCTTCCTAGTGCTTATTCTATCTTTCTCAGTACCTGTTTGCCTTTCCTGTGAGAGGATAACAGACAACTTTTAGCTTTTGTGACCTCTTTGTTCCTATGGGTTTATTGCTTGTTTGCTTCTCCCAGCACTGTCCTTCTTCCCACTTCCTCTCTCTCTTCTTCCCAGCTTTTGTATTGAAATCACTTACTCCACTTCATACGCTATTCTATGCTGTCCTTTCACAGCATCTGATGAAGAGAACTCGAGTTCACAAAAGAGGTGTGGAAATGACCTGGTTTGAAATGAATGCAGTGCCTGTCAGTTTGCTACAGACAGTATGAGAAGCAGGGAGAAGGAAACGGAAAAGCTCAGTACCATGCAGTCCACACAATCAGTTCTTCCTCTCCTCCCCCTGCTTCCCCCTCCCCTGCCCTTTGCCTCAGAGCGGTAGCCAGGGGTCAGTGTCTGACAACACACCTGCCCCTTGACCAAGGAGCTGGGGGAAAGCTTGGTGAGGGCTGCTTCCCCCTCCCCCTCCAAACACACCCCAGCTGGGGACTGTGCAGGGTTAAACCCCTCTCTAATCAGAGTATCCTGCTAAGGCCTGGCCATGTCCCCCCTCCCCACCCCCAGCTCAGCACTATGGAAGGAAGGGAGGGTTCGTCTAGTGCCTCCTGGCTTTGAGTCTGAGCCACTGTAGGCATGTGCCTGCATTTCCTGAATCAAAAGTGAATATTTATCTACTTGCAAATCAGTTCAATCTCTGCAGGTTAGACTAACCTGCAAAGATTTAATAAATTCAGGCTCAGTTCAGACATTTTTGAATGTCTATCCCTGGCCTCAGTGTACTAGAAGCTAAGGAAAGAGATAGTGCTGCAATCTACTCAAAACTATCTCTATTAGAGTGTATGACAAATGAATAATATAATGTCTACGCCACTTTTATGATAATGGTCTCCTTCAAATGCTTTACAGCTACTTTGCACATGAATAAAATCCTTTCCCTCCCCCCATTGAAAAGCGACCTGAGAAGGAAACATAGCTGTCATTCTGAGACTGAAAAAGCAGCACCATTGTTTAAGGAATGGAAAGGTATTCATTAAGACAGAGAAGCATGGAAATGAATGGGTTGGCCCTAGGTTAGGTTTTTATCCTGAAAGATGCTGAGCACTGTCTTTTCAATCAGCAAAACTCTTAAGCATATTTAGTTATGTACATGATTCCAAGCTAAGCACATGCTTGTGTTCTGCTGATCAGGGCTGAAGTGTTCATCAACTTGCAGAAATGAGACAAACTGAAACTCCTAAATTAGAACTTAGCCATGCCAAGAGCTAGTACATAAAACAAACACACACAAAAATTATGATATCCCACCCTTACATTTTTTTAAATTTCAATTATATGACCGTCTGATTAGATACACCATGGGAGCTTTGCTTATGGCAACTGTTTTGTAAACATTATGCCAAGGTAGGAAAGATTGCTTTGTTGTCATTCTCCTGTTCTCTGCTCACAGCAAGAGCTGGGCAATTCTCACCTGCCCTAGGACTCCCTTACTTAGGCAGTAGGCATAGATGTCATGTATTTTGTACAATATTTGCATAATGTCAATACAGGAAACTGTGACAATTAGAACTACACAACAGCTGCTTACAATATATTGGAGCACTGCTATTCCAGCATTGTGCAGATTCAGGCCCGCTTAGCTTCTTGATGCAATGCCATCACAAAAAAGTCTATTGGTTAAGATCCTGTATTAGATCTTGAACTTGGGTTCAGAGTTCAGTTCTCCCACGGATTTCCTGCGAGACTCCTAGCAGATCACTCTGGTTAGAGACAGAATTTACACATAAACCAGCTTAAGTGAGCAGAACCTGGTTTAAACCTGTAACAGAAGAGAAGTTCCATGCACTTAAACCACTTACAAAATGGCTGAAACCAGTTTAAGATAAACCTGATTGGATGTCGTATCACACTCAACTGATTTAGGTCAAACCAGTTTATGGAACTTCTATCCCAAACCCCCTCCTAGTCCAAGTTAACTCACAGTCCCCCAGCACCCCAGGATGCTTTGCAGCCCTGAGCTGTGCTTTCTGTTCCACCCTTCTGCTCCCTAGCCAGAGCACTATCACTGCTCAGCTTGCCTGAGAAGGGAGTGGAGGTGGGGAATCTGGCTCTAAACCCCAGCCAGGGTCTACCTGGCAGGGGTGGAGCAGCCCCTCAGTCTTTTCCCCTGCTCAAACCCCTCTCCCCCCACCCCTCTGCCTCAGCCTGCTGGCATTGGGCCATAACCTCCACCCCTTCACTTGAGTGGGGAGCAGGGGAGAAACCAGGCAGGGGATGCTTCCCCCTGGCAAACTCTGGCTGGGGGCTGGATCCAGCTCCCTACCTCAGTCTGTGAGCCCCCAGCTTGGGTAAAGCCCCAATCTCCGCTTGAGCAGGGGGAGGGGGCCTAGCAGGGACTACCCCCTTCCCCCAAGGCAGACCCAGGTTGAAGTTGGGCTGCATCCTATGCAGCCACAGAAGGGCTCCCCATCTCAGGCTGTGAGCACCTGGCCAGGGTGTGGCCATGCCCCACCTCTCTGCTCATAGGCAGAAAAAACATGACAGGGACTGCCCCCTCCCCTTGAGTGAGAAGTAGGGAACAGAAGCCTGGCAGGGGCTTCTCCCCGCAAGACATACCAGGGCTCAGGTCCCATGCAGGCAAAGAAGCGGGGTTTATAGCCCCTCTTCCCCTGGCCTCAACATGCTGGCCCTGGCCATGCTCCACTCTGCTTAAGCAGGGATGGGGGAAAAGCCTTGTAGGGTTTCTCACCTCCCTTCCCATTGAAAGTACCTAGGAGGCATGCTCTAGTACCCAACTTCTGGCCTGAGCAACCGCAGGCATGTGGCTGCATTTGTGGAATCAAAAGTGAATGTCTGTTCACTTGCTTATCGGTTCAATCTACACATCTTAAACTAACCTGCAAAGAATCGATTCAGCCTCAGACTTTTTGACTATCTGTATTTAGCCTGTGCGTGTCCCCCACAAGTTCTCCACCTGCAAAGTGGGGATAACAGTACTTCCTTTCTCATCTGCTTTGTCTTTTTTGTCCATTTAGATAACAGGCTCTTGCAGACAAGCATCTTTTACTGTCCTTATCACAATGAAGTCCCAATCTCAGTTAAGGCTTCCATGTTTTAACAAAAAAATCACATTACAAAGCAGACTAAAGCCTGAAACCACTAACAAAGTAATTATTTTCATTTCTTGGCCAAAATGTATATCATCAATGCCAAGACATCTTGAAATTTGTACCTCCACTACATGACAGAGGACTAAATGTTCTAAAGTGTTACAGCTATAATTATTTTTCATGTTAATGTTCTTGCCATTTTATAAATGTTATATTACAAGTTCATCTGGAGCAGGATTAATTTTTCTGCCATATGCCCAACATTCTTTTTGCACTATGATATCACTGTGCCCACTATTGATTCTTTTACAATTTCCCTTTAACTACAACGACTTCTACTATTGGGATTATTATTCTTTTGCACTAATTCATGATTGAAGAAAGAGCGGATGGATGAAGGCAGAAAGGTAGAAAATGATTTAGCAGTCAGGGCCTGAAGCCCAGCAGAAAAAAGAATCAATCAAAGAATCACAGACCTGGTATTAAAAGTGGTTTAGTTCAGCAAATTATGTTTGATGCCCCAGTTATAAATGGACAACAATGGAAATTTTTACTGATGAGGCAACATATGGAAAGCAAAAGACATACTGCTAAATGCCAGCCAAAGAGATGGTATGCTGAAATTTGACAGGTGGTGATTACACCACATTGCTGTAAGTAACAATGCTAAAGGGTCATTAGCTAAAGTTAATGTTTTTTCACTGTTTGTTCACATTGAAAAAAAACACATCTCCTTCTGCATATATTTCCAATATAATAATTTCAAATGTTACAAGCTAAAAATAAAATTTAGATTTGGAAACAGCAAAGCAACAACAAATTTTAAAACCAACTTTGTTGAGGAGGAGTCTGAAAGGATTACAGAGCACTATAGTTCAGTTCACTCTTGGAAAAAGCACATTGATTCATTATGTTTACTCCCATTTGTTGAAACTGAATCTTTTTTATTAGACATTTTAGTAGAAAGAGTCTATTCCTATTAAACATTTGTTATACTAATAGCCAGATTTTGCCCTTACACCAGCTGTGCTTTCAAAACTGATTTCACTGGGATAGGCTTAGGCAGAACATGGCACTAAGCATTTTTTCGTTCCTTTAAATTGATTACTTGACATTTTTCTCTATATATATCTTGCAGAAAATCATCATCTTTTTCCAAAGCACACCTGTATACCTTTTTCCCTGACAAATAGTCAACTCTGTCCCCTCTATGGTGGAAGTTGAACTAATTGCCATAACATATTTCTCAGAATATGTATGTCCTCTGAGACTGAGTCACCTCTTCCCTTCCTCTCCCATATCATAAATGAGAAGCTTCTCAGCTGTTTGCCTCCAAACACTCCATTTCCCCTAGTGACCTTATTCCATTCCCTTTTCTCATTTCCTTCAAGTCCACTTTTATTCCTCTCCCCCCTCACACACACAAGGCACAGCTACATGTACATTAATGCACCATAGTTACTGTGCTTTAAGTTTAGTACCTGTAATAATAGGTACCAACTCAATGTGCAGTAATGGGTATTACTGTGTAGTAGCGCTGCACACGCCTTTCTAGTGATATTAATGCACAGCAGACTAATCCCACTGCGCATTTAGCATCTTGTGTCAACATGTCCACACACACTTCTCTTAACCTCTCACGGTCCTCTGGCTCTTTCTCCTCACAAAACATTCATGCTTTAGTTTCTCCCATCTTAAAACGTGAACCACACTGAACACATTTGCCTCTTCAACTGTTTCTCACTTTTCCTTTTATGCTAAATTAATTGAACACAGCCTACATTCCCTGTATAGAGCTCCTCTCTTCCAGCTCCATCCTCAGTCCTCTTCAGTCTGGCTTCTATCATTTGCATCCACCTGAAAGTGCTCTTGCCAATATCACTAATGGCAAACCTCTTAACCAAATCTCAGAACTAGTTGTCTAGCCTCATCCTCCTTAACTTGTCAGTCACCTTTGACACAGTTGACCATGCTCTTCTTCTTGAAATCTTGTTCTCCCTAGGATTTTCATAGATTTCATAGATTTCATAGACATCAGGGCTGGAAGGGACCTCGGGAGATCATCGAGTCCAGTCCCCTGCCCAAAGGGCAGGAAGTCAGCTGTGGTTATAGGATCCCAGCAAGATAAGTATCCAATTTATTCTTGAAGGTGTTCAATGTAGGTGCTTGAACCACCTCCGATGGCAGACTGTTCTAGACCTTGGGGGCTCGGACAGTAAAGAAATTCTTCCTTATGTCCAGCCTGAAACTGTCTTGCAGGAGTTTATGACCGCTCGACCTCGTCATCCCTTGGGGCGCTCTGGTGAAAAAACGTTCCCCCAGATCCTGGTGGTCACCCCTGATAAACTTATAGGTGGCCATCAGATCACCCCTGAGCCTGCGCTTTTCCAGGCTAAAGAGTCCCATGGCTCTCAGCCTGTCATCGTAACATCTGTTTTCCTGACCTCTGATCATGCGCGTGGCTCTCCTCTGGACTCTCTCAAGCTTCTCCACATCCTTCTTGAATTGTGGAGCCCAAAACTGGACACAGTACTCCAGCTGCGGCCTCACCAAGGCCGAGTACAAGGGGAGAATGACGTCCCGGATTTGCTCGAGAAGCATCTATGGATGCAAGCCAGCGTTTTGGTCGCTTTACTAGCTGCAGCATCGCATTGCAGGCTCATGTTCATCTTGTGGTTAATGATGACCCCCAAGTCTCTTTCTTCTGTAGTGCTATCCAACATAGCACTGCCGAGGATGATGCAAGGTGGAGAACCTTGCATTTTTCGGTGTTAAACACCATGAGGTTCTCATCTGCCCATTTGCTGAGCTTGTCCAGGTCAGCCTGGATCACCCGCCTATCTTCTGGCGTGGATGCTTTGCCCCAAAGTTTGGTGTCATCGGCGAACTTGGCCAGTCCACTCCTGACTCCAATGTCCACATCATTAATGAAGATGTTGAACAGTATGGGTCCAAGGACAGAGCCTTGAGGGATTTTTGTGGCATGTTGATGATGATGAAGTGAGTATCGCCACACTCATATGTTGGAAACATGAGGGCCAGATAACCAGCAACAGTTAGAATGGTCAATGTCAATAAGACCTTGGGTACCCATATGAAGACCATAAGGGCACTCATAGATTATGTAGCTGTCTGGCTGAGCTTGAGCACCACAACTACAGCCACCATTGTTGGAGAGGCCCCAAGAGTGCATGCTTGCCTTAAACCGTCCAACGCCTGTTTTAAGATGGAAAAGGACAGTCAAGGCCCTGCAGGGCAGCTGCCATCCTGAGGGGTGAAACCTGGTGTTGGGGATGAAGTTTTTTTAGCTGCAGTTCTTGCGCAGAGTATTTCCTGTTCCACTGATGGGAGGTCCATGCTGTAGCTGACATGCCACCTACAGGTTCAATGACCTTATTGGCCTGAGTGGAAAATGGGTTCTGAGATTACAGGTGGTAGTTGGTTTTCTGGCTTGTTGCTACTAGACTGGTGTGCAAAGAATGATCCGGATCTTGGGCTTTGGGGCCTAGGGCCAGGATAGCAGCTTGTCTCCAGATGTTGGTGCAGGCATGCCTGAGAGGACTGGTAAGCAGTCAACTGGGGCTGGCATAAGGTATCTGATAATGGTCCTTATGATGCTGTTAAGGCTGGAATTCACTTAGTGTGCATGCTTCAGCCCCATACTGGTGCACAGTACTCAGCATGAGTATACTCAAGTGCCAAAATGGAGGTGTGAAGTGTTTGGAAACTTGTACCCCAAGTGGTGTCAGCAAGGCAACAGATAAAAGCTCCTCTGCTGTTAACCTTACCCTGCACCCCTTCCACATGATTACAGTAGGGAAGGGTCTGGTTCCTAAATAAGTAATGGTGTGTATCCCTTGGTGAACGGCACTACCCACAGCTGTGTCCAGATGTTCGAGACCCGGGGTACCAGCTGGCTTTACCCGTGCTCAGCTCACCTGGGAGTGGCCAGAGGTTCCCCAACAGGAGGGGCTTCCTTTTACAGTGTTGAGACCTTGCAGAGTCAGAAGTAACTATTTACAGAATGTAATTACATAAAGGAATAATTATAATATGCAAACAAATATTAAATTATATCAAAAGTTTGAAATACTCTTTTTACAATACAACAAGGGTGAGTTTATACAAAAATAGCAGTTAATAGCTATTTACACTTAAGAGATTATTAAGTTAACAGATACAAAGATAATAACTTACATGCTATGCTAAATGCTCATTATATTAATCCCCTAATTCAGGAGTTGTCAACCAGGAACAGTGCTAGGCGATATGTGCTGGTGGGTGGGGATCATAGAATCAAAGAATCATAGAAGTAGGGTCTGAAGGGACCTTGTAGATCTTCAAGTCTGACCCCCCGCCTGTGTGGGAAAAAAGACTGGACTCAAATGAGTCCAGCCAGTAGTCATCAAGCCTCTTCTTAAAGATCCCCAGGATAGGAGCCAGCACCACTTCCCTTGGAAGTTGGTTCCAGCTCCTAGCCGACCTAACTGTGAAGTAGTTCTTGCGGACATCTAATCTAAATCTACTCTCTAATAACTTGTGTCCATTGTTCCTTGTCATGCCAGGGGGCGCTAGGGGAAACAGTGTCTCCCCCAAACCCTTCTGGTCCCGCCTAGTGAGTTTATAGACAGTCACTAGGTCCACCCTCAGCCTTCTCTTGTGAAGGCTGAACAGGTTTACGTCCCGCAGTCTTTCAGTGTAGGGTCTGTCCTGTAGTCCCCGGATCATGCAGGTGGCCCTCCTCTGGACCCTCTCCATGTTGTCCACATCCCTCCTGAAATGGGGTGCAGAGAACTGGACGCAGTACTCCAGCTGTGGCCTGACCAGCATCGCATAGAGGAGGAGGATCACCTCCCTGGCTCTACTTGACATGCACCTGTGGATGCACAACAAGGTCTGGTTAGCCCTGCCAACCGTGACCTCGCATTGTCGGCCCATGTTCATCTTGGAGTCAATAATGACTCCAAGATCCCTTTCCACCTCCGTGCTCTCAAGAAGGGAGTTTCCCATTCTATAAGTGTGCTGCTGGTTACTACTGCCTAAGTGCAGCACCCTGCACTTGTCAGTATTGAAACGCATCCTGTTTATGTCAGCCCACTCCTGTAACCTATCCAGGTCTTGTCGCAGTCCTTCCCTCCCTGCTAGGGATGGAGTGCCACCGCCTCCTAGAAGCAGGGCTGGGGTTGGGCCAGGGCAGCAGCACCTCTCTGCAGGTCAGAAAAGCTTGTACGCAATGGCCACTGCAGCCACCCACCAGCCTGGTGAGCTTCTCCGCCCCACAGAGGGGTGCCACTGCCCTCACCCCACCCTGGCGAGCTTCCCTGCCCTGCCCTGGCCCTGCTCCTGGGAGGCCGTGGTGCGCCATCTCCACCCACCCACACACAAACCTCACCCTGCATCTGCCTGTGCACCACCCCCCATCCTGCACGCCGTCCCTGCCTCCCCGTTCCATGTCTGGCTGCACCACACCCCCCCATGTCCAGCCGCGCACCCCCCCCCGCTGCCTGCTCCACATCCATCCACCAAGGGTACTTTGATTAAAAAAGGTTGAAAACCCCTGCCCTTATTACTGTCAACTAATAACTGTTTACCCCAACTTATGCCCAAAGGATGGAGGGAAGGGCAGTCCTCTCCTCTCATCAGACACTTTAAGGGCTCCAGCTGTCTTGGGCTATCCCCCCTAGACATCTCAGGGGTTGTTGTTTAGATGGAAGGCTGTTGCCACCATTTTAGCTCAGCTGAGATGGAGACACCATTTATGGAAGTAGTCAGAAAGGGTGTTCATTCTTTATGTCAAAGTGGATTCAATAGCTTCCTATTGCTTGCTTGATTTAGGGTAGAATGTGGCAATCTTCTCATCGTCTACTCCATCACTACCTCTTTGACGGAAGCTAATGCCACACTTGCATCACCACCCATGCATTCAGATTGCTTATGCAACCAGGTAGCTTATGAGACTGCTACCGGGGCTCCCTGGCTAAGACACCCCCCAAGCATACACTGCTCATTCCATTCTGCATGCTTGCTTCAAACCTGGAAATATGCCAAATACATTCCAGCCCACTGGAAGCCATGGTCTCAATAGTAGCTGCAAAGGGATACTTTGGAATGGCCTCAAAGCATTTTTGGGTTTGTGGCATGATAGATGGAGCAGGTGGGTGGAGAGGAGAATGTATACAGGAGCATCCCAGCTGAGAGACAGTGCTGCCATGGGGTAAATATACCTCATGACTCCATTCGCTCCTGATTTTCCTCCTCCTGAAAACATCTCACACTCCCTGAAATTCAGATTTGTCCAAAGAAGAGTTTCTTCCACTGAAAAACTGGGCAAGTCTAGAAAAATATGACAACAGCTGTTTTGTTCCCTTACTGGGAGGAGGAGTCTAATGTTAAAAGACATCTCTCTTATCCAGTTTGTCAATTGCTGTCTGAAGTGCAGCAGCAGTATATGAAATATTACAAATCCACAGGTTATTAACAATATTTGCAAAACAGTTTTGTACTTTTACAAGATCAAGGTTAATGGAAAATAAAAACATACTTTGGAACACAGACTTCTGTGTCCCAGACAACTCCAGCATTTTAAAACTAGGTAAGTAAAAGATTTAAGTACTCTTTTCTTTTTTTTAAAGTACTCCTATTTTCCTATTTAAAAATATGTATCATAGTTTCATGGACTGATTGATACCTTCATATACAGACATAAGCACAATTCTTCAAATAATGTAAATTTTGGGTTACAGCTGATACTGTTTTAGTAGTTTTCACAGTCTTGGCTTCAGCAAGTCAAGTTCTTAAATTGCATAATATGGAACTAGTTGTGCTTATTTCTAGCATATAATATTTGTTTACTCAAACTCTCAAATAGAAGTATTAACTTCATTCTTTGGTGAGAGTAATAACATGATTAATCAAAACATGAAGAAAGACATAAAGCAAAACTAACAAGGGATACAAGATTAACAATAGCATATGTTCATTTAACATTCTAAAAATATTGTATTATTTATTTTTCAAGCTATAATAAATGCAAAAACTAAAAACAGAAATTTCCACAACAAATAATTTTCTCTGAAATACAGCCCTTCACTTAAACTAAGAATTTGGAGGCAAGCACATGTGAAGGTTCTGGTGAGGGTTTGGTGCTTTGTTCACTGTCTTTTATGATTTCTGCATCCCCAGTGAGATTTGCTGAATATAACAGAACTAGAGAATTAAAGATTTAAAGCACTGAAGTCAAGTCAGAAACCAACTTATACTTGTTCAAAACAATATATCTCAAGCCACTAAACTAAGTCAGTAAACATCAGGTGTGGATCTGGTGTTGTATGTATAATCAAAAGGAATAAGCAACTTGACTTCTTTAAGAAACTGCAACCATCTTGAGTTTGGTAAAGGATTATAGATATTTATTATTCAGGGAAGGAAGCTGTCACAATTCCAACCCGTATTTCTTTCATACCCTGAATAAAATGCAACCTCGGTGAACATATGTGGAAACTGATAAATATAACCAGTGGGTTGTATTTTAAAACTATAATGTCATTTTAATGTAAAAGTGTACAAGGCTAATAAAAATTGTAGGCTGAGATTCCATGTTGAAGGAGCCATGCAAAGCTTAAAGGACAAAAGGTTCACATAGCTTTACCCCAGCTTTCAACCTTCCTAGGTATGGGCTGCTGACTGTTTTCTTCTGGTTACTGACAAGATATTCTCACATCCAGTCTTCAGTTCAAAAGTCTGCTGTATTTTGGGATGCTCCCATCCTTTTGTTTGATGTTTCCATTTACTGAATACTTTGGGCCACCTCTACAGAATCTGACTGTTCAACTGAAAGATTACATACACTCGGTAAACCCACAATATTTCTTAGCCCTGCAGACCCAATTCTGCTCCCATTGAAGTCAAGAGCAAAAAATAACCTGGCTTCAATGAGAAAGGATCGGGTACCAACAGCATATGCAACAGCTCACTAGTCAAAGTAATTTCATGGTTCTGTTGCTCATTGTTCTAGTCACTGCACTAACAATTTCCTTTCTTATGTCACTGCTAAGTGTTATTTTTTGAATGATAATGCATGGGACTCAGCATAAGTCACAGAGACTGTCAGGGCTTCAGATTCTAAAACTGATCTCATCATAACCACCAAACCCCATTACAGTGTCAGTGGTAGGTGGGAGAACAATAAGAGAAAAACCACTTCAATGGGCAAAAGTTGGATGCTGGTGGGGAAGGGAAAAGGAAAGACATTAGCAGTGGTTTGGGGAAGGGAAAGAGGTGCAGACAGGATCAGAGAAGAAAGGTTTGTGGGTTACTGACAAAACTGTAGAGCAGGAGTATATGGTACAATTAACAAATCTCAGACTCCACTGTAGAGCATAAGAGGACACAGACTATTTTAAATTATGAAACTGTGCATTCTAGGAATTTCAAGATTTCCAATATCATTGGAAAGTTTTTAATTTCTCTTTGTAAAGTAACTTATAAAATACAGCCCTAACTCCAATGGTGTTCTTAGGACTATTTTAATATGACGAATAATTAAAGACAATCTTTACACAGCCATCATAGCTGCTTTCAAGGTGGGTACCATGACCTAACCATTAATTAAGAGCAAATGTATATTTACTAGGCAAAACTTCTTACATCCAGATATAAGGCAGTCATATTCAAAATGCTCTTGCTGAAACATACGAGCACTGGGGAGTCAGCAAACCCAAGCACTCCCCCAACCATGCTCCAAGCTTCATCTGCAATTTTGCTCCCAGGCCTCTGGTTGTTGAGTTGTCTCTACATTAATATTTAAGTGCCCTCAAATCCCACTGAAGGCAAGTTAAGTTTGGCATCCACAGAAAAAGTTAAAAACTTTCAGCACCTTGTAATATCAAGTTCTTAATTTCCCTAAGCTACAGTTTCTCCATCTAATTAAATGCAGATACTAACAGTTACTTACCTTGCAAATCTGCTATAGAGCAAAATTCACTAGCATAAAGAACTTTGACATTCTTGCACAGAAATTGCTGTAAATTGCCAAATGTAAACTAGTGTAAATTATTATTCCATGGCATAGTAAGGCAGTAAAAATTTGAAAGATGCTGAAGTTTTGATGATGCAACCACTATCAAATTCCCTTGAGTTTCATATGGGAAGCCATGAAGTCTTCTCAGGGAACTTGAGAGACCCAAGTTTCATTCCACCACCAACCTGTTGTGTTATCTCAGGAAAGCCACTTTGACATTCTTTGCTTGTTTTCTTTCCCATGCTTTGTTTATATTGTTCTGTAGCCTGTAAGCCCTAAAAGGCCGAACTATATGATGACTATTACTGTTGGCAGCTGACCTCAACTGTGGCCTCCATGCACTTCTGTGTTCGTTTATTATTTAAGAATAATAAACAATAGTAGTAAAATATTTCATCCCCCCTCCTCTCACACAGATCCCAAAACAAATACTGAACACTAAGGTTCCTGTACTGTAGACCAAGAGTGGTCAATCTGTGGTACAGGTGCCACAGGCAGCCTCTGCATGTGGCAAATTATGGGACAAGCAGCACAAGCGTAGACAGGACAGGAAGCAGAAAGCAGGGCATTGGATAGACAGCACAGGGGAAGAAGCAGAAAGCAGTGCAGCACCTTGATCAGGGAGCAAAAGGAAGGAAGCAGAAAGATAAGCAGCAGAAAAGGGGTTGAAGTGGCACTTGGGGAGGGTGCAGAGCTAATTTGTGGCAAACTTGCCAAAAAGGTTGGCTCCCAATGCTAGTGGGGGTGTTTACACGAGGTGTTTTACTGAACAGTAGACTAATCTATTAGTCTAAACTGTCACCATCTATGTGTGTGGGGCATTTACTGTGCAGTAAATTAGGTTACTGCAGTTAGCTAGTACCTGTAAATACAGGTACTAAATTAACTGCGCAGTAATTATTGCACAGTAGCAGTTGTATAGACACTGACTGGAAGCAAATTTGCTCCTGGGGGGAGCCGGAAGCAGAGCAGCACCAGGACTGGGGACAGAGAGTTCCCTGTCCCCTGCTGCCTTAGCTGACTGGGACTAAATTTGTTCCCAGTCAACCTAGGCAACAGGGGCCACAGGGGACAGGGAATTCTGTCCCCAGTCTTGGTGCTCCTCTACTCCCAGCTCCCCCCAGAAGCCAGTAGCTGATCAGCATCAGGACTGGGTTCCCAGCCCCCATCTCTCCCCAGAACAGCTCTGCACAGCTTGGAGCTGGGAACCCAGACCCTGCTCACTTTCCACTCACTCCCACACAGCGTTGCTCTGGCAGATGGGTAGGCTGGGAACCCAAGCAAGTAAGCTCCTGGTGAGCCCCATGCTCCCTACCCTGCCCTGGCAGGAAGCTTGCTAGCAGCTGCCCCAAACCTAGGACAGCTCCCAGCAAAGCCGTATTGGGATTGGCGCCATGCCACAAGTGATTTCTTAGAAGTATTTAAGTAGGGGGAGAATATGAAGCTTTAATAAAACCAGCATTTTATTAAACTATATACTATCCTTTAGATCTGTTCCATGTTTAAGGGTTTATAAGAAAAACTAATAATCATCTACTGGAGAAAAGTAAACCCATACAGTACAGTGAAAAAAACTATTTAAAAATATGTTTACCCCAAATTAAAGTACTTTTCTGTAGCAGATAAAATAGGAGGGAGCAAACATTCCCCATTAGTTAAATATACTGGAATTAGACAATGTCTTCCCATTTCAGAAGTCACATGTCTGCTTTGGATCCTAAGCTTCTAATGAAAAAACTCTTCTTTTTAATTTCATCCAGTAGTCTTAGCCCATTGATATCCCCTGAAATGTGTAAGTGTGCTTTGTTGCACAGTCATAGATTTACAAAAATAGCAGTGGAATCTTCACTTGATACGTCTTCTTTGGCAGTTGGCAATTTTGGTATAAATCCTATGCCACCTTTACACATCAAAATGTAACCATGTAACTGCCATTTCTGGAAGCTGATGCAGATTTTAAATTGTTTCCACCTGCATAACTATACTTGTCCTGTGATTCCAATCCAGGCATGCTTAGGAAAACTTGACTATGACCACATGTGCTCTGAGGCAGAAGGGAATTGCCTGTGTAGGCACATAATTGTATGCAAGTTCCCAGAAGTATGATTTGGGGAAAAACCTACCAAATAGCTTAATGGCTCATGCAGTTAGCCAGGGCCCACCTCATCCAGAGGGGGTATGAACCTCTATCTTCTGCTTCCCAGAAAATGCTTTGAAATCTAACGAAAAAACCATGGGTAAGGCACTACCCAGAGCTCTCTTAAGGTCTTCTCCATAACCTCATTTGACAGCCAAAAGGGGAAAATAAATAGGGCTAGGAGAAAGGCCTGGAAAGAGTGTGGTTCAATAAGAGGGACACTTCCCTTGGAAAGAAGGAGGTCCCGGGCTCTGGCCTGAGCCTCCAGGCCCAACAGTGCAGAAACAATACTGGTGCTGGTCATTCATGCAAGATGTTGGAAAGCTATGGGAATGAAGCACCCACACAAGGACATAATTGGATATAGTTAATCAAGACTGATAGGAATAACTACACATGAAAATATACCGTAAGTGAAGGCAAGCTTTAATTTGTTCTAGAACTTTAAATAAGTACAAGGCATAACATCTAAAGATGACCACTAATCAAAACTCAAATCAAACATTTGAAACCAAATCTCACTGTAGCAGAAGAACCCTATTATTCAAATAAATGTAAGAACAACTAGTTTACTAGACTTATGAAATATTTTCTCCCTTTATTTTCTGCATCCTTAATTTCTCCCTTTTACAGCAAGATTTTAACTATGAAAAATATGGAATGCTACCCATTACACTACTCAGTGGGTGCACCTACACAAGACGCTAATGGCACAGTAGATTTATTAGAATTAGAATTAATTATGTGTAGAATTAGAATTAGAATTCATTCTAATTAGTCTACTGTGCCATTAGCATCCCCCTGCGTACTCCCCAGGGGACCTGAAAGTGGACCAGAAGTGCTTCTGGTCCACTTCCAGGTCTGCTGCTGAGCACACTGGGAAGCCCCCTACACTCCTGTGGGATGCTCCATGAGCCCCAGCATCGCAGGATACACAAGCTGCCTGCCTCCTAGAAGTCTGTTGAAAAAATAGTTAAAGCTGTATCTATATCCAAATCTCCAAATCTTTCTGAATCTCTCTAAACCGATTAGGAGGGTTCCAACCCAATTCGGAGAGATTAGAAGGTCTCCTGATTCAATTCAGATTCAGAGATTCGGCCACTGAATCAGGCTGAATCTCTGCCAAATCGAATCAAGGACCGAAGCGTCGCATAGCCCAACTTTCCCAACACATACTTTCCCAACACATACCATATGTGAAATTAAAATAACTAGGTTTGTGCAAGGAACTCTATGGTGAATAGAACAAAATTAATTCCTTCTAGGTTTAACAACTGCAGTGTGTTGAAACTGGAATATTATTGTTAGACATGTATAAAAAAATAAAAAGGAGCCCATGCAGTACTCTAGGTGAGGAATATGCCATTGACTTCAGGGACCAAGATTTCATGTCAAATTGTCTTGATTCAGAGCCCCAAGTCTCAATCCACTAGCCCCTGAGCAGGTGGGCATATCTTAAGTGTCACTATCATAAGCACTCATACGGACACTGAAGGCATAGAGATCAAGAATGCCCTTAGAGTTGTTTCTTTGAAACAGGGTGCAAGCACATCAGTTAGTGGTAGAAGTGAAGCTGCATGCCACTAATCAAGCTGTGTCTAGGTTTCCTCTGTGAATAAATGTGTCCCTTGTATAATAAACTTGGTGTCTCTCACCAGTGATTAATTTATTTACAAATATAAAGTAAAAGAGGAGGAAAACAAATGCCATGCTTTAGAGTCATGATGACAGGCAATGCTGATGTTGCCATAAAGCAGTAATTCTCAACTTTTTCACTTGAGACACCCCTTTTTAGCTTCAAGTCACTCTTCAAAAAAGGCTCTCTCTCAGTTTTCACTCATTTTTTGACTATGGAAAAATAATAACAGCTTTTCTGTTCCAAAGAACTCAGAAAAACAGCAACAGATCAGAATGTTTTTAACACTACACATTCATATTTTAAATCTCTGGGTTTATTTTGTTTATCATGTTTGCACACCTAACAGTACCAATATTGCATGGTACCCTATGGCATCATTTAAAAGATATCAAGGCACCCCCAGATATTGCTACACCTTGGTTGAAAATCACTGCCATAAAGCAAGCTTGAGATGCATCTTTTTAAAAAAAAAATATTATACATATTGTTGAACTATTACATCATACTATATTTTGAATGGCTTTTGTTGATATTAACAAATTGGATTAATCTCAGGAATTCTGAATTACAAATTTAATTCATGCTTTTATTTAAAAGGCTTTTGGTCTCTCTTTTCCCTTTAGGCAGAGTTGATGGAAAAATGCAGAATGCTACGTGTATCACTTTCTTCTGCAATACCAATAGTAAACTGGAGTGGTATTGTTACTTTCTGATTATCATTTGTCTTTTTACTTTATTGTTGGGATTTCTGGGAAATATCCTTACACTACTCTATTATGCATGCAGCAGAAAGTCATGGACAACTAGCACTATATTTTTATTCAATCTGGCACTGTGTGACATTACATGGATTCTCATGGTTCCTTTTTCAGTCTACTATAATCTTCAGAAGCTAGCCATGTACTCCAGTCAGATATTTTGCCAGTTCAGAAGAATATTCTTTGATATTAATATCTATGGAAGTATTTATTTTCTGACACTCATCAGCTTTGACCGGTATGTTGGTGCTGTCCATCCTATCAGCTCCCTAAAGTGGTGGGACAAAGGCAAGGCCACATTTTGTACAATTGCAATATGGATCTTTATTTTTATTGAATCAATTCCTGATTTTTATTACACATTTTCTGTTAGAAGACAAGATGTCACTGCAGCTTGCTTGGAGAACATTGGAGAACCTTTACATATTGTAGTACCATTCACAATCTCCAGAATTGTATTTGGATTCTTAATTCCTGTCACAGTGATATGTATATGCTATATGTTGACTCTTAAAGAATTACGACAACTGAAGAAGCGTCAAAAGAGAAGGAATAAAAATGCTAAACCTCTAATGTTGGTTTCAGCTGCTCTGATCGTTTTTGCTGTTGCTTTCATTCCTTATCATGTAATGATGATGGCAGTATTAATTTACAGAGTGAATTACCAATTAAACTCTGGCAATGTAAGCATGATATTTACCATTTATAAACTCACTGAAATAATCTGCAGTATTAGCAGTTGCTTAGATCCAATCATTTTTATGCTAGCAAGCAAGAAATTCCACTTAAGACTTAAAACTCTCAAATGCCCTGCTAAGTATGGCTGCCATTGCTGTCAGTCACGGAAAGTAAGGGATATCACCATGCCCCAGAGAATGTTGAATTAAATTTAATTCTGCCAACATGCCTCTTACAAGCCACTTACTTTCACACTATCATACACATTTAAGTTTTTTGTTTTCAGCATGCTTGCAAAAATCTTTTGGATACGCAGAATTAGTATGAGCTCTCTGGCAAGTAAGACTTGCTAGCCAAGTTCACTCAAAATTCACCCTTTTTGGCTTCCCAATACTGCTAATTTAAATACCTGTCATTCATATAATTGTTATGGAAATAACAGTTCCCATAACATTCAATATGTTTGAGGCAAAATTATTAGCTTATTCACTGTGGGCTAAATTTACATCTAGGCAGAGAGCTAGTACTAGGTTGATGCCTTACAAGGACTGAAGTCCTACAACAGTAAAAATGCCCATACCTTGTTATCCACCTGTACCAAACTGTTTGCAACTTCAAGGAGATTAATTAGTGAGATACTGTTCTTTGGTACTCCAAGCACATTTGCATGGGCAATGGTCTCTAAATTTTTTTTTAAATCATAATTGCACTAATGTTCCATTGATGCTCCTACTCCAGGATGCTGTTAGAGCTTTAGTAGCAAGTGGCACACATAGGAGATCCAGCCCCCTCAAAAAATATGTATAGATACAGCCAAAGAGAGTGCATTATAAATCAAAAAAGCACTTAAGAAAATATTTAAATCTAAACTGCTACAGCAAAGTACTTGAGTATCAATAGGAAGATATTTGCTAAACTGGGACCTCTGGGTCAGATTCTCAAAGGAGTTTGGCACTTGCAGCCCACCAAAATTCAGGCTCTTTGATAATGCCAATATTAATTAAGTATGAGCTCAAAAGAACATGATCAAAACTCAGCAGCTAAACTAAAAATATGCTTTGCACTATCATAGCCATATTATGAAAGTAAATGCTCAGTGACTGCACTTGATGTTAAGTGCTGTCCACTACATATTCTCTCAACATGTTACATTTGAATTTATATTTAATATCCATGCACCTGGTAACATGCCAGCTCTTACACAATAATTTGTTAATTATTAAAGCACCTGTATCGGTAAGCATATTATTTCCTAAGAAACTAGTGGATAATAATATTCTTATATTTGTACAATAAGGCAATGCTTCATTTCCATGGTTTTAATATGCCCTGATATAAAAATAATTCAATGTTATTTCAGAACCAAAGTCATTTCACTATATGTTTCAATTTTTATTAAGTAAAAGCAGTATCTGTGTTTATCTAGATCATGCTTATTTTGTTGTTTTTCCTTGTTGTTTTTCATGTCAAAATGATTTATCAGTATTAGGCCATTCAAAAAAGTTTAGCAAAGAGAGCCATCTTTTAGAGGTCAGAGAGTAAAATAAGACTGGTCAAAAGCCTAGTTGAGCTGGATATTTCAAAGAAAATTAAACCTCATTTAGAGTGTTGTGCGCAGCTCAGGCCAATGCTCAAAATAAGATTAAACTGGTACGGATGCAGAGAAGAGCTGTTAAGGAAATCAACAATTTACCCTATGGCAAAAATTTTAAATTTCTTGACTGTTTAGCTCAGGAAAACAGAAGTTGATTGGGAATACCTTTGGAGATAAATACCAGGAGGGTAAAGACATGTTCACATTAAAGGATAATACTGTTAATAAATAATATTTGGTATAAATTTGTCGTGAATAGAGTTAAATGGGAAATTAGAAGATTTCTAACTATTTGAGGAGTGGAGTGCTGGAAGAGTTTCCTGGACAAGCTACTCAGAAGCCCATTTCAGAAGGTGTCTGAAGCTTCTCAGTTATCTACCAAGTTTCATCTCTTTTCCTCCATTACAAGCTCAAAATCCTATTTAAATTCCTTCATTGTTCTCAGCTGTTTTCCAACCTCTTGATCATCTCCCCTATGAACTCCATCCAGGGTCACTTTATGCACATATAATTTCACATGATCAGGGGGCAGCAGGGCAGGCCCTATGAGGACAGGCTATGGGACCTGAACCTATTCAGCTTCCACAAGAGAAGGCTGAGGGGGGATCTAGTGACCTGTTACAAACTAGTCAGAGGGGACCAGCAGGCACTGGGGAAGTCCCTGTTCCCCCAAGCACTACCAGGAGTGACTAGGAATAACAGTCACAAGCTGGCAGAGGGTAGATTTAGGCTAGATATCAGGAGGCACTACTTCATGGTCAAGGCGGCTAGGATCTGGAACCAACTTCCAAGAGAAGTGGTGCTGGCTTCTACCCTGGGGGTCTTTAAGAGGAGGCTAGATAAACACCTTGCTGGAGTTGTTTGACCTCAGTACTCTTTCCTGCCATGGAAGGGGGTCAGACTTGATCTGCTCAGGTCCCTTCCAACCCTACTAACTATGAACTTGCTCTAAAAACCAACCTGAGGATAGGTGGGTTCCTACAGTTTGACACATCCTGTCATCCTGCCACACCTGTAGCCTTATTTTGATGGCATAGTTGTATTCTTCTATATTTTGGTTAAGGGGCTAGTCCCCCACCCCTATAAAAGATACCCCACAACAAAATACCCTGTTTGCTTGTTCCATTAAAGGCCTTTAAACGAAGTCAGTCTTACCTTCCGACTAGGTTCAGCTGCAATGATGAGAGGTAGGGCCAAACCTTCAAGCATCAACTCCAACATAATAATAGTATCACACATGCATTGCACAAACTACAAAATCCACTAAACAAGGCAATGTTACCACAAATCAGCCTTCTTGAGACGAGTCTGAGGTCTTCTTGGGGACTTCAGTTTCACTTACAGACAATACTACAGCTTGCATGAGCAAGTAAGAAATGTCAGGCTGCATAGCTGTGATGGCTGTTTCTGGATAAAGTTTCCTTCCAGTGTTTAATATGCTTACAGAACTCCTTTTATTGCACCGCAATCAATGAATCCCATACATCAAGGAAAGGGTCAATGATCTTTTCAAAGGGCAGGTTGAAATAATGCAGCTAGGTCCAAGGCAGACCAGTGCTTCTAACACAGCTGCTCCAGCTTCTCCTTACCATTGCTGATGATGCACATGCAACCTGCTTTAAAAGTCCCCCTGATGCTGATATCTGGGCTTCCCAGATATTACACCACTTAGCAGGCCAGATCTGGCCCATGGGTCATACATCGGTAGGTAACCTGAGCTTTAGGAATTCTGCTGGTTACATGTATATATTGGCCTTTCCCTTTAGAATGCATCAATTTGTTTCTGGGTTTGTTTTTTCTTAATCCTTCTCTAAAGCATCAGAGAACAATCAGAACCAGAGATATGAAATTTAGCAGGGTATACCAGTCCTCCTAGTGATAATGAAAAAACCTTTTAGATGCCAGGCTCATAGGTTTTGTTCAGGGTTGCCTTGGTTGCCTGTTTGGGGGTCAGAAGGAATTTCCACTCTCTACTCCCCAGCCATATTTGCTAGGATTACTATTGTTTTTCTTTTTTCTTCTCTTTTTTGGGGGGTGGGGGGGTGGGGGGAAATGCTGTCCTCCCAAAAGAACAAGAAGAGGTTGAGCATGTGGCAAAGTGGGGACGGAGGTTGCTGTCCTCTGTAGGGCATGATCCATTTCTTAGAATCATATATAGTTTGCCTAATTATTTCCATTACCACTCTAGTGATCAGAAAGAAAATACATGCAAGTGATCCTAGCAACCCTTATGCTTGGTGTGCCCTTCTATGCAGTATGTCCATGCAAAGAATGAAGATGGCAAAACAGGTTTTCCCACACCCCTGAACCTGAATGGTCAATGGGAATGAAGCAAAGAAATAGGAAGAAACCTTGCTCTGAGAACCCATTCAGTCAATTGGATAAGAATTACAGAATTAAATGCTATCTTGAGACCTTACCACAATTCCCACTGCTAGTTCTGCAATCTTTCTAAACAATCATTCCTTCCTGAAGGATAATCAGAGAGCTGAACCAAGGGGAAGCATCTTGATTTACTTTAGACAGGATCCAAAGAATTCAGGGCCCAGATCCACAGTCCACAGCTACCTATTCAGGGCCTGCTGCTCTGCTTTGCATATTCAGTGCACCTGCAGGTCTAGAGTATTAGAAGAGGTTACGGAGTTTTTGTATTAATCAGTTGTCAACCAATACAGATCATCACAGAAAAAGAGAATACGGACCAGTGAGATCGCTTTGCCCATATTTCTATTATCATAATCTGAAAGTTTTGACTGTCCAAATGAAGGTGCTAAAAAAGCACTGGGGCTGTTCCTATAATCAAGAGCAACAGTGACAATAATAAAAGATTGTGGGAGTAGATTGAGGTTTGGATTAGTTCATGTAGGAGGGTGAGCTACCCAGAACTCCAGCCTTCATGCAGAAAAGTAAGAGAGCACACCTTACTCACTGACCAGCATGGATGAGTAAGCATGAGACTAGCAGCAAATGACTACTCCCCAGTGCCCTAGCAATAAGAAAGCCTGGGAAGTTTTGCCACTCTGGGATGTATTTGATTCACAATCCCTTCTAAAGCTTCTTTCCTTGGGTTGGGCTCTTATGCTCCATGCCTTGTTCTGGGTTGAGCATACAAGGTGTTAGGTGAGTACACACATATCACTTTAAGGCTAGGGACAGACATTCAAAAAACCTGAGTCTGAATTGATTCAATCTTTGTAACCAGACAGACATCCCAAAAATGCAGGCACATGCCTGCAGTGGCTTAGGCTAGAAGCCAGAGGTGCTACAGCAGCCCTCCCTTCTTCCACAGTACTGAGCTGGGGTGGGGGGGAGATGGTCAGGCCCCAGCAGGATGCTCAAATTAGGCCAATAGGGAATTTATAACAGTGTTTATCAACCCCTTTAGAAAACAACAGAGGGACATTACCAGCTTCCTGTTGATTCTGCCTGTTGACTCAGCACAGACAGTAGCCAGCACGTGGTCTTCTAGCTAATACACAGACACCTCTCTGCAAGGCAAGGGGGAGAAGGGAAGTCCTGCTTATCAGGGATTGGTGAGGGGGAGGAGAGGGAGCAGCCTGCAGTCTTGCCATAGTTTCAGCCAGGAAGTAGAGGGGAGGGGCCAACCCTGATGTGAAGCAGAGAGCCCCACCCAGCCCAGAGAGCATGCCAGGATGCTAGGGGAGTCTGATTTAGCTTAAGCCAGCAAGGGGTCTGGGACAGACATTGCATAAACCAGTTTGACCCAAATCAGTTAAGTCTAATATTACATTCAACCATGTTTTTATCAAACCGGTTTCAGCCATTTTCAAACTGGTTTATGTGCACTGAACATCTGTTCTGTTATACGTTTAAACCAGTTTCTGATCACTTAAACTTTTTTTTGTGTAATGTCTGTTCCTAGCCTAAATCACAAGTGCCCAGAGATACAAGTCAGTTTTGAGTGGTTTAAATTTCCTGGAATGTTTCAGAAGAACTCCTGGAGAATCAGATATTACTTTGAACAGGTTCTCCATGAATTGGTTCAGTGTTATGTGTAGACACCAAACTTTCCAAGATCGTCTAGTCAGTCCTCCAGGCATTCATTCCACACTAAACTCCCCATGCATAGCAACTAGCTGCTCTGGCATGCAGCCAGAATTCTATAGCCATGACTTCTATTGCCTGCACTTCACTGCAGTCCACAGAGTGCCAAGCTGATTTGAGGAGGGGGTGGGGAGCTGCCTGGACCCCTGCTTCTGCATCTCTAGGAGTTGGATGCTCTGGGACTCCCCATGTACTCGGTCTCATGCTGCAGCTATAAAAATAAGCACATTTCCTGAAAGCCTTTCCGTTGCTGGCAATGGACCTTGCCCTGAGTGATCTGGAGTAAAGGATGGAGATGGAGGACTGGCCAGGCGAGTGGGCTGGCTGAAGCTCACTTCTGGGTTCCTGAGGTGCGGGGACGGGGGAAGGACTGTGAGGTTGGTGGGTGGGTGCACCTTTAAATGTAAACATCCATCAATTGCTGGGTACGGGAAAACTGAGACACCTCAAAATGGGTAATTAGTACCATGGTTGGTCAATGTGAATTGGGCCATTAATTGTTCCAAAGCTTTCCTACTGCAGCCCTGCCCCTGCCTTGCCCTACACACACATCTGTGCAATTTCCAGCAGCGCAAGTTAATTGAGTGGCTTTCAGACACCTCCCTGAACCCTAACCACTAGTGGGTTGATTGCAGGCAATAGCAGTAATTGAGTGGCTCTGTAAAGAAAGTCCTTTTAAACCTGTAGGAAGATGTGGAGATCTTAGGTACCCCCTGGGAATGCAGAAGCAAGGGGCCCAGCAGCAACCACCCAAACCATCTGGCTGGCTAGCTGGCCAGCCCTCCGCCCCCAAATTAGCTTGGGATGCACTGAGCCCTAGTCAACTGCCAGAAAGTCTGGGTCCCAATTACTGATATTCTTGGAACAGTACAATTATTACATGTATCCACACCCAGAGAATATTTTGAGGTTACAGAACTATGGAAATTCCTTTCCTTGCCTATCCGTCCTGTTCATGCTCCATCACAGTATAATTCAACTATGAATAGTCTCCAGTAGCTGGCAACACTTCCAGAAGTTTGTCTTGTTTATATAACATATTATAATCAGTTACTAGCACTCTTTTAAAAGTGTATTTACTCAACGAGGCTGAGCTAATGCTACCGTTGCTCTGATTAAAATTAATGTTTCTCTACAAAACAAAAGTTAAAAGGCATACGAGACATCTGTTCATATTTACCTAGCTATATTTTCTTTTGGATACACATGTTTTTATTATAATATTCCTATTTCAGTTTGACATAAATAAATAAAGTGAAACAAGATCATTCCATTTTCCTGCAATAAGTGACCAATAAACTAATCAGTTAACAACCAAAGTCAACATTTTCCTTGATGACAAAAAATGTTCCAATACCATGTGCTCATAGGCCACTGTTTCCATTGAATCTTATGACACAGTACCCAATTAAATACCCAGGTGTTCATAATAAGCTGGCACACATTAGTTAATATTGCAATAATTCATTAGCCCATAAAACCAAATGCCGGCTATGGATAGCAATGTCCTTGTGCACCCCATCTAGGATGCCTTGTGCACCCCATCTAGGCTCTCGCACATTACAGTGATAGGCACCATTATGAAAATCTGGATGGATGCTGGAACGTAAGATCTAAATTTTGCTATGTCTCTAAATGTTTGAACATTTGTGGAAGCGATTGATTGCATTCAGTGTCAGAGGACCACCTTCCTTATTACAATATAACTAGACTTGGCAGGATTCAATTTTTACTGATAAACATCTTTTTCACCTGTCACCAGCCCAGGGTGGAAAGCAGGTACCTGCTCTCCGCAAACCCTTAGGGGGCAAGCACTAGCTGGTAAGCACCAGTGGAGCAGCAGCCCAGCCCCTTGACAGCCATGGCTTTCTGCCCTTCTGGACAGTATGGGGGCACTACCTGGGCCTTGGGGGTACCCCCCTGCACACCCTGGCCTGAGTACGCAAGGGCCAGGCAAGGCCAGGCCAAGCAGGAACTCTAGGAACCTAGGAAGAGACAGTGTCATAGGGGCAGGGTACACAGGGGTTCCCCCAGGCCAGGCAGGGCTCACCCCCTAAGGGGCCATGGGGGCTGAAGAACTGCTTCCAGCCCCAGGCTGGGAATGCAATCCTGAAAATTTAAATCAATAAACAATAATTAAAAAATTAAAACTGATTTTAGCCATCAAGATTATAGAAAAAAAAGCTGAATTCTCCCAAGTCTAAATATAATTCAAAATTGGGCTGGGTAAATTTCATAAGATATGCAAGAATTCAAACTTTACTATAGAAATCTGTCTATAGAAGAGAAAAAAAATGGTCTTATGAGGCATCTCCTATATGTAAAGGCTCCTTTAAGCCTGTATGATCCTATATTCTGCTTGACAATTCCAAGATTTCTTGTAAAGATGAACAGCTTAAAATTGTGACACTTAAAATTAATAAAGTCTTTTAAAGAGCAATCACCATTTTTCCCCCAGAAGTTTGGGTTTCATTTTGATTTATATAGATTATTTTGACTAAAAAACTGTCTTTCATTTCCAAAGCCTTATATAAAATTTCAATTTGGAAATAAGCCATAACAGATTATAATGATGATAATACCACCTAGGTCTGCCATGGTGTTTTTCACTGATAGATCTCAAAGTGCTTTACAAAACAGGTAAGATCATTACCCTTGTGGTGGACCAGCAGGGGGTGCTCCTGCGCTGAGCCACCCAGTTCACTGTGCCCAACCACCTTCCAGGCTTCAAGTGCCTCCCTGGGGGTGCCTTACATCTGGCCAACCCCCTTCCTCTACACCCTCTATTCTGCCACCACCCAGGGACGGAATAGATCTTGGCACAGTGCCCCCTGGAAATACAGGCCTAGTAGCCCTCAAGGGTACTTGACTCACTTCAAGAACTTGAGATGCTTTCCTCAGTCAGAAGCACAAGTAGTGGTCTTCCTTAGTCAGCCGAACCAAGGGGACCCCAAGGCATAATCTAGATCCACTCCCAATAAGTCTTCCATGCTAGGTACAAAGGAGAACTTATTGGTTATAAGGAGTACGGTTAGAATAGGGTACAGAGTTGAGTAGTATCAGAGAAATCCCATAGAGCAAACAGGGTGGCTGGGGTAGCTTTTGATCACGCATCTGTGTGTAGCAGGGCACTGAGGTGCCTGCTACTTGTTGGAGCAGCAAGTAAGAAGCCCAGCTGCGGGTTGCCAGGGTAACCAGTGGGAGTCAGCTAACCAGAAGGGGCAGGGCCTGGCTCCTATAGAACACCCAGGTTGAGGCCAGGCAGGCAGGCAGTTCCCTGCCAGCAGCCATGGCGGAAGGAGCTCTCCCAGAGCAAGCAGAGGGGAGAGGCCAGACTGCAGGTACAGCTCTTAGACTGGGGGAGGATAGAGCACCCCTGATGTGGCGGGACTCATGTTATAGCCAAGTGGCTTGTGTCAGAAACCCTACTCAGAATATGGCCAGGCCAGGCAAGCCTCCAACAGGGCCCGTCGACCAGGTCAAAAGGTCTCTGAGCAGGCGGAAAATTACCAGCTACAGCCAGGTGGAAAATTACCAGCTATATTTACGCAGCAAGAAACAAAAGCCCGCCAAAACCCACAGCAACATGAAATATAGCATGCATGCACACTTGCAATGATTGGATAAAGAATCCTCCAGAACTTTTATAAAAGGTGCAACGCTCCAAGCACTCGTCGGAGAAACCGCACGACCGAACCTCAAGCGACAAAGAGCGACTGGACTGATCACCCAGGAGCTGCCTCCCTCAGGGTGAATCCCTGAGCGACCTTCAGGCCTGCCGAACCGAGTAATCCTTATCTCTCCAGCAACAAAGATGGAACTGGTGAGCTGCCGTGCCATTTTCGCTTAAGCACTGTAAATAGTTTAGTGTTAGCTTTACCTTATAAGGACTTTTACAGCTTAGTTTAGTTTGTTAGGTACACTACCCTATGCCGCCTACCCGGCCTGGGACTTACCGGTGATCAGCCACACCAAGCCCTTGGGCTTGAAAGCAAGGGATCACCGCAAACCCTGTGACCTGATGACCCCTTTGTATTCTCACAAATAAAATTTTCCATCATATTGTTATCCTGTCTCCATGTCCTGTGTGCTTCCCTTCCCCATTGGCATTCGCGAACTTTAAAAATCCAACATGGTGTCACGAACAGGATGCCAGTGTCCCTGGGAATCATGCACGACAGAGGCGGACGAGGATTTATTCCACCATGTCACTTTCCATCTTAATATGGCGTCCGCGGACAGCCAGACCAGACTCATTGAAGGCCAGATTTATCTCCGTGTTGGAGTTAAGAAGTGGGCAGCAAAGTTAGTAGCCCCTGATTGGTCCTGTCTCCTGAGACAGTCGCCCTCAGCAATTTTCAAACCTGCTTCTCAAAACCTCACGGCCTCCCTTCACAGCCTGAGGAAACCATTGGACACTAGCCATAATGCCTGTCATGCCCAAAAGCAATTTCTCGACCTCCTCAAACGAGGCGGTGTTAACCCCGACATTACCTGGTCCATTCCTAGCCTCATGACTGGTGATTATAGCCACCAGTTAATCAGCACCCTCACGGGCCACTTACATGACAACCACCATAAAGGGCAACTTGTCGACACATATAGTGCAAGGGGTATGTTAAGCAAATGCACAAAGGCACTCCTGGACGCACTTCGCCACGTTGAAAGCCTCGAAGCCACCCTCCATACAAACTTCTTTGCCACACCATCAAAACCACACACCACCGAGACGGCCTGTCAAACCAAAGACAAAGCGTACCGGGAAAAGTCTGAACTGCCACCACCATACCCTATTGCACCAAAAGCACTGCCCACCAAGAAACCCCCACAGTCTGACCTTTATCCATCGCTCCTTCCAGAGACCCCGACTGCCGAAGCATATCCCATCACGGTAACTCAGTTCACAACCGACCAGCAGGGGAATGCCACGCAACACACCATTCACCGGTCCCGCACAACATCAGAACTAAAAGACTTGGTCACGTCAATCAGTCGCCAACCTGAAGAAGCCACAATGGGATGGATTGGACACTTGTTGTTAGAAAATTCCACAGACGTGGTTGACTTCAAAGAATCTATTTACCTCTGTACAACTGTTAACTGGTATTGAAACGCTGGAACGGCCATGCATGTCACTGACAACAGACACTGGCCTGTCCCCGTCCCGTGTGTGTGTCTGTTGCTGACCAGCAGTAACCTCAGCGCGTACAGTTTTCCCCCAGGAGCCATCAAAACATCATATGACCTGGTCACCACCGTCGCGGGCATTTCACACTGCACCTGGTCCCCCCAGGGCAGAGCAACACTAAACCTAACCAACCAACAACAACATTTTCCCCAAAGGTTCGTGAACAACCTGACTGAAATCCCAGTCCAGCCACTCACCGTCACCGGAGCAACACTAAGCCTCCTTCAACGAGAGCCGAGTGTAGCCTTATGGCTCAAAACCACTGAAGGCAAACCTCTCCGCGTCCTCCTGGATACCATGACAGACCTCCCAGAAATTCTTGGGAGAGGCAACACCATCCATGTGGCACCCCTCACCACAAAACTAAGATCCGAATCCCAAGTGCACGAGCCAGCTCATACATACCCAGAATGCTCGCCCTTCGAACGCAGAGTTTTCGGGTTCCTGCTCCATAACAGTGGACTTACGAAATCAGAAATCCGCAACCTCAACCCAGCCACACAGCTAAGCTTAGCGCGAGCAAAAGGCTTCAAAAGACAAGACGACTACCGCAACCAACATGCAAAAAACGATTAAGGGCTGCACCGGCGGTGGCCCTAAAACCGGACTCTGACTCTTGACCCTTTGTCACGCTATTTGCCCCACACACGCCCGTAAAATTTCTCTTGGATGTGGGAGCACAAACTAATGTCATCCAGCCCACTGTACCCCATGAGAACACTCGAAGAAAAATTTGGATCCAAGGGGTAAATTCCACCCAAGAGGCTCAAATTGTTAAGTTCACAATTACCGGCCGAGATGGTCAATATCACCTCACTGCAGTTCTAGGCAAGCAAAACATCACAGGAGTAACAGGAATCCGGAGACTCAAACTTCAGGCCACATTACTTTCAGCATTGCCAATCACCTTAGATCCTTACCAGCGCCACGTCCCCCATACAAAAAACCCCACGCCATGGAAGTTCTGCTCAACCCCTACTCCACCAGCTGGATATAACAGCATCACCATCTTGCTATCTGACCTTCTGGGTGACGGAAGAATTGGAAAAATCCTCAAAAGCAAATTCCTTTCACCTGGCTGGGGAATTCAGAAATGCAATAACCCAACCAGCTACAGCCTAGTCATTGACTTCCGTCAAGCGAATGCCTGCATCGACCGCATTCAATATATTATGAAGCACTCCCTTATGGAGCTACACAGCAAGTTAATTAATTCTACTTACCGATGGGGAGCAACCCTTGACCTCAAAGATATGTTCTTTAATGTCCCCATCAAGGACACACACGGACTATTAAATTTCTCCATCAACAGGAGCATTTACAAGTGGAAAGTTTGCCCCCAAGGCTATAAGAATTCACCGGCTATTTGTAGCACCCTTCTACAGTCCACCCTTGACAAAGTACATCCTCCAGATGGCACCCTTGTCATCTCATACGTGGACGACATTGCCATCTTAGGGCACAATGAAAAATCAGTGAATGACGCACTTGCAAAAGTCACAACTGTCTTAGAGAGTGATGGGTGGAAAATCAACAAAAAGAAAAGCTCAGCTACTGCACAAGAAAGCTTTAGCTTCCTCGGATTATCTGTCTCCCCCGCTCACATTAAACCTGACCCGCAAAGACCCCAACCTCTCCTCCCTTGGAAAAATGCACAACCTCACTCACTCAAAGACGTCCAAAAAATCTTGGGAGAAGTCACCTACTATCGACACTGGATCACGGAAGACAGCCTCCCAGCCCTCCAGACTCCCACGCCTCTTAAAAAAGAAAAAATCCTCTGAGTGGAACACTTACCACCAAGCAGCCCTTGAGACTCTCATCCAAACGCTAACACAACCCTTACCTCAACATCGCTACAACCCACTAAAACCAATCGTGGTACGAATCAACTGGACATCCACCCACGTCTTTTATACCATTGAACAAGAAGAACAGTTCATCCAATTCTCCAACAGAAAGCTTAACGGACCTGAAAACCGTTATGGAGATCTAGAAAAACGCCTCCTAGGCCTCGAACTAGCACATTCATGGCATAGACACAATGGCACTGTTGAGGCACCATTTATCTCCTGCCTTCCCAACTTGGATTCAGAGCCGCCTCCCAAGTTCCAAGGCACAAGGGCCACCTGGATTTCCCTGCTACAACAGGCGCAATATCAGTGGCATCAATGGACCCACAAAAACTCAAACACCATCAACAAAATTCGAACAGCACCCAACATCCTAGCAGTCAAGGCAGAACCATGGCTCGTCTCGGATGGAAGTACAAAAAATCTACAACCAAAAGCGGGCATGTGCTGCCTTAAATGTGAGCAACTCTCCATCGTCAAGGCGAACCCCGCCACATCTGCACAATTCACTGAACTCCTCAGCTTCCAGCTCGCAGTCACACATGCCACTAAAGTGCACCACTTAGACCCCCCTATCTTTGGAGTAGACTCTATGTTCATTTACAAAGTCACCTCTGGTTGTGGGGACCCCAGCAAATACCTTGATACCTGGAAGACAATTCAAAGTCAGTTAACCACCACTTTTCTCCAAGTCTTTATCACACATATACCCTCACACTGCCCACAAACCCACTGGGCCCACGAATTCCTTGATAATCAGCTTCAAGACCACACCGACATCCACATACTGCAACAAGCAGCCCCGCTGACACTCACAACCAGCAACCCCATGGACCCCTTAAGCCAATGGCTCCACCAAGAATGGGGACACCTCGAAAGGAAGAAAACTACAACCGATTCGCCCTCATTGACCTACCTGGCACAAGACCCTCCAAAAAACTGGACATTTTGTCCCGTAAGTGGTGTAAGGCCGTTCAATGCTGCCTCGCATGCCAGCAATATAAGAACACCAACCAAGTTGTGCATGCTACATGCACTTACAACAAAATACACTTCACCCCAGGATATACCTGGCAAATAGACTTTCTGGGACCCCACCCAGGGGCAAAAGTTTCCCAAAGCGCTAGTTGCCATTGACCTCGGAACCCGCCAGCTTTGGGCCCACCCTATGAGAAAAACTACCACAACCACTACCATTGCAACCGTCCAAAAATTATTCGCAGCCTGGGGACCACCACATGAGATTAAATCTGACAGCAGACCACTGTTCACCTCCAAATCCCTACGCCACTTTTTCGACCTTCACAACGTGAGCCACCATATCCACCTCCAATACCACCCAGAGTAACGGAGTTGTAGAACGAAAAATCGGCACCCTCAAATCAATCCTCCGCACTTCTAACACAACCCAGATTTCAAGGGCTGGCACAACTACCTTTACACCATGCTTATCAAGGTCAACCACGGTACCAGCCACTGGCCAGAAATCCAACCTATCAAGCGACCAGCCTGGACCCCACGATACCTAAAGGACGATAAGATCTGGGTCCAAGTTCCCAACCCTAACGGACCCCAAAAACCCATGGCTGAAACCATCCTAAACCCTGCCCAGCACCCCAGTACCTACTGGCTCCACATCCCCAATCCAGTACCACCTCTCCCAGAAAACCTTCTAGCACACAGCAATTGGATAAGCAAACAAGCCTAACTGTCTCCCTTCCTTTTCAGCTCTTTTCCATCATCATCACCATCATCTCTATGCATGCCACCCCTCTGTACAATCAAAACAACACCCTCGCCCAATGAGCCACAGCTGTCGCTCTCACTGAGAATATCACCGAATGTGTCATCTGTACAAACCCGGCAACGGCCACAGCGGAACCCCTTTTTACTCTCAATGCATTCATCACCAACATCTCCACAAATGATCCCCAATTTAACATTTCTCATAATCCCAAGAGAGCCATCACCCTCTCCCGTCTCTCTCTTCACCATTTCTACCACGACCCCAATGAGGAAATCTGGTGTTTCCAATTTAATTTTTACCAACCCATGCATAACCCCACTCACCTCAGCTACCACCAACATTGCAACGCAACCTTCCAACTTCAACTCTCACCCCTTTCCCGTTGCTCTTCTTTAAAGCCACAAAACATTAAGGGTATTACCCTCCGGTGGAATTCAACAGCATAGGATCAATCCTGCTCCACCACCCAATCACGCCTTTTGTTCAACATCTCCAACCAATTTAATAAAACCACGAATGCTACTTATTCTCTTCATCACCCCCAGGTTCTTTACCTATGATGGTTATTTCACACCGCCATCCATAGCTCCTCTTCACCTTTTCCGCAACATACATTGACACTGCTCAGCCCTCAACGGTACGAGGATGGACAACATTTTGAACAACAATTCCCCAAACATAATATGCTCCCAACATTGCCTCCTGGATTTTTTTGGGTTTGGGGCAACACTGCCTGGAGCCACCTACCTCCCAACCCCATCACTGGCACCTGTACCATCAGACACGTCTACGCTGCCGGCGGCACCATTTACAGCCTGTCATCTGCACCAGTCACCACTCCTCATCACATCACGTGCGAGGCGGCAAAGAATACTGCTACCTGGCTCCAATGCGGTCTTGTACCCCTAGCTTCATTTAACCGCATAGGCCTAGGCATCATGCAAGAACAGCTCAGACTCCTCAGTCTCCAAATCAAATGCTTAGGAAATCAGACGCAAAAAGCCATTTCCTTGCTTTCATATCAACAAGACCAGCTCATAGACTATGTTATGCAAAATTGCCTTGCGGTAGACTTTTTGTCAGCTAAAGAAAACGGAATGTGCTCCTGGCTCACCAAGGATTACCCACAGTTCGAAGGTCGGTGCTGCTTCTATATCGAGTCCATTTCCCACAACATCTCTGACATCATAGCCGAAATGGAAGACATAAAGATCGCCGCCCATGATGTGGAAAATCTTTGGGACAATCTTGCCAAAAAACTCCCCTCCCTCTTTGGTTTAGGGGACTGGAAACAATTTTTTTGGTCTTTTCTTGTCATATTGTGTTGCATTGGGGTGATAATGTGTTGCGCTTGCACCTTGTTCAAGTATGCCCTCTCCCGCTTTTCTGAACTCACCTCATGCATTAGTAACGTAGAATGCCTATCGCAGGTAACTCCTACCACTAGTGATGACGACCTCAGCCTCATAATCTAGGCTGGCCATGGCCATGAGGGGGGATGTCAAAATCCCTACTCAGAATATGGCCAGGCCAGGCAAGCCTCTGGCAGGGCCCATCGACCAGGTCAAAAGGTCTCTGAGCAGGCGGAAAATTACCAGCTACAGCCAGGTGGAAAATTACCAGCTATAGTTATGCAGCAAGAAACAAAAACCCGCCAAAACCCACAGCAACACGAAATATAGCAAGCATGCACACTTGCAATGATTGGATAAAGTTCCCGCCAGAACTTTTATAAAAGGTGCAACGCTCCAAGCGCTTATCAGAGGAACCACACGACCGAACCTCAAGCGACAAAGAGCGACTGGACTGATCACCCAGGAGCTGCCTCCCTTGGGGTAAATCCCTGAGCGACCTTCAAGCCTGCCGAACAGAGTAATCCTTATCTCTCCAGCAACAAAGATGGAACTGGTGAGCTGCTGTGCCATTTTTCCTTAAGCACTGTAAATAGTTTAGTGTTAGCTTTACCTTATAAGGACTTTTACAGCTTAGTTTAGTTTGTTAGGTACACTACCCTATGCCGCCTACCCGGCCTGGGACTTACCGGTGGTCAGCCACACCAAGCCCTCGGGCTTGAAAGCAAGGGATCACCGCAAACCCCATGACCCGATGACCCCTTTGTATTCTCACAAATAAAATTTTCCATCATATTGTTATCCTGTCTCCGTGTCCTGTGTGCTTCCCTTCCCCATTGACATTCGCAAACTTTAAAAATCCGACAGCTTGAATTTGTTGCAGCCCAGGGGCTTGATTTTTCTGTTTACAACTGGTGGTGTGGGTGAGGCTATTAGGGGTTGGAGGAGGCCTCATAGGGGACCCGCGGTAGTGTGGGGACCCCGGCACCAGAGAGGGTGCACATTATGGGGTGCACTGACCCCAGCCCAGAGCAAAGGGGGCAGCGTGAGATGCCGCAGATGGGGACACCAACTGACAAGTGCCAGAGGCCATGGTGAGAGACAAGGCTGCAGAAAGCCCAAGCACCAGGGGGTGCAGAGGGAGACAAGGGCTGTGGCTAAGACTGAACAACGTCTGGTACATCTGCGAGGCTTGGGGCATAGTACAGGGGTGGTTGGAGCCACACATAGCCCATAAAGCTGGGGTGCCCGGAACCCCATTATAGACTCGAGGTAGCAGGAGGACTGTGACCAAGAGGACAAGATGCAGCCTCCCTTTAATTTACATAAGATCAAGACGTGGTGGGCGAGAACGAGGGTGCTTTAAAGCAAAATTGGCATGGTAGGGGGTGCTAGGGGAGATCACGGCCACCCCTAGGACCCTGTTCTGTGACGCTATATATCTAGTTATATCTCAGGTAGCTTGCTTACAAGTATCATCCAGAGGCAGGTGAAGCTTCCCTCTGGAGGCAGGCAGTTCATTGATCACGAGTGTCCAGAGAGAGCAAGTTTCAGATGGTCCAGTTCTTCTCTCTGGGTTTTCATCATGACTCCTCCTCCTCCTCCTCCTGGGCAGTTTTTAACTTATATAGCCCTTATGATCTCATTTACCTGGTCCAATGTAGGCCAGCACCTGTTGGCTGCCAGCCAACCAAATTGAAATGCATCACTGGTTGCTGGGCAGACTGGCAGTCTCTAGCCCACTAGGGAGTCCAAGCCCCTCACCCAGGTATGGGATGCCAGTCATGTAGGCAATAGGAGCAGGTTTCTCCCCTCCCTCAGGAATGTATCCAACTCAAGTTACCTAAAGCGATAGGGTACCTAAAGAGATACTAACTGAACTGTCACGGAGCAGAGTTTTTGGGGAGAAACAGAGGTGGCCTTCTGCCACAACCCTTACTTTACAGACGAGGAAACTGAGGCTCAGAAAGTTAACAAGACTTGCCCAAAGTCACCTGACATGCCAGTAGAAGGACCTTTGACTAGAACCCAGGAATCTTCAATACTAGACCAGTACTCTGTCTATTAGGATCCACTGTTTCTACAAATGCAGCTAATGATAAACTGGGTAAATTATTAAACTAAATGCAATCTCTAAACAAGTTCTCAGTATGATTTTTTTTTTAACATATTAGTAAAAAAGTTGTTCTGTCCAGACCCACAGTAGGTATAAACCCAGGAATTCTGTTGAAGTCATGTAGCTATAGTGATTGGCACCATGGCTTTTACAGTCTCAGGAAGAAATCCATTCTACTGATATAAAATGCGAGTATAGTGATGCTATCTATGTTTTATATATTTATTTATTCTATATAAATGCTGCCCTTCCCAGCAAAGGCTCCCAGCTGCTTATAATAAGAGAACAGAATAACTTATAAAATAGGAAAACAACAAGTGAATAATATAACTTAAAAGGGAACATAAAACAGAACCCCCTAAACCAGGGGTGGGCAACTTAGTGAGTTTTGGTGTCCTCTTGACAGCCACATCTTCCCTGCCCCCTTTTAACAAAAGGTAAAAGGCACACAAGACATCTGTTTCCCCCCAAAGCTGTAGCACATCCCAATTCCCATCCCCAAACCAGGCCCTGTCCGCAGCACAGACAACATATAACTGCTGATGGGGTGGGGGGGAGGAAACTCTGCACCACTGCCCCTGTTGCTGCTGGAAGCTGCATCTGGCTGAGATGCAACCCCACATCCTGTCAGCACAGCAGTGCCATCACCCCCCTGCTGCCAAGCCCTGGTTCCAGCCCCACATTCTGCACCCTGCCACCAGCACAGAAATTATGATGCCACCATCCTCTCTGCTGCTAGGTGCTAGCTGTGGCCAGGCTGCAGCCCCACACCCCATGCCCCACCATTGGCGCAGGAATCACACCATTGGCGCAGGAATCACTGTCACCACCATCTCCATGACTGCTGAACCGGGTCCAGCCAGGCTGTAACCAGTTGCCCCAACATCAGCCCAAAAATCTGGGGAGACATATGCTTGTGCCCTCCTGCCCCCCATGAGCTGCCTACGGTCTGCAGATTATGCTACTATCCACCAAACGCAGAGGAAGCAGCCCCGAATGGATGGTGGCATCAGCTGTGGACAAGCCCAGCAGGTTCCGAGTAAAGATTGGGGCATCTGCCCAAGTCCACAGCACACAACCACTGCTTCTGCACTGGGTGGAAGCAGTCATGGCCACCCACCCGATCACAGAAACTCAGAAAGATCACAACACAGCAGAATCTTTTTGACACTGAGGATTACTATTTGAAATCTCTGGGTTTAGCTCATAAATCATGTGTCGTTGTTTGCGCATTTAATAGCATTAATACTGTGCAGTACCCCAAGGCACCCTTAAAATAGATCTCACAGCAACCATGGCACTCTGGTTGAAAAAGAATTGCTGTAGTTGTAATATCTATGTGTCGCAGGGCACTGAAGTGCCTGCTCCTATAGAAGGACAGGTGTTGGTTGCCGGGGCAACCACAGGGGTCAGCTGACCAGGAGGGGGCAGGGCTGGGCATATATAAACAAGCCAGGCTGAGACCAGGGTCAGTTTCCCTCTGGCAGTTGTGGAAGGTGAAGCTCTGTGGGAGCAGACTGAGTTGAGGAGCCTGATGGCCTGAGCAGCTTATGGGTGAGGATACCAGGCAGAGGAACCCCTGGCAGGGATGGAAATGATAATTAGCCAGAGGGCTTAGGGTTTATGTTTTAGCCAGGAGGCTTGAGTTTGAGTTGGCGGCGATTGGCTGATGGTTTTGTTTGTTGTTATACCGGAGGACCGGGTGAGGCTGTAGGGGTTGGAGGAGGCCTCATAGGAGCTCCCCAGTAGTGTGGGGGTTCCTGGTGCCAGAGAGGGCACAGTAGTCAGGTGCCGGAGAGGGCACAGCAGTTTGGGGCCAGGCACGGCTAAGACCACTTGAGCCCCAATTGAGAGGGCGAGCGGACCGAGGGAAGCCCTAGGGAGGGCGAGCGGATGGAAAAGGGTCCACTGGGGGCCTTAAGGGAAAGGCAAGCCCGGAGGGCGTCCGCAAGGGCGCGGGAAACAATAATCGACTCAACAATGTCTGGAACATCTGAGAGGTTTGAGGCGTGGTATAAAGGATGGTAGGAGCCACGCATAGCCCATAAGGCTAGGTGCAACAAAGATCAAGCTATGTAGAACAGGGGCCAGGATAAATAAGAACACTGTGTCCCAGGGGACAACAAAGGCAGCCTCCCTTATAATATTTTTGTTCAAAGACGTGGCGGGCGAGAACAAGGGTGCTTGAGCACCAACTTGGCACAGTCTGGGGTGCCAGGAGAGATCACGGCCACTCCTGGGTCCCCGCCCTGTGACACTGTCTTTGCTTTCAGTTTTTTCCCTGTTATCTAAATATAATTCTTAGCCAAGGCAGTGTTAAGAAATTGTAATACCTAGGCATTATGGGAAGAATTAATAGTATAGTTATAGCAAGCAGACAGGCTTAACTACATAGTCTTTTCCTTTTGTAACTTTCATTAGACTTTAATGTCATTGTAATTGTAGGTTTTGTGCTGACTGATATTGTTACATTAGGTAGGCACAATTTGTGCTGATGCAGTTCAAAGGAAATCTGAGTAAACATAGGTAGCCATTTCTTGTAATGATGTGAACAATTTTCAAAAGCCAGCAAACAGCTGAAAAACTTGCTTTGGCAACTGAAAAAGACAACTGTGTTACTTGTAGAAGTGCAAAATGATGAGATCAGTAAGTGGCTACACTGCCCATTATACAAAATTAGTTTATAAATCTCTTCCCTCTCTGGATATTTTCAATGTATAATTAATTGTATTGATTGAAAGATACATAAAATAACTTTGGTTATACACTTTGGTGGGCTTTTTGCATTAAAGGTTTAACATTTCTAAGAAACCTTATTGTATCCACTGCTAGTAGTACAATATATTTAAAATTCTCATGTTTAAAACTAATTCAAAATCATCCTTCTTTCCATTACTCAGCATATTTCATTTTAAGTCTACTACAGAAACAGTAATTTATAGTGACATTTTTAACAGCAATTAATAAAAACCAGGTCTCTTTCTTCTGAGTTAACTAGAATCTAGACTCTTCACAAACAACTATTTCTGCCTTTTGTAGGGAGGGGGGAAAGTACCAGTGCAATGCCATCATTTATCTCTGGAGGTCAGTGTTGTAATTCTTTTCTCTCAATATCAAGTTAATGTTTTCGATCCGAGCCCTCTACAATGGAGTTTGTGAAATTAGTCAATTCAAACCTTCTACTCACTGAAAATGGCCAATTTTTTTTTTTTTGAAACTACCACAAACTGTTCACTATTTATGAATGTGTTATTTATATTAGTTTGACAGGTAGCTTTTAAGTATCTGAATCTATGGATTTTCTTAAATCATTCACTGTGTTTATTTCTGGAAACATATTGGGACAAATTCTTGTCCTCTGAACTACCTTCTTTACTCTGCTCAGGTAGTAGTAAAAAGCAGAATCTGACCAATGCTATGTAAGGCAGAATGCCTGCAGAGTGGGAAGTGCTCAGCAAGCACAAAGCCAGGACATCTGGTTTCTATGCCAAACACCATGCCCTCAACATGCTGTAAAGAGTACATCAGAGATAGGACAGGGTGCATCAGACATAGAAAGAGAGAGAATGCAGCTGTCTATATCAGTTCTTAGCTTACATATGAACTTGTGGTAACCTTTGCTAGCTAACATAAATTACAGCAATCAGTAACCCCCTTTACACTGCAACTTTAAAGAAAAAGGAAGAAAAGGATTTTGTCAGCTAAGCTGATGACAGGGAAAATGCAAATAAGGCAAATGGAACCTATTCCAAAAATATGTATTTTATATACTCTTGCATACTGTTTGTCTTTCACTTAAGTGACTTTCTGGTGGTAGCAAAATTCTGAAGGTAAAGCCTTGCTTTCATTAACACCTCAAGCTCTCCCAAAACTCACCCTCTTAATATACCCACTTGTACATGCAAGGACAAAAGGTAAGAAAAAGTTTAAAGACAATTGCAGATATGCCACTGTCTTCATTACCTCCTATTGTCAGGCCTACAATCTCTTTTTTCTCACTGTATTCCTGGGAGTCCTTTCTTTAAAGCAGTGGTCACCAACAAATCAGTTGTGATCTAATGGTGGATCCCGGAGTCTCTTGAGGTCAATCCTGGGCTGGAGAGGGGCTACACATGTGCGTCCATGTGTGCACACGCCTCCCCAACCCAGCAGGTCCGCCGTGGGGGTGGGAAGGGGTAGAGACCCAGAGGCACATGTAGCAGGGCTCGGGACACAAAGCCCAGCCCACAGCAGGAGTCAATTCTGCTGCGCACAGACTGTGGGGGACATGTGCGCCCCCCCAAATGGGGTGGCACCAAGAACTGCAGTTCCAAGGTAGGTAGCAGGACTGGAACAGGGGCAGACCCTGCACAGTCAGTGCAGAGTGGAAGATGGAGTCACAAGCAGCTCATCCAGGGGGCATAGGGAGGAGGAGCACACAGCCAGGAGGCATGGGGAGCACGTGCCCCTAAATCTGCCCATGGGGCAGGGTGGTACGGGATGTGGGCTGTTCCTGCTGGGTTGCTCTTAGCTGGGCTGTGCTCAGGCGAGGCGGCGGCAGTGGCACTACAAGCAAGGCCATGGAGGGGGGCCACAGCCCTCCCACACCCCACTCCCAGAGCTGCAGCCGCCCATCTCAAGTGCAGCATGGGCTAGGCCTGGTGGGAACAGCCCGGCAAACTCCTCCTCCCCCCTGAGGACATGGGGACCAGGGGCTGGTGGGCATAGGGGAAAGCAGGATGCAGCTGCAGGCTTGAAGGCTGCACCACACTGTTCCCACTGGGCTAGCAGGCAGCTGCAGCACTGGGAGCAGGGTTTGGGGGCCTATGGCCCCCCTCTGTGGCCTCACTGCCAGAGCCTCCACTGCCTCCTGGCCTGAGCAAAGCCTGGCCAGGAACAGCATGGTGCCACCCAGCCCGAAGCCCATTCCGCCCCACCCCACCCTGCGGGCAGAACCAGGGGCATGCAACCCTGTGTCCTCCCAGACTGCATGTCCCCATTCCCCACAGCCCCCAGATAAGCCACTCACGGCTCCTTCCCCCTGTTGGGAGGAAGGGCACAGATCAAGGCCCCAGCAGTCAGGGAGGGAGTGGCAGCTAGGGCTGTGGCCTCAATCTTCCCTGCCCTCCCTGCCTTCCCCTCCCCATAGACTTACCTGCTAGAGTTGGGGGGTAGATCCTGAGTTCCCTTTAAATTCCAAAAGTGATCTCTGACCTAAAGAGGTTGGAGACTACTGCTTTAGAGTATGTTCTTTACCCTGAATTCATGGAGGATATCAAAAGAAAAGGAATCAGTGCTTCCAACTCAACTAACCTGACAGCATCTTTGAATACCTTTTTGTAGAGCACTTTCTGCTAGAAAAGAGAGAGGCTTTAGTCCCAGGTGAAGCCTTTTACAACTTTTCAACAGGACATCCTGAAAACCCATGCAAAAGATGATATTGCAATGTGATAATTCATGAAACTTACCATAAGAGGGCAGAGACCAGTTGAGATTTAAATTTAAAAACAAAAAAATTAAGATAGAAAATGATGGGGAGGGGGATAAAAAGCAATTTTTAAAAATAAAAAACTTGGATTTTTAAATGTTTAAATCATTTTAATGTACATTAAAATGAAGTTTTCATTTAAAAAAACCCTAAATTCAAATTTCTTTTTACAATGATACAGCATAGTCTAAGGTATACATTTATTATAAAATAGTAAGTTAAGTCAATAAGCTCCTGCTAAAAACTCTGGACTTAAAGGCTGATTTACTTCTCTACAAGAATAACGGGGGGGAACATCTAATTTTGCTTTAAAAATCTGGCACAATATTTCATGTCTTAGGATAGAGGTGGGCAAAATGGCAGATGCGGGTGGTAGCTGGACTCTATTTCCCAATAGTCCCTGCCCACATTGCTGCAGCTGGTTTCCATGGAGATACCAGGAACAGTGGGGCAGTGACAGCCTGAGTTTCCATGGAGACTGGCCCCAACAGTGTTGGTGGGGCATGTGGCTGGGTGCTAGGTGCTCTGGTGCTAGGATTGGGATCTTGTGGCTAGAGCTAAGGTAATCCACTGCCTGCACACCCCTGCCCAGGGAGTGTAAGCATAGGATCACAGCTCTGCCTCAGCTCCAGACCATGCTGTCACTGGCACAAGATCCAGGCCCTGGAGCAGCTCCCCACCCAGAGGCATGCCCTGAAAGCACTGCTGTGGCCAGTTTCCATGGAAACCCTGGCCCCACATTGTCACTGTCCTGCCATTCCTGGGGTCTCCATGGAAACTGGCCACAGCAACATGGGCAGGGGCTGCTGGGAAATGGAATCTGCTGCGGGCTAGATCTGGACCATGGGCCAGACTTTGCCCACCCTTGTCTTAGGGGCTTGACCCTGCCCAGGATGCAGGATCTATTCCACTGGATGCAAAGGATCAGCAAAGTCATCCCAGGTATTAGAACCTAATGTTGTAAATGTAGCAAAGATGAGGAGAAAATTAAAAGATATTGAAGCAAGCCTGAAACATAGCATGTGATGCAGTGCTCAATGGCGCATCTTTCAGCCGAAGATTTAAGTACTCCAGGAATAAAGGAAAATGTTGAAATGGCAAAATACTTCTGTAAAAACCAATTTGCTTCAGCTTCACTGAGAGCTGGGGGATCCAAGCTAACTTTTCCCCCAAGATGTACAATTGAATTCAGTGGTTGACTGCTTTGAGCTATTTATTGAGAACTAGCCTATTCAGATGACAATCTGTGAAGAAAACATGACAAAACTGATGGAAGTATCATAGCTAGAGCAGTCAACACTGGACTAAAGAAAAAAGCAAAAGATATGCTGAATACACGAAAATCTTTTTCCATAGCCTTGGATAAATTACAGAAAGCTTGCTGTTGTACTGCAGATGCTGTTGAAATTCAGAAAAAACTTCAAGAAACATTAAAGCAAGAAATACCCAACAGCAAAGTTAAATTGCAGGCAGTAAGGAAGCAGATGGATCAAACACTTACTCAAACCTCATTTTCTTGCCAGTATTCTTAACACAAGGTACCAGGTTAGGTGCTTAATTACTGAAGAGTAATCAGTATTCTAGTAATCTACTAGTAACCTACTAATCGCCCATCAAGCAGGCCAACCATAATAAATGTCAGGGTTCCAGGTGAACCATTCAAGCAATATATGTTTTCTGATGCTGTTTTAAAGAAAGTCACCCCACTGAACTAGCAAACATCTCTAGCAAAGCACCTGGAACCAGACTTTGTTAAAATGCTAAACCAGCTTTTACCAGCAGTCGACTCTTCTGCAGGTGCATAAAGAAATTTTCTTCATTGGAATGGGTTAATTCAAAGCTGAGAAATCAATTGGGAGTTTAAAAAGTAGGACAGTTTTCTTTTCTCTTCCAGTTTAAGAAAAAAGGGGGAAAATGAGATTTATGAGTTCTAAAAACTTGAAAGGGGGTAAAAAAAAATTTAAAATAAAAATCAAAACAGCCTTGGTAAAAAGAATAATGCAAGATGGAACTTGAGCTCAAATGACTTTTTAGAAGATTTCCCCAGGGTGCCCTGAAATAATTGGTTTAATTCACTAACCACAGTTCTTACTTCTAATACCATAACATTTAAAACTAGTGTTTAAAATATTAGTTAGTTGTAAATGAGCACATTTTCATAAGAAAAAAAAGTTTCTGTATCCAAAACTTAAAGTTTTGTTTAATAAGTTTGAAGTGCAGGTTTTACGTGTTTAATTAAATTCAAGTTCCCATCTAAATGCAGCTTGATATAAATACAGGCAGTCCTCAACTTACAATGTTTTGAGTTACGTTTTGCACTTACAACGTTTATAAATTGACACCCTGTTTCAACTTTCTGATGTCAGTTTTGACTTTATAACGCATGATCCAATGCCATGCCATGCCAGCGAACAAGTTTGCTGCGTCGCCCATCTCCTGTCTGTCCAAACTTCCTTGTCTGCTTTCTTAAAGAAAGTGTTCAAGACTCCAGAAAAACCTGCAACCAAGACTCCTGATAAGACTCCAGCCAACTTCCCTTCAAAAAGTCCAGCCAAGTCACCTCAAAGAAGTCCTTCCAAATCAATGATTGCTATTTACAATATAAATACATTAATGTAGTTATATTACTCATCTATAATGGATTGAGTACAAAATTCTAGGTTATTCTTGGTGAAAATAGGGTATCAGGCATTAGTTCAGGAAGCAATCCCCCATAATATGGTTTCCTATGGGAAAAATCAGTTCTGAGTTGCAACACTTCAACTTAGAATTGGTTCCTGAGAACCGCATGTTGTCACAAGTCTGGGGACTGCCAGTGTAAGCAAAAAGTGAATAATCTAGGTAAGAAGAAATATATATACATACACAGGCAACCCCTCCCCCCTGGAGAGCCAGTATTTTTCTTTAAGTTGCTTCCATGGATAATCCTGGATTTTGTGGTTTCCACAAAATTCATGGAATTGCAAATTGAGTAGACCCCAATTATCAGAAGACTAGAGTATCATCCTGGAAACAAGTGGAACTCCTGTGACTTTTAAACTAAAAACTGGTATGCAAGCCATTATTGTACCAGACTTTATTTTTTAAAAAGTCTGGCATATTTTTTGAAATATTGTTTTAAATACTGAATTTTTAAAAAATATTTTTCCTAGCACATTTTGTTTTTATTTGAAAACAAAATCAAGGATTCACAGCAAGCAGATAAGGCTCCAAGCTGGCAGGGGGAAGTTAATTCCTACTTTTGGCACATGTCAGATGGAGATAAAGTTAAAAAATTGTAATGAAAAAATTCAGTTTGTGATGTACCAGGAAAATGTGTACCTGTATTATGACTAAAGACCTGTCAGGCACTAGGTCTTAGGTCTTTTTCAAAGAAGATGCATCTTAAAGGTGTGACGAAGAGGAGTAGGAGAAGACAGTCCCGATGCTGCCTGAAAGCGGGCAAGAACTGGCAAGGGACTAAAGATCTCACCGGGAGCTGCACTTCCAGAGTCTTTTCTCCATGAAGTTAAAACGGCCCCAGAGAGGGGCAGAGTTAAAAGAAGACCCAGATCGGGGAGAAGAGAGTGATGTGGCACAGGGCAGTGCAGGAGGAGTAGAGGACAACAGCTGGATCCCAGCTTGAATACCCTAGTTCTTTCATGTTTCATTTGCATATATTTTCACAAAGTCCTCTAAGCTGTTATGATCTTAGGAAATAAATTCAGTGCTTTCATATCTCCATACATCCAGCAATCCCCCCACTTGCATGGCATGGGAGGGAAGCCCCATGCACTGGAGCCAGCTACCTTCCCCACCCCAGCCAGCTCCAGCACATGGGGCTTCCCACCTGTGCCACGCCAGTACGGGGAGTGCCAGCAATACAAATAGCCCAGTCAGGGCTGCATTCCTTACTGCAATGTTCAGCGCTGGCCAGACCCAGGCACTAGCATCCTGAGCACCCCTGCCTGCTGCTGTCCCTACACCCATCCCACTCAACGAATGCCACACACCTGCACCTTACCCCCACAACCCCCCACGTATACATAACCCCAACATACCCTATGCCCCCACCATACATACACACACACACCCTAACCACACTGCCCACAATATACAAGATTAAGAATTAATTTTGAATTATTATGCAATTGCCTCTATATATGATATGCAAACACAAATCATGCCAAAAATATGTTTTGTAATAAAATGAAAATATGTTGTAGTAGGTGTTTGACTCTTCGTGTATGATTTGGGTTTTTTTTTCTGGTTCTAAGATGGCAACCCCCCCTACCCCCCCCAAAAAAGGAGTATTTCCAAGGGCAAAGGGAACGGATTTCCAGTGGCAAGGTCAGTGATTAGGGATCAGACTTCTGGTCCTAAGATGGTAACCAGAGGATGGGGCAACTGCCATACAGCCCTGGAAACTCACCAAACCTTGAGTGGCCCTCCACCCAAAATAACTGCCCACCCCTTGTCTATTATAACACCCATGGATGGACACAAACATGTCTGCCAGTTTACATGGCACTAAAAGTTGGTGCAGTCAATTAATGAAATCTTCCAAGCAGAGGCTGGACTTGCTGCATACCATCTGGACACTGCTGCAAGAGTGAACCAAACTGGAACCTTACGGTCAGTAAACAGTACCTCTAACAACTGAATCTGAAGTGGAAATCATGCTGACCTTGTTTCAATGCCTTTCTTTTCCTGTGGATGCTAAGTCTGTTCTATGCTTTTCCAGGCATTTCTCCTTAATTTCCAGAGTTAAAGATGGGTGTTCAAAGAAATGAGAGAGAGAAACTACTTGTAAGTTGCCAACTTTTCTGTCTGTAAAATGACCCAACAGAGTTCACTAAAAAGAGTTTCCATATAAAAATTATAGTTAAACTGAACAAAAGTCATAGGAGCACAAATCTCACATTGAGGTTCTAAGATTCATAAACACAAATCCCATTAAAGCCATAAAACCTCCATGTTCTTCTGCAACAGTAGGCTTCAGCTTCATTATTATTTTTTATTAGAGATGCTCTGTATCTCATTTACTTATGCCTACGTCTTCACTAAGGCTGACAACCACGAGAATGTCATGCCAAGGCATCAAAGCTAATATAATTCCTATGTAGAAAAAAAGAGAGAATGTAAATTCATGTTACAATAAAAGCCAAACCCTTTCAGAAAATTAAATTTTAAATGTTTATTTTGCCTGAAAAAGAAAGCAGCTATAATACTCAAGAAAAGAACTAGATTAGAAAGTGAATATTTACACATCATACCAGGAGTAAATTCATCCCCTTGGGAATGGGAGAAGAAAAAATTTGTGTTTCTGATCAGTCAAATATTCAACAAAATGAAAGGAACTTTTACAGGCTGCAAAGAACGTTTCTGTGAAAAGACAGTAGTGACAAATCACAATAATCAGAGATGCAAGATAAAAGGCCAGATCATTGACTTAAATGAATCAGAAAGAGGTAATTAACCATGTTAGTCTGAAGTCACGCAGAAAGCAGGATACAGTTGTGCCTTATAGACTAACTGATTATGATCAGCCTAGCTCCCTTGTGAATCTGGCCCTATATCAAAAGCTAACAGTAAGAAAGCAAGCATTTAATTTAGAGCTAAGCCATGGTAGGTTAACTTTTGTCTCTCACAGGGTTAAGGTATGCACAAAATTATTTACCATAAAGCAAAGCACAAAGATATTTATCATAAAGCAAAGTAAAGCTCTGGCCCCTTTTACATCTCAGGAAGTTCCTCATATAACCATTACCCTAAGAGAAAAAGACAAACCAGAATGATAGCTTCTCCCTTTGCTTCATTAAGAACAGCTCTTATATTAGCATCTTTGCCCTTCTGTGGTCTTTTTCTTGGTAATGTAATTTATGTAATACGCTATACATCTATGATAGCACTTATCTTCATTTGCCCAGATTTTTTGCATACAAAAAGCTTTCCATTCAAAATCTAAGTTTCTTTTGAATTTAAAGTCTTTGAACACAAATGTCTACAAAATTGTCCAGTTTAATTGACTGCATTCTTAGCACTAATCAGGTTTGAACTATCCATATAAAATGCACAATTCAAGAAAAAATAATTGCTTTTCTCGTTTTGTTTTAGGGTACTTAAATATAACTTTTCACCTTAACTTTTTAAAGAACTGTAACTCATCATTTGACTTGTTATAGTCACTTGGTACCGCTAGAAGGTGCTCTTCTACTTGAAGATGACTACTTGCATTCATTCTTTTTTTCCCTAAAAAGATTTTCTTGCCCAGTAAGTACAGTTGTTCTTTAAGGTTCTTTATACATGCACTTTCTATGTGCTCCTGTGCATGTAGACATGCATTCCATGCATGCAAGATCATTTTAAGCAATAGCTTTTGTTAGAACCATATTTGCACCCCACATGCCCCGGTGTCTACCATATCCTGACTCACCACTCAGTTTCTTTCTTCACAAATAAGAATTCCAAATGAATACAATTCCAATTAGCTGAGATGGAAAATGGACTGTGGAATCACTGTGGGAAAACACATCTCAAAGAACCACAATTCTTGCAGGAAAGGTAACTGCTTTCTTCTACAGGTAATTATCTACACAGTTATTTTGCTAAAACAATACAATAAAGCTGACAAAATTATATCTAATATAATAATACAAAGATATCATTTATGGTTATTGATAAAAGGAATGATGCTTTTCAGTCATGGCAGTTATCTCATTCCTGAGAATGCGAAAAAAGGGGTGTGCTTAAAAAATTACCGAGAGATAGACTGTATCAGAATTGGCATCTAATCTGGAATCCTGTATCATAGAACAGCAGGAGAGAAATTTAACAAAATAGCAAGTAGCAGGTCTCCATATTTCAGATGTGGATATATTACCTGGATTATCATCGGAAACCTATTTAGACAACTTCTGGGTGAACGTAGACTATCTATATAGATGATAAGAAGCTTAGACAAGTAGAAATTGTTTCAATCTTTTCTTAAATAAAAAGATAAAGCCCTTGCCACATCTAGAGTAGGAAGCTTTGTATCACCGATAGCGGAATGAGATTTCAAGGGGGGGAAATGAAAGATGCACTGACTTAGGTAAAAGTCTGAAACTACCCTAGGAAGAAATTCAAGATTAATCCTAAAGGTGACTTTGATTTTATGGAATTGGATATACTAAGAATTTACTATGAGAATCTGTTTTTCAGCAACTATTCCAACTGAGGTAACGGTTGCCTGATAGGACATTTTCACAGCCAACTGATAGGGGAAGCTGATAGGGTACTGAAAAGTGTCCCGTTAAACCAGTCATATCTAAACTGAGTTCCTGAAAAAAAGAAGACTATAATTCTTAGGAAGATGCAAGTGAGATGCTTCAAAATGATTACTGTATTTTTTCACATACAACACAACCCAGAATATAATACACACCTTGTTTCTGAAATGCAGAATAAAGAATAAAAGATTTTTTTTCCAGAATTATGGTTGCATACAGTAGGGACTGTGATGATGACTACAACAACAAATGAAAGGACTGGGAAAACAGGTAGGGAATTAGGAGGGGAACAGAGGAGGGGGAAGGAAGGAAGGGTCGCACAAAGTCAGTCCATTGCATGATTGTAACAGTTAAAGGTGATGGTGACAGACATGAGGATGCATGGGCACGCAGAAGCATGATGTGCGGTATGGTTATTGTAACAGGAATGAGAATAACATAACTAAAAATGTGTGGCTTGGACTGTCAAGTGAACCATATTGGTTACAAGACAGAGACAGAGGGACAAACAAGACAGATAAAGGACTACCTGATCTCCCCACATTTAATTTTCTCTGATATAGCAGTGAGAGGGGGACAAATTAATGGCAAATCTCCAATAATTTGATTCTATATCTGGCAAATTATAACAAATTTATAAGTTTTCCATATACAGGATCTAATTATTGGAGGGGTCAGGTTATATTCAGGGTAATTTTATATTCAAGTAAATATAGTGCTGCCACAACAGTTGCTCTGAGCAATTAGTCAGGTCATCAGATGCAGTGATCCTGCTCCAATATTGGATCTGGGAGAGTGTCTGGAGAAACAAAGATGACTGGGAAAAAGGCTGAAAGACTCACCAGTTTAGATACTCAAAACTGTCCAACCTATTAGAATGGCACATCCTGCTTCAGCTTTCTGAAAACTCTGGGGTTAAGGAGAAATAGCTCAAAAATCTATTCATGGGATCTGGCAAAATAGGTTGTCTATAGAACAAAAGTTACAAAGCATGCATACATGTTATACATGTGCGTGGGATAACACAAAGGAAATTAAACTGTGGCTGTAGGTTGCAAAGGTCAGTGAAAGCCAACTATTTTTACCCAATTTTTGCTTGGTTTATGCATTGCAGTGGCTTTAATGTTTTTTTTTTAAAAAGCATTTGTTGGCAGCTTACAGATAACGCTATTCATCATCTCCTGCATTTTAAAGCTCCATTTTCAGGCCTTTAACAATGAGCTATAAATAGTAAAAGAATGCAATTCAAAGTGCTTTCAAATGGGGAGTCTGATTCACTGGTGCCTTGTAGATTTGGTAAAAATTTACACTTATGGAATTTCATTCCAATTTGGTTTGAACAGGTGCAACTCCACAATGTAAAATTCTGTTCTAGTGGGGTGTTTACATTGCACCCGTCTATTGTGAAAGCTTTGTAGCTTGGCAGTAGAGAATCCTTCTACTTAGCACCAAAATGCAACCTTATTTGGAGCAGAACACAGCAGAAGGGTGACAATAGCATTAATATCACACTAGAAAACCAAGAGGGATGCTATATCTAAATCAAGCTACATAGGCAATTTTGCTTGTACAAACAGTATTTTGCTTGTAAAAAGTATCATGGTATTATTATCTATTACAAAAGATTATAAAGAGTTAGTATGACATTTATTTTATACTTAGAGACCAAATTACATTTGCCCTAAAGCCCACAGGGACAAAATAGCAGAAGCATCAGGGAAATGTGATAGCCATCAAAAAGGTGAGGTCCACTTTCCTGCTATTCTCTCTCTCCCTCTCCTGGCAGGAAACAAGCACTGTTCTCTCTTAAAATATATGAGAATAAGAAATGAAGAAAAAGATGCTGTGACTCTCTTCCTAGCCCCTCTCTCAGCACAGGAATCACCACCAGGAGAAGAGCCACCCCAAAAAGGCTCTACCTCGCAGCCCTGCTCCTTCAACCAACTTTAAGTCAGAAGGACATTTTATAACGTATATACTACTAAAACAGTAAATCCTGTCTCCCTTCCTCTCTGCCATAGTAGGTAAGGGCAGCACAGTCATCATGAACAACAATTACTTATTTCAAGGAAAAGATTGTCTAGTCTAATGCACTGACAATCTCCTTTTCTTGGGCTCAACCCCAGCTAGTATTACTGTCATCAGTATTTTTTCCATTGTTGTGCCACCAAGTTTCCTGCACATCCACCAGTGCTCCAGAAACAGCTTGCTCTAGTTCCTCACACTAAAGTACAAGGTCTTCAGCAGGACTAAGGCATTTGCAAACCTTTCCTCCACTCCAATCGTCCAAAGACACAACCTACTACTTTACCTATCACAGTCCAAAATGGTTAGAAATCTCTAAAGAGCAAAGCATATGTAAGAAACCAGATACCAGGTATCTACTACTGATCCTCTGTCCAAGGCTATTATCTATACAGAGCCCTGAACAAGACAGTACTACAGTACCTGCACCTAAAAAATAGCTCCCAGAAAAAATATGAACCACTGGAAAGCTCAGGACTTTTTGCTCCAAATAAAAGATGTGCTTCTCCCATTTTGCCTTTTCTTATACTACTGCACAGAACATAATCAGCTTAAAGAAATGTTTAACAAAATCTCTACAAAAACAATGCCCTATACTGCTGGTGTTCGACCTTCTGGACCTACGGGCCAAATGAGTGGTGCGAGGCCAGTCCTTGAGCCAGATTTGGCATAGGATCAGAGCACAGATTTAGTCCACAGGTATAATTTAGCACACAGACCCAGTCCTGCGCACCAGTGTGCCAGATCCATCCGTGCACCTGACCAAGCCTGTCTAATCACACTCACCAGATCTAGTCATGTATCTACCCAACCCTGCCCAATACAACTAGCTATGCACCCACCCAACCCTGTGCGCCAGATATGGCCACAGAGCAACCCTGCGCGTCAGTATGATCTAGTGCATAGGGCCATGTCATTCAGTCTACAGGGCTCCCCTGAGTCCAGAAATCTGATTGTAGGAAAATAGCAATTAACGCTGCCACTGCTCCCCTGCCACCAAATTTTCAGACCCATGGAATGTCCTACCAGCCAAATGACATGGCCTTACAAGCTAGATTTGGCCCACAGACTGTAGCTTGAGCACCACCACCCTGTACTACCCACATAATTTGCAGATCAGGACAGGATAGGAAAGATGGCCAACCACATATAATACAGAGAGGCACACTGCTTAATACACTACTAAAAAGGACTCCAATACTATAATGACAAGGGAAATATAAGAACCTATTCATAGTCAGAACTGCTAAAAATAGGGGTGCACTGATAGAGATTTTTGAGCTGATGCCAACAGACGATTTGTAATGAGCCATATCAGCCGATACTGATCCAATTCTGATATGCAACCCCGCAGCGCAGAAAGTAGTGTCCGGCTGGTAAATCTGTTGTAGGGGAAGGAGAGAAGGAAGAGGAGTGGGAGGTAAGATGTTAGGTTTCTAAATGAAAAGGAAGAAATTATTAGAAAATTTTGTTTTTCATTTATATTTAGAAGAGCATTTGTTTCCTCCATAGTGAATGGAGTTTATTTTTAAACCAAAGCTGATTTCTGGCTGTAGGCCCAAACTGGAATCCAGTAAGCTTACACTTGTATGGCTGGCTACATGTTTTTATTTATTTATTTCCCCAATGGATGGCTTTTGAAAACCCTCAGTCAAATTCTCTTATGGAAAGGGGGATGGGAAAGGAAAATTATTTTAGTTAATTTCTAATTAGTCCTCTGGCATATATTTTGGAGAACCAAACATGTTTTGTTTAATCTAGAATATTCAAGTGACAACACTGAAAGGGCAAGCAGGCCATGAAGCAGTCAAGAAAGACCTTGAATATCTTCAATGACATTCACTCAATTGTTGTTGAAATTCACACAAAATGAGTTACTAAAGAGAAGAACTTTCACCGACTCATTACCACAGTTCGTATTTGACAGGGGCATCAATGCAAATAAAATACAATACCGTGATGGCATTGCTTCCCACTTAGTGATAAATGGCCTTGTACTATATGTTAACGTGCTTTGTCTATCAACTTTTGTAACAAGATGCATCTAGTTATTTCAAAATATTCATTAATCAGGAACAAGTAAATTCACTGCTTATTCCAATATCAGTTCTCTTTGTATTTAGCTACATTTTCTGTACTTAGTACCTTGCTGTCCTAGCTAAATTCTCTTCTGCATAACAGCCCTCTGCATATAATATTCTTCACTTCCTCAGTTATTATGCACTCTAATGTTATACTTTAAAAGATATTCCCTTTCACCCAGGGACAGGTACATTTCAATGGGTGGTTAAAGTATCAGATTATACATTTTGTACACTACTTTAAGACAATTTGAAATAAAGACACTTTAAAAAGTCAGGTCTTCCCAGTCAACAAAACAAGTAGGCAATCAGTCTTAAACATACTTCTGTGCCTTTTAAAACTGTAACTGTCCTTCTAGGACCACAAAATAATGCAATTTCAACAGAAAAAATCTTGATTCAGTTTGATTTGGTATTTGTTCCAGTGGTCACAGACTTAAGTTAAACCTAAAAAACTGTATATTTTAGGCCTCCATATTGCAGATTCAATAAAACCTCAGTATTTGTTTGTCTCCACTAACTGTCTCCTGTTTTAAACAGAAATACCTGACCCTAGTTACTTATAAAGTCATGTATATGACAACAGTTTACCACTATGATATTCAATAATTCCTTTCCAAAAACAATGGACAGACAGCAACTAAAAGCTGTAAAAACTTAGGCATATTTGTTAGCCGTTAAGCCATAATAACCAAATTTTATTCAATCTTTTCATCTTTTATGGTTTTGGATGACTAACTACAAAAAATGCACGTGGTATGTGTGGGTAAGTGTGTTATCTTAGGAGTATATCTTTAAACCAGTGATTCTCAGCCAAGGTGTCTAGGCACCCTGGGTTGCCTTGAGATCATTTCAAGGGTGCCACATGGTGCCACATGTTAGCACTTGTACATGTGCAAACATGATCAAAGAGGAATCGATAGCATTAAAAACATTGTGAGTTCTTTGCAGTTCCTTCTGAGTTCTATTATTTTTCCATAGTCAAAAATGAGTGAAAACTAGCTGGCATTTTGAGGGGTATCTTGAATCTAATAACAGGTGCTTTGATTTTAAAAAATGTTGCGAACCACTGCTTTTTCAAATGTTGGTGTATTTAACAAGCATGCATGAAGTGAGAATTATAACTAAGAACCCCAGCCAAAATATATTTTCCACTTTTTGGATATTATGTTTTTAAGAAATATTTGCCATTTTAAGTACAGGGGCTCTTTCTTAAACTGGTAGAAACTACTAAAATGGAAGAAGCATTTAAGTGCTTATGCTGGTTCTCGTTTACATAAGGTTGTTCTACCACACATTATACCAAACACTACATTTTAGGCCCAATCAATGCCTCTGGAATCAAAAGGATTTTGGCCTGAGTTAAGTTTTAAAAAAGGAGCCTATAAGATACAAAAATGCAGAGATGTGAGCTGACAATGTGTGGAACCCAATTTGAATAAGAGGTAAATTTTCCACTTCACTGACTGCTGTGCATTTTTTCAGATGATACCCCAAAGCAATGTGATACATGCACAAGAGCTGATTCAGGATTATTTCTGAGTCAGCATTTAGAACTTTGAGCGTGATTTTCAGATGTACGGTTTCATTTAACAGGGGTCATTTTGTAAGTTATTTTTTCTTTCATCAAATTCTATTTCCCTCCCCCCCAAGTCTAGAGTAATTATCTTTTAAAATGCAACAAAGAATGACAAGTACATCTCCCTATTCTTCCTTCTTCTGTATTTTCTTATTCATCTACGAACTTACAATATCAAACGTAGAATTAAAAGCATAAAAGAATGCTGGAATTAACCAAATATAAAAGGTACTCAGAGATTATTCATGAAGAATATAATAGTGAACAGCCAAAAAGCACTTCTGAAATTTCATTTATTCTTACTGAACTCAATAAAGATAAGAACTCCTAGATAATGCCTCTACCCATTGGAGACTATTTTTATAAATATAGAAGTATCCATTTCACTGAAGGTGGTAGGAGTGGTAATTGTATTTATGTAATGTACTCCTTATACAGGTTATCATATGCTTTCATTTTAAATCAGCAGAAGATATAAGAAAGACCTTACAGAACTTACTATGCTCAATGGCTTCACTGTCTATTACTAAGAAACAAAATACAGTATTTCAAAGGAAACTATTACAGTCAAGATATGAACTTGCTAGTACTTTCACAGACTTTAATAATAATACATTGAGTGGGGAAAACGTCATGCCCTTATTTCTCCATTAATTCAGGAAAATATAGTCTAGAGTTGGCTCCCAGGCCTGTCGCACACTCTTTATGCAGCAGTTTAGCATGTTTCAACCTAGTCTCTTACTTCTATAACTCAAGGTAACAGTAATTTTTTAACAACCAGGTGTCAAATTGGGGCACATACCAGGATTCACTTATTCTAACTCTCCCATCACAAACAATGGGCAAATTCACCAACAGAGGATATGGGAGGAACAGAGGAAAAAAGGAAAGAAAATCTTTTTCAATCCCTTTCATCTAAACTGAACTGAACTGCATACAGAAACTGACTAAACTCTCTCAATTTCGCTTTGCAGCCTGATTTTGAGACAAGATTTTATACTATGAAATTAACTTGTGTTGCCTAGTTTCCCTTCTGCAGAAAGCTAGGAACAGGCTGCACGGAGTAACTAACTCCAGTTCTCTAGGAAATGGAACTAGGCAGAAAAGCAGCAATAAGGTAAACAGCAGGAAAAAAAGCCCATGAAACCGAGAATAAAAAAAGAAAGGAGGATAGAATGATAATAGAAATGAGAGACAACAGACAAAGAAAAAATGAAATGAAGAGTGACAGGCTATAATGCATCTTACTTGTAACTTACAGTAAACTAAAATCAGTTCTTGAAACTGCAGCACCAGGGGGTATTGAAGGAAGAACTTAATAAAGCAAAGAACTGAGTAGCAGATCATTCTCCAGTTCTGCTGCTTACTTAAGATATATATACACTGCAAAATAAAAGTGCATCTGTAGTATAAGTAGGCATATCCACTCTAATTTTCATGTTGCCAGCATGGATTACAAGATTAGTAAAGACCAGGCAACACACAGGTTTCAATGTGGACAGGACAAGCCCTTTGGGGATCCTGTGTAAATACTTGAGTTGCTTACCTGTATTGAAATCCATGCCAACTTGTTTTCACTATTGCTGTCAGCCATGCTAGCTAGATTAAAGCTATCTCAGATATGCAGACCACCCAAACAATCAGACTTTTCTATGCTGCATAGACATAATCTTTGGAGTTTGCCTTCTCTATGATCACGCTACAGTACTCCTGTGTAGAATACACAATACACCATTTACACACGGATGCACAGATCAGTCTTTGTAAATAGTCTGTATTTAGATACCGTGTTTATTGAACAGTGATTCATAGGTTATAAGGGTGAAGGGACCTCCTGTGTAAGTCTGACCATAAGACTTCCTTGAATTAATTTTTGTCAGGACAAGAACATATTTTAGAATAATGATCTATCTTAATTTAAAAATTGCAAGAGATGGAAAATGCAGTGCACCAGTTAACAGGTTATCCCAATGGCTAATGACCTTCTCTTGTTAAGCATGTGCACAGTATTTTAAACTAAATATGGTTAAATTCTATGTTCCAGCACTGCAACATATTTGTCTGCTAGTTTGAAAAGCCATTATTGAATTATTTCCACTCCACACACACAACTTCTTGCAGAATGATCAAGTAACCTCTTAACCTTCACTTCGAAAAGCAAAACAGACAGAGTTCTTTGAGCCTCCCACAATAAGGTATATTCTCCAGTCTTTTAATCATTCTTACAGCTCTTCCCTGACCTGTCTCCAATTCTCCAACTTCTTTTATTTAATTGGGGATACAGAACTGAAAACTGTATTCCCTCAGTAGCCTGACCAGCGCTCAACAGACGTAGTATAACCTCTCTACCCCTACTCAAGATTCTGCTGTTTAAGGAACCGACTGCTTAAGCCCTTTAGGCCACAGCATCAAAATCTGATCTCATGCTCAGCTGATCATCCACCGTGACCTCAAAGCTTTTTTTCACACACACTGTTATTCAGGACAGAATCCACCATACTATAATTATGGACCACATTCTCTGTTCCTAGACGAATGTCTTTACATTTTCCAGATTAAAAAGCCATCTGACGCTTATCTTCTTTTTCTCTTAATATAGGTTAACCCAAATTAATATGAAAGAGGGAAGAAAATGATTAATCAGGCACTTTATGGGAAGGTGCTTTTCTAACAATCCCCACTTTAGTTTTGTTAACATGGAACAGAGGAATTACCACTGCATCACTCAATTAGGTCCAGTTTGTCCTGTATCCTGTCTCGAAGAGGGGCCACCACCACGTGCTCCGGGGAAGGTGTAAGAACTCTGTGGCAGGCACAGGTAGATTAACCTGTCTCCTGACATCCCACCCTAGGCAAGGCTCATCCTTGTTTCTAATACTTCAAATGCGGTTTAAGCCCTGACACAAAGCTGAATATCCCTTCCAAAATTTGGAGTTATTCATTATGACAGCTCAGGATAATCTTGATACCCATATAAATATCCAATCCCTTTTTACATCATGTTAAGTTCGAGGCCTTAGCAAGGCCCTAGCATTAGCAGACATTAATTTTCACATGGAGGTAATCTGTGATATGACTTCTTTCATTCTGTATAGCATTACTGTTATTATAGACAGTTTTTATTGCAAGAGTTAAAAATTTGTAAAAGAAGCAGCCATAAGGTGCTAGCATTAACAGTAAGACATCTAGTGAATCAGAAAACTTACCAAACAAACGCTGATGGAACAAGAATTTCCCAGCTATCAGTCCTGTGAGAATGGCAAGTAGCCACAGAAACACTTTTAAGAATCTCCAGCCACCTCCTTCAGGGTATTTATTTGATACAAATGAAAAGCAGTTTCCAACAACAATAACATTAGCTTCCGTTTGACTGTGAGATACTGGATCTTCAGCAAATATTAAAAAGTTAAAGAAAATCACCAGGTAAGCCACAACTAAGCGAGACCATGGATGCTGGAAGTAGTAACGGAAGTCTTTATCCATCGTCGAATACTCCAGTGCAGCTGTTTGCCTGTAGAAAAGATATATATGCATAACGTCATAGATCTCAACCTTCAATGCAGAAGCTGACTACACATTTCAAAACTGAAACCAATATAAAATCATATTGATTTGCCTTTTATGGTTAGACTGGTTCAATGATAAACAATTCCAATCAAATGCACTGTTAGACCTAGGTAGGGAAAAGTGGTAATTTTCTGCCAGTTTCAATAAAACCAAAGTATATTTTAGCAAAATACTTGTATTTAAAAGCCCTACATATTCTTATTAAAGAACAGTTTCTTTAACATGATCATGGCACACAGGCATCCAAAACTTATTTGGATGCATGAAATTCAGGATGTCTTTCTTAAGCACTCCAAAAGGTATTGCAGAGCCTCCACCAATTTTTATTACAAAAAAAAAACGTTCAAAGCAAACCTATGACTACATATATCCTACCCTTTTAAGAACCTGGACTGAAAACAAAGTGGGCCATTGTTTCATCATCTGAGAGCTTTACGTGCATAACTCCCAACAACAGAACTGAAGGAATGAACTGACTATCCATGGAACAACTCCCAGAATTAATCTGCAAGAAGCCTGATCCAAAGCCTGGTGAAGTCTTTCAGTTAGCTTCAGTGGGCGTGGCATGAAGGCCAGAATGAAGGGCAGTCATATAAACAAGACACTAATTTCCTGCACCACAAACAACTTTGCAGGAATACAAGAATTATATTTCAAACTTTGACTATTTTCTTTTGCTAAACGACAACTGTGAAAAATCCAATGGAACGGGGCATAGCCACGTTACCACAAACTAAATATTTGCCTTTCTTTGTTCACACCAAACTAAGCATTTTATGTAACCATATTATTTTGTATTTGTCCACAAACAAAGCTCCTTCTGTTGTGGAATAACTACAGTCGTTCAACGAAGCCCCAGTCCAGGGAGGGAGGAAAAAAGAGCAACCCAACAATTCACTTCTGCAGCATCATCTTCTGATAGTACTGTATAGTCTACAGAATGGCACTGTACAGGTCTTCCTGGGTCAAATGACCCAAAAAAGAAACAAAACAAACCCTAAATGGGCAGTCAGAGAGCTCCATTGAGTGTTTATGCCAGAAACATTTAGGTGAGAGATAACTCTGATAAGAAAGGCTCCTTCTGTAATTATGTTTTTCTAAAATTCATCAGTTGGGCATCCTTGTCCTGCCAAGTCAATTTTATCCTGTAGCATTCAGATGATACAACTGCAGGTAAATTAATGAAATAGATGCAACCTAACAAATGATCTTAGAAAAGGTGCAGCATACATGCACACCTTCACAAGTTGATAAGGGAGTACAAGGAAAGGAAGGGGCGGCGGGAAGGAACTTTGTGAGGGAGGAAAGGGGCTGGAGGCAGGAGGGTCTCATCCACCCAGTCTAGGGCAGGGGCTGGCTCTCCAGCACCCTCTTACTTTCCACTCGATTTGGGGGGTTTTTTGAGTGAGGAAAAATAACAGGGCAATTCTTTGGTCACAGCCCCCCGAGAAAGCCTGCAGCCGTCTGGATGACTTCGTGGATCCCTATATGAAACCTCCGGGTTCATCTGGGGAACGGGGTTTAGTGACCCTGAAGAGGACCTCGCGGGCCCAGGTGAGAACCGCGAGTCCCGCCCCGGCCCCGCCGTCAGGGGACAAAGCGCACAGGACAGGACATCCCGCCCCTGCCCGCCTCCGGCTCCCGGGGCCGCCACCGCCGCACCTTCACCCTCCCCAGCCGGGGGCCTGGCTCGTGCCGCGCCTCGGGGAGCGCTGCCGCCCGCCCCGGCCAGCCCCGGCCCGCCGCACTCACCGGGGGCGCCGGAGCCGGCTGCAGCCAGGCGCGGGCGTTGCTGCTGCTGCTGCTGCTGCTGCTGCTGCTCCACACCCCGGCGGGCGCCCGGCCCGGCCCGGCGCGCGCCACCTCCAGCTCCTGCCGCCCGGCCGCGGCACCGCCCTCTCCCGCCCAGCGGCGGCTGCAGCCGCTCCGCCTCCCGGTCAGACCCCTGCTACAGCCCTGCGCCTCCCCGCTCCTGGGTCGTGCGGGGCAAGGGGCGCGGGCCGGGGGCAAGGGGCGCGGGCCGGGGCCAAGCCGCAGGAAGACGCGGGGGAAGAGAAGGGAAGGGGGGCGAGAGGCTGCCCGGCGCCCGCCCGCGTCCTCCTCGCACGCGGTGTGGGGGCAGCAGGCGGGCGGCTCCGCCTGGGAGGGGTGTTCGCACAGGGCTCCCTGGCAGGCATTTAGGGGGAGCTGCCAGGCCCAGACTGTTCCCCTGGACCCCCTCAACATCCCCCCCTAGGCTGACGGGCTGTGGGATCAAATCTGCCCCCCCCCCCAGCTGACTGGGGCTGTGGGATCAAACCTAGCCCCCCTCCCCCCGTTGTCTGGGGCTGTGGGATCAAATCTGCCTCCCCCCAGCTGACTGGGGCTGTGGGATCAACTCCCCCCCACAACATCCAGGAGAGCACTAAACAACTGCAGGTGCTGCCTCTGCCTGAAGAAGGATGTTTGTATCCAAAAGCTTGCAAAGAAGAATATTTCCAACTATTTTAGTTGGTCTAAATAAGCGATTTACGCAAAGAACCTTTTCTGCCTATATCCTTAGACCGACATGGCTACAACCATCACCCTTAAAACATCAGACCCCAAGACTATCCCACAAGCTTGTCTGTGGGGTGCTATCAAAAAATTGGCCTTAGAACCTAGGCTTTAAAAAAAAAAAAAAAATCAAAAAACCCCCACAAGCTAATCCAAGTATCCACATCACAGGACCACATGATATAAGGGACTTGAATTCCCTGGGACATCTGCTGGGAGCATGACTAAGCAGCGCGCAGGCTGTCCAGCAAGCTTCTGGGGAACAGTAATACTGGAGTGACATTATAGTGTGACAACTTTCTCTCCAGATGATGGAGAAGCCAACTAAGGGAAGAAGTTGCTGCTGTCCAATAGACAGAATCTGAAGGTAGAAGGCAGCGCAGGAGACAGGATTCCATAAGAAGCAAATCTAAGGAGAGGGAAAGAAGTCCATGACAGCTGGGTGTAGCTTAGAAAGACCTCATGAAGAGCACAGGAACAAACTATCCCAATGCTAAGGAAGGATAGGAGGGGCAGCAAAAGACCTACCAAGCTAAGCAGCATTGTTTTTTTATGAACTGAAACTCAAACAGGAATCTACAACAAGTAGAAACTTGGCCAGAATTACAGGGGTGGGTACAGAATGGGTATGTAGGGAGAAAAATCAGGAAGGACAAAGCAAAAATAGAGATGCAGTTAGTAAGGGATATAAAAGACAACAAAAAAAGCATTCTACAAGTATGTTACACAGTAAGAGGAAGACCAAGGAAAATATAGTTCCCTTAGTGAACAAAAAGGGCAATGTAACAACAGAGGCTGTGGAGAAAGCTGCTATATTGATGACCCAAAAAGTCAATCAAATAAAACTCAGTGGTCATTTCTATGTGTGCAGTTAATGCAAAGCAATAAACCTTAGAGCTTATTGCTCCACAGTTTATTGCTCCAGGGCATGCCATGCCATTTGAATGTGCACCCAGGACCACAGCTGGGTCTGAGCAGCCCTGGATAGCAGGGGTCCCTGGAGGTCAGCCTGCCAGCCTGGGCCTGCTCCTCCCTGGCTCAACATGCTGCAGAGGGCCTGGCTGGGGCACTGAAGCACCCTCATGCCCAGCCAGCCCAATTGCCCTGCATGTGTAGATGCCAAGATGTCTACAGTACAGCTAATTAGTCTGCTCTGCTGTAAGCATCTCATGCTCCAGTAAGGACAAAAGCAAAGTCCTGCACTTGAGGCAGAACAATCATATGAACAAATACAGATTGGGAAATGACTGGCTCAGCTGAAGTACTACTGAAAAGGACCTGCGAGTCAGAGGCAAAACAAATTCCTACAGCACCCTGGGCAGAGTGCTGACCACTGGAAAGTGGAGGTGTGGGTGGGGAGGGAGAGGGATTACCTACCCCAGCTCTCTCCACGCTCTGGCTGCAGCTGCTGCAGCTTTTAAACAGGATCATCACACACAGAGGGGACACCTGCAGCAGCATTATTGAGGTGAGGCAAGTAGGTCACCAGTACCTATCTGAGAACTTAGAAGGGCTGTCAATATGCCCACCCACATGCACCCCAGAGTCTCTTCTACAGCATGTGCAGCCCAGAGCCACCCAGCCTTAAAAGTTGGGTAGCCCTTTCCCCAGTGGTGTATAGGAGGGAAAAGGTCTAATGCAGTGTTTCTCAACATTTTTAGACTTGAGACCCCCCTAGGTAGACTTGAGACGCTCCTTGGAAAATGCCAGCTCTTAGTTTTCACTCTTCTTTTATCTACAGAAAAATAGTAGAGCAGTATTTCTGTTGCAAAGAACTCGGAAAGACCACAGCTATGGATTTCTATTTGATATCTCTGGGTTTAATCCTCACCCAGTACCATATTTGGAGTGGTGTGGACAAAGAGGGCAGCCCCACATACATGAACACTGCGTGACCCTGGAGGCTGGGGGCGCACAGCGACTGCTCGCAGGCAGTGGTTGCAGTGGGGGTGTGGCAGTGGTGAGCGGGGAGCTCCTGCAGGCAGCCATGGCAGTGTCAGCAGCAGGTGGAGGGGGGTGGCAAGCGGTGACTGCCCCTTTTTGCAGGGGGTACACTGCCAAACTCAGGGAGTGCACGTGAACCCACATGCACCCCCTACACATTGCCAATGCCCACACAAGAGAGCTGCTGCAGCCTACATGTAGTGAGCCTGCACCTCAGCTGCATCATCTGGGCAAGGAAATACCCCTCCTGTAGCAAAAATTCCATCATGGGCAAAGAGCTCAGCTCCCTCTCTCCTCATATATTGCTAAGCAAAGGCCTGCCCAGGTTCTACAGATCCAATCTCTTTTGTGAACCAAATCCAAATCTCTTTTGTGGGTCAGATTTGGCCCATGTGCTGTAGGTTGCAACCCCTGGGTTAGAGATTACTTAGAGAAGTTGTATATTTTTAAGATGGGAGGTCAGATGAAATCATTTCTAGACTACTAAAGGAAATGGCTGAGGTAATTGCAGAGCTATTGGCTAATAAATTTGAGAACTCATGGAGGTTGGATGAGGTTGGGGAAAGGGCAAATATAGTAGTCATCTTCACAAAAGGGAAGAAAGTGTATCCAAGAAATTACAGACTAATCAGTCTGGAAAGGTTATAGGACAGGTCATCAAGGAAACTCTTTGTAAGCACCATAATGATCAGGACTAGCCAAAATAGATTTGTCAAGAGCAAGTCATGCTTGACCAACCTAAGCTCCATCATAAAAGCAGACAGTTGATATATGGTAGTCATCAGCCCTAAATCCTGCTCAGGGCAAGATTATCCCTGACTAAAAAATCTCAGTCAAGTGTCTGGCCAACCTGCTCTTGAAAACTTCCAAGGATGGAGATTCCAAAGCTTCTCTAGGTAGCCTATTCCATTGCTTAATCACCCTCTTAGTGAGATAGGTCTTCCTAATCTCCAATCTAAATTTCTTTTGCCACAGTTTGAAGCCAGTTATCTCCATCTTCCTTGTAATCACCCTGCAGGTACTTAAAGATTCTTATCAAATCCCACCTCAGACTTCTCTTCTCCAGTCTATATAGCCCTAGTTCATAGATTTAATAGATTTCATAGACATTAGGGCTGGAAGAGACCTCGGGAGATCTTCGAGTCCAGCCCCCTGCCCAAAGGGCAGGAAGTCAGCAGAGGTCATAGGATCCCAGCAAGATAAACATCCAAATTTCTCTTGAAGGCATTCAAAGTGGGTGCTTGAACCACCTCCAGTGGCAGTCTATTCCAGACCTTGGGGGCTTAGACAGTAAAGAAGTTCTTCCTTATGTCCAGCCTGAATCAGTCATGGAGGAGTTTATGACCATTCAACCTTGTCATCACTTGGGGTGCTCTGGTAAACAGACATTCCCCCAGATCCTGGTGGTCACCCCTGATAAACTTATAGGCAGCCACCAGGTCACCCCTGAGCATGCGCTCTTCCAGGCTGAAGAGTCCCATAGCTCTCAGCCTGCCATCATAAGGTTTGTTTTCCTGACCCCTGATCATGCACGTGGCTCTTCTCTGGACTCTCTCAAGCTTCTCCACATCCTTTTTGAATAGTCGAGCCCAAAATTGGATGCAGTACTCCAGCTGCAGCCTCACCAAGGCCGAGTACAATGGGAGAATGACGTCCTGGGATTTGCTTGAGAAGCATCTATGGATACAAGCCAGCATTTTGGTCGCTTTACTAGCCGCAGCATCACATTGAAGGCTCATGTTTATCTTGTGGTCAATCCTGACCCCCAAGTCCCTTTTGTCAGTAGCACTAGCCAGCATAGCACTGCCAAGCCTATAAGGATGCTGCGGGTTTTTCTTCCCAAGGTGGAGAACCTTGCATTTTTCGGTATTAAACACCATCAGGTTCTTGTCCGCCCATTTCCTGAGCCTGTCAAGGTCAGCCTGGATTGTCCTCCTGTCCTCAGGTGTGGACGCTTTACCCCAAAGTTTGGTGTTGGCAGACATGGCCAGTCTGCTTCTGATACCAATGTCCATCTACATCATTAATGAAGATGTTGAATGGTATAGGCCCCAGGACAGAGCCTTGGGGGACCCCACTGGTCACAGCACACCACTACAATTGACTTCCATCGACCACCACCCTCTGGGTCCGACCACGGAGCCAATTCCCTAGCCAGTGGATCATGGTGAAGCTGAGGCTGCATTTGGCCCGTTTTGCTAAGAGATGATCACAGGATACCAAATCGAAGGCTTTTTTAAAGTCAAGACATCAATCTCTTCTCCCTTGTCCAGGTGATAGGTCACCTGGCCATAAAAGGAAATAAGATTGGTCAAACAAGACCACCCACAACAAACCCATGCTGGGTATCCCTCAGGATGTTGCCATCAGCCAGTCTGTTAAGAATGGTCTCTTTGATAATCTTTTCTAAGACCTTCCCCAGGATAGAGGTCAGGCTGATGGGCCTCTGGTTTGCCTGATCCACTTTCCTCCCTTTCTTTCAGCCTTTCTTCATAAGTCATGTTTCCCAAGCCTCTAACATTTTTGCTGCTATATGCTAGATGCCTTTCAATTTATGCAGCTCTTTCCTGAAGTGTAGGTCCCAACACTGGACACAGTACTTCAGGTAAAGTCTCACCAGTGCTATACCGAGGGAAAGAATCACTTGCCTTGATTTGTAAGAGTCAAGTTAATACAACCCAGTATATTGTTGGCCTTTTTTGCAAGAAGAGCACACCGTTGGCTCATATTTAGGTTACTGTCCATTGTAACCCCCAGGTCCTGCTCTGCAGTACTGCAAACTAACTAGCCATTCTCCAATCTGTATTTATGAATGCATTTATTCCATCTCCAGTGCAGAACTTTGTACTTGTTCTTGTGAAATTTCAGCTGATTGATTTTGGATCATTTCTCCAGTTAATCCAAGTCATTCTGGATCCTAGCCACACTCACCTGAGTGCCTGCAATTGCATCCAACTTAGTGTCATCCACAAATTTCCAAAGCATACACTCAATACCATCATCCCGATCATTACTGAAGATGTTAAACCAGGGGCAGGCAATTATTTCAGGTGGAAGGCTGCTTACCAAGCTTTGGTCCATCACTGAGGGCTGCACGAGTAGCCCCATCCCTTGACAGGTGTCCCACCCCCTGATCACCATCTTGGGACCAGAAGTCCCACCCCTAGCCCCTGACCTTTGCCGCTGGAAGTCCCTCCCCTTGCCCCCCACAGAAGTACTCCTTTCAGCAAAGGTTTGACATCTTGGAACCAGAAAAATACCAGATTATATTCTAAAAAACAGACAATTACTACAACATTCATTAATTTGATTTTAAAAAAATATTTTGTCCTGATTTACATGCATTTGTGTAGTGTACATAGAAGGGATTGTATAGTGGCTTAAAATGAAGTCTTACTCTTGTAGGGGGGGTGAATGGGTTGATATAGGTTTGTGGGTGTGTATGTGGAGTGGGGGAGCATGTGGATATGTGGTGTGGGTGTAACATAAACTGAACTAATGTAACTAATGTTAATACAGAGTGTAATAACAGTAAAATATAACCATGTTAGTCTTGTTTTGTAAGCAACTTGAAAACTCCATTTTGTATTCTTCTGCTTGACATAAGTGAATGAGCTCTGCATAGCCTTTATGTATGAGTGTGTGTAAAAGGGTGAATGGTGAGAGAATGGCATAGAGAAAGGAGAAGAAGACTTAACTGTTTATGTAAGCAACAAGGCGCCAAATGTAAGTTACCAGCCAGTAACTAACAAATGGCTGAAGAATCCCTTTGAAGCTTGAGGGCACAAAGGAGATAACAGAAGAAGAAATTCTACCAGATGGGAAACAAGAACATTCCAAGGCTAAGATAAGCTGAAGACAAAAGAAGAACAACTGCAGAAACAGAATCTGGGTATGGAAAAACCCCAAAGCACTGAAACAAAGGATGCCAATCCCTATAAAAGAACACTTTGAAAATGCCAAGCTGGGTGAGTCTCTTTCTCTACTGCTGTTTCATCGGAGCACAGATGCATCTGTTCACCCTGCCCCAGCTGTTATCTTTAAATCTGCTATGTTCAAATCATCATCATCTACTCAACAAGCCTGGGCTGGCCACCCTGGGCTGATACTGAGCAGATATTGCTGGTAACTATATCTGGTGTGTGTGTGGATGAAATGGTTGTTTTGTGTATGTGTATGCCTATGTGTAATGATGTGTATGATGATTTGTGTAATGATATGTATGATGATTTGTGTGATGATTTGTATGATGATTTCCCACAAGGAATTGTTTGTATGAATGGCATGGCTGAACCTCTATGTCTAACTCATGTAATCAATAAACACGGCACCTTGCCTTATCCCCCTTTAGAAAGTCTCACTTGTGATTTAAGCAACTGGCAATTTGTGTAATATGGGCGGGTATGGGGTTTGTGGAGGGCCATGAGTGTGTGCGGGGAGGGTGGCTAGGAAGGGTTGTGGCATGTGTAGAGGGGGAGGATTTGCCAACAGCCCCACCTCATGGCAGGCAGAGCCTCCCACAGCACTCCTGCTGCTCCTGGCCCTGGGGCATCAACGCAGTACTGAGCTCCCTCTCACAGGCACTTCCCCTATCTGCTGCCACTTCCCCCCATCTGCCACCACTCCCTTTTTCTGCTTTCCTATTCTCCACCGCCCCCCACCCAGTTCACCGCTTCACCGCCACGTCCCAGCTGCATGGCTGAGACTGCAGGGTGCAGCAGGAGTTGGACAGACCTAGCTGGCACTGCATGGAGCCAGCCAAGAATCACAGGAACCAGGCCAGCTTCTGCTGTATCCTGTGGACCAGCACTGCATCTGGGAACCACATGGTGCTGTAGCAACTGGCGGAGGGGTTGAGGGGAGTGGTTGCAATGGTGGGCAAATGGCTGTGGCAGGCAGGGGTTGAGTGGCAGCAAACAGGTGCATGGAGTGCAGCGACAGCTGGACAGGAGCATGGGGTCCATGTGGTGTTCCAGGGTGAGCACCAGCAGGGCTAAGTGGGGTGGCAGGAGTGCAGGTTGGGGGCCAGCAGGGGTCTATGGAGCCAGGCTGGGTTGTGTCAGCAGGGAGAGGGAGAGCCAGCTTGGCTCTAGAGCCCCCACCAACCTGGCCCTGTGCTCCAGCCATTCTACTCTGGGCCCCTCCTGGCTCTGGCCCCAGGATACCAGTGTGGATCCCACACTCCCACCCAGCTGTTGCTGCACTTCCCCCTTCTTATGTGAATTTTCCTCTCCAGCAGACAGAGGTGGGAATAGCCCCACAGTCCCAGATGAGACCCTCTGCTTGGCATGGGGCTTTTGGCTGGGGGGTGGGGGAGCAGAGCCGGACAGGCCTTGTTTCTGCAGCCACTTGGTCCTGCCAGCAGCTTCCCTTGGTTCCTAGTCCTCTGGCTCCTGCCATCTTTGACAGGCAGCCAAGGACAGATAAATATTAATTTTCTAAAATTTTTAGGGGCCCCACAGGCCAGATAGAATGGCCTGGCGGGCCGCATCTGGCCCATAGGCCGTATTTTGCCTACTCCTGTGTTAAACAATACTGAACCCAGAACAGACTTATGGCAAACCATTCCTACTTGATACCTCCTCCCATCTACCTACTGAGTTGTTGATGATACTTATTGAGCATGATGATCCAACCAATTATATATCCACTTTACAGTACTTTCATTTACTCTGTATTTCATTAGTTTATGTCATCCATCACAGTGTCAAAAACCTTACTAAAGTCAAGGTATATCACATCCATTGCTCTCCCCTATCTACAAAACCATGTCATCTTACCATAAAAGGAAAACAAAGTGGTTAGGCATGACTTGCTCTTGGTGAATCTATGCTGGTTGTTTCCCATTACCTTGTTCTCCAGATGTTTGGAAATAGATTCCTTGAGGGAATACTTGGAACACAGCTGGTTCCAAGTATTGAGATCAGATTGATTGGTCTGTAATTCCCTGGATTCTCCTTCTTTTGTCTCTTAAGAATAGGAACTGTATTTGCCCTTTTCCAGTCATTTGGGATTTTACCAGGCTGCCACAGTTTCTCAGAGAAGACAGCAAGGCCCTAAAACAGTGGGTCCCAACTTTTTTTTCCCACTCTCCCCTGCTGGGAGTGGTGTGCTCATCTTTTCTGTGCAGCACCACCAGCATTGCCCCCGCCACTCTCATCTGGGTCGCTACCTGGGGTTGGGAACCGCTGCTCTAATATTACTGCAGCTAATTCTTTCTGTACCTTAGGGTGTATTCTATCCAGCCCTGCTGACTTGAAAACAACTGTCTTCTCTAAGTGATTCCTAACCTTCCTTTCACTACTCTAAGCTACTTGTCTCCTCTGTTTGCTGCTGACTGCACTTGTGGTCTGGTAGCTGACCTCGTTTGTGAAGACTGAAGTAAAAAAGGCTTGAAATACTTCAGCCTCCCTTGCATCACCCATAACTAAGTTGTCTTCTGCATATAGTAAAGCACCTACACTTTCCTTAGTCTTCTTCTAAGTTCTGGCATACTTGTAGAATCCTTTTTTATTCCCTTTATGTCTCTTGACAGTTGCATCTCAAATTGTACCTTGGCCTTCTGATTTTCTCCCTGCATGGTCATGTGATATCCTTATACTCTTCACTAGTAATATGGACAAGTTTCTACTTCTTTTTCTTTTTGAGTTTCATCGCCATTGAGGAGATCACTGTGCAGACAGGCCTATATTTTATAATACTTCTTCTTCATGTGTTTGATCAGGGTATGTAAGTCCACTCAGGAATTTGAACTACGTGAGCAGAGGGGTTTTGGGGCTGGGTATTGTTTTGTGTAGGGGCAGAGGCAAGGACAGGTGTGTGCATTGTGTGAATGTGTGTGCACGTGCATGTGCATCCACATGTGCTGACGAGGAAAAAGAGAACGCAACTCAGAGACAACAAAAGAAGTTTCAACGGAGACTGAATAGCACCAGAGGAAAAGCTTAGACATGGGCCTTTAAGGGGTACTAACTTATAGAACTTCAGTGCTGTTAGCAAGAAAACCATACCGAATTGTTTTTCTCACTACTGCATGAGGATGCCTGATTCCATTATCAATGGGACTAGCCTATAAAAGACTCCAAATTTCTGGCTAGCTTTTCAAGTGATTTTGAATGTTTAACTTCACAGCCTTAACATTGCTTTACTGTAAAGTGAAAACTTTACATTTTGTTTGGTTTTTAAGAGAAATTTAAAACAGAAATTTTTAGAAACATGCAATTATTTAGTAAGTGGCACTGGAATTCTGTGTAGTGCCCCAGCAAGTCATGAAATAACTCCCTGTACACTGCCTCCTTTTACTCAAAGCTGAAAATGCATATGAAGGGAATCAGGGCCTATAGACCACTTTTTTCATGTACATTGAAAATGAAATTCATTTCAAACTACTTAACATATTCTTTATACCCATGGAATGAACATTTATCTTGTGCAGGGACAGGACTCCCCTGCTGTGATGCAAGATGGACTCGAGGGGAACGCCTCCAGACCTCAGGTTGGGGAGGACCGGGTTACAGAGCTTCTGGAGGGGCTGGACGTGTTCAAGTCAGCAGGTCCAGATGCTGTCCACCCCAGGGTGTTGAGGGAGCTAGCTGGGGTTATTGCAGGGCCCTTGGCATGGCTTTACGAGTGCTTGTGGTGCTCGGGCCAGGTGCCAGATGATTGGAAGATAGCTAACGTGGTCCCCATCTTCAAAAAAGGGAAGAGAGAGGACCCGGGCAACTATAGGCCCGTCAGTCTTACCTCAATCCTAGGGAAACTCTTTGAGAAGATCCTCAAGGAGCACATCTGTGATGGGCTGGCTTCAGGGATGATGCTCAAGGGCAACCAGCATGGTTTCATTAGGGGCAGGTCATGTCAGACCAACCTGATTGCCTTTTATGATCAGGTCACAAAAGCATTGGATGCAGGTGTCGCCGTGGACATAGTCTTTCTGGACTTCAGCAAGGCCTTGGATACCGTCTCCCACCCCATCCTCATTAAAAAACTAGGTGACTGTGGCATTGATGCCTACACAGTCAGATGGATTGCAGATTGGCTGGAGGGTTGTACTCAGAGGGTGGTGGTGGATGGGTCATATTCCACCTGGGGCAAAGTAGGCAGTGGAGTCCCCTAGGGCTCAGTCCTTGAGCCTGCGCTGTTCAATTTCTTCATTAGAGATTTGGATGACAGGGTGAAAGCAACCGGTCTAAATTCACTGATGATACCAAAATTTGGGGTGAGGTGAGCACGCTAGTAGGGAGGGAAAGATTGCAGCAAGATCTGGATAGGTTACAGGAGTGGGCTGACATAAACAGGATGCGTTTCAATACTGACAAGTGCAGGGTGCTGCACTTGGGCAGTAGTAACCAGCAGCACACTTACAGAATGGGAAACTCCCTTCTTGGAGCACGGAGGCAGAAAGGGATCTTGGAGTCATTACTGACTCCAGGATGAACATGGGCCGACAATGCGAGGTCACGGTTGGCAGGGCTAACCAGACCTTGTTGTGCATCCACAGGTGCATGTCAAGTAGAGCCAAGGAGGTGATCCTCCCCCTCTATGTGATGCTGGTCAGGCCACAGCTGGAGTACTGCATCCAGTTCTGTGTGCCCCACTTTAGGAGGGATGTGGACAACATTGAAAGGGTCCAGAGGGCCACCTGCATGATCCGGGGACAACAGGGCAGACCCTACACTGAAAGACTGCGGGACCTAAACCTGTTCAGCCTTCACAAGAGAAGGCTGAGGGGGGACCTAGTGACTGTCTATAAACTCACTAGGCGGGACCAGAAGGGTTTGGGGGAGACACTGTTTCCCCTAGCGCCCCCTGGGATAACAAGGAATAATGGACACAAGCTATTGGAGAGTAGGTTTAGATTAGACATCCGCAAGAACAACTTCACAGTTAGGGTGGCTAGGAGCTGGAACCAACTTCCAAGGGAAGTGGTGCTGGCTCCTACCCTGGGGGTCTTTAAGAAGAGGCTTGATGCCTACCTGGCCGGACTCATTTGAGTCCAGTTTTTTCTCCCGCCCAGGTGGGGGGTCAGACTTGAAGATCTACAAGGTCCCTTCCGACCCTACTTCTATGATTCTATAAAACTATGAACATTCATGGGTGTTTTGGACACAGTACATTTTTAATCTGATAACATGGCCAAGTATAAACCTAATTTCCCACCTGCACAGCCACAAGACATCTGTGCCATATGCACTATCTCCTTACCACATGTCTTGTTTCCTCCAACTCTCTTTAGGATACATGTCCCCCAAAAGGTGCATTTTCATTCTCTTTTTGAAAAAAAAACTGAACCTTTTCCTGTTCATTTTCATGAACACTTGTGCCCAGGCTGAGAACAAACAAACCAAACCTATAACTCTAAAGGTAAGCTTGATATGTTTTATAACTATCTGTAAATTATTATTTCAGAATGAATAAATTTATGAAAATTTCAGCATAAGTCTACTGTTCTACTGTTACTGAGAATAACACACATTTGGTGTTAGTATAATATCAAGTGCTCTGAAATATATTTTCAAAGCAAATAATTTCAGTAGATTTCAGTAGACAGGACTATTTTAGATCAGTTACTGAAAAGAGAGGTTATCTATAATAAAAAGAAATATTATTTACACATTCCATTACAAAACTGTAAACATCTAAACACTTACTCTTTTGTCCAGCTGTCCAAATCAGTCAGCTGAATCTATAAAGCAGGTCAAACCTAGATGATGAGTCATTTGACAGCAAGGCTAATTTTAAAATGATTTCATTCACGAATATTACCAGCACTCCCACCACTGAGATAGTATTACTTTATAAAAACAATCTTCAGTTGCCATCATACTTTGAGTATCATATATTCATATATTTAATTTCAGTATCAACAATTACAGTTTTTCATGTCAGTCAGACTGCCTGTGCATTAGTCTGCAACTTTCTCTAGGCAAGCTCTTTTCAAAGAAGCTGTTGTTTCAGTTAAACATAATTCCATGCAGTACAAGAAAACAGGCTTAGTTACTACAGCTTTCAACACAGTGAATCTAAACACTTCCAATATGTTATACTGCCAAGGTGTAAACTCCCCCCAAAATAAAAAACCTATACCCGGTACCTTTTTACTAGATAATGTCTCCTCTCTTTTCTGATTTAGCTAGTAGGAGTAAACTATTCCAAATATTCATTTTTCTAAACAGAATTACCAAGGTGATATTTGCAACAACAGAACAGTGACCCAAGCATAAAACAAATTAGAAAGTAATTATCTCATTACTGCTTTCTGTGTGTCATCAATATTTATATGTGGACTAATGAATACAAAATAGCACACTGCATGAATATTCAAAATTTTTGGTTTTATGTAAATCAGAGCTATGCTCTGGGGTAAATCTATGCAAGGAACTTTTAAAACATGTATGGTCTTCAAGCTTCCTTGTGTCAATAACCTAAAATACACACTTCATTCTTAATTGTTACGTTCTGAGGCATAAACAAATGCAGACAGTCCAATGAAGGTACAAGCACCCATTTCTTCCTTCATCCCTACCTGTAATGTCAACATTTTTTAAAACATATCCTTAATAGATAGTGATTGCATGAGTATTTAGAGTAGTTCTAGCTTAGTGCTTTTAGGTTGAAAAGTACCTGAGTGGGTCCAGCTGTGCCTGATTATATCATTCACTAAAAGAAGGCAGGCCTCAGGACAGTCTGACACTTTCAAAAGGTCTTTGGTTGCTCAGTGCTTCACAGCTTGTAACTTCTTGTTGGTTTCCCACTACTGTCTAATTTTATCTCCGCCTCCTGGCTTGTTTCCTGCACTGCCCCTCCTCCCAGCTCTGGTCCTGGTTTCTATACTACCTAGCCCTCAACTTCTGCAGTGGTCCCTATGTTTACCTTGCCTTCTTCCGTGTCCCTAATTCTTGCCCCAAGTTCTTGATTCCTAATCCTGACCATGACTCCTGATTCTGGACTTTGGCTCGTCTCTTAGCTTCCTAAACCTGCCTTTTGGCCACTGGGTTCTAACCTGCAGGGAAGATACCCACATGCAGTTCCCAGAAGTGGCTGAGATCTTCAGATCATATTACAATGACTTTACCATACATTTTTCCTCAAGTGAGTGGCCTAATCACTGTTAAATGTATATTTATATACAATATAAATATTCTCATGGAACAAAGATATGGATCCAGTTCTTTCCCTGTAGACTACAGTCGTACTTAGAAACTCACATTCTTAATGAATGTTAAATAAGCTAAAATGGAACTGCTTCAACAGAAGGGAGTAAAACTGATTTTCAACTCATAAATAGATGATTACTAGGGCACTCTCCTGAAGAGCAGTAGATGCAGGTTTAAAGCCTCTTAAGCAGAGACGGGAAGTGAACCTAGGTCTTCCACATCCTGGATGAATTCTGTAGTCTCAGATATTAGATAAGAGGGGGAGACCTCCTCTAGCTACATTTTTAAAGAAAATAATGGCTGCCACTGTGCAGAGATCAATCCATGAAGTACGCTCAGAACATTCCTACTGGATTGAAAGGAGTGAATAATTTGTGATCTTAATTGGGTAGAGGCAAAAGCTATACAATTAGCTCTTTGGCTGTGTAATAGCTTTGGCTGTTTGCCAAGAAGCATGTTTTTAGGCAGCTGGGAAACTTGCATTTCAGGTTTTGACTGTCATATGGCAGCAGCAGCTGAACAAAGCATTATTTGGGATTAAGACAGGAATTAGGTATGCAAGTACTCCTTTGAATTCAGGCCTGACTGGCAAGTCCTTATAACCTTAGTTTCATTTAATTTGATTTTATTTAAAGTAGTCATATTCCTTTCAGAATGAAGAGACATTCAGGCCAGAGACTCTTCGCAAGGGAATACCAGAGAAAAGAAGTAATAACTATAGTTTCATAGTTTCTAGAGTTGGAAGGGACCTGAGCAGATCATCGAGTCCGACCCCCTGCCATGGCAGGAAAGAGTACTGGAGTCAAACGACCCCAGCAAGGTGTACATCTAGCCTCCTCTTAAAGACCCCCAGGGTAGGAGCCAGCACCACTTCTCTTGGAAGCTGGTATAGAACAGGGGCAGGAAATTATTTTGAGTGGAGGGCCACTTCCCAAGTCTTGGCTAGCCATCGAGGGCTGCAAGGGTAGCCCCCTCACTTGACAGGTGCCCCTTCCCCTGGTTACCATCTTTGGACTGGAAGTCCCACCCCCAGCCCCTGACCTTTGCCACTAGAAGTCCTTCTGCTTCCCCCCACCCTCTAAAGTACTCCTTTTAACAAGGGTTTGCCAACTCAGAACCAGAAAATACCATATTATATTCTAAAAATCAGACATTTACTACAATGTTCATTAATTTGATTAATATTTTTGTCCTGATTTACATGTGTTTGGGTAATGTACATAGAGGGGATTGTATGATAGCTTACAATGAAGACTTACTCTTGTTTATTGCAGTGGGTGTAGGTGGATTGATATAGGTGTGTGAGTATGTGGTGTGGGTGAGTATGAAGTTTATGGGGGGCTGAGAGTGTGTGAGGGAAGGGTGACTGGGAAGGGTAGTGGCATATGTGGACAGGGAGGATTTGACAATAGCGCCTCCCACAAGGCAAGCAGAGCCCCCCGCAGCACTCCTGCTGCTTCTGGCCCCGGGTCACTGGCATGGCCCTAGTGCTCCCTCTCACAACCACTTCCCCCCTGTCTGCCACCAGTACCCTTCTGCCCCTTCCCTGTTCCTCCCCTCCCACCGCAGGTTGCTGCTCCAGCACCACATCCCAGCTGCATGGCTGAGACTGCAGGACGCAGCAGGAGCTGGACAGACCCAGCTGGCACTTAATGGAACTAGCCATGAATTGCAGTGGCTGGGCCAGCTCCTGCTGCATCCTGTGGCCCAGTGCTACAGCCAGGAACCATGTGGTGCTGGAGCAACCAGCGGGGGCATGTGTGATGGCCAGAACCAGAGGGATTAATAAGCAATAAATATGTGCTTCTTGGAGGCATTTGGTATTTTGCCTAAACAGGTAATATTAGCTAATATAAAGCTTGTAAATTCATAACCCACAAATGTAACTTGTCTGTCATAAGTTTAACCAAAATGATAAATTAACTGTTTGTGGAACTGACTGGGCCCCATAGGCAAAGCTGTAGCCGCAGTGTTAGCTGACCTAATGGTTTTTTGCTCAGGGTTCAGCCTTGACGATAAAAACTGGATCCAACCGCCTAGCACACCCAACACATTCCAGGAAAGCACATCCCAAGAAAGCATATTCAGAGAAACCTAAAAGGGGTTGGGCTTAGGTGAAGCAATGCCAATTTCAAACCTAAAGGTACTACATTGTAATTTGCTTATTGGATAAACCCGGGTCTGGGTAGTAACCTTTTATGATAATTTTTAACACCTTTCAATCCCATAGGGTAACAGCTATAGGGCAAGATTGTGAGTGGCTCTAAAGCCAACAGATTAGCATAAGACTACGTATAAAAAGTGCGTGCATCAAGTGACCAGCAGGAAGGAGGGAACAGAATGATCATTTCTGTTCTAAACCTGGACTCCGGACTCCTGGTGTGAGTGAGGATCAGATCCTGATCAAGGGACCTTCCCTGGTAATCCCGCTGACACCGTTGATTGAAGACGCCTGACTTCGCTGGAATCACTTGATGTCATATATCTTGACTTCAAAAAAGCCTTCAATCTGGTATTCCACGATCACCTCTTGGCCAAACTGGCCAGTTGTGGCCTTGGCTCCACCATGATCCACCGGCTGGAAAATTGGCTCCGTGGTCAGACCCAGAGGGTAGTAATAGATGGAAGTCACTCATCATGGTGTCCTGTGACCAGTGGGGTCCCGCAAGGCTCTGTCCTTGGACTCATATTGTTCAACATCTTCATTAATGATGTGGATATTGGAGTCAGAAGCGGGCTGGCCAAGTTCACCAATGACACCAAACTGTGGGGCAAAGCATTCACACCAGAAGACAGGCAGGTGATCCAGGCTGACCTGGACAGGCTCAGCAGATGGGCAGACAAGAACCTGATGGTGTTTAATACCCAAAAATGCAAGGTTCTTCACCTTGGGAAGAAAAACCTGCAGCATCCTTATAGGCTCGGCAGTGCTACACTGGCTAGCACTATGGAAGAAAGAGACTTGGGGGTCATCATTGACCACAAGATGAACATGAGCCTGCAATGCGATGCTGCGGCTACTAAAGTGACCAAAATTCTGGCTTGCATCCTTAGATACTTCTCAAGCAAATCCTGGACATCATTCTCCCCTTATACTCGGCCTTGGTGTGGCCGCAGCTGGAGTACTGCGTCCAGTTTTGGGCTCCGCAATTCAAAAAGGATGTGGAGAAGCTAGGGAGAGTCCAGAGAAGAGCCATGCGCATGATCAGAGGTCAGGAAAAGAGACCTTAAGAGGACAGGCTGAGAGCCATAGTGCTCTTTAGCTTGGAAAAGCGTACGCTCGGAGTGATCTGATGGCCACCTATAAGTTTATCAGGGGTGATAAGGGAACATTGTTCCACAGCACCCCAAGGGATGACAAGGTCGAATGGTCATAAGACCGTTTCAGGCTGGGCATAAGGAAGAATTTCTTTATTGTCTGAGCCCCCAAGGTCTGGAACAGCCTGCCATCGGAGGTAGTTCAAGCACCTACATTGAACACCTTCAAGAGCAAATTGGATGCTTAACTTGCTGGGATCCTATGACCCCAGCTGACTTCCTGCCCTTTGGGCGGGGGGCTGGACTAGATGATCTTCCAAGGTCCCTTCCAGCCCTAATGTCTATGAAATCTATGAAAGTCTGTGACAGGCACAGGGGAGTGGTAGCAAGTGGGCATGTGAAGTGCAATGACAGCTGGGCAGGAGTGTTGGGTTCAGATGGTGTCCTGGGGCTAGTGCTGGCAGGGCCCAGAGTGGGGTGGCAGGAGCATAGGGTGGGGGCCAGCAGGGGTCTATGGAGCTGGGCTGGACTGCACCAGCAGGGAGAGGAGGAGTCAGCTCAGCTCCATAGAGCCACTGCCAGCCTGGCCTTGCGCTCCTGCCACCCCATTCTGTGCCCCACTGGCCCTGGCCCCAGCACACCAGTGCAGACCCCACACTCCTACCCACCTGTCGCTGCATTCCACATGCCCACTCACTGCCCCTTCCCCCCGCCTCCTGCTGCTTTCACTGCTTCCCTGCCTGTGGCTCCCATGCTGCCATTCCTCTCCACCCCTCTGCTAGCCACTGTGGCATCACATGGTTCCTGGCTGCAGCTCTGGGACCACAGCAGCTGGCTCGGCCTGACCCTAAGGACTGGGGTGATCCTACGCAGTCCTCCCCTGCCTGCCCCTTTCCCCCTACTTATCAGAATTACCCTTTCCTGCAGACGGAGGCAGGAACAGCCCCACAGTCCCAGACCAGAACCCTCTGCTTGGCACGGGGCTTCTGGCAGGGGGTGCCAGGGCAGTGCAGGGCAGGCCTTGCTTCTGCAGCCACTTGGTCCTGCTGGCAGCATCCCCTGGGTCTTAATGTCCCTGGCTCCTGTCATCTTTTACAGGCAGCTAGGGGCAGATAAATATTAATTTTCTAACATTTTTAGGGGCCCATGGGCCAGATAGAATGGCCTGGTGGGTCAGATGCAGCCTGCAGGCCATATTTTGCCTGCCTCTGCTATAGAAATTGCTATGAAGATCCTAAGCCATCAAAGGAGGCCCTCTCTAGCTGGATTCACTGGGATCAAGAATGTTTTCAGTAGATGGATCACCAGAATGTGGTTGTTATACAGCCAAAAATCTGGGACCATTAACTTTTCACTACACATACAGAGGTAGAGTTGTACAAGTGGGGAGGAAGTAAGTATTATCTGGGACAGACTTGACTGTTATTCAGCAGCAGTCCTCAACTTTTACAGCTCTGACTGCCAGATTTTTCCACAGTGGTAGAAGTAGATGTGATATGTGCAGTGCAGCTGGGAGGCCAAAAATACAAAAATTGGTTGATGTGGAGATTTATAGACAGGAAGATGGGCCGAACAGTTAGTGAACAAAATGAAATATTTGTATTCAGTAACTGTACGTTTGTATGTTATTTTTATATGAATGAGTCTCAAATTATTAAGCAATAGGAAAAATGAGTCACATTTTGTTGGTTTCTTCAGCATTAAAGATGAATGACTGAGAAAAATAAGAGGTAGGAGACTTCTTAGATACAATAGAAAAAGAGGTACAGAAGTGGAGATTATTTTGAGCTATTATACCTCTCACTTAAAAGTGTGATTTTAGGTGCACTTTGTAGAGAGAATGCATACATGACTATCTGTGCTAAAGAAAACATATTTTAAAGAACTTCTTACTGTACTTTATATAATTCCCTGTACCCTGATCACACTGTTACTAGAGCTAGAATGAAAAGCAAATGTAAGAAAACCTTTACAAAATACTGCCTTTAGCCAGAAGCACTCTGTACTCAAACACAGCATGACAATTCCTAAAATTAAACAGCTTTTATTTCAAACTAACAGAATAGACTTAACAAAATATAAATGAGTGCAAATGCTATACAGGCACTCATACACAAGTACCTGGACCCAAGGAAAAGAGGCAGAGTTAGGGCAAACCTATGCCTTTTCAGTGCCTGGCTTCATGGGGCAATTAGCATAGAGGCATAAAGGACAATAGCCTTGCTGTTGCACTAATTCTAACTGGGTGTATTTACATGAAATGCAAGTTGTCTAATTAGCTCAACAGTAAACATCCAGGCATCTAACTGTGCAGCCCTATTAGGCTACAGGAAACTGATGAATAAATACAAGTACTATCCTGCTGTGGAGTTTTTTTAAACACAGCAACACGTGTAGATGCTAACCTGACTGGCTGGGGCACAAGAGTGCTTCAGAGTGGGGGCTGCCTGCTAGCTATCCCTGAACTGAAGTTAGGGTTACCATATGTCCAGATTTTCCCTAACATGTCCTCTTTTTTGGGCCCTTATCCTCTGTCCGGACATGTTTTTCTAAAATGCAAGCAAATATCTGGGTTTTTGCTTTGCCACTGCTTTTGCGCAGGGCTGGGGACAATGGGGAAGCTGACTGGCTGTTGGAAGATCACGTGCTGTGCACATGGGCCGTGGCAGCTCATGGAAGGTGTGTGTGCACGTGCGAGTAAGCTGCTTGGGCAGCAGGGCTGGGAGGGAGCAGGAGCTGTGGGTCAGAAGTGTGGAGTACCAGCAGGACTAGGGGAGGCAGGGGGCTATGGGTCAGGAGTGAGGGGCACTGGCAGGGCTGGGTGGTGTTGGGAGCTGTGGGTTGGGAGTAAGGGGCATTGGTAGGGCTTGGGGAGCAGGGACTGTGGGTCAAGAGTGAGGAATACTGGCAGGGCTAGGAGGAGGCAGGGGTGTGCAAGTCAGGAGTTCAGGGAACTGATAGGGCTAGGGGAACAGGGGGCTGGGAGTCAACAGTGAGGGGTACCGGGGGGAGCAGGGAGCTGCAGGTAAGGAGTAAGGAGCACCAGCAAGGCTGGGGGGTGGGAAAGGGGCTGCAGGTTGTGAGTCAGGGACACTGGCAGGACCTGGGGGGCAGAGGGCATATGACTGCTCCCCCCACACATACCCCTTCACCCCCTCCCCCATATAGGTGTCCTCTTTTTTGAAATTGGAAATAGTGTAACCCTTCTGAAGCATCCTTGTGCCCCAGCCAGCCCCTCCACAGCACACTGAACTGGGCTGGAGTAGCCCCAGGCTGGCAGGCTGACCTCCCAGGATTCCTGCCGGTTCGGGCTGCTTTGACCCAGCGGAATGTGCTGCATTCCCAGGCTATGGCAGGGCACTGTTGGTGCCTGCCACTTAAAGAACTGAGCCAAGCAGCCAGCAGGTACTTAATTGTGGTGGTCATTTTAGATCTTTGGCGGCCCATATAAACAGAGCATTTTGCTGCTGCCAGGCTAGGCAGCAACCTTGCCTGGCTGCAAGGCTTCATGCATCATCCTGGAGGTAAGGGAGGAGCTGTAAGGGAGGGCTAGGAGGCTCCTGGTCCTGGGCATGACCTAAAACTGCACCCTGCTGGGAGTGGGTGGTCTGGTGGGGCTCTCAGTGGTGCAGGAGACCCCAGGAAATACCAAGCCACTTACTACCACAGTGAAAGGCAAGTTGGGGCGCTTTAATAACCCCAGCTCCCACAACCGGGTGGGTTACACCTAGTAGGGCCAAGAAGGTGGACCCAGAAGAGAGAGTGGGTCTAGAGGCTCAGAGGCCTGACTTGGAGTACCCTTGACTGGTCAATGCTGGGGCCAGGATCAGAACGTTCAAAAGGGGCCAGAGGCCCACTGCAAGGGACACCCAGACCTGAGGGCCTGGGGTTCCCGACTGGCCTTGGAAGTGTGGCCAGGGCCTGTGTGGCCAAAGGTCCTGGGGGGACCACGCCCAAGAGGGGAAATGGTTCAGGGAGCTAGGTAGCCCTGAATGACGGATGGAGTAGGCTGCCTGAGTGGAGGGATCCAGTTGGGTTTGGGACTGGAGGATTCTGGAGCCCAGTGTGAGGCAGGTGAGGTTAAGATCCATGGATACCATCTGTGAGGCTTGGGCTGCCTTGTAGGGGAGGAACGGAGCCACAGATGACGCCCCCTGGCATCGGGGTGAGAAATGGGCAGCCTCCCATCTAATTAACATCCTAAGTAATTATTATCAAGGCATGCAGGAAAGAAGGTGGGTGGTTGGCCCACAACAGGTGGGCGGAGCATTAGTAGATAAGCCCCGAGAAGGCCCCCTGTTACACAGGTGCATGTGTAAACATGGCACCCAGGACAATAAATTCTAACACAATGTGCACTGGAGTTTATTGCTGCACATTAATATGCACATGTAGATGTGAAAACTGGTGAGCAATCCAATCCCTACTGGACCCAGAACCAAGCAACAAGAGAAAGTGGCATGTAACTATGTTTGCTCCCTTATCCTTTGATCTCATTCTAAACAGAGCTTGGCTAGACCACTACTTCTGAGTCAAAAAAGCAAAATACTTCACAATTGTCTAAAAGAACTGAACCAAAACAGTTTTGGAGAATTCAGTTAGCTCAGACGAGTAGGGTTAGTTAAGTCTCCCTCCCCCCCCCCCCAACCCAATAACCAAATCCAATGCTAGTTGGCTAATACTTGACTGAAATTAAATTAATAGCAGTAGTAGTGATGCACCATTGCAACCAGAGATAATGATTTATTTAATAGCAAATGTTTACCTACAGCCAATAGAGAAGCAAAGAAATAAGCATTGTGACCCTTTCTTTGTTTTTTGTTTTTCATATTACATACAAAGATTTTGTATTGTTCATCACACTAGTCAAGCAAACTGAGTATACGTTCATGGGTGCCTCATCAACAGTCAAAGTATATCATGTGACAAAGGTCCCATTTTTGAAGCACAAAACTGTAACTGTGAATAACAGATGCAAAGAGCTATACCTTGTAGAACCTAATTAATTTATACTATGACTAGGATCGGAGGAAAGAAATCTACCTTAGAGAGTCATATAGCTATGCATCACAGAAGTACTATCTAAATGCTTTCCACATAAGATCAACAGCACAGTCTCTGTTGGACTGCATACAGTATCCATCATTACTCCCTTTTGGGAAGTAAAGTTCTTATTTGGAGTAGAGGTTTCATTTTATTAACTTTCTTTTTTTGCTAGGGAGAGAAAAAAAGTGTTGGCATTGTATTATTCTTATTGTTTATTTTCATAAACAGTAAAACTATGGATTTGTCTAATCTCCTCTGAACTTTGTTCCATAAACTGGATCCCTTGATTAAAAATACTATCTCTTGTTCTCATGTGTTTCCTCTTGGATTTTGTGAGCTACATCATACCAATGGCATGCAGATATAGTGGTGGCTTATATATCAAAGACTTATTTGTGATCTGGTAGGGTCTTATGCCATTAATCACTGAAATTTTGGATCAAAGCCTTCAACTTGCATCAGAAGTTAACTAGGAGCAAGTGGAGGGACCTGAGCATGGTCCTGACATACTCACAACTGCTGAAGTCAGGAAGAAAGTGGACTGCCCCATTTTGTAGTAACTGGAGCTTGTGCAATCTTCACATTCATCTTCAGATGCTATTATGTGCAATGTTCCCCCTAAGGAGTAGCTGTCTGTGAGTGCACCACCTTGGTCCAGCATGGGACACGTACTGAAGGAGGTCGGGGGCTGGGGGCTGGAGCTGGGCGTGGGCTCCGGGGAAGTGCTCTGCTCCCCCGCATCCGGGCTGCATTTTGCCCACCCCAGTTTAAAGTGATGTCAGTGAGTAAAAGAAAACTGCAGCCCTGCAGAGGAAAACAGATGATATGCAAGGTTCCCTCTAAGGTGTGCGCATGCGTGGCCACACACAACCAAAAGTCGAGGCACATGCAGCCTTTTCAAGGCCATGCACTGGGAGAGGAGCTGAAAGTAAGCTCCTAGGTGAGGTGGGGGTGGGAGCCTGGTGTGGGCTCTGCCGGCTCCAAGAAAGTGCTCCGCTCCCCTGCATCGCCTCGGGGAGTTAGAAGGCATAGCAGCAGGGCCAGGGAGCAGAGCAGTGTCCTGGAGCCGCCAGAGCCTCACTTGGGGCAGGCTGCGACTCCCCCCTGAGGTGTGGGAAGGCAGGGATAGAGGCTAGGGTGGGGGGCTGGCACAGGCTCCGCAAGGCAAAGCAGGGGAGCAGAGCACTTCCTCAGAGCTGGTGGAGCCCAGCCAGGCTCCTGCCCCCACCTCTCCTAGGAGCTTACTTTCAGCTCCTCTCCCAGTGTGCGGCCTTGAAAAGGCTGCGCGCGGCCAGACTTTTGGTTGTGTGCAGCTGCGCACGTGCACAACTTAGAGGGAACCTTGATGTGTGTGTGTGTGCATGTGCGTGCAGGTAAACCACACTCAATTCTCATATATATGCATATGCTGTGCTGGCTTTTACTCCTCAGACCTAAAGAAGGTCTTGCATTCAAAGCTTGTCTAGCTCTATCCCAAGTAGGCAGTTGGTCCAATAAAAGATGACACCCTAAGAAATCCTTGCCTCAGTACAATTATAGTAATTTAACAGTAATCCAACCTGAAGGCTATGACTGTATGGGCATTTTTACATGCATTTTGGGATGTGGTGCCGGGAGCTTTAATTAGTGAGCCACACTAATTAAAAGCACCCATACGTCACGTGCATCAGCATCCCCACACTGAGAAATGGCAGTGGGGCTCTTTGAATTAAAGCTCATTGAACGTGTTTTAGTTCAAAGAGCCCTGCTGCCATCTGTTCAGCATGGGGACACCTGATACATGTGACATGGAAGGCTGCCAGAGCACATCAATTTCCCTGCTCAAGCAGACTCAGTTTAATGGAGTCTGCTTCGACGCACTGGATTTCCAGCTTATCAGAACAGGATCCCCATGCACATTTACGGGAGCCCTACGAGTCAGATGCCAGTCCAGAAAGGACCAAAGTTTCCAAGAATGATGGAAGTGAAATGAGGCATTTTTATATACTGGTACTGGCCACCCAGAAAGTCAAAAAGGGCACATGGGGCTTTGTACCACTGACTACTTGGTGAGGGGTGCATGCGTTAAACAGGAGGAGGAAATAATAACATGGCCAGTTTTCACCAGCTTCACCATTGTCTTGCACAATTCATGTAAGACAGAAGTTGCATGGTTGAGAATAAGATATACAGTGGAGTGTCATTGCATTGTTGGCAGCTGAGCTAATAGTATCTCACTATCTCCCCCCAGTGGTATCAAGTAGATACTGAGAAGTGAAGATAATAAGAATTCCTACTGCTGAAGACCTGTAGAAAGAAAGAACCATTACTGCTCTGAGTGCAGCTGGAGAAGAGCAGCTGAAAGCACGAGAGAGTTGGGCATCTTCTCCCCCTAGATCATGTAATATTGTTTGCAGTATCCTGTGGCCCACCACAGCCAGGTACACAAGAGAGGTCCAAATTCTAAACCAAGCACACATACTTTTGATTTCAAGGGTGAAATCTTGGCTTCATTGAATTCAGTATCAAAATTCCCATTGTTCTCAATAGGACCAAGATTTACCCCCTCCCCTCATTTAATAGTATTTAAAATTAAAATATATTCTTGAGTGTTTCAAGACCCTGGATGATTACCATGCATTTTCATTTTATTCCACTTGTTCTTTATTCCATGTTCACACCAGTGAATGAAGGCACAGTACTTGAAATAACTGGAAAATAGCTTGGAGTTCCATATTTAAACCAGTGAAAAACTTTAAATACCAACTAGTAAGAACACATAAATGCAGAAAGCTGCTCCACACGTGGCTACTGCTTCTTGATAAAAACCCTATCATCCCATTCCCTTTTCAACACATATCCCAACAAGAATCAGGAAGCCAGTGACAGTTTTGAATGAGTGTGTCCAGAATGTGTAGACCAGAGACAGTTATGAAATAAACTACTTCTTCAGCAAGTCTAAGTACCAGGTACAATGTACTCTTCTTATATGTAAACTAGATAAGTGCCTAAGTAACTCAACTGAATGATAAGATGCTACCGCTCACTTTTTAACAAACACAGGTTAAAGAGTATAAACTATGTAAATGCATAGGAACTTTTTGGCCAGTATCTACCTTGTAACATACTTGAGCTCTGTTTAACTGGACAACTGGTGAAACTGACTGTGTGAGGTCAATTTGAAGGCTGCTATTGTTACCTTGTTTCTCAGTGCTCCTTGTGTTCACAAGTCTAAATGGAGTGCAACAAGTTCCGTGCAGGTTATGCTTCCTGTTGTCAGAATGTGTTTACATTTTGTTCAGATAATACCAGTGCTGCTACTGGTCCCATTGGCCCCAGCACAGCCACCATTACACCGTGCCAGATCAAGCCGATCAAGCCCACAGTCCAGATCTGGCCTGGGGCATAGGGTAAATTTGATACTCCTAAATTAAAGAGAGTACACCCTAATCTAGTAACTGTCCTGCTGCTTTTATACTGTGTGGATTATTACAACTTGAACAAGTGCACCGTAAAAAATGTCTAACTCTTTAAAGTACATGACACCCTTGACTCTCACTATATTCGAGCAGTTTGCTATAGTCACCCAATGGCAAACCAAGGTACAGGCAGAAGCCAGTGGGGAGCAAAAGCATTTATAAACAGATAAAGGTCATTCTGATTTCAGAGTCATGCCATTTGTCTTATATCGTGCTCAAAGTGGTTTTCAGAAACCGAAAGAGCTGGTCTTTGCTGATTTATAATGGGTGACATTCAAGATGTCTAAATGAAATACCATGTTTTGTGCCTCTGCCAGAGTTGATGACCTATCTGGGACAGGTCCTTGCATATCTGTACATGGCTCGGGTATTAGTTCATGTACCCGACTGTGAAAGGATCAATTCTTGAAAACTTATATACAGAATGGGAAGTGAACCCCCCCCCCCCAAAAAAAACCCAACAACCCCAAAACAAAACAAATCCAAACAAAGAAACAAACAAAAAACCCACCAACCTACCAGTACTAATTGTTTGTTTCAGAATTCAGTTAGAGCTGGCTACCAACAAATGGACAGGGCTCATACTTTCTGTAGACTAAGGCCCATCACAAGACTTTCCAGGAACTCAAATTATAGCTGACGTTGGTCTTAGAATTATTTTCCCCACAGGGTGTTACTTTTACACACATTTGCAAAGTAGGGGTTAGAGTTCTGCTTGGACAGAAATAGTGATGTCTGTAAATTACGTTCTCTAAAATCTCCTGTTGACAAGGAGACATTATCCCGCCATAGCAGCCAATGACTTGGCCTCAGCTGTTCATGCCTTAGTCATAACCCTGTGTCTGGACTAGAGCAGTGAAAGATTCCTGGGCATTGTCGCACTCCCTAGAAAACTCAAACTAGAATGAAATGCAGCAACACAACTTCTTGACAGTACAGACCACTTGGAGTTGATCAAGTCTTTCCAGTGCTCAACACACTCAATTCTCATAGTATATGGAGTCAAAAGCAAATTCTTGATCCTTACATTCAACTGTCTTGGGCCAAGGATACCTGAAACCATCACCTGGAGATTCAGAATGGAGTCTGTGGTCTGCTTATTAGGCCAACTGAAGCTGTCTGTAGCAGGCACTAGGGTGCTTGCTACTGGCAATGGTGATTCGGGCTTAGCTGCCACTCACCAGGGCAGCACAGGTAGGCATTGCTAAGGCAACTGATTGGGTCATCTGACAGGAAGGGGGCAGGGCCTGGCCTTTATAAACAGAGAAGGCTGAGGCCAGAGTCAGTTCCCCTCTGGCAGCTTCAAGAGCAGAAGCTCTGTTGCCGAGCCGAGCCAAGCCCTGTGGGCTCAGTAAGAAAGCCGGATGGCTTGAGAATGGGTTGTGCGTTGGCACGTGGATACGGGGTGGAGGGGACCCTGACAGGGATATGAATGAAGGATAGCCAGGTTGGCTCAAGATTTATGTTGTAGCCGAGGGGCTTTGCGTTTTGTTTGGTTTTGGTTATTGTTACAACCGGAGGACCGGGCGAGGCTGTAGGGTTGGAGGAGGCCTCAAGGGAGCTCCCCGGTACAGGGGGGAAGTTCCTAGCGCCAGTGAGGGCACGGTATGAGAAGCCCAGTGGGGCATAGGCCTGAGAAGGTGGGTCTGGGGCCAGGTAAGGCTGAGGCCGCCTGAGCCCCGAGCAAGGAGCCCAGTGGGCACAGGACCCAAGGAGGGGTCTGGGGGCCAGGTAAGGCTAAGGCCACCTGAGCCCGGAGCGCGGGGAGCATGAGCGAGGCCCCAGTGAGCGCAGGGAGTGCGTGAGCGCAGAGGGACAGGCCCCAGTGGGGTGCTGTCTGTACAGGAGAAGCCCCAGGTGGGGGCGAGCCTACTGAGCAGGCCTCGGGTGGGGACGAGCCTATTGAGCAGGCCTCGGGCGGAGGCGAGCCTATTGAGCAGGCCCTGGAAAGGGGGTGCGTACATAAAGGCAAGGCCCAGGGAGGGCGGCAGTACAAAGGCCGGCCCAGAGCTGGGCGCAGAGAGACAAGCCCCAGTGGGGCACTGTCTGTATGGGGGAGGCCCCAGAAGGGGGCGAGCTTATCAGGAGGCCCCAGTAGGGGGCACGTACATTGAGAGGCCCTGGGGAGGAGCCCTAAGAGCAGACATCTAGGGACACGAAGGCCCGGGGACGGCGAATATAGAGGCAAGGCCCAGAGCGGGCAGCGGTAGAAGGGCAAGGCCCCGGCGCGGGTTATGCGAACAAGGGAGACAGGCCCTGGTGCAGCAAGGGCCGTGAGAGAAACGAGGGGGGCACTTGTTACATCGAGAGGCCCCGGGAGGGGGTGCGTACATTGAGAGGCCCCGAAGTTTGGGGGCAGTGAGAAGCCCCAGAGCCAAAGGCAGGGGACAGTGAGGATCCCAGAGCCAAAGGAAGGGGGCCAGGGAGGAGCCCCAGAGTTAGGGGGCAGTGAGGGCCCCAGAGTTGGCACGGGCAAGAAATCCTGAAACAGGCAGTGTGGGATTAGCCAGAGGACGTCCGCACAGCAGGGCAATTGGACAGAGCCCTGGTACAGCAAGATAACTATGCCAGAGAGGGAAGAAGGCAGCCTCCCTTTGAACAACATACCAGCAAGACGTGGCGGGCGAGATAGAGGGTGCGTTTGGGACCCAATTTTGGCACGGTAGGTAGGGGTGCTAGGGGAGGTCACGGCCCCCTTAAGGCCACCCTGTGACACTGACCATGGCAGGGAAAAATTGTTTTGTACAGGACATGAAGCTCCCTTTAAGACTTTGAAACAGCCACAAAATCTAAGAATCATTTCACACAACACTTCTTTTCATCTGAGTGCAAGATACACCTTTTGGCCTTGTCTTCAATACTCAGCACAGCAGACAAATTTAAAAACAAAACAAACACACATACATAATTTTCTCTTTGGGAGAAAAAGCAGAATGCAAAAAATCTCATATGGTATGTCAGTCACGTTGCTTAATATGATTCTGGAAAATAGTCACATACAAAAATGAGGAGGGTAGTATAAAAACCTGAAGAGAATACTAGAATGTGAGTGAATACTAGCATATATTAATTGCGTACTGTCTAATCAGAAATCATACTGTGTAAAAGGATGCCAGCAGTATCTGTTCTTATCCGTCAATTTGAGTCTTTGCTATATTTGGCAAATTTACTTTACAAGTTGATCATCACTCGTTCAAAGGACTCTATAATTTAAAATTATAATGGGCTTGAAACAACTCCATCCTCCAGGGAAGAAATGCAGGTACCATCAGCAATATATGCGTGATCAATTAAAAGAAAATGTGCCAACAATAGAAGCTACTGTCTGCTGCCATTGGCAGCAATGACTTCAGAAAAAAATTAAGCCATTACCTAGTTTTAGTGCCATAAAGGTAAAGGAACAAATCAGGGGAAGGCCCTGGAAGCTGAACTGTATAAAGATACTATCTTTTAATAGATCAGATCAATGTTTAGAGATAACAACTTTTATCAGAATGCTAGAAATAAATTCTATAGCAGTGCTTAGAAACAATATATAAGCTATAAAAATTCCCATAAATTATTAAATGGAAGCACGGAACACAGGAGTATAGGTCTTTCTTTTGAAGAATATTGATTTCAAACTACCAAATAGTGCCAATAATAGAGAGAGTTAACTGCCTGAAGCATTTAATACATTGAAAGCTGTTCTTGCAAAATTTATTCGTACATGTATTAATGGCTGACAAAATAGCTAATAGTCCCAACATAATTGTCTCCCTGTTCTATGGTAACTTGCCCTGTAGCAGTCATCTATGGGGTTGCCAATCCAAGAAATATTTTTTACTGACAATCGGCAAGCTTTTTACTGACAGCCAAACTTTGTACCAACACTTGTTTTTATTGATATATATTTTAAATAATGTAAATATAACTCTTCTGCTGGGCACTACCCAGCTTCCAAGCCCTAGTTAGAAGGGCTGGGTTCAAATGTAGGGGTTTAACATCAACTATAGTAAAGAAGTTTTGTTGTCAGTAAAAAGTTTGCAGTAAAAAAAGGTGTAGGTTGGCAGCTCTGCTTGACTGAAGCAATGGTTTAAAACTGTATTTCTGTTCGCCTTGCCAAAGGCCCCCTTCTGACACCCACAACCTGACGCCCCTGAGTATGCCCTTCACCTGGCTATCCCTTCTCAGCCTGCCCCCCAACCTTACCCCCTCTGGCCCTACTTCCCACCACAGACCACTAAAGAAGCCTACCTGTGACCCAGCAGTATTACAAACAATCTGGGACAGAGCAGCAGCAGCAGCAGCAGCACACATCTGAGAGAACACTCCCTGCAAGGTGCTGCACTTCCACTCAAATGTCAGGTAGTGTTACTGTGCTCGCTCAGAGCTTCAATTAAATTGCAACTGCTTAGTGTTTTACTGACAGATAAAGGTTGGGGGTGGTTGGACTTTACTACCAGCCATTTTTAGACTGATTTTTTTTTTACTGACAGTAAATTTTTTGATAGTTGGCAACCCATATCATCTACTATATTGTCTAGCCATCCATAGATCAGAGCATGTGTATGACTTGCTAAAGCAGTCAGAAAGAGAAACTATTTCAGGATCTATTTTTTCAAGTCAGGTAAGAATTATTTCAGTTTAAATTTGTGAATAAAATGATAATAGTTTACTTGCAATATTTATTTGCGATGCACAATTTTAAGAAATGCATATGTGAGAGTATTTTCAGAAATGCATAAGTGAGAGTATAGAATATATTCAAAGAACTATGAAATTTGTCTGGTTTTTTTTACTATAGTACACAGAAACACAACCAGTAATAACAGAAAGAGATTTTGGTGATATCATGATGGCCTCTATGACTATATTTTAAAAAGTGAGTCATTTCATTTAGGTGGTTTAAAAGTGACCTCAGAAACTACCTAGGAATGCAAGCTGTTACACATAAAAGAAAGAAATACCACTCCATCTATTTTACTTTATTTCAGAATTTAAAAAGCTGTTTTCTGACTGATAGATGACAATGCAAAATGCTGGCATAATGAAAGTGAATGTGTCCAAGACTAAAACAGTGAGAAATCAAATTTTATCTTGATACATATATTCCCCTTTTCCATATCTGGACATCTCCCAAGATTTTAAATTAAAAATGAAACCAACTCTCTCTCTCTCACTCTCCTTAAAAGCCTGTAAGAGAAACAGCATGGTTGGTTGGTTTGTTTGGCTGTCTCTGTTTGTGTATTAAAAGGCAGACTGGTAAGGATATTTAAGAAATTAAGTTACATTTTATTTATGAGAGAGGATATTTTTAGTCATTTTTCTCTTGTATAGGAGCATGGAATGATGTAAGATTTTGAAAGGGGGGTGGATATGATGTGATGCATCATTGCATGTACTGTAACATATTTTTTTCCAGTTAAAAAGGACCTAGAACTTTCTAAATATGCTAGGAGCCTAGGGCAACAGAATTCAGTTTAAGATTGAAGGAAAAAAAATAAAAATTTATTGGAATGTGCTATATTACATGTTAAGTATGAAAACACAATGAACTTGAGAAATAATCATGTCATTAGAATTAAATTTACATCTCTTATTCAGATTCATAAAACAAAATCTAACCTTGACAAAATCTAATCTTGAGTGTCTTGACAATATAGTCAACATTTCACTAACAGTTCATTCCAAATCTGAATAAATATTCAACATGACCAATCCACTGGGATGCTTTTCACTCATTGTTGAACAAAGCCACATTTTAAGTCTCCGCCAAGGATTTTCTGTGATATTGTTTATTGAACTAGCTCAATTGGAGAGATGCTGGACAAGGTGACTTGCGAAAGGGCACTTGATGTCCAAAAGTTTGTTTAACAACTCTCCAAACTATAGTGCTGGTCTAATAACACAGAAGAACCTTGCCACAATTAAATAGTAACATGACTGAGTCAGATCTATAAGGTGTGGGACTGCAACAAGCACTACAGGAGTGTAATGAAGAGGGCTGCAAGAAGACATGGATTTGGGACACTTTAAGTGCTGCAGTTGAAGGCAAGCCAGGGCTTTCACTGCTGCTGCTCTTCATGCAGTTGCAGGGAGTTGGGGAGTAGAGCCCAACTAGCTATGCACATGAGGAGCTGAACGCTAAAGAGCTTGGCTCAGGACTCTGTGCTGCTCACCTCTTCCCTGCTGACCAGTGTCAACTGTCTGCTCCCTCATGGCAGCAACCACGCAGGCACAGTAAGGGGAAAGGGGCCAGGACTTTTCCCAAGAGTAGCATCGGCCCTAGACCTGTGGGGCACATCCCCATGAGTAGGAACGCGTATTTCTCCAGGAACAAACAGCAGTGGCACAACAGGTTGGGTAGGGAAGGTTGGGTCAAGCACCTGGGCTGGTCCCAGAAGCCTTAGCTGGGGTACTGAGGGCCTCCAGGGGCCGAAGCCATAGCAAGTTGGCATTATGGAACCTGGCTGGCAGCCAGGGTGGCTCAAACTGGCCATGCTATTGTTTCTGGCAGTGTAGAACGTGCACCGCCCCACTTTTTAAAGGCATGGGTGCTCCTGATATCAAAAGCGCCCCCCATGCTGAAAATTAACAGCTTGGGGAACACCTGCATATGTGATGTGTGCAGTGTGTGGCACCATAGATGGATCTGTGGTGTTGCATACCACATGTCTGGGCTCATCTGGACACACCCATGGATCCCAACTTGGGGCTCTGTACTGCTGTTCCTCTGTTTCTGCTGGCTTCAGTACCAACACTTTACGCTCCATGACAGTAGCCTTGTTGGCCATGTGGAAGGGAGGGAGGAGAAGAGGATAGGACTTTTTCCCAGGAACTGCATGTGTCCTGGACCCCAGGAGCCATCCAAGGCTCCTTACTCGTTATCCTATCCCAGTGGTTCTCAAACCTTTTAGACACAAGGCACCCCATGCAAGATTTTAGAATTTAGTGGCACATTTTAAAAACAAATATAAATATAATATGAATACAAATGTTAAATTATTAATGAATGTAGAAATACAATTAGTTAATAACATAATAAGATAAAATGTAATAATACCCCTTTAAGCTGCTCCCCCAGGCTCTGCATGGCCCTGTGCACATTTGCACCTGAACATGGATCCCGGTCACTGCGGGGGACTAGGAAGCAACAGGGCAATTAATGGCTTTTTTTTACCCCCTTCACGTGATCCCTCCTGAACTCTAGCCCTTAAGCCAAAATGGACAGAACCCAGGTACACCCATGCAATAGAGATGTGGTACCAGGCTCCACATGTGGCACATGAAGGACATTAAGGGGTTCGGAGGGGCAGGAAGCGGGTGCAACAAAACATGAGGCACAAGGAAGAGTACTCCCTCCAAGCTTCTAGTCTGTACTGAAGGGACAAGTGCAACTTCTGCTGCCACAGTTCTTCCCTTGGGTTCACATGCTGGGATCCAGAGACACCCGCAGTCTTGGGAGCATGAGAAAAGTTGGGGGATGAGCTGAGGGATGAGAATCACTTCCCTATCCCTTTTAAATCTTTCCACCTATCCCTCCCCTCCAGTTTCCTTTTTACAAGCTTCCTCTTCTTCCACTTCTGTCCCTCCAACCCAGTCTGAAATTGTGCTGGCCGTTCAGGTTCTCTCAGTGCAGCTGACAATGTAATTGTCTGGGTGAAATATAGTTATCTGGGGGGATCAGAGCAGGCAAGTTGATGGAGGGCTTTGAATAGTGTCAGCACAGAGGCCTTGGACAGAAAATCAGATTCAACAGAGAGTATACTAGCTCATGCTCTGTCACTAACAAGCTAATGTCCCTAGCTTGAGCTGCTGAATAAAAGGGTTTGTGGTTTTTAGACTACGTGGAGCTTTTTTCAGGGTGTATGGACTCATTTCTATATAGAGTGAGTTGCAGTAAAATGTCATAAAACATATGGATCACATAACTAGGTTTGTGCCCAACTGGCAACAAGTAATGGGTAGGCAACATAATCTGCTACATACACAGAAACATTATAATAAAAGAAAATGTTTTACATACTATTACAAAAGCAGTGAAATGTATATTGACTGAAGCCATAGAGATTATAAAAACACACACTTAACTAAAAGAAAAGCCCAAGACAAACCTGAAAACAACCACGCAAATGAAAGAAAACAAGAAAGGAATGCAAGGCCTAAAGGATGTATACATAATATTTTAGGATTTATAGAAAATGTTTAAGGATGTATAGAAAATATTTTATGAAAACCTGGAAAAGCATTGCAAAAACTCTTTATTATTCAGAGGTGCAAATATACACAAACCTCATTCTTTCATTTTCATACCAAGCAACAAGAAGAGGGAGATAAAACTAAAGGTCATGCATTTACCCACCAGGGCCTCTAACAGGTTTATGAAGGGTTGTGATGATCAGAACCCCTAAGTCCTCTAGGTCATCAGTCACTCATCTCTGTTTGATGACTTGGTCACTACTCTGGCTGAATGTTTAATAGTCTTTGTGCCCTTGGAATGGCCCTTCAGATTTTAGTAACTCATCTGCTGGTTGGAGAAACCAGGCCCACCCACTCCTCTAGTTTCCAGCCAAGGATACGAGTAGAAAATACCTTAAGTTGGTTTTCTTTGTCCCTTCCTGCTCCCCCAAGCTGTTTCCTAATTCAGCTTTCTCTGGGAGGCAATGTCCTTCCTTCATCTCTACAGAACCTCCTCCTCAGTTCCATGGGCAACTCTTCCCATAGGCAGCTCCCCTACCTCAATCAGTCTTCTCACCTCCCCCTCTGAGGCATAACCTTTTTATTCCCAAACCACTGTATAGCATACAATTAGTCCCCAAGGAAGTGGGGAATTAAAACTCTCTATTGACCCTATATCAATAGGCATAGTATGGAATTCATATGCCCATAACACCCAATTAAAAATATTTTTTTTCAGTTCTCAAATAAACAGTTAAAATATCATCTGCTATCATCAAAGTAGGGCAGGAGACTTAGCTATACATCTTCCAAGTAAGCCAAGGTCTGGTTAAGTCTCCTAGCACTGTATTAAATATCTTAACCATTGGATATTTGGCACAATTCTGTTAAAAAAAAGGAAGTAGTTCCAGGGAAGAACAAATGGATAAGTGAAGGGATAGGAAGAGAAGATAGAAATACTTGTATTTTTAAAAGTGTTGACCAATTATTTTATTTGTTTTGTCCTCCACAACACAGAAATTTGTAGAGATTTTCTAAAGAGAGAAGAGTCATTACATTTTAGGAATTCAGGTAGATCTTTTATTACATGCATGATTTGGGATTTGATCCACAAGGATACATGCACAACAATCCCCCAAACCATACACTTCACTCTTAGTTTCTCTTGTTGAAAAAAAAAAGGTAGTTATTAATAGAGGCAATTTACAGAGACTTTCCATGAAAGAGGAGGAGCCCTTATGTGATCATATGAAGAGGCTAAGGGACAATTAAAATCCAGGCAGATCCAGGGGCAATTACAAAGCAGTCCCTTTTCCTCTTTGTACCTGATTTGGAATTTTATAGAATTAGCTCTTACTGAATTCTAAGAATGAACAAAAATAATCAAAGAACTCAAACTTCATGAGTTATTTGATCGTAATCATTAGGATTATGTAATTAGTTTCAAGTAATAGAGAAAAGTTTTCTGTGGAAAAGCTGATGCTGAAAACCTTCACTGAATAGGCAAGAAATACTGTAGGTAGGATGGTCACACATATGCCGTCTCCTCTTCACCTTGATCTAGTACAGGGGTGTGCAAAATATGGCCCAGGAGCTGGATCCAGCTCTCTAGGCACTTTCATCCGGCCCACAGGTGCTCACCAATTAATTGTACCCCACCCAGTGTCCACAAGGGTGGGAGCAAGGGCCCACATATATACACCCCATCCCAATATACCCTCTTGCACCTTGCTCCTACCCTCAAGGCGGAAGGGCCCCAGCCAGTCAGCATGTAGCTTCTGGGTGGGGTTGTTGCTGCCACTGCTGCAGCCACCAAGGGACCTGCTCAGCCTCCCACTGGGCACCAGGTAGGGAAGCAGCAGGAGAGAGGGAGCTGCAGCTGGGCTGGGGCAGGAAGTGTGGGGCTGAGGATGGTGGGAGCAGAGCCTCTGGCCAGGAGAGTGGCAGAAGCATAGAGCTTGGGTGGGCAAGGTATGGGGGACCATGGTGAGGTGTGGGGACCTCCTACCCCCCCACATGCACAGCCCCCACTGGCAGCAGCAGCACCAGCAGGCAGTAGGGACTTGTGCCTGGCACATGTGCTGCTGTCTGGCAGCCCACAGCACCAGGGGTGAGAAGCACAGCCCAGTCGGTCTGCCTCTATTGCAGGGGCTCCATGTAACGCATGCACTCACACAGCACCGGAGGAAGCCCCATGCACTGGAGCTGGCTGCCTTCCTCACACCCTGTTGCACAGGTCCCAGGACTCCACCAGAAGTGGAGAGGATCCCTGGCTCCTGCTTACCCATGGAGTCTGGGACCTATGCAACAGGGGGTGGGGAAGACAACCGGCTCCAGCACATGGAGCTTCCCTCAGTGCTGTGTGAGTTCAGGAGCTGTGTATGCACTGCATGGAATCCCCATGATAGAGGCGGGCCAGCTGAGCTGTGCTCCTCACCCCTGTTTGCAGCACTGGCTGGAGCTGCATGCCACTGAGCACCACTGCTTGCTGCAGGTATGAACACACACTGCCTGCTGGTGGTCCTGTTGCCACTTGCAGGGGCTATGTACCATGGGGAGGGTGTGAAGGGTTCCCACACCCCACCATGATCCCTCACACCACATAAAAGCCACACACCCACACCCTGCCCCCACAACCCTGCACATATACACCCAACATAGCCTATTGACCTTCCACAAAGTCTCCACACTCTACCATACACACACACACCCACATCCACACCTCACCATACACCTGCACCCCGCATACTCTACCATACACACACCCCATCCTCCACCACCCCACCCCCACCCCTCCACACTATATACAATAAAAAGACTTTATTTTTGAGTTATTACGCCATCATCTCTATATTACACAAATAATTTTTGTAATAAAATTAAAATATGTTATAGTCAGTGTTCGACTTTTAGTGTATAATTTGGGTTTTTTTTCTGGTACCAAGATGGCAACCCTCCCCTCCCAAAAAGGGGATTTCCAGGGGACAAGGCGGGGGACTTCTAGTGGGAGAGGCCAGTGGTTAGGGGTGGGGCTTCTGGTTCCAAGATGGTGACCACAGGGCAGGGCAACTGTCAAGGGGCACGGACACTCATATGGCCCTCGACAGCTTACCAAAACTCATTAAGCGGCCCCCCCATCCGAAATAATTGCCCACCCCTGTTCTAGTATCTGCATCTACATTTGCAGATAGCTTGCACAGGATTTATAGGGCTACAAAGAATTTTGGAGAACTGATTTCAACATGCAGTTTCCATTTTATTATTGTATGAAGTAATCCAAAGAGATTCTTGTTTTAGACTATATTTAGACTATATCAGAGAACTGATTAGAGCTCCAGATGGCAGGACATAGGCATTATGTAGAAAAGAATAAACTTAGAAGGGAATAGTAATGAACTAACATAAACAATGTTTATTTATTCACACTAATGTATATTTAAGACATCTCAACCTTAATACAGTAGAAATAAGTAGGAGCAAATGGTGCACTAGATAATTGTATGACAGTTCCAAAGGGTCACAAAGCTAAGTTCTTGAGATCTCACTTGTCTTTTTCAGTCATTTGTTTCATTGCTAATCTGCAGTTTGTGGCTAGGTACAGACATCCGGGGAGGTTAGGGGGAGGTTAGATTGCATTAAAAATGGATACCCAATCTAACTTAGTTCACCCTGGTATGAACCTTACACTAGTTAGGTCAATCTAAGTGCAAACTATACAGAAGTTCAGGACAGTTAGATCAGTTTAAAAATGACCAACCCAATCTAAATTAACCCTACCTCTGAGGTACAGTTAATTTAGATCAGGTTGGCCATTTTTATAATGATGTAACTGTCCTGAAATTCTGTACAGTTTCCAACACAGCCCCAGGGCTGGAAAAGCCCAGCTGCTGGCCCCAGCCCCAGAGATGCACTTCTCTGATCCCCCCCACACCCCCAAGTATGGGCTCCCTCCTTGCCTCAGACCAGCCAGCCTACTCCACCAAACCCTGTTCAAATTTGCTGACAACACCAAGATGTGGGGGGATGTGGGCACGCTAGAAGGGAGGAATAGGCTGCAATCAGACTTAGACAGGTTACAGGGGTGGGCGGATAAGAATAGGATGGGATTCAACACTGACAAGTGCAAGGTGATGCACCTGGGGAGGTAGAACCAGCACCATACTTACAGGCTGGGGAACTCCCTTCTCATCCGTACAGCGGCAGAAAAGGATCTGGGAGTCATCATTGATGCCAAAATGAAAATGGGCTTGCAGCATGGGGATCCAGTCAGGAAGGCCAACCACACCTTGTCATGCATCCACAGATGCATCTCAAGCACATCCAAGGAGGTGATCCTCCGCCTCTATGCGACACTGGTCAGGCCCCAGCTGGAGTACTGCGTCCAGTTCTGGGTGCCACACTTCAAGAGGGATGAAGAAGGTCCAGAGGAGGGCCACTCGCATGATCGGGGGCAACAGGGCAGGCCCTACAAGGAGAGGCTACAGGACCTAAACCTATTCAGCCTCCACAAGAGAAGGCTGAGGGGGGGATCTAGTGGCCTATTACAAACTAGTCAGAGGAAACCAGCAGGCATTGGGGGAGTCCCTGTTCCCCCAAGCACTACCAGGAGTGACTAGGAATAACGGTCACAAGCTGGCAGAGGGTAAATTTAGACTAGATATCAGGAGGCGCTACTTCACAGTCAGGGCGGCTAGGATCTGGAACCAACTTCCAAGAGAAGTGGTGCTCACTCCTACCCTGGGGGTCTTTAAGAGGAGGTTAGATGAACACCTTGCTGTGGTCGTTTTACCCCAGTACTCTTTCCTGCCATGGCAGGGGGTCGGACTCGATGATCTGCTCAGGTCCCTTCTGACCCAACAAACTATGAAACTATGAAACCCCACTACAAACTGGTGCCGGTTTTACAAGCATCACCAGTGTTGGGAGCCAAGAAAGTAAGTTGGGGTGGGGGGAGTAGTGGTTGGGATGGCAGGGTGGCTCATGAAGGGTTGTTATTCATTTTGCGGGGGAAGGAAGGGGTAGGTTAAAAAAAGCTCCTGATCCCCCATCCCCACCTTGCAGATCCCACCTGGCCACCCAACACCCTCAATCCCCCACGGATCCTGCCTGCCGCCAATCATCCCAGCTCGCCCTCAGAACCTTCTTGCCCCTCCCCAGTAGCTCCTTTCCCAACTTACCTTAGATTGTGAAGCCATTTTAACTCAATCTAACCTCCCCCTTGCCTTCCCAAATGTCTGCAGCCTGTGCGAATGCATTAGGTAGTCTGACCTGGGGTTTTAGCTATGTCCTCTATGACGTAATGAGGCAGATATAAATTATTTGTTTAAATACTGGTAGCTTTTTGATGGCATAGTATATGGTTATGCTGACTTAGTTAACCATAGTTATTGATGCATCTTAAGGCACATACTCTACTTAAATACAAGAGATATTACATCTATTTTGGAGTTTGCAAGTATCACAGTTTGGAATGGTGATGAAAGAGATTCCACACACAAAAAAGTGTGCATCTTAATAATATTTATTTTTTAAACATAGCAGTAATAAGATGTCTACACAGAGACATGAGATAAGCATTCTCTCAGTGGGTGCAGCTACACATGGTATTAATTTGCATTAGGCTAACCGCACAGTAAGCTTTCCCCAGAAGCAGATCTACATGTGCATCGTTGAGATCAGATCTGCTCCTGCCCTGCTCTGCCACCCTGCAGCAGCCAGGAACAGAGAGCTCCTACCCACTGTGGTCCCCTGCTGCCTAGGCTGGCCTACATGAGCACTTCTGTGCATTAACCACTATGAAGTTAATCTAGTACCTATATTTACCAGTACTACCTAACTGTGCAGTAGCCTAACTGTGCAGTAAATGCTCTGCACATGTAGATGGTGACACTTTACTGCACAGTAAATTAGTATATACAGTAAAGCATCTCATGTAGATACGTCTAGTGTGTAGCAAACAGGGGAAAGAATGAATAAAGGGTCAGTTAAAAAGAAAAGTGTGTGGTAAATACAAGTAAGTAAAATGGGGATGGCAAACTGACAGCAGCACATTTGAAGCACAGTCACTGTCCTCACAATAGTTGCCGTGAGATCAGACTTTAGTTACCACTGCTGTTAAATCACGACCTTTCACCAAACACAAAATTTACTTAAAACAAAGTCCCTGTCTCAGTTCTGTACTGTTTCTATAAAACCCCAAAGAGGTTGCAATAGGATTTTTCACTCAAACTAATGGAAGAAAGGTTTTCTTCCATCAAGGCTGCATCAAGGTTTGGGCAACTCAATAGATAGCACCCAAAACAGTGTATCGTTAAAATAAGCACCTCTAAAGCACATTTCTACAAAGAAAATAGAAGGGCTAGAATTCATTCCCACTTTGCCAGACCTTGAACTCAGTCATGGGTAAAAGAAAGTTCTTCCAACTTGAAACTTAAAATAAGTTACAGAAAACTAAGTGAATAGGTAACTGAACAAACAGGAAAACAAAGAATTTTGAAAGGCAAGGATTTTTGTGGGTGATTTCTTTCACTGGAACTAAACTGCAATCTTAAGATACAGTTAGGAGAAGTAGTTAGCCATGTTAGTCTGAAGTCAGTCAAAAGGCAGGGTAGATAGCGCACCTTTAAAGACTAACTAAATAAGACACACAGAGAGCACAAGCTTCTGTGAATCCAAGTTCACTTCGTCAGACTCAGAAAAGCTTTCAGATGCTTGTCTCATTCCTCAGGTCTAAGAAAAAAACAAACACAAAGAAAATTAAAAATACAGGGCTGTGAAATTGGAGGAGACACAAAAGGAACTTCCCAGAGTTAGCAGGCAAGCAAATCACAGAAAAAAGATAACTTGATTGGCTGAAGATGCTCCTATAACCTGCACTTCAATTATTTTTTTAAAAGAAACTCAGGGCAAATCAGTTATGAGCCCCAGATACTGTATTTTTTCATTATTAATTTGAGGGATAGATTCAAGAACTGCAGCCCAGATGCACAAAAGATAGAGGGACCTAAAGTGGAAATTTAGTGCCTAAATTTTGCCTGCGTCCAAGAGTGTGATCCCCCACCTAATCTCTTAGGTACTTATAGATACCTAGTCCTTTTATTTTTCACCAGTAAAAGTCCCCAGGCACCTAGAGTTCTATCTTTGAACATGCCTAGAAGTGGCACACTTGGCAGAACTGAGCCAATATCACCTGGTAGGTCTATCTGAGATTCACACGAGGTGTCTCAGCACACAAGTCTCTTGAGGGGACTGAGCCCATAGGCACCTTCTCATTGTGCTTACAAAAATCGACAAGTCTGAGATCAGCATAAAACACAGCTACCACTTCAAATCCAACACAAGGCTGGAGGAAGAGGTAGTGCCCATCTTTTATGTAATCACTTTCTGCTTAGTGTATTCAGCCAAGAAGCTGGAGATCTCTTCATCTTCTTCAGCCACAGGGTGTAAAAATCCACATCTTTCATTTCCCAGAACAATGACACATCCATCAGATTATCAGCTGACATAATAACATTTTCCACCCTTTTCTGTTGAAGTGCTGCCACTTTGTAGCCAAGAATACAAGGTTCGTGAAGCAAAAATAAAGTGAACACACAGTGACTGAGGAGATGCTGAAGAGTGGGGATATATATAACAATCAATTCTTAACCACTGAAGTCATAACCACTGAAGAGCCTAAAGGACAACTTGGTTGTTTACTACACTCATGTCACATTCCAGTGTGGGTATGACTAACAAGGAAACCTTAATTTTGGAGACCTTAAAAGTTAACTCTTTCCTACCAGCTCAGTGTTTTAGTAGGGTTGGAGTGTTGTAGCTGTAATGGCCCTGGAAATGTCTGAAAGGTAAAGCTTTTTGTAGTAACTTTTATTGGACCAGTCACTCCTTAAGACCTGAGGAAGGGCACCTGATGCCCCAAAACTTGTCTATCGGCTTTACCAATTATACAGTTGGCAGAGCCGATCCAAGCAAGATGCAGGGCCGGGGGCAAATTAGCTAGCATGGGGCCCCGTCCCCACCCAGATCCCATGTGCCCTGGATGGGATGAAGCCATGGGGAGGATAGCGAGCGGTGTGGGGGAGGGGAGCAAGTGGAAGAACATGAAGCCAGCAGTGGTCTCCACGGTCACTTCACCTGGCTCTGCGGGGCCCAGAGCAGTTGCCCAGATTCGCCTCCTCCCCCCGCCTTAGGGATGGCCGACAGTTGGTTCAATAAAAGACATCACAAGAAAGCCCAGCCTTTACCATCTTAACCAGCCTCTGATTCAGCCAACAAAAAGGAGGTAGAATGCAATTTAATCAACATGGGCCTTCAAAATACTCTGCATACTTCGAATAGTAATTCAATTCATAAGCCCACAAAAAGGTACAAACTCTGTTGCATGGGGGAAGAGGTTTAAAATCTGTTTTCAATAACAACAAAAATTGCGATGTGGAGCAAGGGGAGGAGTAAGATGAATAAAAAGTCCTGTATTTATTAGAGCATCCTACTCCCAATGATATAGTTATGATTAAGGTCCCAACTCTGCAGATCTCTGCTGGCGCACATGCTTAAGAGAAGGGTTTTCAAATATATCTGGGCACCCACAGATACAGAAAAGTGTCTAAATACCTTTGAAAATCTTTGAACTACCTTTGAAAATCTTGCCTGAAGTGGGGTCAAGTCTTGACATGCTATTTTTTCTAATCCTCTATTTTCAGTATCTTCTACTTTAAGCAAAAAATAAAATGACCTTTTAGACCCAAATTTCTTAGATTGTTTTTCAAATTTTCAAAACCACCAAACATCTAATCATGTGCACGCTATTTTTCAGCAATTAAAAATTATGTGTGTGTAATTCAATACCATGCAGTATACCTCAATGACAGCTATTTTCATGAAAAGTTTCAAGTTAAAAAATCTCACCTCTTTGAACTGCACTGTTATTTGACGACAACAAATATACTTTTCTTCTCAAAGGACTTAATCATTTGTGCTGAAATGTGAAAAAAAGGAAAAGACATTTTCAGACAGGGACCAAGCGCAGAAAATTTTATCTTTAAAGGTAAAAATTTCAGAAAATTAAAACAAGTGAAAACAACTGGGTATGACACAGAACATGTCATTTTAGTTGTGGTAACTGCTTCTGTTATACAAAAATAATCCATAACCTCTGTGGAGGAACAAAATAATGTATGTGAAAAGAAAAACTGATGGCTTCTACTGAAGCCACAATTTTAGTAATTTTATCTCTATGGCCAAACTCTTACTTGGCAAAAAAAAATTTTCAAAATATCTCAGGGGGCGCATCTACATGAGATGTTATGACATTGTAGCAACATACTATGGCGATGTAGCTTCAGCAGGCCCAAATCATAATGCTGCAGCTATGGTACCATAGTGACGTACTTCCTTACCATAGTGTGTTGCTATGGAAATGTAGTAGCTAAATATAAATGTGAGCAAGGGCATGGCACGGTAATGGCTGTTACTGTGTAGTTATTTAGTACTTTCTAAAGGAAGTACTAAATGATGGCACAGTAACAACAGCACCATAGGGACACAATGTTGGGACCCAGAGGCCTTCAGGCCTGGGTTTAACCTTTGTGCTCAACTCAACCTGTATGTTTAGCTTGAATTGAGGTCAAAACCTGCACTCAGTGAAAGGAGCTGATGGAAAAAAACTGTTCCTGACTTGAAACGAATCAGGAAGTTAGCTAACTAAATTGAATAAAAACTTGGGCAAAAGAGAAACAGTCAGAGGAAAACCTACCCCCACCTAAGAACGAAAAGATTACCTCAGAATTGAAAATTTCAGTTAAAGGTAACCATATTTGGCAAAGAGAAGCAAGATTACTAATATACATCAGGAGGATGGATTAAATTCATGTTATGTATTAAGAAATGCAAGCTATATGGTACATAAGGAGAGGTGAGAGCATTCGCTTTGGAACACTGCTGAAAAAAGCCTGAAAATGGGGGTGCACCGACAGAGATTTTTTGGGCTGATACTGATGGCTGAATTTTAACAAGCCATATTGGCTGATCTGATTGCCGATATGCAGCTGGGGCAGATCGAGCCCCCACAGTGAGGGAGGGAGTGGGACTGGGCCTGGGGCAGAGGCAGGCACTGCACAGCTAGGGAGAGGTGTGGGACAGAGCTGAGTGGCTTGTCCAGGGAGCATGGGAGGGGGGCGGCTCCCACTGCTACGCACGCCCCAGGAGGGCATGGGGGGGAGGGGCATATGCTTCTGAATCTGCATGTGGGGCGAGGGCAGGATGCCACTGTGGGCTGGGATCAGGACTGTGCTGGGCTCTTCCCAGTGGGAAGCTGGGCCAGGACGTGCCCAGGGTAAGCGGTGGTAGCACTGGAAGGGGGGCTGTGGGAAGGGCTGCAGCCACCCCAAAATTCACCATAGCTCCCCATAGCCCCCCTTCTCAGCATTGCTGCCGCCTGCCCTGAGCGCAGCCCTGACCCAGCCCTCCACTGGGAAGAGTCCAGTGCAGCCCTGGCTCCAGCCCACAGTGGCAGCCCACCCTTGCCCCCATGTGCAGATCTGGTGGCACAACCCCTCCCTGCCCTCCCAGGGTGCGTGCAGTGGTGGGAGCCACCCCCCCCGCCACGTCCCCTGGACCAGCCACTTGTGTCTCCATCCCACACCTCACCCTGGCTGTGCAGCTCCTGCCCCAGCCCTACCCTGGCCTCAGTCCCTCTCTCACCACAGGAGCCCCGATCTGCTTCCCTTATGCTTCTTCCCTCACAACAGACTTACTAGCTGGACTCAGCAGCTCTCTGTGGTACCGGGCTGCACTCCTGGCCACCTGCATGCTGTGTTGTGGCTGCACACCTCCACGGGGCATTTGTTGGAGGCATTATCAGTCACATCAGCCAAAAAAAGCTGACTGCCATTCCATATATCAGTGCTGATCTGATATGGGACTAATGGCACCTCTACCTGAAGAGATCCTGTCACTGATTCAAGATCCTGTCTCAACATCAGATGTGGGAGCCAGGAGCCCTGGACAAGACTTCATGGCTTGATTTACCAGTGAAATTGCATTTTGAACATTACACAGTGGTGAGTACCTGCTTTCACTAGATACAAACCTCAAATTTTTAACTGCTAATGCTGCTTCAATTTTAATCAGAATTATATCTGTTATGGTTTAATAAACTTGCTTTTAGTTTAGGACAACCATGTCTTAGTCTCCTTGGCTGGTATAAGACTGTGACAATGGAAGTGGGGAGGGGCGGGCCATGGCCAGTGCTGGTGGCCTCAGCCCCCCATGGCATTCTGACCTCACTCTCCCCCTCTGCGCCACTACTTCTGTCACCTGCAAGGGGGGGCGGGGGAGCGAGGCCAGCTCCAGTGGCCTTGCCCCTCCCCCTCCGCTCCATTCTTGCCACCTACAGCAAGCAGGGCAGGGGGAGCCAGGCCAGTGCTGCTGGCCTAGCTCCCTGTGTTTCATCTGCTTCATTGCTGGCACCTCCAGGTAGCAGGGCGGAGGGGCGAGGCCAGCTGCACTGGCCTCACCTCCCCCCAGTTCCCTGTGTCCCACCATCATGGCAATGTGCTTCCACTTGTTGGAACACTTCTTCACATGCTGGCTGCTGGCTGGCTGCTTGTCAGCTACATTGCCATAGTGATGCACATTGCTATGGCAACATAGCAGCTAACGATAACCGCGTACGGCCGGCATGGCTTCTAACAGAAGTACTTCTTAAAGAAAGTATTAAATGATGGCGCAGTAACAACGATGTCGTAAAGGCACATGTAGATGCACCCAGTACAAATTATAAAGACAAATGCTCAAGGACTTATACATGTGATTAGCTACGTAGTGTAAACACTCCAACTTCATGCAATCAAGCATGTATGTAAGTCTCTCTATGACCAAGCCCAGCACCTCAAACCTGCTAACTGTTCTACTTTCAGCAAAAGTCAAAAGGTTTTCTGCAGCTGTCGATCCTCTCGCAGTGTTCTGGGACCTGGACCAAAGTAAGGATCTTAAGATATGGTCCCACTTAATTAACACAACATTAAGTTTGAGATTTTAACATTGTTTCATACTGACTCACTCCACTGCCTATTCTCTGTTCTCCATCTGTAGCAGTATCTTTTCGGAAACTGATGAATGGAAATTGATTAACATTTGGCATATAATATTTTCAATACAAACCTTTGGTGCATATACAAATTGGGATCTGAATTGCAATAATGAATGGTAAGTCAATTACTTTTTTCTGAAACAGTCACTTGCATCTGTCAGCAGAATAGACAATAATGCCTGAACAGCAGAAATTAGGGAAACCTTTATCATGCGACTGGGACTACTGCTGACAGCACAATAAATAATATCTAGCTTTATATTGTCCCTTATCAGAAGACATCAAAATACTTCACAAAGGAGATTCGTTGCATTATCTCCGTATTTTAAAAACACAAATGAGGACACTCCTGAGATTTAGGCTCACAGCAGGGTCTGACAACCAGTTCACTCTCTTGCATGGGAGCCACTCTACCCAAAACTGCAGGCTTGTTGCTATAATTAAGAAGCATTGCACAACCGTTTTATTTCTCACAAAGGTCTGACTTTTGTTTAAGATGGATTTGGCCCAAGCCTCTACATGTCTTCAAAGGTCCAGGGCACCTTAGACATAACATATGTGCAGTATCGCCAACTCTCTCTTAAAGTCTATGCTTCGGGCATGTGAAAAACCTAGCTCTTATATACAAATAAATTATATAAATAAAAGAAAGAGCTAAGTTTTTTACATGGCCAAAGTGTGACTTTAAGAACAACTCCAAAAATCATGAGTTGGCAACACGACAAGTGGCTCCCAGGGTGGTATAGGTGTGGTGTGCCTCAGAGAGGTGGGCCTTTAGAAGCAGAACTCTTGCAGCAGCAGGATGTGGCCACTGTGGTCTCCCTGCCTTACCTATAGCAGGTTAGGGTGTTGTACTTTGGGTTGCATCAGGGATGACTGTAGTATTGTTAATAGGTTAGACCAGCATTTCTCCACCTGTGGGTTGCGACCCAAAAGTGGGTCGCAAGAATACATGAAAAGGTTGCAAACAAACTTTAAAAACAGAACAAACAGAGCTCCAGCTTGAGGGGCTGCTTGGGGATCTCCATGTCCCCCCTCCACCCTCCGGGGCCTAGGGCTGGGGCAGCGGGTCAGGAGTGACGGGCAGAGGAGGCGGCCCGCGTGCGGCTGGCCCCGCGGGCAGCGGGCGGCGGCCCAGACTACGGCTGAGAACAGGGGCTGGGCCCGCCCCAGGCGAGGGCACGGAGCCGCCGCTTACCACCCCTCGCCGCCAACCCGGCGCCGCGCCCCCTCTCCCCGCCGGCGGTGCTGAGTGGCGCCGGCGCGTCACGTGCGGCCGCGCCCGGCACCTCCCGACGCCGCCCGCGGCCAAGGCGGAGCCGCCGGCAGTCTTGGGGGAGTCGGCGCCGCGGCTGCACGATGTCCCACCAGACCGGCATCCAAGGTAGCAGCGGCGGGTCGGGCCGGGGACGTGAGGCGGCCTCTCCCTGGTGGCGGTGGCTGGATCGCCCCCGCGGCTCTGACACGGCCGTGCGGGGGCGGCCAAGGGCGGCGGCGCGCGACAGTCGGGCCGGCCCCAGCAATGAGCGGCGCGGGCAGCAGCTGGGGCGGCCCTGCCCCCACGCTGCTGCTGGACACACACACTCACACACACACTCTCTCTCTCTCACATACACCCCCCCCTCTGCTGGCTGCCTGCAGGTCGCTGTGCGAGAGCAACTCACCTGTGTTCAGTTTCAGGGCAGCTGCTCGGCAGGCTCTGGGCAAGACGCCCAGAACTGGGTCAGTTTTGTCCTGCTGATCCTGGACAACAGGATGACAGAGCAGTGAGGCAAGGGCTGTCACATGGTGGCAAGGGAGCTGGGATGGGTTGCAGACAGCAGGCCTAGAGGGATAGGTAACCTGGTGTTGAAACCCCATAAATCTGCTGTTGCAAGAGATGAGAAAGAAGCAGAGTAATGGAGAAATCATCCTTCCCCAGCCCCGTGTTTTGGGGTCAGTGAGGTGCAGGTGAAAAAGTAAACGTAGAGCTGTAGTGTGGAAACCCATGTCTCTATAAAAAAAACCCAGCATGGTAGTACAACAGCCCAGCAAATGAACAGCTGAGCCCCTTGCTCTGCAAAGCCCAAAATCTGTGGGCATGACAAAGGTGATAATGGTTTCTGCAGCTTTGTTGTGGCAGACATCTGTTAGCTTTACGGCAGGAGAGTACAGGCGTCCAGAACTGCCCGTGCTCTCCAGCCGTCCCAGGCAGGTGCTCGAGGGGCCCGCTCTTCCATGCCCTCAGAATCCCTATGCAGGATTGGGCCTCTCTAAGCCCCAGGAGTCCCCTTACAGAGACCTCCAGGGAAAAGCTGAGGTTTTCTGCTAGCAGAGATGCGCCCTGGGCAGTCTCCAGGACATGCCTGGATAAGTGGGGAACCTAGACTTTCCCCACTTGCAGAGATGCACCTTGGAGAGTTCAAGGGCCATTTGGGGACCATGCTGCCCATTGTCCCATAGGATTGGGCCCCTGCCCAACACAGAACAAGAGGCAACATGGCCAGATATGTGCCAGCAATAGGTAATCTGCTTCATTTGAAGATGTCAGCAATGAAAATGGTGAGGGGGCTAGGGCATGTGACTTCTGAGGAGAGGCTGAGAGAAGTGGGTTTATTTAATTTGGAGAAGAGAAGACTAAGAAGGGATTTAATATCAGCTTTCAACTACCTGACAGGGGGTTCAAAAGAGGATGGAGCTAGACTGTTCTTACTGGTGGCAGATGACAGAACACAGAGCAACAGTCCCAAGTTGCAGCAAGGGAAATTGAGGTTAGAGATTAGGAAAAATTTCTCACTAGGAGGGCAGTAAAACACTGGAGCACCAGAAAGGTGGTGGAAGCTCCATCCTTGGAGGTTTTCAACACCCAACTAGACAAGCTTTGGCTGGGATGATCTACTTGGGGATGGTCCTGTTTTGAGCAGGTGGTTGGACTACATGACCTCCTGAGGTCCCTTCCAACCATAACTTTCTATGGTTCTGTGTCTCTTTATACTTATAGAGAAGAAGTAGGGCTGGAAGGGGACCTCAAAAGCTCATCTAGTCCAACCCCAAGGCAGGATCATCCCTGTCTAAACTATTCCAGAGAAGCTTACCTAACCTCCTCTTTAAAACCTTTAAGGATGGAGATTTCATAACCTAGTCAGTCTTTTTTTTTTTTTTTAATGCTTAACTACCATTGTAGTGAGAAGTTCTTCCTAATATCCAGACTAAATTTCCATTGTTGCAATTTAATACCTTTACTTCTTGTCCTGTCCCTGGCAGCCACAGGGAATAGTGTATCACAATCCTCTTTATAACCACCCTCCAGCTACTTGGAGACTGTTATCAAATCCTCCTTGTCTTTTTTCCAAACTAAGTAATTCCAGTTCTTCTAACCTTTTATTGTAAGTCATGTTTCCTAGACCTGTAATTATCAAAAAGGCCAATCAAAAAGGTTGGCCTCCACTGGATTAGCCAGTTATTCCCCAGTCTGTATTTGTGCATGTGATCATTCTGTCCTAAATGCTGGACTTCTTTTTCCTTACTTTATTTCATTTGATTATTTTTGGACCACTTGTACAGTTTATCCATGTCACTCTCAATGACCATCCTACCCTTCAGACATCTTTTATGTTTCTCAATCTTGCCAAAGGTTCCAAAATCATGAGTCAGATTTTACAATTACGAGATTAGTTCTGCCAATTTTCTTGCACCCCTGCCTCACTTCTGTTGCCTGATGCTCCTGGGGGTTCTTCATTGGAATACTTGCAATGGGATGTAGGAGACAGGTGTCTAGGTATCTTTCCTCTCCATGTTTCATTCCCATTCAGAGCAGCTGGACTCTTTTTTTTTTTTTCTCCCTCCCTTCCTGTGAAATAGTGCTGGCTTTTGAGGAAAAATGGGAGCAGTGGTCTGGTTTGCTTCTTAAGCAGCCTTACTGCAGGAGGGTGTCGAATGGGGGTAGTCATATGGTTCCTCTCCTCTGCGGGGCTGAAATTCAGAAGAGGTGTCGTTTTTTGTGCCATTCTCAGGCTGGTCCTGGTTGTGGCTCCAGTCCCATCCCAGCCCTGCCAAACTAATGTTGCTCATGGGGCAGGGAGGGGTCACAAGAGTTAGCAACACTATTTTCTATAAGCATAGTAGAACAAGTAATGGGAGGATTTGTGCTTCAAATGTATTAGATACCTAATAACCAGAAGCTAAAATGGTTATCATGTTAACAAATATCTTATGATTTGGTATTACTTGTTTCCATTGCATGGAATGCTGCAGATATTTTCTTTAGACAAAATTTTCTAAATTACTTCATGCAGGTCACATATCTGTAGCATGTTGGAAATTATAAACTTTTGAAGACTTTCCATTCTTTATGAAGTACTATAAAGAGGTCTAGGGTTTCTGGAAAAGAATGAGCAGTAGATTGTTTACATATTGGGTTGGTATTATTTTTCCAGTGACCACTGTCTAATTAATGGTAGCCCAGAGAAATTCTGAAATAACCCCCCTTGTTAGCCTGAAAATGTAAAGTGGGGTGGGACATATCCTTGAAAAAAAACAAAGACTTTGTTTGAATATGTGATTATGGGTTAAACTAGTAGAATCTGCCAACGCACCTGCTTCAGCAGGTAACTCTATCAGCCCTTTGTTTGTTTCCTGGTTTGATAGTGGACTTCTATGTTGCTGGCACTGTGCTGCGTACTGTGGGATTATTCAGAAAGAGCAGCTTGTACAGCTCTGCAGTAAATCCTATATAATTCCCTGTCGATGCTACAGTTAAATTGACTAACCCTCAACAAAGTTCAAAAGAACCATTGAGGCCAAGATAATCCTTTTAGGATTCAAACACGGTTCTTCAGTATGCCTGTATAAGTTAGTTTGCCATCTTTTTCTTGTAGTCCAGATGCAAATTGCTTTACCTTTTAAGTTGAACACTAAAATGTTCAACTGCTTTTTTGAAGTATTTAATAGGAATGGTGTGGACAGGAATATAAAAATCAATAGCATTGGAAATGGAGGTAAAGTCCTATCTCTGAGGTTTATCTGAAATTTAACTGAGACTACTTAAGCACCAGTATTTTAATCATCTTGGTTCTGATGAATCAATAAGAATTCAATTAATGTGCTTTTCCAGTGTTATAGACTGGATTGCCGTAATTTTATGATAATACATAAATCAGTCATCCAGACTTCTTTGGGAAATGTAGAGTAATAGACCTTTAACTACCCTAGCAGCCAGGAGGGAGGGAAGGGGAGAAGAGACCAAAAACACTTCCTCTTAGAAAAGTTAAAGAGGGTCAGTGCATCACTGATAATTTTCATAATCCTTAGGGCTGGAGACATTGAGATGGTTGAAGTGCAAATTGCAGGCAACCAGTGAGACTTTCAGTGGGATTGAGAATCTTATTGCCATCTGTGCCTCTTGAAAGCTCCCTCTTAAGTCTGTGTTTGTGAGGTTTTCTTTCTTCCTCCGTATTTTAGATTGTGAAAATCTTCCTAAGTAAAGGAGATGGCCCAGTGAACAAAGATGCAGCAAATGTATGGGATGGGCCAATCAGTAATCTATACATTAATTGATTATAAAAAGTAATTTCAAAAAGCATATTGGAACCGGTAACAAATTACAAGTGCTACAAAGGAAATGAGAGCTTAAGGTACAAAATTAATTATAAACCCATTCTGTTGCAGCAGGTCAGGGATTGAAAATGCCTGGATATATGTAAAAGAAGGGAGGGAGCTTTACCCATGATGTTCAGGGTCAGAGCTCTTGTGAAACATTAGCAACATGGCAACCAGATACTGTTGATTTCTACCTGCATGCTGTTTACGTCTGTCTTTCACATCCATTTTGTATCTGGCTAGTGGGCAATTAATAAATTGAAGACGTATACCTGGGCATGCAAACATCCTGAAATTACTGCTTTCAGATGTATACTAGAATTCATCTCTGCTGTAGTAGCTGTGAAACCTACAAGTGATTATGTACATGTGAACATTAAGTATATACAGCTGATTAAGTTACATGAGGCGGGGATTGTGTAGATATTCAAACACATGAATGAATATATTTTTTGTTTTTTAAATGCAGTAAATCTTCATTTATTTACTGATTTTTATTTTTTATTTTTTCCCTTTTAGCTAGTGGAGATGTTAAAGAAACCTTTGCCAGAGCAAGAAATGGACAATACAGGCTTCTAAAAATAGTTATTGAAAATGGTTAGTTATTTGAATATATGTTTCTGTTTTGTCTGATACTTTCTCAAGTTTATTGGTTGTGTTATAGTGACTTTCATGTATAAGTTAAAAAATAACAATTCTGATCTTTGATTTTTATTACATGTGTACATATAATTAGGGTAAAAATTTAATGTTGTGATATTTAGAATGGTTTCCAATGTTTTCATCTCTTTCTGCATGTTAGACTTTTTCCTTTTGAGTACTATTTCATCCCAAATTAAGTGTTTAAATAGGAGAGGAAGGGGAAAGAGTGGCAGAAATATTTGTGTAGCTTTTTTTTCTGCTTTCCACTTTAAACTATTTTTTAATGCTGAAGCCAGTTCCTGTAGGTGAATTTTAAAATTTACCTCTTTGGCAATGCTGCTTTTCTGGAGAAGGCTACAGTAGGAGTGGAGGCAGGGGATTATGGCATGTTTTTTCCAGGCCAGGTTTGCAAACACTGATGTACCAGATGCCTGTTGAATTTCAGCTGAATCAGCATGATAAAACAATTTACCCTTCTTTATATAATTTTTATGTTCCATCCCATCTTGTGTATTTTTTTTAATAAAGTAGAAAGCAGGCATCAAGTACACTTTTCAAATGTAGCTACTCATTTTGACTGATAGTATAGATGCTCAGCTTGAAACATCTTGGGCTTGATGCTCAGAAATATTCAGCCCTCTCAATTCCTATTCAAGACAATGGGGTCCCTAATGCTTAATATCTCTGAAAAGTAGCAGTAGTAACTAGCTTTGAAAATGTGGCAAAATCCTGCTCCAGTAGCAGGTCCTGGAGTATAACATGATTTGCATTCAAGGTAGGATGCTCAAATACATTGTCAAAACAGTATTATTATTTAAACTATGTAGCTAGGGCTTTTTTAACTTAATATTTATTGTGAAGTTGGTGAATATTTTGAAATACTGTGATACCGCTTTCTTTTTGCAGTCGAGACATCATTTGTACCTGGGGGATGGAAGGAAGCCTATTACCACAGCTGTCAGTAATTAAAAGTCTCATCTAAAATACTTCATGAGAGAAGCAAGCAAATTATGGATAATTAAAAACAAGATAGTGATGCAGAAACAAAGATTATAAAGTTGTAATAGAAAAAAGGTTTAGCATTTTAAGTGGTTAAATTCATTAAGGCACAAATAATGCAAGCATAGTCTTTTTATTTTTCTCAGTTTTATAGCTGTGTTGCTGAGTTCTGTAAGGCAGATGAAATGACAAAGGTATATGCTTAGCTAAAAATCCAGACTGTCCCTCTGACATGTCAGTGTTTCCAAGAACAAGATTAATATTAATAGATTGTTAATATAGCTGCTTTTCATGTATCATGTACAAATTAATAGGTTTTTTTATATGATTTTTTTGTGAAATGCTTTCTCTCAGACAGTTAAAAGTATCAGATTATTGTTGCACTAATGGAAATAAGAAAAAATAAATAATTGCATCCTGATTTTTTCAAAGGCACTTATCTATTAAAAACAGCTTTCATTTTTTAACTGGAATGATATTTTGTATGTACATGGATCTTCTGAATCGATCTTCTCATGCTAAGTTTTCATTCTTTTGTTGTAATTCTGTTTCACTTGAACAAATTGGATACTGAAGGACATCACCTAATGCTAATTTGGGCATGGTTCAAACTCCCATTTGAAGTGAGGGAAATAAAAAGCTTAATCTTTTGAGTTGCTGAGCTCATCTGGCATTCTTCTGGTTTTGAATCTTACCAGTAAAATTTGGATTTCTTCTCATAATTTATAAGGTTAATGTTTAAGGATGTGGGCCAATTTCTATTTAAGTTAATGAAAGGACTTCCACAGATTACAACCTGGGTTTGAACTGGGGCCATATTTATCTTCAGAAGATCTGTACTTTTGGTTGTCAGTAGAAAATAAATAATACCAAAAATAAATGTTATACCTGTCACTAAGGGTAAAATTTGCTCCTTTATTAACAGAGAAGTCTGACATCTGTGGACGATTACATTTCAGTTGGAGTTAAACTACATGTAACTTTTAATTATATAAAAAATGAATGTTCTATGCATTCTCTGTATAGTGCTACTAATAAAGTTCTTTATGTGATGTTAGAACAAATACTTCCAAAAACAAAACAAAAAAAAGAAACTTGCTGACCAAGGAGTTTGTTGTCCAGTTGTGGCCTAAATATGAGATGACAGAAGGACATATACATACATGTTAGCATTTGGGTTGCAATAGGATTCATCAGCAAAAGGTTATGCATGTTTTACCTAGTCCTGCATAGTCCTTGATTTTCCATTCTCATGCATATAATCTTGAATAATCAGGCCATGAATGTCTTTATACTGTAAAGACTTAATGTTTGAAGTTACTTGTATTGACCTGCAGTTTTGGTTATTTATAGAGCAGCTTGTTGTGGGATCTGCGAGGCAGTCTACTGAATCATGGGAAAAGGAGTATGATTCCTTTGTTCTTCCTCTTCTTGAAGACAAGCAACCATGTTATATATTATACAGATTAGATTCTCAGAATGCTCAAGGATATGAATGGATCTTCATTGCATGGTCACCAGATCACTCTCATGTAAGCAATATTCACTAGTTTGTTTGTTTAAAAAAGAATGTCCAAAGGTCATTAACATTTATAGGCTATTTGATATAAATCTCAGATAAGCAGGAAGAGAGAAGGTTTGGAGGCAGTCTGCATACCCCTGAAAGGAAACAGAGCAGCACCTTGACCTTGTTTGGTACTAATCTTAGAGTGGGCTCAGTGGGTTTCAGAGTCTAGCCATTTTCACGCAGATGGCATAACAAAAAGGTCACTGCTCTACAAATTCTTTGGATGAATAGGTGGTATTGTTAGTCTCTGGCAACTGAACTGTGAGGGAAAAGGATAAAGGAAAATCGAATTCTTGAGAAACTTTTAGATGGGAAAAGTTACAAATTACTTGATGCTAAAAATATTTTGCATTTAAAAGTGTCAAATATTAGATTAATATTAGTTATGCCTTGAATCTACTTAAGCTCCATCCTAGTCAGTAAGGAAAACTGTATTGACAGGATCAATTTATAGAGCTGTTCAAATTTGTGAGGCAAGTAGCTATACTTAAGTCTTTTATAGGGTCTGGTAACTTTTAAAAATCAAGGTAATTTGCATAGTTTGTTTTTCTTAAATACAATTAATGGAGTTAAATTCAGGTTTTTTTTTTTCTGTGCCTCTAGTAGTCTGTCAAAACCATTTGTTGAACCAAAACAACAGTAATGGAGTGCTTATGGCAGGTCTGTCTTTTTTTGGGACGGGGGTAAGGGGAAGAGGATTACGTGTTGCTTCTTTCAAAATTGAGTTCAAAAACAAAAGAATCTGCAACAGTTTTTTTGAGCTGCTATTGTATTTTTTGTAGTTCTTGCTAACAAGTTCTTGCTTCCCTCAAACCTTGAAAATGACGTTCATAATAATTGCAATTTAATCTTAAAATTTCTCCGATATTATGTTGTATAATTTGTCTCCTCAACCCTTTAAGATTGTAATAGCATATCTTATTATGTATACTCAAACTCATTCTGTGGAATTTCTTTTATTAGGACTAAGTTTAAAATCTAACCTCTATTCTGCCTGTAACAGAATTACCTCTGTGACTTTTTTTCTTCTTAAAGTATTATTTCTGGTTTCGGTATAGTCTTAGCATATGAGCACATTAGCTTCCATATCCATAAAAATCAAGAGACTCTCTTGCAACATAATAGGTTCGTCCAAAAATGTTGTATGCAGCGACACGGGCAACACTGAAAAAAGAATTTGGAGGTGGACATATTAAAGATGAACTTTTTGGAACAATAAAGGTATATTTTTTAAATACATTTATTTAAGAAATAATTCAATTGTCGTTCGAGCAATTGTAAATATTTTTAATAAGAAATATTGTAAATACATTGTAAATATTTCTAGGATCAGTTTTAAATGTGTAGCATAGCATTTCAGTTTTAAACGTGTTTCTGTTTCAGTAATTATTTTAAATTCCTTTTTCAGATGGTTTGCTTTGAGTCTAAGGTATTTTTGCATCTAGTTTCTATAAAGGATAAACAGTCTGTTACCTCTAGGAATAGTAGCAGGATCTTTATCTTTTAAAACCTTACTACATATATGCAAAGCAGGAAATAATGTTGCATTTAAAGTAAGCCTTTTACTTACAAAAACTGTTTTTGATGGTATGCTTTGTATCAGAAATCACTGATGTTATGCAAGTAAACATGATAGGAATTTGAAAAGATTATTTTGGTCTTTAGCTGAGGATTTTTTTTCCTCTGAAAAATATTATTACATAAAATGGTTGTCAAATTCCATGGTTATTGTCACTTTTTGCAGAGACGGAAATTGTGGTGGTAAGTAATTTCATCATTAGAAAATACAGGCTGTTGAGTGTGGATACATTTGGAGTCTTTTCAAAAGGGGACTATTTCAAAGTGGTAGTCGCAGTTGCATTATAATTCCAATGTGTGAACAAAGATAAAATAATTCAGATGTAGGAAACCTCCTCCAATTTCATATCTGCTTCATCCATGTTTAAAACTGGAGCAGTGTTACATTTGAATCATCTAAGTTTGTTCACATGCTAGAATAAGTTTGCAACTGCTGCCACTATTTTGAAATAGTCCTCTTTTGAAAGGGCTCCAAATGTGTGTCTCCACACCTGAGCGTGTACTATAAGAATCCTACACTAACTTCCACACCAGGTAAAAAGGTAGCAGTTCTCATAAGTCTATTGTGCTTCTAGGGTGTGTTGAAGAGCCGGTGATTTGGTTCATACAGGGAAGTATAAGAATAGTTATATGATGCAATGCCTCGTTATTTTAACTATTGTACAAACATAAGACAAAATTCCTCCCTCCAAGAGCCTACACTTGATCTGAGTCTTCTAAATAAACATACAAGTCAAGTCATTAGAATCATAACTGGCAAATGTTATGCCAGTCCACCTCCTACTTTTTAACATATAATGAGCAGGGTTTGTATATTCACTACATTTTGCCCTTTGCCCTAGGATTATGTTTCAGATTTTCTTCCTTGTTACTGAAATAAAAGATTACAGAGTGAGATTTGTCCTTGTAAAAAAATGGAACAGTGGTAAGGACTGCAAAAGAAGTACCTGCATGTATGAATTGACAGGGGCATAAAAGGGAGTTGCTGAAGTCTCAGTTTTAGGCATATTCACTACGAGGTCTTCATATCGCTCTATTCCCACACTCATGTGTTTACAGTGGGGTTTAGGGTAATGAATCTAAGTGTCTGTGCATGCTCTACATCTTGGCCTTATGACTACTTTTCCTCTGCAAGCATGCCACAGTGCCCTGTGTCCTTCAGAACTTTCTTTTTGCACTGTGTTTGCAGATGTAGGAGCTCTTAGTGCAGTTGAAGTGCTTTTCCTGGACAGCTGATATCTTTAGCGAAAGGAGGAGGAAAGGGTGTGTAACCACAGGAACGTGTGTAAATAAAGAGCTTTGCCTGTCTTTGTTAGGAGGCAATGTTTTGACTGGTTATAATTTTTCAGTTGTAATTGAGGGAAAATAAAAAGTTCTCATTCTGGCATCATATAAAATTTTTCCATGAAAATTAATACAATATTGTGTTATAGCTTATAACTCTATACCATAAATATATTTATGCAGTATTACTCTCTGCTAAGTTCCTTATTATATTTAGTCTCTAATTTATACTTGTGTAAAAATCCCAGCTTCTTTTCCGTATATGTCTATGTGGCTCCCACTGTTGGTGTGCTTGTATCTCAGTTTCCTGAGCTGCAGTGTCCAGCAAGTAACTCCTGCACTCTTCATGTCAGTGCCCTTGCCCTTTACACCCTTGGATGCAAACGGGCATGGACCTACACAACAGTGGACCTTTCTGTTCAAAGTTCTGAAAATGCACTTGTGAGGTGCCGGCACACCCACAGTAGAACCCATGTAGACAAAACAGACCACTATCACAGGCACTGAAAGGTAAGTAATCTGTTTTTTCTTTCTTATTTCTGAGTTATGAAGCATCTTCAAAGAAAACTGTTAGTAAGGAATCACTGCTTCAAAGACTAATTCTTTGCTTTCAGGATGATGTTTCACTGAATGGCTACAGAAAGTATTTGCTATCACAGTCATCCCCTGCACCTCTGACTGCAGCGGAAGAGGAACTTCGGCGGATTAAGATTAATGAGGTACTTAAACATGGTGGATGGAAGGTGGGAGGAGAATAAGTATAGAATTCTTGGACAGGGACACAATGACATCCTTAGGCAAGCTAAGTTTCAGGTTGATTGTTTTTTGCCCTTGGGGCTATGAAATAGCATGAATCTGATGAGGTGCTGGAGTGGCCAACTAGGGGCCATGCTCTAACATGGGCAGGAGTGACCATGAGATGATCGAGTTCAGGATCTGAGGAAAGGAAGGATGGAGAGCAGCAGAATAAGGACCACGGACTTCAGAAAATCAGACTTTGACTTACTTGCGAAACTCATGGGCAGGATCCCCTGGGAAGCCAGACTGAAGGTGAGAGGAGTCCAGGAGAGCTGGCTCTATTTTAAGGAATCCTTACTGAGAGTGCAGGAACAAACCATCCTCATGTGCAGGACAGGTAGCAAGTATGACAGAAGACCAGCCTGGCTTAGCAGGGAACTCTTCAGTAAACTAAATCACAAAAAGGCAGCTTATATGAAGTGGAACCTTGAAGAAATAACTACGGAAGAATATAAGAGCATTGCTTGGGCATTGAGGGATGAAGTCAGGAAGGCCAAAGCTCAATTGGAGTTGCAGCTAGCAAGGGATGTGAAGGGTAACGAAAAGGGTTTCTACGAGGATCAAGGGAAGTGTGGGTCGAATGGGGGAGGCAACCTTGTGACAGAGGATGCAGAAACAGCTGAAGTGCTCAAAGCCTTTTTTGCCTCCATCTTCACAGGCAAGGTCAGCTCCAAGGCTACTGCATTGGGAAGCACAGTTTAGAGAGGAGGTAAGCAGCCCTTATTGTTGAAAGAACAGGTTAGGGACTACTTAGAAAAGCTGGGTGTGTACAAGTCCTTGGGGCCAGATGGGATGCACCTGAGGGTGCTGAGGGAGTTGGCTGATGCTATTGGTAGAGCCATCGGCTATCGTCTTTGAAAACTCACGGCAATCAGGAGAGATCCCGGATGATTGGAAAAGGGCAAACACAGTGTCCATATTTAAGAAAGGGAAAAAGGAGGATCCAGGGAATTGCAGACTAGTCAGCCTCACCTCAGTCCCTGGAATAATCATGGAGCAGATCCTCAAGGAATCCATTTGTAAGCACTTGGAGAAAAGGGCGATTAGGAACAGTAGGCATGGATTCACCACAGGCAAGTCATGCCTGACCAACCTGATTGCCTTCTGTGATGAGATGACTGGCTCTGTGGATGCAGGGAGACCAGTGGATGTGGTATACCTTGATTTTAGCAAGGCTTTTGATATGGTCTCCTACAGCATTCCTGCAGGCAGGCTAAGGAAGTATGGACTGGTTGAACAGACTTTAAGGTGGTTAGAAAACTGGCTGAAGCATCGGGTTCAGAGAGTAGTAATCAATGGCTCGATGTCCGGTTGACAGTCGTTATCAAGTTGAGTGCCTCAGGGATCAGTCCTGGGGCCAGTTTTTTGTTCAATATCTTCATCAGCGACTTGGAAGATGGCATAGAGTGTACCCTCATCAAGTTTGCATATGACACCAAGCCGGGGGCAGTTGTAGATATGCTGGAGGGTAGGGCTAGGATTCAAAGTGTCCTAGATGCATCGGAGGAGCAGGCTAAAAGAAATCTCATGAGGTTCAGCAAAGACAAGTGCAAAGTCCTGCACTTAGGATGGAACAGTCCCATGCACCAATACAGGCTGGAGGCTGTCTGGCTGAGCAGCAGCTCTGCCAAAAAGGACCTGGGGTTACAGTGGGCAATAAGCTGAATATGAGCTAGTAGTGTATCCTAGTTGCCAAGAAGGCTAATGGCATACTGGGCTGGATTAGTAGGTGCATTGCCATTAGGTCAAGGGAAGTGATTCTTTCCCTCTGTTCAGCACCGGTGAGGCCACATCTAGAGCACTGTGTTCAGTTTTGGGTCCCACACTACAAAAAGGATGCGGACAAACTGGAGAGTCCAGCAGAGGGCAACAAAAATAGTGAAGAGGCTGGGGAACATGACTTATGAGGCAAGATTGGAGCAACTGGGTTTATTTAGTCTAGAGAAGAGGAGACTGAGAGCAGTCCAACTACCTGAAGGGGGGTTCAAAGGAGGATGGAGCTAGGTTATTCTTAGTGGTGGCAGATGACAAAACAAGAAGCAGTGGTCTCAAGCTGCAGAGAGGGAAGTTAAGGTTAGACATTAGGAAGAATTTTCTCACTAGGAGGGTAGTAAAACACTGGAACAGATTACCCAGAGAGGTGGTGGAAGCTCCATCCTTGGGGGTTTTCAAAACCCATCTAGACAAAACTGTGGCTGGGATGATCTAGTTGAGATGGGTCCTGCTTTGAGCAGGGGTTGGACTAAATGAACTCCTGAGGTCCTTCCCAAACCTAATTTTCTAGGATTCTATGAATGGCAGGTTCTGACTATGGAATTCATTCACAAGACTGTTTTGAATCCAGGAGTGTAAGTTAATAGAATCCCAAAGGCAATAAAATTGGCACTTTCATTCCAAAATAACCCTTTTGCCTTTTATGGACCTAGTGTGTTTTGCCATAGTTTCTATAGAGTATGAATTTTTATGTTAAGAATTCTATAGTTATCTTCAAGGCAGTGAATGAAATGTCTTGCTTCTACAACTGAGCAAAGATCTTTTTCTTCACTTGCTTATTTTATTTATTTAAAAGCATGCCATTAAAACAGATTTGGTTATAACTGCAGAACTTTGCCTGTGTAGGTTGTATTTTACATCAGCTAATATAAACTTGATAGACAGTTTGTTTTTATTTTTGTTTTATTTTTTTTGCAATCAGATTCCAGCGGACCGTATCGTGGTATGCACCTACCTGTGTTCTGTATAATGTCTTCATTGTCCAGCATCATATGTACTAGACCTTCATGTGTTTTATCTGTTTTATTCTCTTTCAACAAATTAGTCCCTGTGATATTTTTGTTCATTTTATTAGACTGTAAAAATCAATATTTGTAATTTAAGTTTTGTGACTTTGTGTCATCACACCGTATTCTGAGTTTTATTTAAAAAGGGTATTTTTAAATACCTAAGGATTGGAACTTCTGTAGTGCTGATAACCACTCATTTGTGGTATGCGTTTTATCACCTTTATTCAGTACATGCATATTTTATCGCCTTTTATACACTTAACTAAACAAAATAAAGCCGTATATGTTACTGTGTGTATCTTAATATATGCCAGTAACTGTACAACTTAGAAATGTATGCATTACAGATTGCTCTCACTTTGGCAGTTATAAAGTGTGTTAAGTTTTTGGTTTTGCTTTATATAGCTTCCTCAGTTGTGGAAGTTATAGTTAGTGTTGCTAATATAGTGAAATGCTATATTTCCTCCTATTTTCACTTAAAAGCTAACAAAAAAATCTTCTTTTGGGTTAAAATTTTCCATATTTGGTCTCAGCTAATTGTGGCTTTTTTGAGATTGAGAAGATTAATTTATAAATAGGAAAAAATTGTCAGCTCCTACAAAGTTATGGAAATCAGTTTGACTTCAGCTATGGCTAGCCCTCAATTGTGTGAATTTGAAAATGACAAAAATAAGATTGAATGCATAATTGCAGCAAATACTTCCAGTCTTGTAGAAGACTTATCTGCTTGTGGCACCATGTAGTTCTGCATGGGACCACCACAGTACCAGGTGTCATAAGATGTTTGAGAATACGCACCATTGGTTTTGGCATGGTTTTCCCTTAGCTTGCGCAGTTATGAAAAATTCAGTTTCCCCCTTTATGTTCCTTAACCGCCCCCTCCCCAAAAGAAAACCTGAAGCAGCTGACAAATAGGCTGATTTTGATTTGTAACTCTCTCTTACATAACAAATAAAACAGAAAAAGCTGCCTTAATGAAGTTAAAGTTGTAGATTTAAACTTGATTCAGGTAGTGAGAGAATGAACATATACAAACCAATGTTGACTCTTCTGCATTGCATGAATGGTATCTTGTACTTATTTGGGCTTTTTCACGTATATCACTAAGAACACAGGACTGGAAGGTACCTCCTGGGTCACTGAGTCCAGACTGCTGTTTTTTCAGATTCGGACATCCCATAATCCTATTTATAAATTAGGGTCCATATTAAAATTGTTCCTTAATATGTGCAATGAGAGTCAGTATTACTCCAAACTTTTTTCCATTTCCAGTTTTTTGTTTTAATATTGCATTAACCTCAGATTTTAATGTAATGGTAACATCTTTGCTTGTTTGTATACAAGTCCAGACCTTTTAATATTATACTTCAGTGGGGTGATGAATCAGCAGAATGTAAATCTGCCACAGGAAAATGCATTTGTGGCTTTAGAACATAGCTTTTTGCATATATAGAGGCTGCCAAGTGGTTAATAAATTATGATCAGTTAGATTTGAAGAATAAAATACAGAGCACAGTGTGTTTCATGAAAAACTGCATGTGTACAATAAGATTAGAAGCGTTTCTTCTCTGAAAAGTGACTCTAAAAGTGATATACAGTAGCTGGTTTCCATATTCATTGTTTTGCAATGGACTTTGGATCAAATCTTAAGTTTATAAGCAACAAAACATATTTGCCAACCTCTGGCCTTGTTTGCAGTACCTGAATGTAAAAATCAAACTATTTTCCTTCTGGTTTATCAATACTGAGATTCTGAAATTGGAATGTAGTTAACAGCTGCATTGACACTTCATTCAGTTTTATTTCCTATAACTTTTATGGATTGCTCAGTGCTAGTTAGTTTAAAATTGGGGTTTTTAAGCTAGTACACAGATGGGATTCTGTAAACACAAAGAACAACAGATTTATTGAGTAAAGTGATACCATTTTAGAGTTGCTTTTTTTTTCTTTTTCTTTTTTTACTCTACCTGCATTTTCATGATACTTCTGCATTTACTGGATGTGTTTGTAATATTACATACTGAATTTAGAGGTTGCATGCATATTTAGAACAAAATAGTTTAAATCTGAATCCATGTATTCATTCTAGGTACAAACAGATGTTGGTATAGATTCCAAACATCAGACTCTGCAAGGGGTAGCATTCCCAATAGCTAAAGAAGCTCTCCAGGCTTTGGAAAAACTAAAGAATAAGCAGATCAACTATGTGCAACTGGCAAGTACAAAATACTTCATTTAACTATTTTAGAAAATAATTATACAATTATTTTTAACTCATTACTCAGTAATTGTTGAACAGATTTTGTATTATTTGAAGGGTATATTCATACTTGAACATATATTCCACATGTGGTGTTCACAGATTATTTATCCTAAATAATCTTTTCCATATTCCATTCTGCAGTTTGCCCTCTGTATATTTACCCTAATTTATGTTTGTTTATTAACAGCAAATTGATATAAAAAATGAAACCATTGTTTTGGCCAGCACGCTCCATACTGAACTTAATGATTTGCCAAACAGAATTCCAAAGGATTCTGCGCGCTATCATTTTTTCCTCTATAAGCATTCCCACGATGGAGACTATTTGGAATCCATAGGTATGACAATTTTCATATGGTACACATTATATGATTGTTTTAGATATCTTAGTAACATGAAATGGAAAGGATCTACAAAAGTTATTTGTTCAATTTCAGTAGCCAAATCATTCCAAAATGACTAATTTTCAGTGTCTTTTAGGTGTCAAACTCTGAGACCTCTTTGAAGGTGATACATTTTTGGAGAGTATTATATACTTTTTCTTGCATACCAATGCACTTTCTCCCCCAAAAATTAGCCCTTCAAAACTGGAATGTATACCTTAAGCAGGGAAGCTGATTGTATGCACTGTAATGAAGGAATGGAAGCATGGAGGTCCTGTAATATAGCTGCTGTGCTTCTCCCCTTGGCAGCCTCAGAAGCTGGAATTCATCCTTCAGGGTTGGAGCTACAGGATTTACCCTTTCACAGCCACTGCAGAATTGGTAGTAGCGTTTGTCTGAGAAGCCAACAGCTGCTGCCAATTTGCCAGCCACTGTGAGAAGGGGGGATACTTCAGCTGTTGCCTGAACAGTGCTAGTCAAGATTCTCTGCAGTCAGAATTCAGCCATGACTAGAAAAAAATGTTTTTCATTCCCTCTTCCCAAAACAAGGTGTGTGTCTTACTGGTGGGGCTGTGGAAAGTGAGAAAATATGGTACTTACTGTCCAGATGAGGTGCTTTCTAATGTGTCCTCAGTTGGGCACTGAAACTGTGAAAATATTGACCAACAGCTTTCCATCACCTGAAACATTAAACTGAACATTTGCAGAAAGTGTTATATTTTTCCCACTCAGCTTTCATCATCCATTTTGCTTTGTGCAGATGTCTGTTTTTAAGTAATGATTTTAAGGTGGTGGTTCTTACGCAGTTTCTATTCTGCAGTTTTTATCTACTCTATGCCTGGGTATATGTGCAGTATACGAGAACGGATGCTCTACTCGAGTTGCAAGAACCCACTCTTAGAAATTGCAGAAAGTAAATTGTGGATGCAGATTATCAGGAAGGTAAGTACATTAGCATTCTCCCATATGTGCAGTAGGGGAATAATATTACTTTTCTTTATTTTGAGCTCGCAAGTCCATGGGTAGTTTGATTGATATAATTGGTCAGAATTGTAAAGCTGACTGCTAATCCATGTTATCACATTGGTAGAATATTATTCAATTATACTGTATTAAAACAGATGCAGGTACACATCTGATTTAAAAGTTCTGCAAGCCAGCTCTTTCTTGCAGTTAGTCAAAGCTAAACTGGTGAAATATTACCTCTGTGAGAAACACCTGCTAAATTTAACTGTTTAGATTCTAGTTACAACAGTACACAGCAGATGCACAAAACCATTACCATATATCAAGCTGATATGTCATAAGGCTGTGTCTCCTTTTAAATTGATGGAGTTGCTTCATCTGTACATAATCTTAAAGACAGACTAAAAGATTGTTTCTAAATGGAATGTTTATGAATAAAGGTTTTTGGTGATAATTAGTACATTATGATAAAGCTTGGGTCTGAAGAAGTTTCTTTCACCATGGGGTGATTACTTTTGTATTTGTGTTACTTTGTCTGAAAATAAACACAAACCTATATGCCATTCCATGACTAACAGATTCAAAAACAAATGGAGTTCCCCAGATCCATTGAGAGCATTATTAGGCATAAATAAATTAGCTCTTCCTCCAAACTTCCTTGCTCATATTTGTTTGAATATAGTTTTAACACTTCAGCAAGCACAGATTCTATAACAGTTGTTAAATCTCTCATTTTCCTTGGCAGATTGAAATTGATAATGGTGATGAGTTAACTCCTGAGTTCCTTTATGAAGAGGTTCACCCAAAACAACACGGCCACAAACAAAGCTTTCCTAAACCAAAAGGGCCTGCAGGGAAAAGGGGGATCCGAAGACTAATTAGGGGTCCAGCAGAAACTGAAACACCTACTGACTGAAGTCTGTTCTCACGGAGGTAAATAAGGCATTACTGCAGGAGCTCAAAAATTCCACTTCACTAATGAACTGAAATTTTCACATTGATCTACACTAGTAAATACCGCTTTTTTTTCTCCCAAAGCACTTCTTATCTCACTTTAGAATTTATACTGTTCATATGCCATGGAACAGTTGTTCATTATCAGTTCAAAACTATGATTTTAAATTTGAGCTCGTTGTTTAATAGCTATACACTTTATTATCTCTTTCTCTTAATCTCTATGCTGATTATTGTTCCCACTTTTATACTGCGATGAGTTTCAATTAAAGGTAGCTGTGGGTATGGATTTCTAAGTCTTTACTTTTACAAGTAGCTCATTGAAACAAATGAAGACTATATGAGAAAGTTTGCAGAACTACACTGACTATCATCATCCCAAATAATTATTTATTTTTTCCTTTAACTGTCAGAAAAGAAAAAAAATGTATTTACTGTCTGCCTGTTTTTGAGGATTTTTAGATAAGGAGATTGAATGAGAATCTATTCTATTTTGGAATAAGAATCTATTGTATTTTGATGCTGATGTTCAGGAATAGCCAGACTATTTTTTTCACAGAAATGATTTGGCTGTTTCCAGTTAATTTCTAATATTGTGCAATTATGTAATCTTAGAGAAATTTGAAAGGGAGAGCACTAAAATTCTTCTTACTTTTATACCACTAGTAAAGCTTGTACGTTAAGTACTGTATGATCATGTAAAAGATTACAAATTTGCACAAGTCTGTACGTTTTAGTGGATTATGAAGCTGCTATAAAAGCACAAAATGTTTTCAACCATGCTGTTAAACTAGATTACTTGTACAGTCTGACTCAAAAGCTTAAGTTTAGTAAACACTGAAATAGTATTACCTCATGATACTGAATCAGTTCTTTGAGTATAAATTGATCAGTTGATTGCAAACTGTTTCCCAGTGCTTATGCAATTCCTACTCCGGTGATGATAAAGATGTTCTGAAGGTAATTTTGAAACATCCAACTTGATCTGTTTAAAAAAAACAAAACAACAAAACTGTTGGCAGAACCTGATTAGTCTTCTAGTCTTTTTGTTTTTCTAAACTGTTAAAGGAGAGTCTAAAGTTTGTTTGTACAGATGTAATCTATTTAACAGTAAAACTAAGTATAAACATTTTATAAAAGGAAGGGAAACAGTGGTGTTAGACATGAGTTAATAACTAAACTTCAGTGATTAAAATATGCTTCAATGGGACAAGTAATCTGTGGGGGGGGATAAGGTATATCCCCAACCAATGGGAACATTTTTTGTTTGAGGTTTTTTTTGAAGAGCTAAGTGGATTTCGGGTCTTTTATCATTTCATAGTGTAGCATAACCAACATCTTTACTATACATATATGTGTACACACACACACACACACAACGCAGGTGGGTAGCTATGTCACGCATTCTTACACAGTGGGGAAAGTATTTTAATTTTCTAGGGTGGACACATTGATATAACTACTTCCTAGTATATTTATGTTAGCTGTAACTGTTATTTCCATTGGAATCAGTGGCTAGTTACTGAACTTGTTGGGACTTCACTGGACAATTCAAAGATTACAATAGAATATTTTAACATCTATTATATTACAATAGAAATGTTTTACTTCAGTTTTCTTTTTACACCTTTTATACATTTGTTTCAGTACTGCCATGTACTTCTCTGACCATCAGTTAATTCCCTTTCTTCCTTTCATAGTGAATTCTTTTGTGACTCTTTAGGCTTTTCCAAAGTAAATTTAGATCAGGAAGTTGGTGTGTTTTTTGGTTTTTTTTTTTTTTTTTTTTTGGAGTTTATTTTTTGTCCTTTTCGCTCATCTATCGGATGTCTTGCTCTTTAGTTAATGTTAAACTTACCCTGTGATTTAAGTACTATAGAAAACAACTGTGATCTCCTGAACTACACTTTTTGCAGATGTGATCCACTTTTCAGTATACCTAAAGGAGCAAAAAACTAAGCCCCCTTTCCAGTTTTGTGTCAAGAAATTTAGAACTGGTTAAACTGACATTCTTTCTTTCCTGCATCAGAAAACCCAGGCCTCTCCTCCACTCACTTGTCACAAGCTCTATATCTAAAAAAACGTTTTATACTTTCTGGAGGATGGGTTGGAAAGATTTGTACCCTTTTCTAAATCATCAAGCAGCTGATGTTGGGAGAGAGAGAAGTATTAGCTCTCTTCCCCAGTTGCTTAATGAACTGTTTTGGAGCCCAACCAAAAACAAACATCAACCTGTCGCTTTTTAAAATTTTCTTTAAAATACTGACTGACAGTCACCATGTTCTGCAGAAGTCCCTCTGACCAGCTTGCAGCATGGAGTGTGACTGATTACTTTTCCCACTATACCCTACCGCTAAAAGATGAGACGACAGCCTTTGTTAAATATTCTCCTGGAACAGAAAACAGCCAAAACGTGGAGTTAGTTAAATAGGACCTTACAGGACACATACCAACTGATTCATTCCAGCTACATTAATTTGACCTATCATAGACAATTTCTAGAGGAAAGGAGGGAGAAGTATCTTATTCAACTTCTTTCATGTTTGTATCTGAATAAGTACCCACCTTGTAATACTATGTAGGCACATAATTGCTAGTGAATACTTAGCAAAACACAAAATAAGGGCATTAATAGAAGCTAGGATTGAGGTTCCTTGAAATGTTATTTGGTTTAAACACTCCATTCTTAAGTGCTGTTTGAATTAATAAAGCATGCAGGGAAAGATGAAGCTGCTAACAATGCATGTCAGAAATTTAACATGCAAGTAAACTCTACCTTGCTTATATTTATTTCAACAATTCAGATGACAAGTACAAAGAGAATTATTTTTTAATCACCCACTTATGAAAGGTAACAATGAGGAAAAGAAGGTCTTTTAAAATAATAGTTCAACTCCTGTTGGAGAGATCTCTAATCAGGCTATTAATTCCACTACCATTTAGATAGCTAATTTACTTACAAGTGATTACAGGCTATGGAAACCTCTGCCTCTGATCTATATGTACTGAATGTAAAACACCTTCAAATGCTTCAGATAGAACTGTACTTAAATTTCTGTTTTGCAATTTCACTTTATAAATAAAGACTGAATTTATAATTTACTACTGTCGGGGATTTTTCCACCATAGCTCTTGAACAAAAATCTACATAAATTGTCAACATACATTTACAAGCAGCACAGTATATACATTACCAAAGGAGAAAAGTGGTGGGTTAGAAACAAAATAGACTGGTTCCCGCTAAGTGAGAATCAGCCTGCTAGGCAGGTAACAGAGTTAGCTGCCTATATAAAGCAATAGAGGCCTTTGTAATGGGAGAAGTGCCTTTCACAGGTTAAGATATTTTATTTCAATGGAAACGTTCCAAAGAGGGTTACTATGTCTTTCTGTAACTTTTTGAAAAAGTCTTTGTGACAATCGAATTGGGGCCTTTGCAACATGTACTTGCAGTCTACTCTAATGTGGGTCATTCAGTTACACTGTTAAAATACCCTTTTACATAATACATGGTAATACCATAAAGCAGGAAGAGCAGTTTAGATGCACCTTTAAAAGGATCGTGTGGTACCCCAAGATGCTATGGCACCCTGGTTTGAGAATCACTGCCTTAGTCTTAGAGCCTTGCAGTCCTTGAACAGTCATCTAGTAGATGCACTTGAAGAGATTCTTTGGGCTGTTTTCTAGAAGGGCTCTCTTCTCCCTTAGCTTTCCCAATCTTTTTGCTTCTTTCTAGGCATTTTTCATAGGAAGCATTGGGAGCCATGTCAGTACCCATTTAGGCAGTGACAGGATTGGGTGACAGTTGTTATAGGCTATAGCTACAATTCTGCTTTTCCTAATCACTAGAGAACTTCAGCAACTTTTTCCAAACCAGATGGTTTAGAGATTTTAGGTGTTTTAGGGCCAGGGCACTGAAATGTTTTCTAAAATCTTTAGGTACTAATAGCACAGATACCATAAGAACACAGTGTTTCAGAAACAAGTATATTCAATCCTGGGCATTAAAAGATAACTCCTTAAACTATTTGGGCATGATTCAGTTCATAAAGGCAGTACTCTATGTGAAATATAGCCATTTACCGAGCAGATCATGGAAGGGCTATTGTGATTTAATATAGTGAGTGAGTGTGTGTGTGTAGATGTACATACATACATACATGCAAAATACAGTATATGTTTCATATATGTATGATAAACTGTTAAGACTTAAATATTAAGAACATATATATGATTCAAAACACTTATTTATATGCCACCCTTCCCAACAAAGGTTCAGGTTGTCTTACTGTAAGACATAAAATAACTTATGAAAGGAAATAAAATAAGAAATACAAATCTCCCTAAACAGTACCATAAAATTAAGCTATGAAAAAATCATTAAAAATACAAGATACTAATTTTGTTTGATATGGCAGTATGCAAGAGAATCTCTCTAGGTTATTTACACTGAGGAAAGTATTTGGAAACCCTGTAGATGGCAGCTAAATATGAAGGCCAAAATCTTGTACAGGCGACTTTTTTTTTTTTTTTTGATTTCACAGCAGACGTGTGAAACTTCCATTGTATAGGATGGAGGGATGTTAAAACTGTTTGAACTGACTGAAACATGAGGGTTGTGGGTTTTGTCTTTAGGAGGGGAAGACAGGGTAGAGAGAGGCAGGGCTGTGTACCTGCCTCTGTGTCTAGAGAGATCAAAGCAAGATCATAGCCTAGACTCTTCTGACTCAAAGTATAAAGCACTCTGTTGCTCAGTGGTCAGGACCCAAAAGTACCACCAGCTGGAGTATTCAGTCAAACCCCCAGATCTGTAGCTATAATGTCATAGATTAGTAGTTGAGGGCAACATAAATTGCTCATTGTCCTTACCAGTAATACATGTACTTAAACTGTTCTCATAATATTTACGTTATGGCCAACAATACCAGAAGAAGGGTGTTTACTGCTCCTTTGCAAAAGAACAGGACATGTTTGTAGCTAAATGGTTTTTTTGAATGTCAATTTGGAAACTCTTAGCCTTACTTTCCAGAAAATCAAATAACTCATTTATTGTTAAAGATCACTTACATGCTTCTGATAAGACAATTATAGTTCCCCCAATATTTCTGTGCTGAACACAGTAACTGGTTGAAGTTTATGCCTGATGTGACTTCAGCTTCCAGATACTGGTTCTCATTATGTTTTTCTTGCTGGGTTAAAGAGCCTGTGCAAGTAGTGCCCCTCTGAGACCAAGGCCTTTAAGGCTTCCACCCAGGTCTCAGGGAGCGTAGCCTGTGTGTTTCTGGCAAAGACAGCCAGGTTGAAGAGTGTTTCGGGTGTGAGTGGTGACTTCTGGTAGATTTCCTCGGGAACCAGATATGGGAGGTGGCTAAGGTAGACTGATAGGCATCTGAGAACACAAGGACTTAATGCACAGGGAGATTTCCATGATTACAGAAGCAGCCCAGGTGAAGAAGAAATTAGAAAATGAAGACAACATCAGGGGTACAAGCTGGCAGCTGGCCACCTTTGTTCAGCAGACAGTACCCCACTTCTGAACCCATCCACTGAGATGAACAAGTACAAAGGCTGTCCATTGGGGGAGGTAGGCAAGTCATGCACCCCATAGGCTAAAAGAATGGAGACCACCAGCATCAAGAAGCAGCAAACGGTGGTGAGAGCTCGCTACTCCCCTCTGTGGGGAATGGAGGGAATGCACTGACCAGACCTGTTGTCTCACGATGTCTTGTTACCTGCCAGGAGCCTTGAATTCAAGATATTAAAGATGAATTGATGAGCTTCACTTGTCCCTACAACTACTATCCCATGGTCTTCATGTGAGCACTGACACTGCTAGGGGTGACACACTAAGTAGATTAGAAACATCTTCAGGGCTCTGGGTGAGGGTGAAGGGGACAGGTTATGTTCTCAATCCATGGCCTATTATCTTGGAGGTCAGGTGAAGCCCCAGACAACTAGAAAACAGCAAATAAATATAATACCCATCTTTAAGAGAGAGAAGGAAGAAAAGAGTTCAATTGCAGATCTATCAGTAACTTTGACACCCAGAAACATAGAGCATGTCATCAAGGAATGTATTTCTAAGTACCTAGGAGTTAATGAATTGTTTGGGACCAGCCAACATGCATTTGTCAAGAAGTTATGCTTAGCCATACCAGTTTCCTCCTACAAGGTGATGGGGTTTGTCAATGCAGGGAGAGGAGCAGTGAATATGGTAATGTTTCCACTTTAGAGATGGCAGCAGAAGCATTACTAATCTTAGTCCCATTAGTAAAGACAAGGAAACAGTCTAAATGAAACTACTGTAGGTTGGATATGTAACTGGCTGGGTGTCTCTCTGTGCTGAAAATTCTAGGGCCATAAGTCATTCTGGATACACAGATTTATTCTGCTTAGCTCTTAAGTGCCATTTTTATTTCTCTCTCAAGCTGCTATTCCTCATTTTTGTGTATTTCTGTTCTTAGCATGAATCTCCAACCCAAGCAGCCTGAGCAACATTCACTTTCTGCAGATACCACTACTTTATAAAGACCTCCATTGATTAAAGTGACATTCCCCAAGACTGGCTAACACTTGAGCAGTTAGCAGTGGCATTACCAATCAAGTAATATGACATACAATTTGCTCAATGCATGTCATCTCACATTAGTGTTAAATATTTTAAATGTCCATTAAAAAAATAAAGTTTAGAAGAGAGGAGTTCTAGTGATACAAATATCAATTATCACATACTTTTATTCCATTTAACTGTTCCCCCCACCACACATCCTTTAAATATAAACATGAACTGATGTGAGTTCTTCGGTTATTCAACTGTCACAAGTTTCATCTTGTTCAGTTTTAATTTTTTATACCCACATTAATAGAAAAAAAAAGCTGAATGTATGGTAGATGCAAAAGATAAGGTTCATTTAAGGTCATAGGTTCCAAACAATAATATTTTAATATGTTATTACTGATTTAGGTTTTAAGTCTAAAAATTGAATGCAACTGTTTATACTTGAGAGTTAACTCTACCTGCATTTTTATTAACACATTTGAGTATGCAAATTGCCATTGCATAATACTCCCACCCCACTCTATCAGCTTTCAAGAACTCTGTCATTAGCCCAAATAAAGAGAATGCACATTTGTCCTAAGATGGCACTATACTGTACACTTTTCAGCCCAAATGGATTTTTGTATGTAATATTTTAGTTATAGTATCTTTTTCAAAGCTCTTGAAGTAGCTTACAAAAGCAGGATAAAACTTTTTTTTTCCTAAGTAGGGAAACAAACAAGATAAATGCCTTCTCATGTCATGACTCAACAGAAGAGAACCCACATCTACCATTTCTGTCCTCTGCTATATATTCACATTGCAGTGCACTTATGCTTTCTTCACTGGGTTTTTTTAGTAAGAACAAATATCTCCATTTAGATCTCCATATCACCAATAATCCTGAGAAAACTTTAAATTAATCTAAACACTCATCAGCTTGTTTCCAAATATTGCATGAATCTGAAATACGTTCTCAGCTAATTTGTTCAAATGGGTATTGCCAGTATTTTTATTGTGCATTGCATGGAACAAATTATTAATGCAAGTTACCTGAACTCTTGGTAAGAGTAATATAAGCCGTGTTCCACAATCAGAAATGCTTTTGCTTTCATTAGAAAAAGAAAAGGCCTAGTCAGTCTGTTTCCTGACATACTATAGCAAGTATATTGATTACCCAGAGATCTGCAGAAGTGTGGAGCAAGTATATCAACAACATAATGTGTATTGCCAAAAACAGATTTTTAGTTGTCTTGCTCTCCAAAGTTAGTGAAGAGATACTCATGGGAGTGAAGTATTATAACTTTGAGGGTTAGGATACCAGGTCTTAGTCATATCAAATCTCTTTAATGGTTAAGGCACAAATTATTTGAGAAAAAGGCTTTAATGGCGTCACAAAAAATGGTGCTGTGGTAACAAAAGAGTCATCTTTTCATCAACATAGTCTTCATATAGGCCACAAAAGCTCAGACTGCAGACATGACACCCAACTGAATACAGAAGTCCATGTTTGCTAGAGTCCAACTGGAATGTAACACTGATATTTTAGAAAATGAACATACATGAAACATATCGAATGAGAAATACATGTCAGGGAATTATCTCCTGCAGATGCTGTTGGACCTGCAAAAATACAGATGACAGTTAATCATATTTATTTCTACCACCATCACCAGTACATAAAATGCATTTGTTAAAAAGGCCATGAAGTGAAAATCTATATACCATTTTAATGTCTGGTCTTCTGTTCTTTTTTTCACTCAAACATTGGCTAGCAATTGTATACATTTTATTAATTGATGTGGTATCCCAATCACTCATCTTTTCATCTACATAATCTTCAATTGTCTTCTCTTCATCTTCAATTTCTTCTGTGATACTTAACTGTAAGAGCATTTGATAGGATTAATGGTTTTTGAGTAGAATTCTTATCTATAAGACAGCTAGTTATTAGGTCTCATATAAGCTTTTTTAAAAAAAATGAAATTCTCCCGTCAGGACCCCCCCCATTCTTCCACCCAATATGTGCCTTCATTATCTGCTCAAATATTTCCCTGGACTTTAGAAAATATGGTGGTTCAACAGCATAGATACTACACCACATATGATACAGATTTAGAACAAACCTTTTCATTTCAAATGGAATTTACACTGAAGATGTAGAGCAACTTTTCTTTACATCTTGACTCATGAACTTTCATCCAATTAAGGCTTAAGAATCCATTAACGCAGGGGTGCTCAATCTGTAGCCCATAGAACCATTGCATCTTGTCACGCTCCTTTCCCCACTGTGGGGCTGGATCAGGGATGGGCTGCCCCTCTTGCCACTTTACATGGCTGGATGGGGTGCTGTTGCACCTCTCCCAAGTGATGGATTTGGCTTGCAGATGGACTGGGTACTGCCCATCCAGCCTGCCAAGGGAAAAGCTTGAGTACCACTGCATTAATGCATTCCCTAATTTTCTTAGGACAACTGTCACAGGATATCTAAAATACCTAAAAGTCGAGTTTTTGTCCTTTAAAGGTAAGTACAGAAAAGATGACGGGTAATGACACAGCAGTAATGACAGTGAAGATGAGTTGATGCAGAAGCTGTAGAATGTGCATTATTTTTGAGTGGGCACCTAACAGTCCCTCTACACATGCAGATAAAGGCACTATGGGATCAAATGTGCAGTCCTCTTGTATGGCAGAAGGTGTGATTGTGGGATCATGAATCAAATTCCATCAGGTCTTACTGCCAGTGCATGGGTAATTAGCAAGCTCCCACAGCTGGGAATCTCTTCAGTTGACAGAGGATCCAAGTGTGCGGACACCCCATGCAATCCTGTCCCCGGGAGACCACACGTGCTGCAATCTCCCAGCCATGGGGACACCCCACACACCCTCACAGTTGGGAGCTCCCAGGCTTAGGGCTGCACATGGGCTCCCAGCTGGGAGCTCTAATCAGCTGACAGGGCCAGCCATAGGAGCTCTTGGCTACACGTTCAATTAATGGCATGACAGGATGCAGCTACAAAAGTTACCGCATAGATTGTGGAATAACTTTGAGGCTTATTTTTATCATGCCGTTAACTGATTGAACATGTAGCCAGGTGCCCACTTAAAGTGTGATCAACTGATTAATCACGCCTTAGATCTGAGGTGCATACGGGGCCCAAAAAAGGCTATTCATAAATAAATATTGATACATTTTCTAGAAAAGGGAAATGCAACAAATCTTTTTGGACTTCAATAATGCAACTGATGTAGCTTTATATAACAAATTAGCTAAACTGGAGAAAATGGGTATTAGAGTAAGAAATGTAATATGGATGAGGGAATGCTTCAAAAACTATTGCCCAAAGAACTGCTGGAATACAGGAAGGTTGGTAGTGGAGCTTCTCAAGGAATTCCTCAAGATCAACACTTAATCTGGAATGCTATGTACAATTGTGTACAGTACCTCCCATTCAAGCAAAACAAACAAACTGCAGGAGTGAGAGAGAAAGCACAATCAGTATAACCAGGAATAGTGAGAAGTTGGCAAGAGTTACTTGTTTATTTTAGCAAAATGTGGGCTGATTCTTCTCTTTATAAACACATTGGAGGGACACCTGCTTCAGAGAAGACCTAATGAATATGTTAGCAAAAGAATAAACGGGTATATATTGACCATGAATAAATTTAAGCTGCATATTATAAGAAGAAGACTTCTGACCATCAGCAGAGTGAAATTCCAGAACAGTCTCCAATAGGAATTGTTGGTACAAGTAGTATAATGGTGTCAGATGGAGCTTCATCAGTCTTACAGGAATTATGTGACCTGAATTGCCTGATAATAAAAGATTAGACTTTATGATCTAAGACAATGGTTTTCACCTGTAGTCTGAGGACTCTTGGGGTCCGTGGACTGTCGAAAGGGTCCGCGAAAGATGACTATGATCAATCACAAGTATGTGAATACTCACACTTACAAATTCAAAGGGGTATGTATCCCCATTTGAAATTTCCAAAGTGCTCCACACCTCCATGTGAAATTTTTTTTTAGCGGTCCACAAATAAAAAAAGGTTGAAAACCACTGATCTAAGAGGTCCCTTCCAATCCTATATTCCTAACAGACCAGACCCTGCAAGCCTTCTACACAGATAATTCCCACTTGAGTACATGCTGAAGGACTGCAGAAATGGATGACAAGCTAACAGTGTTGGAAATACTTATTACCTGCCTATAGGCCAAGGAAAAAACTGCTAGATTAGATGCAGAATTAAAAAAATACACCATTATAAGACATTAGCTGCTTTGTTTTAATTCTCTTAAGCCTTAGCTCTGTGGTGTCACACACGGACCACAGAACCATTCCAGCCAGCCTGACTGGTAGTCCAGCAGACTAGTGGAAGTTGTGGGGCCTGGCCAGTGGAGCATGGCCTGCTGCACAGTTCAAGGTCCCTGGACCCTGATGGACATGGCCATTGGCAGCAGGAGGTGAGTGAAAGATGTGGAAAAGCAGCCCCCACTTTCCCTACTGCTGTTCACCCCCAAGCTCTATGCTGCCGCCTATACTGCCATCTATCCTGATTCCCTGATCCATGGTGCTTTCCACCAATTTCCCTGTCCTGTACTGCCACCTGAATGTGGACCTGCATCACTGGATGCAGAATCCAGCCCAGAAGGAGCCTATATGGTATGGATCTAGTCCAAGCTGAAAGGACAAAGGAGTCTGATACCCCTGCCTTAGACTGCTTTTAACATATACTAAGATGATCAAGCTATCTCACCTCGCCAGACTTTTAAATGTTAGTAATATTTCAGCCAACAGGTTTATTGCATGTCTCATCCTAGACTAGATTATTCCAATAGCACAAGAAACACAAATTCTGACATTGCTTTTGAAACACTTTGGTACCGCAGCTGAATTCACCGACTGTATCTCTTGGTTATAAGAGTTGATAAACCAGGATTATTCCAACCTACAGATTTCCAACAGTTCATATAAAGTAATTCTGAAAAATGAGGAAGGAATTCATACCAGCAACTGTGGCTCACGGTTTTCATCCACTGGAGAAAGCCCTGTTATTATTTCCAGTAAAACCTGCAAGAAAATCAAAAGAAATAGCTGGAAGACATACAACAGTTGATGCATACCTCAACTGAACCAAAGAAACAGGATTCTTAGTTTATATTATGGTAAATGTTTTTCCTTTTAAACTGGTTTAGTTAGAAACATTGCAAGCTTGTATACAGGCACTCTTAGGACTTGGCTATGTGTATAAGTTGCACTGGATCAAGTCACATTTGTTTAAAAACAAGTTAGACAAAGTAATGTAAACCAATTTGGTTGCATGCTGCCAGCATCAAGACTTCCAGTTTCATACATAACAGGCATTCTTGTGTGCCTCAGATCAGACAGGCAGCTTATTTTCTGACTCCATGCCTGCTCAGAGAGGTCTTCCATTTTCTACCACCTCCTCTTGGTGATGAGAGGAATTGATGTCACTCCTATTTCCCTTCCATTTCCACCTACTTTGTAATCCAGATATTTCAAGTTTTATTTTTACTCCACATAGTGTTGATTCCTCCCTGGACACCACTTCATAGAATTACAGAAAATTAGGGTTGGAAGGGACCTCTGGAGGACATCTAGTCCAACTCTGCTCAAAGCAGGACCGCGTCCAACTAAATTGTCCCAGCCAAAGCTTTGTCTAGCCAGATCTTAAAAACCTCCAAGAATGGAGATTCCACCACCTCTCTGGGTAACCTGTTCCAGTGTTTTACTACTCTTCTAATGAGAACATTTTTCCTAATATCGAACCTAAACTTCCCTTGCTGCAACTTGAGACCGTTACACTTCTTATTCTGTCGTCTGCCACCACTGAGAGCAATCTAGCTCCATCCTCTTTCAAACCCTGCTTCAGGTAGTTGAAAGCTACAATTAAATCCCCTCTCAGTCTTCTCTTGTCTAGAAAAAGTAAGTCCAGTTCCCTCAGCCTCTCCTCAGAAGTCATGTGCTCCAGCTCCCTCACCATTTTCGTTGCCCTCCACTAGACTCTCTCCAATTTGTCCACATCGTTTATGTAGTGGGGAGCCCACAACTGAATTCAGTACTCCAGATGTGACCTCACCAGTGCTGAATAGAAGGAAATCATTGCCTCCCTTGACCCAGTGGCAACACTCCTACCAACCAGTGTGCCATTAGGCTTTTTTGCCACAAGTGCACACTGTTGGTTCATATTCAGCTTTTTCCTCACTGTAACCCCCAGGTCTTTTTTTGCAGAGCTGCTACCCAGCCAGTCAGCCCTCAGCCTGTACTGGTGCATGGGATTATTCTTCTCTAGATGCAAGACTTTGGCACTTGTTTTTGTTGAACCTCATGAGATTTCTTTTGTCCCCATCCTCCAATTTGTCTAGGTCACTCTGAATCCTAGCCCTACCCTCCAGCATATCTAGTACTCCCTACAGCTTGGTGTCATCTGGATACTTGCTGAGGGTGTACTTCCCTCCAAGGCAAGTGATGGGTATTGCCAAAGCAGTCAGGTGCTCTTGTCCTCCCCTTCTCCAAGATGATGGTCACAAGGGAGGGCTCAAAAGTTTTTATGATGCTGAATCTGTCCAGACCTGGATTTACCATTTTCCTAAATTACACTCTGAAAGGATCAGTCTTTTGTTTGCCACTCTATTTACTCTGCTTTAAGGGGAAGCCATGCGAGGGGAGCACCAATGACTATGTTTTACAAGTGCTTGGTATTCTGGTTTGACCTCACTGTTTTCTTCTACAAAGGAGACTTTACAATCCTTGAATTACAGCTGCTTGCAGACTTCAACCCCACCCCACCCCCCAAAAAACCAACAACAGTGCTTTACTTGAAACTCTGGGCACATGCCAAGTCCCACACGTGCCCGGAAGTGGCAGTGTGTTAACTGGAGATGGCGCGCTCAATGTCTGTATAGATTGGGAGCTTTATTGGGGCTTTTATATAATAGCTGATTAAATCAGCTTTAGAATAGCACCAAAAAGCCCCATTGAAGGACCCAATCTATACAGATACTGCACAGCCAGGCTGAAGCAAAAGTAAAGCACTTTTTTTTTTTTAACATCTGTAAGCAGCCCAAGTTTATTAACTGTGGTTTCCAAAGGTTTTTAATAGGTGGGAACAACCTATAGATGCAATTCATCTTAAGGACTGTAAAGCCAGAATCTAAACTAACTAGAACCTACTATGTGATTTTACACTGATCTTTCAGCTCACTTTTCAGCAGAAGGGCCACTGTTACTTGTAAACAAAAATTAGTTTTGATTAACATATTCAAGTATCTTGCAACTCCTTTGTGAAGCAGTTCACTTTAGGCTTGAGAGTATCCTCTTAAGGTCAGCTGTTCCCTGAGGAAAAGCTGACTGTACAAGATAAAATGGTGACAATGCTGGATTTTGTGAACTTGACTCGTTATACTTTTAACATTTATACAAAGGAAGCAAGTACAGCAAGAACTCACCACACCAAAGCTAAAAATATCTGCTTTGGGTGTTATCTCTCCACGCAGAGCTTCAGGTGCCATGTAGGCTGCTGTTCCCACAATTCTATCGGTCATGATAGTTTGTGTGAATTTCACCGATGCCCTTGCAAGTCCAAAGTCAGAAATTTTTGGCACAAATGCCTCATTTAATAAGATATTTGCACTGAAAGACAAAACCAACATTCCTCAGACCAGTTTTCTATTACACTAAACACGTGGTTTAAATATCTATGCATAAAGTGTGCTCATTATTGTGTCTGATGCTTGGAATCTGAAATAGTAACTGAAGGTAATTTACTTTATTTAGCAAAAAAATGGCAAATTAACAACTGATTTACATCAAAATCATTGCACTGTTCAATAAATAATTTAAGAATTGCTTATCAGACACACGGATTCAAGTACAATTTATTTTTCCTGCAAACATGGAAGAGGCCCTAAGTACAGCAATCACTTATCTATGTCAATATGACTTCCCTCCCAGACCAAAATCTGCTGCTGTAAAAACAACCAAATAACCTTCCTCAGGTACCTGAAAACTTGTCTATATACTTCTCAATGTTATTGGGCCAATAAAATATATCAGAAAAATCCTCTTGCATTTTTCTTGAACCATCATAGCTGTAACATCACTCCAACATTACCTCATACATGTATGATATTTTCAGTGGGGTTATAAGTGTTTTTCATTGTGTTTCCGAATATAAATATATGTGGCTTGCAATACATGGAACAATATTAAAGTCACAATCTTTGATACTAAACAATATCACTTCATTTTATAAGCATGATACTGTAGCCGTAAGTGATCCATAGAAACAAATCAAATATACAAACCCTAGTACAAACAAAACCATCTCCCAAGCTCTCAAGCTTATTCTTGGAGCCTTATTAAGCACCACTGAAGCACAACTCTTACAAAAAAGGACTGGATGTCTTAGCCTTAAAGACAGAACAGTTACAAAGACGTATAACATACTGTCACAACAGGCCAGACAACAACCAGAGATTTGTCCACCGATAGGTCTGATTCTGAAGTTCACACCTGACTCCTAAATACAACAATGCATGTAAAGAACAGTAATAAGATTTTTCTGCTAACTGTGCATCAGCTGACCCTGAGAATTTCTCCCAGCCTCTCCCCTCCCCTCCACTGCACTGCATCTGGCTTTCTGTGATCAGACCTGATGAAGAATGCTTGGCATTTGAAAGCTTGTCTAACTTTTCCCAACTACATAGTTGGTCCAATAAAATATATCACTCTAAGAAACATTTGCCTCTTGCATAATTTCTGGACCATCACAGCTACAACATCACTCTTATTCTACTGTAAAGAACAACAATTTCTAAAGTCAGTTTCTTATCAACTGGACAAGACAAGGAGCCCAAAAGAGACCATTATCTGATATGCTGCACAAATATTATTGTCAGACTGTATTAACTTAATTCTTGATGGGATTGTACTCAGGAGACAAGAGCAAAACTAAAAACATCAAGTCAGCAATGCCTTCCTGAACCCACAGAAATGTCTCTATTGCTGTTGATGGTCTCTCTAGTCAACAGCATTTTGCTCCCACTGCAGGAAAGTAAAATCTGAACAAAATCTTGTTAATTTCTCTGTCTCCTACAAACCTCATCAACTCATAGCTGGTAAAAATTAATGTCTTCTTTATTTGTACTGCTAGTACTTGGAAAAAGTATAAGTAGTAGCAGGCTCATGCTTATTTAAGTATTCACTGGCAAAGATTACTCAATACAGAGTCTAAGCAGGAGAGAAAAGAACAGAAGAAAGTAGAGTAATAAGAAAAGTTCTCTCTTACAGGCAAAGGGGAGGGGGAGTACAGCCTGAACAGCTCTCTTCCCCAGTAAGTAGAGTTTCCCAGAGGCATAAGCAGAATGTCAGAGAAAGACACACAGTCAAAACAGCAAGCAGGATTTCAGCTAGGATCCAGAGTCAATATATCTGCAAAGACTCCAAGCTTGATGTGAACTGGATTAAGCTGAAGTGATGGGGAAACAGGAACAGCTCCATGACATTGTCTGACAAATCAACTGATCATGATTCTTTCTAAGATATATGAGATATATGATGCTTGTCCATGAGGAATATAGCTCAGTTATGTTCTGTCCATTTCTTGAAACAACTAGACAGCCTTGTTATTCTGAAAAAACAAAGTTACACAAACACTTAGCTCTAACAACTTCTGCTCCATACAACTCTGTTTGACACATAGCAAGCAGGTTTAAAGCACCACTTCTTTCACCACCTTTGCAGATCCTTAACATATAAACCAAATTAAAGGCAGGCCTTACAAAATTAAGAAGCAAAAAAAGGCCTCAAAGAGAGGAAACTCAGAGGAAACTCTACAAAAGAGGATTTTTATTTGGAAAATCCCTCAAACCTTTAATCAAATCTCCAGTAAGAGTTGGTTTATAGTCAGCAGTTTAGTTCCTTTCTTAATTTTGGGATGATCTAGTGATCACAACAGATATTTGACATGAAAGCCTATACTGATCTGAAGACACCAGTACCTGAGTGTTCTTAGCTGACTACACCCTTGCAGCATAAAGAAAGTTTATTATAATATGTCTCTTGTAGAAGACAACTGTGCACTTGAGTGAAGAGGTGTTTCGGCAGGTCTGGTCTGTCTCACTAAGATTTCATTTGCAGAAGAAAGATGACGTAGACTCTTGGTAAGAGAGACTAGTCAAAATACAGTCGAGTTTGTTTATATAGTGCAAGTTTTATGTCTAAAACTTAATTCAGAAAAATCTGTCTTGTGCACTGAAATCGCCAAAGTGATATTCTGAAAAACCTGAAAGATGTTTTGGGGATGTACTTTATGCACATAAAGCATGCTGAGATTTTCAGATGCAAATCATTAAAAAACAAAAATTGTCTATAAAATGACTGAAACAAATGCATTTTAAATTAAGATAAGCAGGCCTGATAAAGGAAAAAGGAGAAAAATTCTTCCTAAGAATTGCATCAAAATGGTCTCAGAAGCAAGGAAACCCATCAAAGAAATTTCAGAAAATCTTTGTATCTTCAAGTCTATTCCATTATCTTCTCTGTAAAATGCATTTAATAGGAAAATATGTAGACTTTGGGTGCCTATACACAAGTGCTGAGGCTGCTCTGATGCACTGGAATTCCAGCGTGTCGGAGCAGACTTGATTAATCAAGTCAGCTGGAGTGTGGCAATTGCTGTGCCCAGCAGTTGCCTAGGTCTTGTGTATCAGTGTCCCTGTGCTTAAAAATGGCTGTGTAGGAGCTTGAACTAAGGCTCATATGAACCCCATATGAGCTCATATGAGCCTTAGTTCAAGTGCCCCGCTGCCATTTTTAAGCATGGGGATGCTGATACAGAAGATGTGATGGCACTTTGATTAGAGTAGCACTTGAAACTGCTCTAAATAATGCACCACCTTCCCCCACACCCAGACCATGTGTAGAAGTGCCCATTGAGATTAAGTATTGTACCTTTTAACATCCCTGTGAATATGATTGTTTTCATGCAAAAAGTTGATGCCATTTGCTGTACCGTGAGAAATTTTGCATCTTGTACTCCAGGGAATTGGTGCTGTGTCATCCTTAAATGAGAAAAGTAAAAGTACAAAGTATGTTCAGTTAATAAAGTGGGCTTCTATTGATGGATTGATGGAGATGGATCCTTTTTTGGTGTGTTCCTTTATTCCTTACCTATTATATCAATTTCTCTTCTCCACCAAGAAACCATTTACTTGTACATAAAAGAGCATTTATCTGCAAGGGGAAGTCTGAGCTATAATTAGAAGATGGGTGATAGAAGTCCTTCTACTGCTGCTTAACTCCTTAAATGTTCAAAAGTCACCTCATACCAAAACTATAGGTATCGTCTAGACTTTTCAAAAGAACTGAAGTTGCCTACCTCATGAAAATAAAAAAGCAAAGACCTTAACTGTTAGTGTTCATGGGGCTTGTCTCCTCTTGGATCACAAAAAGGAAGGTTTTAAGAAACTGGAGCTTCTAAATGCAGGAATCAGTAACTGAGGTATGAAGACTTAATTAAGAGAAAGCCTACCTCTGCAATTTCCAACACTGATGTTCTTCCAAAAAAACAAACAAAACCCACACATAAAAATATTGTTTCTCTCACTTGTACATCTATCATCATTCCACTTGAGACTAATTCATTTCTGCACTAAAGGGATAGAAGACATTTTGGATTTTAACCACCTTTTGCTACTCAGCAATTCTATATCACAAAAAATTATGTCCAGAAAGTTGGTTTTGATCCTGAGCTCCTTAAAGCACACAGTTTGGCAATAGATGATCAGAAAAAAATAATATTATTCTAAGTGACCAGTAGGAGATGGGATAACTAAGACCTGACTTTCAATTGAGACAAACTCAATTGTATATATTTAAAGTGACAATCCTGTATTTTGTCATTTTTCTTGCATAAACTTCCAAAAAGTTTAGTACTGACATTTCTACAGCTTTCGGTAAGACTTTTACTACATAACACATATCTGAATCTTTACTTGTGCAGCAGTATATGGATTTGTCAGGTTTATTTTTATTTCCCCATTTTATATTTAAGACTTGCATTACCCCGTTACAAACTGTGCTCTGTATTGATTTTTGACCATATAACAACAGACAGCAAAACTGCAAAAATCTACAGAATCAACATCATATCTACTTTACCTGAAGCAAACTGTGCTAGTCAAACAGGCTTTATCAACATGAGTTGAAGCTAATGCTCCTTCATTAAAGGCTACAGACCAGGGGAGAACAAAATACAGTCCACAGCAGATTCCATTTCCCAGAAGACCTGGTGGGGCTGCCACTGCCAGACCCAACCCTGCTGCCCAGGCACTCCAACCCATCCACCCCACACCCACTGCAAGGGGCAGGACCCATGCAGACAGGGCAGAGAGCCAGGTGGCTGGGATGGGGCCGCAGCTGGGAGTCGGATGGCAGGGAGACCCCAGGATCTTGGGGCAGGAACAGCATGGGTCTAGAGCTGGAGCCCTGGTTCTGCGGACGGGTGTGCAGGGAGTGCGTTGCAGCTCTGCCCCAGCCCCCAGCTGTCACGGCCCTGCAGTCCCAGGGTCTCCATGAAGACTGGCTGGGAGCCACATGGGCAAAGTGTGTGGCTGGGTGGGAAGCTGCCTGGGCCAGGGCCACGATGTAGTGACAGCACAGGGCTGGGGCCCAGTGCAGAGCCGTGATCAGCTCCCTGCACAACCCTGCCCATGGAACTCATGCCTGTTGCAGGTGTCTGCGGGCAGCAGATCATGGCTCTGCTCTGCCCCTATGCTGTCACTGCCCTAAGATCCCAGGGCAACCCTGGCTCTACCCATCCATCTCATTCCCAGTTGTGGCCCCATGCCAGCCACCTAGTTACGTGCCCTGCCTGTGCAGGTTCTGCCCCTGGTGGTAGATGCAGAGCAAATGGGCCAGGGTGCCTGGACAGCAGGGCTGGGTCTGGCAGTGCTAGCACCAGTACTGCTGGTGCTGCCAGGAAAAGGAGTCTGGCCACAGGCCAGATCTGCCATTTTGCCCACCCCTGGTATAGACAGATGAACAAGTTATACCACGGGAATGTGAAATGGAAGGGAGAAGCAGCACAACATTTACCAACTCCTATATCTGTTCTGTAGCATGCTTTGTGTGGAGCAGCTGGGGGGCAGGGGAAGCAACAATTAATAAGTTCAACAGAGGTATGCCATCCCACTTCACCTTCTCCTAAGCAGTGGTAAAATCTGGACACACAACACAGTAACTGCGGACTTGCTAATGGATTGTAAGGGTCTCCCACCTCCATCTTTGACCCAGTATGATTTGTTTGTCCATACCTATAGGTTTTTTCCATTTGGTTCATAATATTTAAGAGCGGGGACATTTATTTTCTCCAACACCTCTCACTTGTTGAGCTGTGCAGGGAAAACTGACATGAAGTCCCCCTCCTTTCTCCAGTTCAAGCCACTCTTAGCTTTACATGGAAAAGTGAACGACACAAGCAAGTGCTCAAGTCTCAAAGAGAACCAGTTCAATCATACAATTCTCCAGAACCACAAACTAAATAAACGTGTTCTCCCATGCACTCACTTGGGCTCTAATAAATGACTGAAGATATCTTCTGAGCATAATAGAAAGACATCTGTTCTCCTCTTTCCTAAGAGGGTCTGAGCCATCCTGTCTATCCTTCAGTCAACCACTGCTTTACTTAGCTCCCTCCTTCCTTCTGATGATGCCTGATTTTGCAAGGAAAATAAGCAACAGATTTGCATACTCTGCCAAAAAAGCAGCCTAGTCTACAAACAGACCTGTACCAATTCAGTTTAAAAAAGTGCAAGCTTGGGCAGAGGCACTCTTAGGGCATGTCTAAATAGCCAAGTTACACTGGTTTAAGTCCACTTGTTTAAGTGCCAGCTCAGCAGCAGCAGCAGCAGCGGTGGAAGTCTGGGCAGACAGGTTAACCCTTCTCTGTCTGCTCCCTAGGGACAGACAACAGGCAGCCACAAGTAAATGGGGGGGGAGGAGCGCTGGGGCAGTAGACGGCAGGAGGGAACCTTGAGGGGCATGGGGGGAGCCCTGGGGGCAGAGGACGGGTGGGGGGGAAACCTGGAGTGGGGGTGGAGGGATTCTTACCTTTCAGTCCTCCAAGCCTTTGCTGGCCTGAACTTGTGACTGCCCCAGACTTGAGCTAACACTAACACTGATCAACATATGTGCAGCTCAGTGCACATATAACGAGGCCCTAGATTGTCTGCTTACTGACTACAATTGGTTAACTAAGTCAGTTTAAAGACACTTACTTAAAACTAATGCAAGTCTTCTAGTAGACTACACTGGAAATTGCAGTCCTAGTAGCAATGTCACAATTACCTCACCTATTTCAGATCTACCTGTAAGGTCTGTTTAAAAATTTGATACTAGTTCTTTGATAATTATTTCACAAGATAGATGCAAAGAAAAGCAGTTCCAGTTAACCAGATCAGAAAAATGCAGATCTATTTTTAGTTCATTGTTTAGGAGTTTATTAATTTATCTTTGATGGTTATTTTATTAATAAATCACTACTGTTTTTGAGTCTTCTAATGTGAAGGTACTACACCAGGGATGTCCAACTGGTGGCCCATGGGCTATATGTGGCCTAGGGACATAAATATAATTAAAAAAATATTCGTTTAGCCTCCTCTAATTCTGTTGGTTAAACAATTAACCAGCAACACAGAAGCTCCCACATAGCTCCCAGGGCCTTTGACTGGGATGGGGGGGAGGGAGGAAGGAGAGGAGGCAAGCCAAGCACAGCCAGACCACACAGCTCAGGTGCAGCCCTGCCCTGGGAGGGATTGAGCACCTGTAATGAGCAGCTAATTGCTTAACTGATGAGTCATTAGGCTGCTCCTTGTTTTCCTGTAGCTATGGGTATTAGTCCCCCTTCCCCTTCCCCCTCCTCTCCTTCTTACTCCTCTCTCCCTGCCCTGCTGCCTTCTGATTCCTGCTGTGGCACTATGCAGCTTCCCTTCCCCCACTTCCTTGCCAGACTGTGCTGGCCCCAAGCTAAAGAATAACCAGAAAACTAATTGGTTATCACTGCACTTATCAATTAAACTATTAAGTAGGGGCGCATCAATAAGAGATTTTGGGGGTCAATACCAATAGCCTATTTTTAAGGAGACTGATACCAATCAGATTTCTGATACAGCTGCATGCAGCTGGTAAGTCTGTTGTAGTGGAAGGGGAAGGGGGAGGGAAGGGGCGTGGTGAGGGGGCCAGATCAAGGCTCCTGCATTGGGGAGAAGTGGAGCTGGGGCTGGGGCTAATGCCGCCCAGCTGGGGTGGGGCAGGACATAGCTGCCACACGTCCAGGGGACACTGGGTGGGGAGCAGGGTGCATGCACCCTGGGAGGGTTTGGGGTGGCATGTTCCCTGAGATTGGCATGGGGCAAGGCAGACTGTAGCTGCAGGCTAGGGTGGTGCCAGGCTCTTCCCAGTGAGGGCTGGGCCGGGCTGTGTTTGGGGCAGGCAGTGGTGGCACAGGGAGGAGGGTTATGGGGGGGCCTGCAGCCACACCAAATTTTGCCCCCCCTGTAGCCCACCCTCCCAATGCTGCTGCTTGCAGCAGCAGTCCACCGCGCCCTGCCCCGCGCAGACTGGGGGCATGTACCCCACTGTACCCTAACCCCGTATCCCTTAGACAAGCCGTGGTTCTGTCCAGTGCCCTGTCCCACCCCAGCTGGGCAGCGCCTGCCCCATTCCCCACCTCACCGTGGGGGGGAATTTTTTGCCCCCCCAGGCCCTTTCCCCTTCTACCACAACAGATTTACCAGCTGCACACAGCTCTCCAAGCTACTAGGCTGTGGTGTAGCTGTGCACATGCACAGGCATTTATCAGCCAAATTACTGACCACGAGAGGTCGATTTCTGATACAATCTTTTTTTTTTTTTTTTTTTTACATCGGCACTGATCTGATATTGGTCTGATGTACTGGTGCACCTCTACTATTAATTGTTTAAGCTTTCACATCCCTAATGTGGTCCATGAAGGGTTAGCATGCAGACTGTGGGCTCCTGCCCATCTACCACTGGCACCATTGCTCTGGCTACCATGTTCTCCCTGTACCTCCTCCAGTTTTTGCTTCCTGACACTGCCCTTGGGGATGGGGTAGTGCAATGTACTGGGAAGGGCTTCAGGGAGGGGTCCATGTGGTGCCAGGGGAGGGGAAAAAACAGGCTCCTTGCCCTGCCCAGGTGGCACATGCAGTAGGAGAAACTGGGCTGCTTATATGGCAACAGTAGGGCCTGCCTGCCTTAGCAGCACAGCATGTAGTAATGATGAAGCCAGGCTAGCTACCCACGCTGTGTGCATGATGGGAGGGCTGGGCTGCCTGTACATCAATGTAGCAAGGTGCTTGCAGGTCCTGCAGTGTGCAGCAGCCTGGTGTCGTGCAATCTGCATGGCATGCAGCACCTCCACCAGTCACAAGCTGGACAGCCCCATACTACACTATAGTAAGGATGAAGGTATGCTTATATAGTGCAAAACTGAATCCTCAAAACCCATGAAGTAAGAAATATTTCTTGCCTTGTACAAACTGTAAATTAGATCTGTAAATAAAACTGACTTTTCTAACTCAACTCACCTCACATTTCTTCTCATGTGTACAGGGTACACCTGGTCAAAAGGTGATGTTATTTATTAGTTACTAAAAACTCAAGAATACAAGCTGAGGCATAAAACAAAAAGACAAAAATTACTTATAACATTGCAATTTCTATATTGGCTAATCAAACAGTAGAAGAAGTTTTGTTTTTTCACAGAGTTTCTGTAACGGACTTCAACTTTCTGGGAGTTATGATAGATGTCACAATGGCATTTCCTAGTACAGTTAAGAAAGACTTACTTTTTGTGTGCCTGACAAAAATGGTTACATTGAATGTGAGTGTGAAGGAAGCAACTTAGTGTGAAAGGAGAACACTGATTCCTCCAAAAATGATGCAGTATTTTAAAAAGCAACATAGAGCACTTTTACCTGAAGATAAGAGTCACAAGATTTTAAACATTTCAGAAAACTGGTCTCTCTGTGAAACTCTAGTCACAGAGAAAAAAAGTTTATACCAATTAACTGATGTTTACAGAGAATCTATATAATAATAGAGTAGCACAAATTTGACCACTTCAAATCCATTATACTGAGGAAAAGGAAATACACTATTGTCACTGAAAAAGTTAAAAGATAAAGGCAGAAGAGAGTACAGATTTCACTTACTAGACAAGCTAATCTGTCAAGCAGTGAACCATTGGACATGAATTCATAAACAAGACACGGTTGATCACCATCACTTGAGAAGCCCAGCAGTTCTACCAGGTTTTCATGATGACACCTGTGGGCAACAAAAAATATTTAGAAATATACAGCAGATTCAACATTTAGAAAATAAAGTTTAGTCTCAAATATTACAGGCTCGGGGGCCAGTTCAATTTTGCAGAATTAAGATAATTCAGAAATCTTTATAAGGTTTTTATCTTAAAAGCCATCACATGAAACTATCCCATAATTAAATTGATATTTATATTTTTAAAAATGAATACTGGAAGAGGGCCAACATGGTGCCTATCTACAAGAAAGGAAGGAAGGAAGATCCAGGGAATTACTGGCCAATCATTTTGACCTCAATTCCTGGAAAAATCCTGGAAAAAATTATCGAAGAATCCATTAGCAATAGGTTAATGGAAGGCAGCCTTCTAATAGATGGCCAACATGGCTTTGTTCCAGGTAGGTCATGTCTGACCAACCTCGCTTCCTTCTACAATCAGGTAACACACCGCCTGGAAAATGGAGATGAGATTGACATCATTTACTTGGATTTCAAAAAAGCCTTTGACTTGGGTCTCCCACAACATGCTCATGGTAAAACTGGGGAATTGCAGCCTCAATAACCCAATGGTCTGATGGCTAGGAAACTAGCTCTGAGGCAGGACCCAGGGAGTAATAATAGATGAAACTGAGTCAACACGGCACTTGGTGACCAACGGCATCCCTCAGGGTTCAGTACTTGTACTTTTTAACATTTTCCTTAATGACTGGATTTGGGTGTTAAAAGCGGACTGGCAAAGTTCGCAGATGACACCAAATTATGGGGGACTGTGGTCACGATAGAGGATAGGTTGGGGATAAAGGCTGACCTGGACAGGCTCATCAGGTAAGCAGATCAAAACTTGATGAAGTTCAATACCAAGAAGTGTAAGTTGCTCCATCTGGGGAGAAACAATTTGCAACATGCTTACAGGCTCAGCAGTGCTACACTTACTAGCACCACAACCAAAAGGGACCTGGGGGTCTTGACAGACCACAGAATGAACATGAGCCATCAATGCAATGCCCTAGCTGGCAAAGCAAACAAAACACTGGCATGCATCTATCGATGCATCTCAAACAAGACTAAGGATGTCATCCTCCCGCTTTATTTGTCCTTGGTGAGGCCACAACTGGAGTACTGCATCCAGTTCTGGGCACCACACTTCAGGAAAGATGCGGAGAGGCTTGAGAGAGTCCAAAGGAGGGCTATGTGTATGGTCAGAGGTATGGAGAGTAGAAGGCCATATGATGAGAAGCTGAGAGACTAGGGTCTGTTCAGCTTGAAAAAGAGAAAAATCACAGGGGACTTGGTGGCATCCTATAGTTATACAAGGGACCCACATCAGGGACAGGGTGCATGTCTGTTTACCAGCGCTCCCCAGGGGAAGACTACGTTTAATGGTCATAAATTGCTAAAAGACCACTTTAGATTAGACGTAAGGAAAAACTTCTTTACAACTCAAGTGTCCAGAGTCTGAAATAGACTCCCTGCAAAGTGGTACAATCACCTACTCTGGATATCTTTAAAAAACCTCTGGAAGCTCACCTTGCTGGGGTCATCTGAACCCAGCAGTCTTTCCTGCCCAAACGCAGGGGGCTGGACCTGATGATCTTGAGAGATCTCTTCCAGCCCCTAACGTCTATGAATCTACTTCTCCAAACCCAAAGCAAAGACATTCTGAAAGATGCATGCTAGCAAACATATTAACTCTGGCTACTTCAATACAGTCTAGATTCAAATCAGTGCCAGAAGTTACACAGCATAGTACTTACTTTGCTAATGTTTTTATTTCTTGATCAAACTGCTGTTTCAAATCTTGAATACTAACATCAACCATCTACAATGAAAAATAATTATTCTCCATTAATTTTTGTGGACAATGCTAAGTACAACATAGGCTTACTGCAGATGTGCATAAGGGATTGTAAACAATGGATCACGGGTCACCGTTTCTGTAAACAATAAAAACTGGTTTGAAACAATGTGGCTGCAACACAGTACAAACCATATAAACTACGGAAGGAATAGGAGTATCATAACATATTTTTACTGATTCATTTTGGGTCTGCTGATCCACAAAAACAGCGCCATGCTGATTTATATTCAGTTAGTTATTCTTAAATATACTGCACACACACAAACATCCAACTAATTACATTCTGAAGGAACTGATGTAATGAGCAAACTCTTAGGGTTGTGTGAAGCTTTGGGTGCTGATTCAATTCAGAGGAGATTCGGCCTGATTTGGAGGCCGAAACTCTGAATCCAGTTTGAATCAGAGGACCAAGTAAAAGGTCCAAATTGATTCAAATCTCTCTGAATCTTTGATTCAGAGAGCTTTGATGATTCGGGCAGTTCCCAGGGGCTGCAGCAGGGAGCTGCAGCTGGACTCGGAGCCGGTAAGTAGGGGGTGGAGGGGGTGCTGGGTGTGGGAAGGGGACCATGGGGGGGAACCCAGCCAGGCCCCATCCCCTGCCTGCTCCCCCAGCCCACCCCTGATCCCCACCCACTCCCCCCCAGCCCACCCATGGCTGCCCTGCCTGCCCCTTCCTGGCCCTTTAAAAAAAAGCCCCACCTACCAGGTGCTGCCCAGCAGGGGGGCGATCCCTACTTCCCCCCCACTGCCCCATGCCATGTGGGGGACTCTGCCATGACCGCCCCACCCCTCCTTTCCTTGCTCCCCCAGCCCCCCTGGGCCCAGATCTGGCCCTTTAAGGAAAAAAAAAAAAAAATGAAAAACCCTGGGACTCTCTGCTCCTGCAGTGACCTTGGGGCTTCTGGAGACTCACGGAAGAGCCCCCACAACATGGTGCAAGACAACGGGGATTGCCCCCCACTGAGCAGGAAGTGGTGAGTGAAGGGTTTTTCTCAATTTTTTTTTTTCTTAAAGGGCCAGAGCTAGGGCAGGTGGGGCAGCCATGGGGAGGGCTGGGACAGTGGTGGGAAAGTCAGGGGGCTCGTGCAGAGCCTCCCATGCAGCATGGGGCACTGAGGGGTAGTGGGGATTGCCCGGCAGCACCTGGCAAGCTGGGGCTTTTTTTTCTTCCCCACCCCCCAAGCGCCGGGAGCTGAGGCAGGGCAGCCATTGCCAGGCTGGGAGAGCGGACAGGGGATGGGCCTGGGTGATTTGGATATTCAATAGCAGACATATTTCCGAATTGGGTTTGGCCGAATCAATTCAGGACAGTGATTCGAATCACCAAATCGAATCACTATCCCCTGAATCAGCTGAATCCAAAGCAAATGCTAGCTGCTGGTAGTAGATGGGTCCTTCTCAAGCTGGAAGGACGTGGGCAGTGGGGTTCCGCAGGGCTCGGTCCTTGGGCCCGCACTGTTCAACATCTTCATCAGCAATTTGCATGAGGGGGTAAAAAGCACCCTGTTCAAATTTGCTGATGACACTAAGATGTGGGGGGACGTGGGTACATTGGAAGGATGCAACAGGCTACAATCAGACCTCGACAGGTTACAAGGGTGGGCGGACGAGAATAGGATGGGTTTCAACACAGACAAGTGCAAGGTGATGCACCTCAGGAGGAACAACCGGCACCATACCTACAGGTTGGGGAACTCCCCTCTTATCAGCACGGAGGTGGAAAGGGATCTGGGGGTCATCATTGACTCCAAGATGAACATGGACCGGCAGTGTGGAGAGGCAGTCAGGAAGGCCAACCGTACCTTGTCATGCATCCACAGATGCATCTCAAGCAGGTCCAAGGAGGTGATCCTCCCCCTCTATGCAGCACTAGTCAGGCCGCAGCTGGAGTACTGCGTCCAATTCTGGGCGCCGCACTTCAAGAGGGATGTCAACAGCATGGAGAGGGTTTAGAGGAGGGCCACTCGTATGATCGGGGGCAACAGGGCAGGCCCTATGAGGACAGGCTGAGGGACCTGAACCTGTTCAGCCTCCAAAATAGAAGTCTGAGGGAGGATCTTGTGGCCCATTATAAACTAGTCAGGGGGGATCAGCAGGCATTGGGGAAGTCACTGTTTCCCCGAGCACCGCCAGGAGTGACCAGGAATAACGGTCACAAGCTGGCAGAGGGTAGATTTAGGTTAGATATCAGGAGGTGCTACTTCACAGTCAGGGTGGCTAGGGTCTGGAACCAGCTTCCAAGAGAAGTGGTGCAGGCTCCTACCCTGGGGGTGTTTAAGAGGAGGTTAGATGAACACCTTGCTGGGGTCATTTGACCCCAGTATTCCTTCCTGCCATGGCAGGGAGTCGGACTAGATGATCTGCTCAGGTCCCTTCTAACCCTACAAACTATGAAACTATGCTTTGCACAGGCCTACAAACTCTACAATACTATACTCAACATATTATCTGCAAGGGAGTTTCCTATCTGTATGTGTCACAGCCTATTCAAAAGATTGTTTCTTCTTATATTTTTGATGAAGACAAGACTAGGAACCAAAAGAGCTGGGCCAAAATTAATAATAATAATTAAAAAATAGTAGCCTGAAGTTTGGCTCCTAAATTCATATTTAAGCAACCAAGTTAAACTCCTGTTGAAGTCAGTGAGGTTACTGAAAGCTCAGCACTTCTGAAGGTGCAAGTCCTTATTTAGGGGCATATTTGAAAATATTGATACTGGATCCTATTCTGCGATCTGTCACAAATTTCATCTGTGTCCCTGACCAAAAATCTCTGAGATTCACCTTTCATAGTTTCTAGGGTCGGAAAGGACCTGAGTAGATCATCTAGTCCGACCTCCTGCCATGGCAGGAAATAATACTGGGGTCAAATGACCCCAGCAAGATGTTCATCCAACCTCCTCTTAAAAACCGCCAAAACAGGAGCCAGCACCACTTCTCTTGGAAGTCGGTTCCAGATCCTAGCCGCCCTGACCGTGCAGTAGCGCTTCCTGATATCTAACCTAAACCTGCCCTCTGCCAGCTTGTGACCATTATTCCTGGTCACTCCTGGCAGTGCACAGGGGAATAGTGACTCCCCCAATGCCTGCTGATCCCCCCTGACTAGTTTATAACAGGCCACTAGATCCCCCCTCAGCCTTCTCTTTTGGAGGCTGAACAGGTTCAGGTCCCGTAGCCTCTCCTCATAGGGCCTGCCCTGCTGTCCCCTGATCATGCAAGTGGCCCTCCTCTGGACCCTCTCCATGCTGTCCACATCCCTCTTGAAGTGCGGTGCCCAGAACTGGATGCAGTACTCCAACTGCGGCCTGACCAGTGCCGCATAGAGGGGGAGGATCACCTCTTTGGACCTGCTCGAGATGCATCTGTGGATGCATGACAAGGTACGGTTGGCCTTCCTGACTGCCTCCCCACACTGCCAGCCTATGTTCATCTTGGAGTCAATGATGACTCCAAGATCCTTTTCCGCCTCTGTGCTGACAAGAGGGGAGTTCCCCAACCTGTAGGTATGGTGCTGGTTGTTCCTCCCCAGGTGCATCACTTTGCACTTGTCTGTGTTGAATCCCATCCTATTCTCATCTGCCCACCCCTGTAACCTGTCTAGGTCTGATTGTAGCCTATTCCTTCCTTCTAGTGTGCCCACATCCCCCCACATCTTAGTGTCATCAGCAAATTTGAACAGGGTGCTTTTTACCCCCTTGTCTAAGTCACTGATGAAGATGTTAAACAGTGCAGGCCCGAGGACCGAGCTCTGCGGAACCCCACTGCCCACGTCCTTCCAGCTTGAGAAGGACCCATCCACTACCACCCTCTGGGTGCGGCCCTCCAGCCAGTTGGCGACCATTTGACTGTGTAGGTGTCGACACCACAGTCCCCCAGTTTCTTAATGAGAACGGGGTGAGAGACAGTGTCGAAAGCCTTCCGGAAGTCCAGGAAGACTATGTGCACTGCTACCCCTGCATCTAATGATCTGGTAATCTGATTGTAGAAGGCCACCAGGTTGGTCTGACAGGACCTGCCACTGATGAACCCGTGTTGGTTGCCCCTAAGCATGCAGTCCCCTGCTGGCCCCTCCTGGATGTGTGCCAGCATAATTTTCTCGAACAGCTTGCCTAGGATCGAGGTAAGACTAACTGGCCTATAGTTTCCTGGGTCCTCCTTCCTCCCTTTCTTGAAGATGGGAACCACGTTGGCCCTCTTCCAGTCCTCCGGCACCACACTAGAGCACCACAAGTGCTCATAAAGCTGTGCCAGGGGTCCTGTAATGACTGTGGCCAATTCCTTTAGAATTCTAGGCTGGAGATCGTCCAGGCCGGCTGACCCGAATACGTCCAGCCCCTCCAGAAGCTCCCTAACTAGTTCCTCGCTAACCTTTGGCCCAAGTGTGCCTCCCCTGGGGCCCGCGGGGGGCCCAGCAGGGAGGTGGCTGTTCTGGTCCCTATTTAGGAAGACAGAGGCAAAGAAATCGTTAAACATGTTAGGTTTGTCATCTGGTGTGACGACCAAATTTCCCAATGCGGCCTGCAAGGGCCCCATGTTACCCGGGGCCTTCTTTTTGCCCCCTATGTATTTAAAAAAGGACTTCTTATTGTCCTTAATCTGGGACGCTAGTCCTAATTCCATCTCTGCCTTGGCCTTCCTAACTGCCCCCCTACATCTCCCGAGCGACTGCAGAATAGTCATCCCTGGTGATGACCCCTTCTTTTCATTGGGTATACGCCTCCTTTTTAGCAAGGAGACATTCCCAGATGCTTTTGGTGAGCCATGGAGGCTTGTGTGCTCTCCTGCTCCCTTTGATCCTCATTGGGATTACCTTCCTTTGGGCTTGGAGGATCGCCTCCTTAAGGAGCGACCACTGTCCTTGGACATCTGGCTCCCCTCCCCTCTGGGACCTCAGCACATCCCCAACTATCCTCCTTAGCTCGTTGAAGTTTGCCCTCCTGAAATCTAGGGCTGCTGCCTTACTGCATGCCTTTGCCGCCTTGCACTGGATGGTAAATTACAGCAGGCGATGATGGCTGTTGCCCAGGTGGTCGAGCACCCGCAGCCACCTCACCAGGTCATCATCACCCGTGGCCAGCACTAGGTCCAACAAGGCGTCCCCCCGGTGGGGCTGTGCACCTCCTGGGTTAGATGGAGGTCCTGCACTCTGTCTAAGAACCTTTGCTGTGTATAAATTGTGATCGACTATTTTTTACCATTTATGGGGTCATATGATAGTTGATTCTATAATAAATCAGGCTTCACATAAAGAGATGGGGTGGGGAATATTTTTGAAGACGTGTTTAAATTAAAAGCTGTTATAGCTATATTTGAGATAACTGATAGGTTCCATCACTGTATTTTTAAAAAGACTGTCAAGTGCCCTTGATATTTATATTGGCATCCTCTTAGTAGAAAGCAGTCTAAATCAAAGGACATCTGAAGAATTTATATAATACTTACTATGACAAGATATAGGAATTAAAGCATCATTAATACTGAGCTCAAATAAAAACAAAGGAAATGATGGAACAATTTTACATAATTATTTATATGAATCATAAAAATGCAAATTACTTAAATTAGTATATGTGTTTAAAACCATTCAAATTATTATTAATATTTATGATTTAGATAATTATAAGTTTTGTGTACTATAAATATTGATGTCTTTAGCCTGACCTGAAAAATGGAGACCACTTTCTTATATTTGCAAAGGTGGGTGGAGAGAAGAGGGAGACTCCATTTCTGTTAAAAGTGTTGATTAACAAAATCTTTCCTCAAGAGCCCATGAAGGACTCCATATAACCTAACCAAACCTAGTTGGTGGCTGGTTACATGCAACCTTGTAAGAATAAAATTCTTCCAATGCTTCTGGCTGTACAATTGCATACTTTTCATTGCTGCTATATAGCATTTCCAAGAACAAGGGGAATACTAACTGAACCTATTTGGGAATTTCGTTACGGAACAGTCTTTTTTTCTTTTAGGTTATGCAGAATTCCCTAAACATACATCTTAAATTGTCATATCCCTCTCAACCAGATATACTGTCAAACTCCTTGGATAAAAAAAATCCCCCAAAAACAGAGCTTCGGAAATGTAATAAGGTTCAAGAAGGACACCCTTTTCACTTAAGTTTTACTCTATGTTAGTAAACTGTGAATTGAGGGCTTGGCTCTGTCATTTCTCTAACCACAGGTCCCATTAAATTAAATGGGACAACACTGGTTAGATGGAACAGTGACTGTGCCTTGGCTAAAGGTTAAGTAATGTGAATGATGCACCCAGTTCTGGCGTTTAAACCTCAACATGGGATCTTTTATTCATAATTATAAAGATACTGAAAAACAAGTGTACAATTAAAGGATTTTCTTTTTACTTCCAACTTAAGCTATATCCTCCCAAAAGATAGTGTAATTAATGTTTGTCATTCACGGTATTCCTCCATCAATGTATTTATTATTTTTACACACCACATGTAGATAGACCTGTGTTTTTAAAATTAAGTGAAAAAGTTTATTTCCTTAGTAATCCTATCCTCTCATAATTTTCTGTTTTAAAGCAGGGATGTCCAACTAGCAGTCCAAAGGGGTTGCCTACAAGTGTTTGTATCTGGCCCCTGGTGTCCTATTTAGCTGCTGTACTCCCTATTGCGCCAAAAGCAACAGCCACTTGGGGGGCTATGCCTCCCTTCTCCAGATCCAGCTTCCTGCCCCCTTCCCAGTACACCATGGGGAGCACAGGGTGAGTCTGTGACCCTGTGGGTGTGCGGTGCAGTGGCAAGAAGCTGGGGACGGTATGCCCATGCAGCTGTGGTGGTGGTGGGGGGGGGGGAGCGCCTGCATGAGCACATAGTGCAGTGGTAGGGGTGTCTATGGTTTGCCATGGTACGGTCCACATGACATGCAGCCCTCGCTAGTGTGTGCGCAGTCTCCTGCCACTTGGATGTTGAACAGTCCTATTTAACAATAACATTATATCATAGTGTTACTACTCACTTACACAGTGAGTATAGCTTACATGGTCACTGTTCCAAATCATTGTCAGAACAAAGGTGACGAATATAACATGTTCTGAGATTTTCCAAATACATTAATATACTGGAATTTTTATATCCAACCATAAGATCACAAATTTAACTGGTATAAAACTACGGAGACTACCAATTCTCAGGCTTTGGAAATTTCAGGCTACACCAGTTGGGGCCAGAAAAAAATTCATTCCCACCAGTGGCATAAGTGCCAACAGGTGACTTCCAGTAATGTGGCAAAATAGCAGTGCTTTTTAAAAAAACCTTAATCTTAGAATTAATTCTTGACTATTTACATTTTAAGTAATGTCACATTCTGAAACATATATATTCACCTATAAAAATGGGAGAATGGATTCAATTAATAATAAGAGACTGATGATAGTGATAAAACTTCAAGAAACTTACAGCAGCAAGCTTTTTCACTGCCACAGTTCTTCCATTGATGCAGCCTTTGAACACAACTCCAAAGCCACCCTCTCCTAGTTTGTTACCTCCAGCTGATTCAGGTCGCTCATCAAAGTTATTTGTAATACTTTCCAACTCATGAAAACAAAACCCGAGGAAATCTGAAATAAATATTTGCAACTTTAGATGAAGCTTGCATTTTTATCTTACATGAATGGTGCATCTTCCTGCCTTGGCTTTACTGTTGTACAAATACTAGCTTTCTGAATTCTTAATTCTGAAGTCATTATGAATTTTAAGACAGAATTGTTCCTGTTTATTAAAAGTTGCCAGAAGAAAGACAAGCAAAAAAGTAAACTTTTGTTCATGAGTAGTGGCTGTTTTGACTGCAAGTATTTTAAAATTCTGTAGTAATTGGTTTCTGCCACGCAAAGTGCATCATAAAGAACAGGCCACCAAAAGCTGCTGCAAAACAGCCAACCATTAGCATCAGCACCAATACATTGTGCATAAGAATTAGAAGCTTCTGTATCCACTATACCATCTCAGTGGCCTCCCAGGTGTCAACATGGAGTGCTGACAGTTTGATTACCAGAAGCCACAATCCCTTCTCCAGGCAAAACAGGAAGTAGGATAGGGGACTTCTTAAAAGGATGCGCAGAAGTGACCTTTTGGCTGTTATAATACAGTCTTCTTATTTTACAAGGGGTGGAAGCCAACAATTGAAGTTGCATTTAATTCTACCAAACTGAAAGCAGACCTGTGCCACTGAGCTCTGGGCTGTTGTTCTCTTGATATAAGCAGGAAGAAGCTGAAGGTTGCTGCTCACTATCCTGAGCTAAAACAGGCTTTACAGTTGTGACTTGTTTTTCCTCCACTGGCACTTGCTTCCCACATAGAGGCATAGTTTCTTGTGAAGAAAAAGGTATTGTCATTTTCCAGGTAATGTCATTTGCCACCTGAACATCATCTGTAAACAGAATTTAAAAATGTGACAAGACTAAGTTATGTAACATCAAAAATTAGTGCAGGTTGTTAGATAAGCAAATTTCAATTAAATACATCATGTTCTACAAGAATGTTTAAAAATTAGAGATACACTAAATAACACTTAGAAGATCCTAAGCAATTCCTTTTAATCCCTTCTATTAAAAATTCTCACTGCAGGTAACAAAGAAGAATTGAACTGAAAATTGTTAGAAGTCATCATTTCCATTCTCTTAATGGAATACTACTGAAGTTTCAAAAGCAATGTATGCAAACTGAGCCAATGGCATTACCTGGAAGCAAAAGGGTGGCTGGTGCCAAGAGCTGATTCTTGATTAATATGTCCACAAGTTCACTAACTGTGCAGTTGGATGTTCCCCAGTCAAAAAGTAATTCCATGGTGGGGCTCTTTCCCATCTGTATTAATCCTTCAAATCTCCTTTGAAAAGATAAGTTAAAGCCACCTTGAATTTCTAAAAATAAGTGGTCTGCAAAGATAAAGCAGGGAAGAAGGGAAGGGGATTTTTTTCCATAGTATGCAAGAGAGGCTTGAGAAGTTATTTATATACAAGTTATTTCATGTTTTCCAAAATAGTATTTGGAATCCTATTTTGAAAGTTTATACTCAAAGGGCTTTGCTGGAGGGTCTTTTCTGAAGACCTAGAAAAGCAGACGGAGAGACCACTCACCCTTAACTGAACATACATGCTCAATCTTGAGCATTTCTTACATACAAATACATTAAGAAAAATAAAAGTTTAGAACTGATTTTCATTCTGAATAAACATCAGTCTACTGTCCCTCCGTTCAGTTCAATTCCTCTGGTCTTCCTTATATCAGAAGCCTACTGACTTTTCCAGTCATTCAGTCTTACAGGTAATGCAAAGTGACAAAACCTAATGAGGACAAAAAAACAATTTAAACAAAATCATTCATACAATTCTTCTACGTACACACTGTTATTGCATGTGTGGGAGGAGTGGGGGGGGGAACTTAAGATGTATTATCAAATGGAAACCAATTCATTTTTTTCCAAAATAACTTTGAGCTGTTTGAAAGAGACAGAACAGTGGTCCTCAACCTCTTAAGACTCCAGGTACCATGCCATAACTTTTGTTAATGAATGGCACATCATTTCAAAAACTAATTTATTTCAGTGTTTGCCTCCTGACACAGGGGACGGGTAAAAGGAACAAGCACTTGCCTCCTTCCACAGGGGCCAGGCACAGATGAGTCTCCACTCACCTCCTTTCAGTGGCTGAGGGCAAGAGTGAGCACAGCACTCCTTGCTGTTCTAAGCACTCTTAAAAGGATCTTGTACCCCATGCTCCCCACTGAGAATCAACAAACTAGTTAATTTGGATTAAGTTGCACTACATTTCTACTTTATCTACTTCATTATTTTTAAAATCTCAGGATCTAGTCTTAAGAGATCACTAAAACAAAAACAAAGCCCAAGATGCTATAAGCAATATTTTAAAACCCTTTCAGTTAAAACAACCTCATGTGCAGGCTCAAATCAACCCTTCAAGCTATGAAAGATTCACACAAATCATTTTCCTGAAGAGTCTAGTTTCAAGTTTCTAACACTACACCTAGCAGAGGCTGTTAAAGTACCAACACAATACAAAAAAATATTTGTAGTGAGGAAGAGAGAAACCCTTTCTGGCAGATGCCAATGCAAATGCCATCTAGAAGTTCATTTAAGGTATAGCCCATAACTTAGAAACATTGAAAGCAACAGAATCTGAGAGGAACCTGGGAGAAAAGCGGGGGAATCTTCAAGGACTATTATACCGAGATGGCCAAACACTATGGGCACATGGAACATTTAGACAAAATTTATTTCAACAATGTGCATGTTACTGTATTCCTGCAAGTGTCAGAAAACATAAAAAAAACTTGAGACGTTTCATCCAGCGAGATAAGCTGCATATTAGTTTGTTCTCATTCAAAATGCCAGACAATAAACCTGACAGGTTTCAGAGACACAGCCGTGATCTGAGGTAACTACAAACATAGAGGGACTCAGACCAGAACCCAGAGCTGACTAACTCACATCTGCACTTACCTGTGTGATTGAGATACTATCATAAAAAATAACAGTTTATATACATGCTAAATTTCCCTCTGCGATACATTTGTCCTACATAAATAGTACCATGCTTTGTGAAAGCTAACAGGTTACCAATTAATTCTGTCACTCTCTTTGACAGGGAAAAGGATGGAAGGTACTGCATTAATGTCAGGTCTGCCAGGTATAATCATAGTGAACTAAAGGAGACTGCAGACTTAAAGCCCTACTCTCAAGGGACAGGGATGAATTTTTGAAGATAAGGCCTGAAGTGCACACTTCAGAGGAAGCCACCAGTGTGTCAAAATTTAGTTTAATCCTGTCACAAGTTGGGGGTATGTCTACCTAAAAATGAATTTATCGCAAGAGAGAGGGAAGGAAGAAGAAAACTTCAATGGCAAGTAGATACTACAGGTCATAATAGTTTGTTCTAATATGAAGCAAAAGAAAATATGCCTGCACCAGAAGTCAAGGAAGCAAAAATATGGAGTAAGAATCTGGAGAAAATCTTGTATTTGGGAAAAATCACAAATTTGATAGAAAGAGGATTGAAATGACTTCAACTGAATGGCACTGTAACTGAAAAGATATGTAATTTATAAGTTAGACTGTTGGCTCTGTATATGGAGTGCATTATTTGAGAAGGGCAAATGACAATAACTAAAGCTGACAAATCTTTTTAGATACCTGGCTGGGATAAATGTTGTTGAAGAACTACAAATGGCCTCAGACATGTTTAAAGTCCAAACCTCTTGAACCAAAGTATTCATGGAGTCCATGGGGGAAATACACTGTCAGATTATCGCAATAACACCCAAAATGTTACATGATTATTGATCAGAACAAGAAACATATGGCAATACTGCAGGTCTATTATATTTAGATCTCCAGCAACTCACTTGTAAACCTGTGAGCTTGTCTTAAATAAGAATACAGTATAATTGACAGGGAAAAGAAAAATATTTTGGTTAGTTTAAGACAATATTAGAAAGAGAGAAAGAATCTAGGACTGCTTATAGCTAACATTTCAAGTAAGTCTTTTGCTTGTATTAGTTCTATAGACCAGGAGTTGGCAATCCCCAGCACACGTGCCAAGCATGGCACAAGAGACCATTTTCCTCAGGACACATTGGGGCCAAGGAGGCAGCAGCTGTTTGCAGCCTCCCAGCCGGCTGCAACTAGCCCCAGCTCTGGGTAGCTGCTAGGCTGCTCCCATGGAAGCCCTGCTGCAAGCAGCCTGGGCTCCGTGGCTATCAGCAGCTACCCAGAACCTGGGTCAGCAGCAAACATCTACTGCCTCTCCGCCCCAGCCCTGGCACCAGCTGCCTCCCAGCCCCTGCCCCGGGGAGACAGCACATACCAGCAATGCTCCCCTTTCCACTTCTGCAGAGAAGCATTGGAACCCAGCGCAGCACAGCACAGTGGAAGGCACAGAAAGCTGCCTGCTCCCAGCTCCCCACTGCCCTGCCACACTTCCCCTGCAGGCAGGGGGCAGCAGCATGGGGCACAACCTTGCACTGCTGCCCATGCTGCTCCCATGCACACAGGGGAAGTGTGGCAGGGCAGCGGGGAGCTTGGAGCAGGCAGCTTTCTGTGCCCCCTGCTGTACTGTGTCAGGTTCCAACACTGCTTTGCAGAAGCGGCAGTGAGAGCAGCACAGCAGGGAGTATTGCCAGTATGTGCTGCCTCCACAGAGCATGGGGCCGGGGTGGAGAGGCAGCAGATGTCTGCAGCTGGCCCAGGTTCTGGGTAGCTGCTGACAGCCACAGAGCCCTGGCTGGGGGGCAGGGGCTGTGGGTGGGGGGCAAGGGGCAGCAGGGCTGGAGGGCAGGGGCTTTGGGTGGTGGGCAAGGGTCATGAGCAGGGTGGGGGGGCAGGGGCTTTGGATGGGGGCAAGGGGCACAAGCAGGGCATTCTGCCACATACCCCCTCCCCACATCTTATTTTTCTGGCATGCTGGCACTCCAGCACTTTGCAAGGTAGGCATTGCGGGGTTTTTCGACACTCCAGCCAAAAAACATTGCCTACCCCTGCTGTAGACTAAATTCATCACCACTGTAACTCCATTAACATGATTGGAACCATTGCACCACAGCTCCTGCACCTGTTCCTTTCAGTCTCTTAATCCTAGTTTCTAACTTTTTCCTCATAATAATAGGGCAGGAGCCCTCTAACACAGTAACCTCCTGCAGGTGCCTACAGACAAAAAGCAATTCAAATGAAAACCTGAAGCTTAAAACCTCGAGTGCATTTGAAATAGTAAATCTCAGATTATACTGTTTTAGCTTATTAAAAACTAAATGTGATAAATCAAAAATGAAAGCAAGACTAAGCAGTCACAGTGAATTTCTCATCACTTTCATATGATACCTAATATGCATTTGGTTGTATCTGTTTTCACCAGAAGGGTTTTTTATGTCTACAGCAAGCTTCTTCCATCCTTCCTGTGGGTCAAGGAAATCAGCCAGTTGCCTCATCAGCCCATAGCCAATGCAACGAACATATGTGGAAGGAGTTACAGATTTGCTCATCTTTGGTTCCTAAAAATACAATACATAATTTTAACAGATACGGTAAAAGTATGCTTACAAGTCAATAAATATACATATTAGAAATTATAATAGAACTATGACAGACATAAGAAATTAGACTTGCTTATCAAACATCTCAATTAATTTGTTTTTAAATCATCCCACAACTGGGTTGCTGCTTAGAATCATAGAAAATTAGGGCTGAAAGGGACCTTGTTTAACCCCCTGCTCAAAGCAGGATCATCCCCATCTGTATCATCCCAGTCAAGGGTTGGTCTAGCTGGGTCTTAAAAACCTCTAAGGATGGAGATTTTTAACTCCTGTATCTAGTCATTCCTCTCTATATCAAAATTATACCCTGAAGTCAACCATGAGTGAGTGGGCCCTGCCCCCACCTCGCCTTCTGACTATGTGCTGTATAAACATGAAGCATCCTGTGTTCCTCTTACTCTCCAAGCCCCAGGTCCCCAAACACAATGCACTGCAATTCCTACTTTAACCATTATTTAATGCCTAAACTCCCCATGAATTCATATATGGCTTTGAGGATTTGTACCTAAGTCCACGAGTCTTTCCAATATATCCCAGACTCCAAGCTGGTTTCAGAGACAAGGAACCAAGTTCATTATCCTGCTTAGAACTACAGAATAACAACACGTAGGGCAGAGAATCCCACACTGCAACCCAGTACCCATGGTCTAAATTCAGGTCCTCACCCTTGTTAAAAATGGACTTAATGAAGTTCATAATTCAATTACATTCTAGGGGTGGGGGTTTTGCTGGAGCAACCCAGAGCTGCTCCTCAGCTGCATGCAGCTGGGAAAGGCCCCTGGGATAAGAGGTTGCTGACCTGGTGGATGCCCTGCCTAATCTTCATAACCAAAAAATCTCACTGCTATCTTTCTTTGGGTAATTTTATCTAATGTTAGGCTTCAAAGGCCATATCCAAATGAGCAAGAACGTGCATTCTGCAGCACCTCAAAGCCTTCTGAGGCGTCTCAAATGCATGTGGCACAGTTAATTTGTTCACCATGCTGCATATTTGCTGTGTAGTGGCAAAATTTGATTCTGGGAAATCCTCGTATCTTAAAAAAAATACCCAACAAAATCCCCCAAATGCATAAAAAACAAGAGGTGCAGTACACATGGCTGCAGCATGTGCGACCTGAACCCAGAGCCTGGTTGGCCAGAGACATGCCCTGCCTGCTGGCCAGGCTACGTACACCTGGATCACCACTGCTACAGCCCTTGGAGGCCCTTAGGTAAGGATGCTGGGGCCAGCCCAGGTTCTAGCCCAGCCTCCCCTACCCCACCCAGGGCAATTTGCCATGCACCAGAGCATGCATGGGCAGGGGTGTGTGCTGGGAACAAGCAGCAGTGGCACAAATGTGCTGCTGCTATTTGTCCCTGGGGAACACACGTTCCTGCTCATGGGGACACACCCAGAGATTGGATATTAGGAAAGACTCTCACTGGGAGGATGGTAAAGCACTGGAGGAGGCTGCTCAGAGGGGTTGTGGAGTCTTCATTCTTAAGACGTGAGGGGACAAAGCCTGGGCTGGGATGATTTATTTGGGGACGGTCTGGCTTTGAGCTGGGGGTGGGAGGAGATCCCCCTGAGGTCCCTTCCAACCTCACTTTCTACCATGCTAAAACAGGTACATCCAGGGGGCTGTGTTTAAAAGGGGCAGCCTGGATGCTCATACAGCACCTGGGCCAAAGGGCATAAGGCAGTGACAGCGGCCCAAAGAGACCCGGGGCCCCCCGTCTGAGGAAGCAGCCAAGGGAGCAGAGAGACACGGCCCCAGGCGCGCGGTGCGAGCGAGCGGGGGCAAGGTTTTTGCTTGCGGGACGCTAGGGTTTGGCTGGAGCAGCCCAGAACCGCGGCTTGGAGCGGGACAAGGCCCGGGGCAGGAGGTGTCCGGACCGACGGATGCGGGGAGTCATCACGGGTCAGTCCCGCGGTGTCCCCCCGCCCCGGCAGAGCCGCGCGGCTCTCACAGCAGCCGGAGCCGTGACCGTGATCGGGACCGTCCCACCCGGATCCCTGCGGGAAGTACGGACAGACCGCGGCAGCCCCTCACCTCACCTCACCTCACCTCACCTCCCGGCCCTAGGCCCCAGCACTCCCCTCCCCCGCCATTGCTCAACTCCGGGAATTCCTACTTCGGCTTCCCCTTTAAGAAGGCCTAGGAGGGCGGCCTGCCACCTTCCCCTTAAGAAACGCGCGCCTGCGTAGACGGTGCCGGGTGAAACAGGAAGAGGGTGGTGAACCCGGAACGCGGCCCGACTCCTTCCTGCTGCGTGGAAACCGATGGTACGGTCCGCCCGTCCCTCCCCCCTGCGTGCTCAGGAATGTGGTGTCTTCCATGTGCGCCTGGCTTCCTCGCGCGTGGGCAAAGCCCTGAGCCGGGGCGGGGCTTCCGGACTTTCCTAGTCCCGTCTGTACAGCAGCGCGTGGCTGGGCCTGGGCCGGGCTCTTGCCGAGGGAGCCGTAGGCCAGGTGTGGAGAGCATGCGGCCCGCGGGCCGGATGTGGCCCACTGGGGCATTCTGTTTGGTCTGTGGGGCCATTAAAAACATTTAGAAAATTAATATTTATCTGCCCCTGGCTGCCTGTCATGCGGCCTTCAACTGCTTCCCAAAACCCAGTAAGTAGTCCTCCGCCCAAAATAATTGCCTGTCCTTGGTGTAGGCGAAGGGGCCCATGGGGCATGACTGACACCCCCTGTGTGTCTGCCTGTGGGTGTGGGGCCCTCAGAGAGTTGCCTTCATAATGTGCCTGAGCTTCCTGCAACTGGCTCCAACCTCTTGACACCTGGCAACTGTCATCCCCCTTAAGTCACCACACTTCTCTCTGACTTAATCAGATAGGCCCTTTCTTTACACTGGGCCTGTTACACACATTGTGTGATTTGTTGGTGAGTGGTGAAATAAAGTGAAACCACCCACACTTGCAAAGTCTCCTGTGTAACAAATCAATGGTTGGTTTCTGTCCTGGTGTCCTTTGGGCATGCTTTTGAGCTAGCTGTTGTTTTCTCTGCTTCCCCTACTGGTGTGGCTGTCCCCCCGTTATGCTGGCAGTACCAGCTTCGGTTCTCATTTTGCAGTTGCGTTATGTTTCATCTCTAAATCTCCATGCTTATTTTTATTAAATCTCAGGTGTAAATCATAATCTAAGTCTAGATTGTTGTTCATCCTTCACAAATGAAGATCTCCACATCCAGTGGGGGTTGGGGGAGAAGAGAGAAAAGTAGGAAAGAAAAAGTGAGGGAGAAAAGAGAAAGGAGAAAGAAATTTCACACTTTTGCAGACCAGTCTTTGTACCTCCTTGATCCACCCTGGGATTTCCTTCTCTTTTCTAAATTTACTTATTCTTCCACAAACCTTTTCTTCTTGCGTTCCAGTTACCTCTTTGAGCTCATTCCATTTTACCTTTACTGTCTTTAATTCAGCACTGGGAAGTTTACGTGCTACTCATTCTTAACAGTTTTTCAAAGGTGTTGGATCTGGTCAACCTATGACAGGCCTAACAAGCTTGTAGGTGGTTTTTGAACTGCTCATAGGAAACATTCCATTTTCAACTCATGCTAAATAATTTTAAAATTTCTCTAAGTTGACTTTTTAAAAAGAGATAATGTCCCTCAGTAAGTAGAAAAGGCAGAATTTAAAGTATTCTTATGCCTTTTCTCTGAAGTGTTTCTCTGTTAATTACTCTATCCTTTTTGCAAATTTTGTCATTTCAGATTCGAAGTGGAAACAAGCACTAGAATCATGCTTAATTCTTTTAGTTATGTGAATGATCACATTGGCTTTTGTGGTAGTGTGAAAAACTCTCCTAGTGACTTTGTAGTAACAGAAATTGATGTGTTTGGGCAGTTACTTAGTGACACTGAGTCTTCTTGTGCTATCAGTGAAACTTCATTGAAACAAAATAGCCCCTACCAGCAGCATCACAAAAGGTTAAGAATAAACGCCCCAGAACTGGGTGTAGAGGATGAACATTGCCAGTTGGAAAATCTAAGTCATGCTTCAGAAGAATGTCTTTCATCTGTTAAAGAAAACAAGGAACGTGTGACCAAAACCATACAAAGTGGGATCGATGACACTGACATATTGGACTCCTTGTTAGGCAAGTCTGTGAATGAGCTGCTTAGTCAGTTTGCTTGCAATGTAAAAGATGCATGGAATTCAGAAAATGATCAAACTCCTTATTCTAATGAATTCTCACTGGGGCCTATCTTTGAGAAGGAGAATCGAGCCTGCTTACATAGTGCCGTAAGACAGAAATTTCCTTTCCTAATGACGGTTACAAAAAACAGTGAAATTATTGTAAAAGCAAATGCTGATTACAGAGAGCTTTGCCAGTTAGTTACTGAAGAAGAAGCGTATGATTTTTTTAAATTTTTAGATGCAAAACTGGAGAACTCTAAACTTTCTTTTAAGCCCGATAAGAACAAGGAACACAGAAAGACAGTCCATCATTTCATCAGTAAAAAATTTGGAAAACTTTTAGAAACGAAGTCTTTTTCTGTGACAGACTTCAGTGGTCAGCAAAACACAGCGATAATGGTAAGATTTCGGGATAAAATGTGTTCCAGAAAGAGGCCAGCTGCTGATTGCCAAGAGAAACAGAATCTTTATACAGGTGAATTTTAATAGTTTCATGGTTTTCTTGGATAACATTGCTGTGTTTAAAATAATTAAACTTTTAAACAAGAAAACAGATTCAGGTCTTTTAGTAGTCATACATAAATCAGGAGTAATTCTACTGAGAAAAGTGGTGTAATACCTGTTTTAAATTGGCATGAGGAATGAATCAGTGTTGCTATAAATAAAACTGAACAAAGGAAATGATTGAACTATTTCCATATTTAACTTTTTGTCTTGTGTTTATTGTATGCATTGGCTGCTTAAGGATGGAGAATCTGTGTGCTTTGATATTAACCTGTTCTGTTAGAGGGTAGGATTTTATTTCCTGCAGTCTTATGATAGTCAGATTTGGCTTATGACAGTATTTCTTAAAACCTCTACTCAGAGTAATGTGTCTATCAGAAGACACATCTACCTGATACTCAGAGTAATGTGTCTATCAGAAGAGCAGTATGTGTTAAAGAGACCAACATTAAATTTCATGTTCTCTTTAAATTTGTCATTAGGTGTTTTGTAATTTAAGTTGTGCAGTTGTTTTAAGTGAATAACAGTGAAGAGATTTTTGTCTTGGTAATATTGAAAAGTGCTGTTGTTCTTGAGCTTATCTGTTCTGGTTTTTGTAGCTTAATTAGTTTCTCTTACTGTGTACATCTTTCTGTTTTGACATGGAATTTTTTTATTTTTTTTTTAACTACAGATTTAGATTTTTAAAAAATCCTTCTATAGTCATAGCAGGTAACATCTTCTAGATATAAAGAACTGGCACCTGGCTATTCTTCATGGTATGGGGCCTTGGATAACTTGAATGTGGGTTTTTTAATAACTTTGAGGTCATTGTTTCAGCTTTCACCCTTCAGAAAGAAAATCTGGAAACACTAGAAGCAATTGGCTATTTGTCATCTGAACTTGGTGTGCTTCCTTCAGACTTCAGTTACACAGGCATCAAAGATAAGAAGGCCATTACCTACCAAGCTATGGTTGTGAAGAAAGTGACTCCTGAGAGGTACTAAAAATTGATTTCCAATATAAAACAACTATGCCAGTGGAGTACCTTAATACATGTAAATGCAGCAGCACTTCATAGATTTCATAGACAGTAGGGCTGGAAGAGACCTCATAAGGTCATTGGGTCCAGCCCCCTGCCCAAGGGGCAGGAAATCAGATGGGGTCAAAGGATCCCAGCAAGATAAACATCCAAATGTTTCTTGAAAGTGTGCAGAGTAGGTGGTTGCACCACCTCTGGAAGAAGGATGTTAAAATAGAAGTTGATATTTTACCGCCTTTCTGTATGAAAATACCCTCCCCTCCAAGGAATGTGAAATTCAGGTTAAGTTGCCTTTTTCCTCCTTTTCCTGGGCATTATCTTTTCAGGCAGCATTGTTAAGAACTAGACAGAAGGAATACAGACTGCAGTCCAGCCTATGACAGTTCATGTCTCACTGAACAAGTTAGTATATAAAGTGCCACCCTGTCCTAATCTTTTGCCTATATTCAGGCTAGCTAGCTGTCTCTACCCTTGAGTCTTGTCCCACTGCAAAAAGAAAGAACAGTCACGTAAAACAGTGTAGGAATAAGAATCAGTCACAAGTTTGCCTTTCCCAGCAGACTTGGCAAATTAAGAATTGTAGCTGCATTTTTCCTACCAGGAGTTGATTGTTCAATACCCCTTTTTTCTCAAAAACTGCAAAAAAGCATGCTGGCACCTTTTTTCCAGAGCAGGGGGATGGGGGGGAAGGCTTATAGGTTACAGCTCCAGCATGAGCCAAGATTTGTGAGGGTTTCCTTTAGTCTTGTATTGTGTCTCTGAAACCAGCAGTTTCTCTCACAGACAGGAGGCAGAGTCACTCTCCACCCCTTCTTGCAGAGAGTTGGTTGGGATAAGGGTCTTCTAGGCTAGGGGCAGACATTCAAAAAGCTGAAGCTTGAATTAATTAAATTTTTCCAAGTTAGTCTAACCTGTGTAGATCGAATCAATTTGCAAGCAAGTAGACATTCACTTTTGACTCCAGAAACGTAGGCACATGCCTCCAGTGACTCAAGCCAGAAGCTGGGGTGTGCTAGAGTGAGCCCTCAGTTTGAGGGAAGCTAAGCTGAGGAAGGATGTGGCTAGGCCTGAGTATAACTAGGGAGTGGAGGCTGCTGCGAGTCAGGCTCCATAATTAGCCTTAGCTTCCCCCATCTCACAGTCAGGTTACATGCCCTCTCCCCGCAGCCTGCTGGCCACTCCTCAGAGGGACTTGACCCAGGGTACCACATTGGTGCCCCCAGTGCTGCTGCTTTCAATGCGGGGATTAAACCCTCCTCCCCCCCTTTCCCTCAGGCTACTGGCATCTGACTGCCGTAGCCCTGGGTACATGAGCAAAGCCTATTGGTGCCTATGCCACCCTCCCTGCAATAGGGCTATGCAACAGAGGGACTTCTCAGGACTGATTTCCCAGTGGCCCACCCACCTGTTTCTGGGCTAACCACCCGCCTTCTTCCTGCCATGCCTTGTTGTTAATTAACTAATTGATGTAAATTAACTGGGAGGCTGTCCATTTCTTGCCCTAATGGCTGGGGGCGCTATCTGCGTCTCCGTTTCTCCCCTACACTGCAGCCCAAGCATCACAGATGGCATCCAGATGTTATCAATATCACTGGGCCTCAGAATTCTACTAGTTGAACCCTGCCTAGATCCCTCTCCTCAGGCAGCCTATTCTGCTGTCATTCTGGGCAACATAGCTGCCTGAACTGCTTCCCCTTATGGGTGTGGTCCCATCAGGACCTTTGTCTACTAGCTCTGGCCCACCTCCAGGCCAGCTGGAACACCAGGCCCTCAGCTCTTGGGCGTTCCTCGCTGTGGGCCCCTGGCCCTTCAACCCTTCCAGTCCTGGCCCCTGCATTGACTAGTCAGGGGATCTCCAGACAGGTGTGAGTCTGTGGCCCCACTTTCTCTCTCTGGGGGTCCACCTTCCAGACCCTACAAAGGGGGTAATCCCCCAGCTGTGGGGGCTAGGAGTTAAGGTGCCCCAACCCATCTTTCACTAGGGTGGTAACTGGCCTGGTATTTCCTGGGGGCTCCCACACCACTGGGAGCCCCACCAGGCCACCCACTCCTAGCAGGGTGCAGTTTTAGGTCATATCCAGGACCAGGAGCCTCCTGACTATCCCCTACCATTCCTCCCTTAACCTCCAAATGATACCAGCAGCTGTTCAGCCAGGCAAAATGTCCTGTTTGTATGGGCAGCCCTGAATCTAAAATGGCTGCCCTAATCAGGCACCTGCCAGCTGCTGTATTCTGGCCCCTTAAACTGGTAGGCACAAACAGTGCCCTGCCACAGGGTATTAAATCCCTGCTTCCCCTCAAGCTACAGGGGTCTGGACCCGCTCCTGCTCCTGCTCCTGGAGCAGTGAAGAGGGTGGGGGACTGGGGATGCCTGGCAAGGGCTCGTGTCCCCTTGCCAGGCAAACCTGGTAGCACTCCAGAGCAGGCTTTCCCATCCCCACCAGGAATGCTGCATGCCCCCAGAGGCTGTGGGGCACAGTGACCACCCGCAGGCGGTGGCGGGGTATAGCAGTGGCAAGCAGGGAGCTCCTGCAGGCAACCACAGTAGTGCTGGCAGCATGGGGGGTGGGTGGCCGCTGGCAGTGTCAGCAGCGACAATCAGGGACCACCCACAGACGCTGCGGGAAGTGGGGGGTGGCAAGTAGCGAATGCCCGCAGGCACCATCAGCAGCATTGGTGGTGCTTTTTGCAGGGGGCGCACTGCCAAGCTCAGGGGGTATGTGCATGCACCCTCTACGCATCGCTAATAATTCCCACCCTTTTCTTAGCCAACTGAAGCAGTGATAGTGCTCTAGGTAGGGAGGAGAGGGGCAGGGCCAACCCTGCTTGGCTGAAACAGACAGCCCAGCCCAGCTGATCCCAGTGCTGCAGAGCATGCTGGGATGCTGGAGGATTCTGATTTAACTTAAACCAGGAAGGGGTCTGGGACAGAAGTTTCATAAACTAGTTTGACCCAAGTCAGTTAAGTCTGATACTACATCCATCCAGGTTTATCTTAAACCACTTTTGGCCATTTTGAAACTGGTTTATGTGCACTGAACTTCTGTTCTGTTACAGGTTTAAACCAGTTTCTGATTACTTAAGCCGGTTTATATGTTACTTCTATCCCTAGCCCTAGGGAGTGAATAGAATTTCAAGTGGTGAGAGGTTGCAAAGCCCACAAGAGACTTGCATTAGGGTAATTATATTTGGCTCCTACCCAAGGGAGTACATGCATGAGTCTGATTCCAACATCCCCTTGTATAGATAGCTAGAGGTAAAATGATTTAAAGTGGGTGAGACTGACAGATTTCCTCTTAACCCTTTGCTTCCCTTGACAAGCTTGATCAACACAAATCGAAATAGATTTTTCTATTAATAGCGTTGTGGCTACTGTCCTGAAATTCAGATGCAACTATTTCTTCCTATTCACTTTTCCTAATAACAGAAGTAAGACATTTTACAATGTTATACTTATTTTAAGAGAGTAACCTTTTGGAATGCTGTAGCAAACTTGTAGAAATTTTATACTACAGGAGCTAGTGGGTTAATGAATATTGAAAATGGCAGGAATGAAGTAGGACTTCCTCTCCTCTTTGGTGCTACAACAGTGGCTCTGCTTTGTGTTGTTATGGCTTGATCCTGTAAATACTTGCCACCAAATATAGTGCTTATCCTCATAGGTAACCCCACTGACTTCAGTGAGGTACACATGAAAAGCACTGCTCTTGGTAGCCAGTTTATGTAGGATTGAACTCTAAGTTGTTATTGTGTCAGTTGGAAGCTTATTTTTATCCTACTTCTGTTGAAAATGATCTTCCTGACCTTAAAAATATTTGTTTTAGTGACACTTCAGAAACATTATTTAAAAACTATATTGTTTTATTTGTGTTTGTATATTGTAGCTGGATTACTTACTGACAGAGTAACTTCTTGGACATTTTCAAGGTTGACCAAACTGAATTCTTCATTCCCATACTCACTATTCTGGCCTCTGAAAATCTGTTTTTCATTAAAAATGAAAGCTGTACTATGTCAGTCTCTACAACACAATCAGTCTCTTCTGGTCAGCCTTATGAAAACAAACTCAGAGCATTGATTCTCTTCTTGGGTGTGCATACACATGCTTATAATTGGAAACATAGCTGACAGTTCAAATATTTGGCCTTTGAGTATCCACTTAATTCTTACGTACTTACCCAGAAGTAACATCTGTTCAAGCCGATGTAAGTTTTTTCTGCATAAGAGCTTGAACTTGCTTGAATTTTATCTAATATTTTTATCATCTATATCACCAGACTGTAAATATATAAATCTTTCTAAAGATGGAAAACTGGTTGCTGCTTGTTGCTCAGATATATTTAGCTGTATTTTTTTTTAGTTCTAATTATCCAAGCATAACTACGTTAATTTGTTCTTTCTTTTTAATTAGTTTTTCAGGTTAACGTGCAACAGAATTTTACTGTTTCTATTAACTTGTAGTTAGATACAACCTTAAAAAAAAAAAAAGTATTCCACCTTTCTTATTGGAAAGTCCATGTTCTTGTGGCCTCAGGACCAAGGGAACTACAGGAAAACTGAGTTCCCAGCAGTGGGGAGATGGCAGAAAGTTTATTAAGGTTTAATTCAGAATTCATTTAATGTAGATTTGACAAAACTGAATGTACTCTTTCTTACCCAGTATCTGTGAAGTGTGGCAAAAACAGACAATGGAAAGCCTTATTTTTTTACTGTTGCTTACATTTTATTTAGCATTGATCACACCTCAGTTTTGGCTATTTGTTTTTATTTAACACTACATTTCAATACTTAGAAGTTCAATAAATTCATAAATTCTGAAAAGAGTTTTGTAAAGAGATGTGGCAAATATACAATCTGTCTGTAAGCTTCTTTTGTATGTTTTGTATTTGCATATTACTCACTGTAAAAGCAGGCCTTCTTGAACAGTACCTTGTATACCACCAAGGAGTGCTTGCTGCTTGGTCTGCAGACAGCTGTTTGGGCATATATGATGAAGGTCCCTTCCTTGTTTACAGCTATACATTTCTGTAAAGAAACTGCAAATCCTATCAACATTATTGATTTCCCAGGCAAGAAGTAGCTATTCACAGTACAAGTACATCATTTAAGCCTAAATAGGAGGCAAGGTAGGCCATGGGCCCGTTGTGAAAGGGCAAGGGATTCTTAGGGCATGTGTAGACGAAACAAGGGGCATGTGTGCTCGACACTTTAAAGCGGGTTAAATGCTTTGGCACTGTCTTAATGGTGTTGGTGTTTGCACGCATCGGCAGCATACTATGCATTAACTCCAGCTGCTGTAGCACATTCGGCAGCATAATGTGTCTTAAATGACTTCGGGGCACAGCAAATTAAAATACCTCTGAGGAATTTTAGTTTGCCCTACAGCTGCAGAGTGAAGCACCGGGCTTTGTGCTGCTCAGGGACTGTGCAGGCAGCCTGGCAGCAACCCAGGAAGGCAGGCTCCACTGAAGGGGATAAAAAAAAAAAAAAGAAAGAAAAAATATCAGGCTCACCATTTTTGAGTGGTTTTTTTGTTTGTTTGTTTGTTTCCCCTGGAGCCCGCCTGCCTGAGCTGTACAGGGGCCCAGTCCTTCCCTCCGTGGCTGTGGTGTCCCCCTGGGACTGTCCAAGTCAGGTGCCTGCAGGCAGGTGCTGCCTGGGAAGGAACTGCTGCTGCGGAGGGAACCACCAGCCCTCCCCTCCCACCCCTGCAGCCCAGGGACCACTCCACCCGCTGGCAGCTCGCCCTCCCCTCCCTGCCACCAGAGAGGCAGGTAAGACATGGGTATACACAACACGGGGGTTTACTTTGCCCTAAATTGAAGCGATGTTTTCAAAAACCCACTGCCTCAGTTTAGGGCCCCCGTTTCATCTACACACACCCTTAGAGACAATTTAGATGGGATTTATTCTGAAAAATTTGAATGCCCCCACGTAACTTTAATAGCACCAGACACTTTCTCAAGAAGACTGTCAATATCCTTCATGTAATCAATCATATTTTCTTCTAAGAATCATTTGACAAAAGGAGAGGCAAGGTAATCTGTTTTATTGGATCATCTATGTAACTGAGGTAGTTAGGTTTTTGAATGCAAGACATTCTTTGTCAGGTCAAGCTTATCTAAGTCTATCACAACTACAGGTAGATCAGTAAAACACATCACCCTAAGAAATCCTTACATCTCACATAATTTCTGGACTATCATAGCTGCAACATCACTCTTATGCTATCTTGACAAAGGGATTAATTTCTAAATCATAGACTCCTAAATATCCAGAGTCATGACTTCCTATGAGATTCAGTAAAAATCCTTGAACACCAACTACTTGGAATCCTAACTTCACACATGATTAGTGCTGAGGTAGGGAACATTTTTAAGTTGAATATTTTTAATAAGAGACTTTTCATAAACTCCCAATTTATTATTTTTGTAGGATGAAAGAAGTTGGAACAGCAATTGTAAAAAAGGGAATGAAAGTGTATAACATTCACAGAGTATGCCAGCACCTTAGACTTGGTCAGCTGAAGGGAAATCACTTTGATATAACTGTGAGAGATCTAGGGCTCCAACAAAATGATTCTTCTGCAGATCTGAAAGAGAGAATATCAGAAGCAATTGAGAACATTAAGGTAAAGTAATTCCACAATTTAAATTTCAACACTGTGATATTTTTACCCTGTTTAAAAAAAAAAATGTTTATTTGGTTTTTGAAACTAAAACAAATGTGCTTTGTTGTCTGCCTGTTCATTCTATCTTCTGCCTCTAGTTTGTTGGCTGTGGCAACAATTACCTGTTTTGGATAATGTCTTCCCTTCAACTTGTTTTCACAGTCCAAGGGACAAGGAATAGATCAGCTTTCTAAATAAGGAGGGCAATTATTATGGCTGCAGTGTTGAATAAATAAAAATGTGGATGCCACAATAGATGGGGATATGGCAAATGAACTGAAGAGACTTGAAGACAATTTAGAGACAAAGATAGTTGTGATGTACCTGCCCCATCTCTTACATTTGTTGGGAGTGGCAGCATATAAGTCAAATAAATGAATAAATAGGAAAATCCATGATTTGTTTATGTAAAATGCATAGATTTTCATGGGCATTGGATAGAAAAGATAATATTGAAAATGCAAGTAGAAAAGAAAGGAAATTTCATGGCACTTCTTGTAGATTCTGACAGGACCTGTCCTGACTAACTAAAGTAAAAGTAAAGTAAGTCATTTGACAGGAACTTGAATTAGTGAGAAGAGTGGAGGGACATTAGAAAGAGAGAAATTATTTTATCTGCATGTATTATACTAAACAATATTTCTTTCTTTCTCTCTTCTTTGCTAAAGCACTTAAGGGAGACCACCCCTGCCCCAGCCCTGGCACAATCTGTGGGCAAGGCAAGAGCCCCTAAGGGCACACTTGCCTGCCTGTACACTAATGCCAGGAGCCTGGGCAACAAGCAGGACGAGCTCGTCCTCCTGCTCAGTGCAAAGAAATATGATGTCATTGGGATAACGGAGACCTGGTGGGACTCCACCCATGACTGGACCACGGGCATAGAGGGCTATACCCTGTACAGGAGGGATCGTGTTGACCGGGTAATTGAAGTCACCCATGACAACCAAGGTCCTGGAGCAAGCGGCCTCAGTCAGTTCCCGGGCGAACTCCTGGTCAAGCTCAAGACTTTGAGTGGGAGGTCTGTAGTAGACTCCCACCGTTGTGTCCCCTGTGCCGTATTCCCCACGAATTTTTACCCAGAGGGTCTCTAGCTGTCCATGCTGGTCGCCAACATCAGCTTGCAGGGACATGTAGCTTTCCTTCACATAGACAGCTACACCCCCACCCCCTTTGGCAACACGATCCCTCCTGTACAGGGTATAGCCCTCTATCCCCGTGGTCCAGTCATGGGTGGAGTCCCACCAGGTCTCCATTATCCCAATGACGTCATAATTCTTTGCACTGAGCAGGAGGATGAGCTCCTCCTGCTTGTTGCCCAGGCTCCTGACATTAGTGTACAGGCAGGCAAGTGTGACCTTGGGGGCTCTTGCCTTGCCCACAGATTATGCCAGGGCTGGGGCAGGGGTGGGCTCCCTTAAGTGCCTTGGTCTGCTGGCTTTGCAAGGGTTGCTCAGCGGGCCAGCAGTGGCAGTAGTCCCCCCATCCCCCAGCGGACTTAGTTTAAAGCCCGGTGGAGCAGGTCAGCCAGCCTGGCTGAGAAGAGCCTCCTCCCCAGGGGGGAGAGGTGGAGGCCATCTCTTCCCAGCAGCTTGCTGCCTCTCTCGCCAAAGAGCGGGCTGTGGTCATGGAAGCCAAAGCCTTCCTGATGACACCAGCACCGCAGTCTTTGGTTCACTGCGTGGATCCTCCTCTCCCTCCTCAGCCCATAGCCCGAGACTGGGAGGATCGACGAAAACACCACCTGAGCTCCCAGACCCCTAAGCCCCGCTCCCAACTCCCTGTAGTGCCTCATGACCTGGCTGGGGGTGCTCCGAGCCATTGGTGTCCCACGTGAATAAAGAGCATGGGATAGTGGTCTGTGGGCCGGAGGAGCTCTGGGATCCTCTGCACGGTGTCTCGGATGTGGGCCCCCAGGAAGCAGCAGACTTCCCGGGCTAAGGGGTCGGGGTGGCAGATTGACCCCTCAGTTCCCCGCAGGATGGAGTCTCCCACAACAAACGCCTTTTGCTTTGTCTTGGGGAGAGCGGGGGCAGTAGCTGCGGTTGAGCCTGGGTTGCCTGCGGGAGCTGGCAACTGAGCAGGCTCTGCTGGGGCTGCAAGAGGTGTGAACCTGTTGCTAAGCTCTGGCGAGGGAGGGGTGGTGCAGCGGGCTTTAGGGCCCTTGACCACTTTGGTCCCTGTCACTGACTGGGCAGAGCGGGAGGTCCCAGAGTCCTCCTTAGTCCTGGAGGGAGACGGTGGTCTATCCTGCAGCTCCTGGGGGAGAAGGTCCTGGCAGTAGGAGTCTATCTCCTGCTCGCAGTCCCTGATGGCACGCAGTCTCTGGACTGTGGCCTGGAGCTCCTCCAGCTGGTGCGCCAGAGACCCCAGTAGGGAGCAGACCCTGCAAGGGGAGGTGGCCATGCTCCCGGGCCCCAGAGCCTGAAAAAGGGACAGGCAGCCCCCGCAGCCAAGAGCCAGGGACTCGGTCTGCGTGGAGCCCGGAACCATGGGCTCCGTCTGGGTGGCTGTCTCTGAGGTGCCCAATGGGGGGGTCAGCAGAGCCCGAGGGGACTCTTGGGGTGCGGCGCATGCCCATCCGTGTCATGCCTCTGGTAGGCTGGCTACGGCTGGGGCTGACTGCTCTGGGTGGGTTGTAGGCAGGGTCCCGTGCCCTCCCACGCCCTCTCCTGCACAAACTCCACGCTAACTCGAGCGCCTGTTTACGCGGCTCCGGTCGTGTGGCTCCCTGGGGGGCTGGGCCTGGGCGGGGGCTTGACCGGGCCGGGCTCCACGCAGCCGGCCTCCTCCCAGGGAGCGAGGAGTTAACCCATTCCCACCACGGGCCCGCTTACCTCCGGCTGTGGGTTGGCAGGGGGCTCTGCGGCTGCTGAGGGGGTGTCTGGGGGGCTTCAGGGGAGCGGGGGCGCAGCGGGCTTCACCCGTGCGTCTCTCACCGCTCCGGAGCCTAACTGAGCTTTTTTCCCCTGTTTGGCTGGCCCTTTTAAACTGCGCGCATGCGCGGTGGGCCTGCCATCAGGGAAAGCTGGTTTCTCAGGCCAGGGGGGGCCCTGCTCGGGATTTGGGGGCCCTGCACTACAGGAAGGGGACTGGTGAGTACCCCACTCCTTCTCTTCTCTCTCCCTGGGGGGCTGGGCCAAGTAGGGGCCTGGGCGGGGGCTTGACCCGGCCGGCTCCACGCAGCCGGCCTCCTCCCAGGGAGCGAGGAGTTAACCCCTTCCCACCACGAGCCCGCTTACCTCCAGCTGTGCTGGGGGTCGGCAGGGGGCTCTGCAGCTGCTGAGGGGGTGTCTGGGGGGCATCGGGGGAGCGGGGGCGCAGCAGGCTTCACCCGCGCATCTCTCACCACTCTGGAGCCTAACTGATCCTTTTTATACAGATCGTACTGAGGCCAAACTCCTATTAATGTTGATTTCAATGGGAACTTTGTGCAACTTAAGCATTTGGCACATGGAAAATACTCAATTAGTTTGATATGATATACAGTAGGTAATGATTAATGTATGCAGAAACATTTTGATTTGGTTTATTTTCATGGAGAAGCTTAGCTTTTTGAGAGGGAGCATGAAGAAGCATCTCTTCCTGGTGAATTCCTGGGTATGTCTACATGAGGCACTTGCTATACAGAAGCCTAATAACACTGCGCAGTAGCGTGCCAGTCAAAAACCATGCTAATATGCTACTGTGCAGTGTTATTAGGCTACCATGCAATAAGCATCACACAAAAAACAAGCACCAGTGCTGCAGTGCAGTAACCGTAGTTACTGAGCATTTAATTTAGTACTTCACGAAGCAAGTACTAAACTAAATGCACAGTAACTGCTATGCATTAATGATTGTGTGGACGGGCCCTTTGTGTGCATGTGGTTGAACAGGTCATTCATGCCTACAGTCTCGAAGTCATGTAAGCACCTACTGCATTTTTATACATGTAAGCACCACGGTGCTGGGTGCTTCGAAAAGTGCCTAGCGCTGCAACATTTGCAGTTGTATAAGCGGCAAAATGCATGACAGCGCTGAGAAAATGGCAGTGGCACACTTTTGAATGAAAACATATTGGAAGTTCTTTAGTTAAAAAATCCACTTGTTTTCTGCACGCTTATGCTCATTTTGCCGCATATACAACTACATGGAGTGTAGTGCAGTATGCCTCAACTCTTGTGCAGAGCAAACTCAATTAATCAAGCCTGCTCTGAACGGGCGGATCTCTGGCACATTGTGGGACAGAAAAGTATGTGTATAAATTCCCCTAATGTCTAATTTGACATTAATTTTCCAGAGAAATCTATGATGGCTGGCTAGCTAAGTACATTTGTGCATCTCGTTCTCAGTGGATGCATCTACGCGTGCACTTTGCTGTGGAGCTAATCTACTCTGCAGTAAAGTGTCTCCATCTACTGAAGCCAGTATTAGGACACAGTAAATTAACTAACTCCACTGTCAAATAGTAGTGTTGGTGATAGAACTGCCTTACAACAGAAACAGTATCTGCATTGAAATGGGTGTATAAACAGTGACAGGAGGGTGGATTGATTTAAATCATGATTTAAATCACCAAGAGAGAACCTTGATTTAAATCATTGATTTAAATCAAATTTCCCACTGATACTTCTTCGCATATTTCTTAAACAGTGGTGTAAATCTGATCACTAAAACATGTTAATTTACAACTCAATATAGCATTTTATAACATCTGTCCTTAAACACTTCTTGTTTAATTTTCGAATTTTATTAACACTAACAGACAAGTCATCACAACACTAAACGTATGCTATCCTTAAAACTTCTACAACTAGATCTCATCTCCCCCACTCCCACTGTCATTTATATTTATAGACTGAAACAGAAATATGAGTTTTCCTGCATTTTCAACTCCCAGTTGATTTCTTATCTTTGAGTGAATAATACCAAATGATGAAAATATTCTCTCTGTGCCTGAAGAGGGAGCGACTGCTGTGAAAAGTTGGCCTAGCAACTGAAGGAACTCTGTTTCAAGGTGCCTGGCTAATGATTTCCACCAATTCAGGAGAGTGACTTTGTTCAAAACATCATCAGTAAACATGTACTGTTTAAATGGTTCCCCTCCAGCTCTTAAATTTGTTATGACTGGCATTACTGAGGAATGATTTTGAGATGCCCATGCAATGGCAGCATCATCTTCAGAAGTTAGGCGTCTTTCTTTATATCTGAGGTTGAAAAAGTTTACATGAAAATGTGGTGGAGTTAGTGCTTGATCCATTTGCTTCTTTATCGCCTGCAGTTTAACTTTCTAGTTATGTTTTCTTTCTTCAGTGTCTCTTGAAGTGCCTTCCAAATTTCGACAGCATCAGCAGTGCAGCAACAATCTCTCTGAAGTTTGTTTAAGGCTATGGATATAGGCTTCAGTATACCGAGCATATCCTCTACATTTCTCTTTAATCCAATGTTAGATACTTTGGATGAGATACTTCCATCTATTTTATCATGGTTTTCTTCACACATTTTTATGAGGATAGGCCAGTTCTTAATAAATTGTTCAAAACCATCAATCAACCACAGAATTCCATCAAACATATTAAGGGAGAATTAGTTTGGATCCTCCTGCTCTTTTTAGTGGAGCTGAAGCAAAATGGTTGTTATGGAAATATTTTGCGACTTCAACATTTTTCTTTTATTTCTGGAGAGGTACTTAAGTCTTTGGCTAAAAGATGCATTAAATAGGCACTGCAGCCAGATGTTATTAAAGAGCATCCTTCTGTTTCTTCTTTTAAGTTATCTTTTCATCTTTGCCATGTTTGCAGCATTGTCTATGACAAAACTGCGCAAGTGACGGTTCAATTTTTGTTTGCAGTTTATTACCACTTTCACTGTCACTTCTTTTAAATATTCTGCTGTGTGGGCATTTCCCAATGTATCTTTCAGAAACAATAGATATGCACCCCCATCTTCCGTTGTCACGCAGGCACATATTACTGTGTCATTGTGTAATTGCTCCAACCATCAAGGCTTAAACTGGCAAATTTCCCACACTGTTCAGGTTCCTTCTCATGCACTGTATCTAGCAACTTTCCGCCAGTGTCTGCTCTACCAGGGAGAGTGTAGCTTGGTCGTAAGGACTCAACCATGTCAATGAAGTGTTTATTGTTAACAATGCAAAAAGGAGAATTTGTGGCATAAATGAACTGAGCAATCTTTTTATCTATGATGTCTTGTTGGTGTTTGCTGGTCTTTACTGCAAACCCATCCATGGTGGTGGTTTTACTGAATGATTGAAATGTTTTGCTTGCTACTGATGCTTTGTTGTCTGAAATATGTTTAGTTACAGCACTGCTGCTAAAAGTACCAACAGAAGTTGTTGCAGATAGATGAAGTCTCTTATGCTTAAATGGGATCTGGAAACAAAAATGACTTTTGAATAGTCATTCTTCTCAGTTCTTTTCACTCTATTATTAGTTAATCATTTACATTTTTTTTCAGCTAGGATGCAGATCTGATTCCAAATTACCAAAAAAGCTAAGACTGACTGCACCAGAGTGCACTTAATTTGGAGTAAGCCCCACTGAACTCGCCGGCACTTCTGTTTTTTGAGAAAACAAGTATAGGATGGGGTTCCCTTGGAAAACCTGAGCTACACTGAAGTAAAATATGGTGTAGACTTATGGTATCCCCACTGTGGTCTGGGGCCATGATGTTCCAGAATAAGGGGCATGTATTATGCAATATAAAATAAGAAAATGACACCCGGTGGCAACTGGCAACTCTAGACTTCTAGATTTTTCTTCCTGCAGCTTTCTATACAGTAAGCTTGGGTAATAGATTCTAAACTTGGTTAACTAATTAAACAAGCCATAAGGATTAGCTAAGCTAAACTTCTTTTTCTAGCAACATCCAACATGGCAAACACCTTGGGAATTTACTTGTTAAATCACACTTGTACTAAAAGGCATAGAGAGTCTTGCATTGCAAAGTGAATTATTTAATTTACTAACCAGCTGATCCATATTGTTCTTCAGACATATCCAGATCTTCATTCACATCATTTTCTCCCAATAAGCAGTTTTCATTATGATGTTTCATTATTGTAACTAGGCCCTGCATTTCCTTCTTGCACTTCTTATACTTAACACGTGCTTTTTTTTTTACCTAGGGAAGGAATTTCTTCAAAATATTCCCAGATAGGGTCTCTCTTATGCCTAGAAGCCCTGACAGTTTTTCTGTGGCGAAAGTGTTGGGGAATATAGGAAGCTGTGTGTGTACTACTGAATAATGTCTTCCCTTTTTCTTTCCAGTCCACTCCATTGTTCCTTTCTACTCTGCCTCCGTCCTTTCCTATGTTGTCTCTCTGTCTTTAAGACAGCGTCTTAACTGACTCCTCTGCCTTGCTTGGCCCAGCTCTACCACCACTTAAGCACAGAACAGCAACAATCCTACCCAGCCTGGGTCTTTGCACATGCAACTTTAGTCTGCTGAGAAACAGAAACTGAAACGCCAGAACTTTCAAGAAGCAAGAGCCAGTATTTAGGTTGGACAGACAGACTAGAGCCATTTTCATGAGATGAAAAACTGAAATGAATGCCTGTTAAGGCTGTGCGAAACAGCACCGTTCGGCTTTGACTTCTGTTTCGACATTTCAAAGGAACAGGTTGTCGTTTCGAGTTTAGTTTAGTTTCGAAAGCGCTGTTCCGTTTCATTTCATAAAACAGTTTTGCTGTTTCGATGTTTCACGCGTAGGCTATAATGAGGAAGCAGGAAACTGGAGGAGGATCAGCCTCCTGTGGTCGCAGGCAGATTGGGGGTCTGCACCCCCAGAGGAGTCCGGCACAGCCTCACAGCCCTCCTGGGGGTGCAGGCAGGAGGCTGCCACTTGGGACTGGTGCTGGGAGTTGAGCCCAGTGGTGGGAGGCAGAGCGCAGTGCCAGCTTTGCCCACCTCTCACCACGGGCCTGAACTCCATGGGGCAGCTTGTTTCGTTTTGAGGCTGTTTTGAAGCCCTTCATTTTGTTTCAACACAGTTTTGACTTGTTTCAAGCTTGAAACAGTGAAATCAAAACAAAACAGCTGGCGAAGTGTCGCGCAGCCCCAATGCCCATGTTTGATTGGTAGGTAACTCAACATGTGAGTGTGACAGAGCCATTAATTCATTTTTATGAGACTAAGTGTAGGTTTAGCATGTTTGTGATGAGATTTACTTGTAACTGTTGTTTTTTTTAAATGAGAGAAATTTAGTATTTTATCGATGAATTAAATTTTTTTAAAGAAAATCTGATTTAAATACAAAAGAATCTGATTTTAAATTAAAAAATCCATTTTAAAAATTATTTTTATTTATTTTTTTAAATTATTGATTTTTATCCACCCTGACAGGAGTTGACCAGGGGTACAAGGGTGCTGAAGTGTGGGGACTGCCTGCCACCTAACCATGCCCTGTACTATCAGCATCCTCATGCTCTAGCCGGCCTCTCTGCTGCCTCATGCCACCACCTGGAGCCTGTATGGCAGCGGTGCTCCCTACCCGCCCAAGGCTGCTTGTACCCTTGCCCAAAGTGCTGTTGTCCCAGGTGCACACGTAGACGCTGTGCCCAGGAGCTGTCAACTCAGGTGAAATGGCCCTAGAGTTTGTGTTGCATTAATTACATGTATAGATGCACTCAGTTACTGTTTTTCAAAAGTGCACTTATAGCTCCCATTGTGCTACAGTTCTTGTGTGAGGTGCTTCTAAAAATCAGGAGACTCCCTTTTTATTCATTTGTAAAATGGAGAAACTGTTAAGAGCTGTAATTAAGTAGAGCAGTTTATAAACTTTAATGAACTACATACTGATACCATTAAAGAATTTTCATTTTGATATACATTTTCATTGTAAAAATAATTTGTAATAAAAAAAACCTGAATGTAAATGTGCTGTGCTATGTATTTACTTAATGTTCAGTAGGTATTCATACTTTTAACCATTTTATTTCCTTCTAATTGTAGACTAACGGATTTGTAAATTACTATGGACCTCAACGATTTGGGCAGGGACAAAATGTTCGGACAGATCAAATTGGACTGGCTTTGCTGAATGAAGAAATGGTAATTATTTCACAATGTAAATAGCTACAGTCAGCTCTTTCCACAGTTACAATTGTAATGTCTGAGTCTAGTGTTGAAGATGACCATTCCATTGAACAGTCATCTCATTTGTGACATAACCAGCGAGAGTAATTTTTTGAAGAGATTGCAAAATCACTTTCTACAGTGGTGTATAGTCTAAAGTTAAATATTAAGTGTAAAAGGTTGGGAAGTGGTTGTCTGTCTTGTCCTGGAGATATCACACTGTGGTTGTCAGAAAAAAACTAAAGTATCTAATGGGTGACTATTTTTAATTCAGCTCAAAAGAATTAACATTAAAAACTTCCTCTCCCCTCTGCAAGTGCTTCTTGTGGACTTTTGAACTGTGCTGAGTATAGTTGGTGCAGTTTTCTATAAAGTTCCACAGGATTAAATATGAGCTGTTCTAAAAATCAAATGTGCCAGTTATTACAGTGTGTGGTTTACTCAAAACATGGCTGCATCTCATTACTCCTTTGTTTCTGTTGCTTAGCCAGTTTTCAGTCCACATACATATTCCTTTGCAACTAATTAATTTCTTGAAGTAAAATTTCATGAGTCAGGCCGTAAACTCAGAAAAGAACACAGTAGACACTCTGATTTCGTACTTGTGGCATTTTAGCACTTTTTCTGAGAGAGGAGAGAATCTGAGCATGCTGGAAAGATCTTTGCACAGATATAAATAGTTATGCAATATGTAAGGTAGTAGACAGTTGGGATCACTGCATCAAATGTTAAACTAGATATCTGGGATGCACTGTCTTCACTTTACTCCTAGTTACACTGAGCAAGAGGAGAATCAAATCCTTATAGCAAGAGGACAGTGTCCTTCAGAATAATTTTACTGTACATGACTTTTGAGGCAGAATAAAAATTACCATTACTGTTATCTAGTTGCAGCTGGTTAGTAACTTAAATCTCTCTAGTCTTAATTCTGATAGTGTTCAAATTACAGGTAGATTAATTTTTTTAGTAAACGTGCACGTTTCCCTACACAGCCTGAAACAGAGCAGGAAGATGGGTGGTAATGGCTTGAGACTGTCTAACACAGGGAATAGCAGCTGGGGCTTTGCATGCCAGCGAGCTGTAGCTGTATTAGTAGTAGAAACAAGGAAAGTTTTGAAGTGGAAAGTTTTAAGTTATTTCTATCAGAGTATCCTCTAGTTTTATGAGTACTCTTCTGTGTGTGAGGCTGTGGAAATCCCTCAGCATAAGCATTCCTAGCTTAGGTCTCTAGACTTTGTTGGAGGGGATGAAAGGGGGTGACTGCTCTAGGCAACATACAGACTTTGCAACCAGGAAGATTTGCAGCTGGTAACTAAGGAAAAAGCAATAATCCCTGCATCATTTGTTTTCCCCTCTGCAAGATTGAAGACCATTCTTAGCCTTCCATGTTACTGCAAACCCTTCCTTCCACCCTAGAGAAGAATGCACTAGACCAGTGGTTTTCAGACTGTGTCTGTAGAAACTTAGGGTTCCATAATAGTTAATCGGGAGTCGGGGGTGGGAGAAGAAGTGGTATGAAATGGTTACATGACTCAGAAAGTCTGAAAACCACTGCAGTAGACCAGGGTATCAGACTCATCCCGTTTCTCTGGTCAGATCCAGGTGTGGTGGCTGGATGAGCTGCGGCAGCAGGACAAGGGGCAGCAGAAATAAATCAAACATTACTTATGCTGTACTGCTGACACCAATTGCAAACGGGACTCTGTGCCTCAAATTTCAGTGGCCCCACTCCCACTTGCCCTCCATTCAATTTCCTGACCCCTTTACCAGCCCCATGGGCCCTAGGACAGTTTTGCAGACTCAGTTTTCCCCAAAAACTAAATGTTTGATATCCTTGCACTAGATCTTCTTATTTCATGTGTGTGGAATTTTGGAACTTCAGATGGATAGAAGAAGAGAATTTGAGTCATCAATCTTAAGGAACGGTCAGATTCTGAGATGTAATAGTGGTTCTCAACTTCATTAGATTCAAAGCACCCCTTAGAAGATGCCAGTGCTTAGTTTTCCTACCTTTTTTGACTGCAGAAATTAATAGAGCAGTTCTTGTGTTGGAAAGAACTCAGAAACAACATAGCAGGTTAAAATGTTTTTAATACTGTGGATTCCTATTTGAAATCTCTGGTTTTATCTTGTGACTTATGTTTGCACACCTAACAGTGCTAATAATGTGTTGTACCCTGAGGCACCCTTGAAAAAGGATCTCTGGTTTGAGATCTCTGGCACCCTGGTTGAGATTCACTGCAAAAGAGTATCCCACCAAAAAACTCACAGGTGGGGGTTTCTTCATCAGTTAATTGCTTTAAAACAGAGACAGTATAATTTAATGTATTATTTTTAAAGGTAAAAGCTATGAAGTTATTTTTCACACCAGAAGATACAGATGATCCTGTAAACCAGGCAAAGAAGTATTTTCTTCAGACTGGTAAGTCTCACTTTTAAAATGTGTTTCATGAAAGTTCTACGTAGTAAGGTTCTTATTCTTCTCTCACTTTGGATTTATGCCAATCATACTACTTCCTCTGGATTTAATGGAGTTTATTGCTGAACATGAATGGGGAATCAGGCCCCAAACATACAAACTATCAAAGTAACACCACTGTGTTTTCTGTATTAATTTGCCAAGCAATTTTTCGTTAAGATTTAATATGGATTCTAGTTTAAATTCACAGTGATTTAAGATTTACTGAGACTGTTACTCAGTGCTGCCTTGTCACCAGTTTGAATTTCCCAGAATGAGAGTAGAGTAAAAGCCAAGTGGACACTCAGGATTTGGTCATACACATCTTGTCTTGAAGTCATATTTACTTTACAAGATATTGTTTTGTAAATACAAAAAGGACATATTTTAACATGTTTTAAATTGAATATGGTCTTATGTTAAACTCAGCACTGAAGCATTCATAAAGGGTGTAAACACACAACACTGTGAAGTGTTTAAAGTATAATGGAGTTGAAACCTTTCAACCCTACCCCCCCCAATAACCAAAAGAAAACAAAAACCCAACCGTGGAGAGACATGTAGCCCTCCCCATTATACCTCCTGGCTGGAGTACTTTATCTAAAATTCTACTCCTCCCTCCCTGCCCAAGGCAGGAGTAGAGTGGACTGTCAGTGAAGCCCTGCAGGCCCCGTCTCCTGGGTCTGACTGTCATTGAGTGCTATCTTGTTCACTGCATTCTGCCAAAACCAGGAAACCCCTTGTCACTGTGCTAGAAAATTGAAATCAAACATGGAAAAGTACATGGGAATTGAGGTCTAGAGAGCAGGAATCCTGGTTCTGGATGGGGGGTGTGGTGCAGAGTCTCCTGGCTCTGGCAATCCCTGCAGCACCTAAAACTGAGAGTCTGTAAAGTAGCAACAGCCAGGAGGTGGGAAGATGGGTGGGCAGTAGGATGAGAAGAGCTTTGCATTGTTTGATGCTTGAAGAACTGCACTACCATGCACATATACAGTTCAGAATAATACTAGCTGTTTCTTTGTATATTTGTCACATTTTGAGTGTTTTAGTCCATAGATATGTTTGAATGCTAGCTTTTCAAATGTTATGCCTGTTTCCAGCCAGAGACTAGAATCTGTCTTCAAATTAAAATGACCTATTTCTGACACCTACATTTCTGCTGTTATCCATCTTAACTCACAAAGCCAAAAAGCTTGGAGTCATTGTTAATTCCAAAAGTATTTATCAGATCCCCCCACATTTGTACATCTGCTTATTATTATATGTTGACAAGTTAGCTAGGGTATGTGGTTTCAGGGGAGGGCAGATGTACTTCATTTTTGCAGATTAAATAAGGTGAACTTTTCTGCCTTATGCTAGTCTAGGAGGCACAAAAATACATTTGACATGGCCTCCAAAGTCATCAGCTTGCCTTTTCCGAAGCAAGAAGTAAAAGGCTATGCTGTTCCAGGTATTCTCTGAGAAAATTACAAAGGAAAGAAGGAAATATAAAAATTTGAAAATACAAATACAGTGCATTTGTAGAAGGAACATGATGGGATAAACTTTTAACCAGGCTCAGACTCTATCACGGGTACAAACTGCACTTGTCAATATAAACCAAGCATGATATTTTTTCTTCTCACAAGGTGTGCACCCTGAAATGACTTGGTACTTATTGTTTTGGCAAATCAGAGCGCTTAGCTATGGAAATGCTAATGCATTTATACACTGTGGATGCAAAAACTGTTTGCGCACAGGAGAAAGGAGCCGTTTAAAAATAGGGGCCTAAAACTGAGCACATCAAGTTCTGTAGTGAAGTTTGCTCTTTACTTTCACATGTTAATTATATGGTCTAAATGAATCCTTAAGGAAGTGATGCATCTTTATTTCCAAAGAACTATACATTCTTTGAATTGAACTAGCAAATAAATTGCAGTTAGTTTCATTTTTATTCTGTGTAAGTTACAGAAAATGGAATTATTGTCTTAGGCTACTAAGCCTAAAATGCATAAGATTGAATTTGTCTGATATGATAGATTGAAAGCTGGGGAGTAATAAACATAAAGCCAGTTTAAATAAGTTAGTCTGACAACCTATTTCCTACCTGATTTGCTTTATCCTTTTAGTTCCAAATTTATTTTTCAAAGTAGACTACATTTGAAAAAAGATCAGTTTCCCCCTTACTTCTGTATCTTTTTTTCCAGAGGATGCAAAGGGCACTCTTGCAAGGATGCCCGAATTTAAAGTAAGAGAGAAGATGATACTTCGTGCCTTGAATCGCTATGGAGTGAACCATGAGGGCTGTACACGAGCATGGTTTAGTCTTCCTCATTCCATGCGCATATTTTATGTTCATGCATATTGCAGTAAAATTTGGAATGCAGCAGCATCTTACAGGTTTAAGATCTATGGTTCAAAAGTAGTAGAGGGTGATTTAGTCCTCTCTGAAGAAAATGTTGATGAAAGCTCTTCTTTGAATGACCGAGTGAGTTTTGAGTTTACAAACAGTATTCCTTGTAAAAGTTAGCTTGGCACACTTAAGTGGTTTAAGATACTGTAGTCCCGATTTTATGTTTAGACAAGGTTTCTAACCAAATCATGCTACCTTTGCTTTTTTCTTTAAATATTAATTATTTTGATTTAAGGTAGGTAAAGTAGCTTTGTCCCCTCTCAGTTGTCCACAAATAGGCATATGTGATGTCTGTACTGTTAAAGCTCCATCCTGTTTAGCGTGTCCATGGGAAGAATAGAAACAAAATGAAGGTGGATTCAGGGATCAGGACTTGGCCAGATTGATTATGTATGTATGAAGCCTGGTGATCATTTTCTTTTGTACGTTTCTTTCAATATGGTCTGAAAGACCTACAGATCAGTCTGTTTCTTTTTTCAGAGGTGTTGATATATGGCAACCAGCTTCTCTCCTGTGCATCAGATACAGTGTAGACTTTTTGTAGTGTTTTAATGGTCTTCATATGAGGATAACAGTCAGAATAAAACCCAGTTTTTTAAATTTATGAGTGAACATCTTCCAGATACTTACTTCCTGGAGTAAGAGAAACTTAGATGTCGCTGTAAATAGTCTTCCAGCTTTAGTAAACCAAAGATTCCTATTTTTATTGTGATTTTGATCAAAACATTGAGAGGGTGTCACAATAGATCAGATAGATTAAATCAATGGAAAGATGAATTATCATAGGTATCTAACTTCAAGTCAGATGAGCATGAATATGAAGCCCTGTGCTAGAGTCTTGCTTCACAAGTATTTATCATTAGTAAATATTTTATGGACAGCTCTTTCCTAATATAATTATTACTTTGTGTTTAAACAGCTTGATTTTGTTGTTGTCGTTAGTTGAAACATAACCTTTCTTCATTGTAGTCAAATATGTCAAAATCCTTGATTTATTTGGAGGGCTACATGGAATGTAATACATGATTTGTTCCACAGTCTACTTTTCTATTGTGTCAAACAATAAGTATTTTTTTTTTTTAATTTTTAATGCCAGGTCCACATAGTAACTGCTCCAGAGGAGTCAGCTAACAATTATACAATACATCAAGTAAGTTTGTCTCAAAAATAATATTTCAGGGATGGGGCTGAATTAATGAAAATAGTATTCAGAAAATAATGCAACTAAATTAAAGGTGCGGTTTTATTTTTTATCAGAATGCATCCCTGTAAAAAAAAAAACAAAAAACATTTACACGTTAATATGCTCTCCCAGAAAAGATGGAGAAGAAAGTATTCACTCACGTGATAAAAAGGACAATGTTCTATGTGCCTTTAAATATTTAAGAACAGTTGGAAGTCAAAGTATAAAAAGGCACAGGAAATGATGATTTGGAGCCTTCCAAAGGAAATACATTCTGTAATTGTTATGCTTCTCCCAGCAATCTAAAAAAGTCATGTTGCTAGTCTGGTTTTTAGATTACTGGCATCTTGACTGGGGTCTGTACTAGTGATATTTACATCTCGTATATATACATAGCCTTCTTTGATTGTGTGTACTGTGGACTTAGCTGAATCAAGCCCTAAAATAGGCAAGAATTATATTTATGATTAAATGTAGGAGCCAAGGGTTGCAGATATGGCTTTTAACTAGTCATATTTACAGAAACTTCATACCACATGCAAAAAAGTTTTGAAAAAAAAGGGAGTGGTTTTAGTTCAGGTATGTTTGTGGCTTATATATCTTTTTTTTTTTTTCTTCTTTAGGTGGTTCTTCCAATGGTTGGGCACAGTATTAAGTATCCCAGTAATAAAGTTGGGCAGTGGTACCATGAAATGCTTGCTGAGGATGCGTTGCAGACATGCAGGTTTAGACTGTCTGCATTACAGCTGAATATACCTGGATGCTACAGACACATTTTGAAAAATGTTCACAATTTATCTTATTCTTTCTTAGATGACAGTAAAGAGGGAATCAAAAGTGAAGACAGCTGTCATCTAGATGCATCAAAAGCATCACTTTTTCTTTCATTTGACCTCGATCCTTCATGTTATGCAACAGTATGTCTAAGGGAGATAATGAAATGTGATATTTAAAATGTTTGTGTTAACAAAAATTTCAGAAGTATTATAGTGGTGGTCTTTTACATAAGTTGCCTATAAAATAGAAAAAGCTAACTTGTCACAGCATGAATAATGTCAATTTGAAAGTTACGAAATTAAGTGAAAAATTAATGTATACTGTTATTTGTGGGGGTTTGTATTTTTTTTTTTAACTTGTCTTCTGTGTGCTGGAGCTAGATCCTTCTAAACTATATCTATAGTCACACCTGTTAAAATGGGCTCAAAAGAGCCAAGAGTTGCAGATATGGCTTTTAACTATTCGTATTTCAAGAAATTTCATACCATATGCAAAGCTAGACTCTTTAAAAAGAGGTTTATAGCAAATGGACGTTTTTCCTTCCCTTATTATCATCATGTTAAAAGCTAATTACATGCTTGGTGATATATAAGACATGAAAATAAAAACACTTCTGCTTCAAGAAATTTATGGTCTGCTAATATCTGATACTGTATTAATATCCAATTTCACTCCTTTAATTTATTCCATAGTGAAATTTCAGACCTTTTGAAATCCTGCACTATTTAGTCTGGCACCTGTCTTCTGTATGCACATATAGGGAGAGATGAAAGAGAGAAATTCTGAGTAAACACTGTTTGAGTGATAGGACACATCTTGAAGCTCATAACGTTCTCTTCTTTCAATTACTTCCTTACTAAGAAAAGCATAGCTTTTGTTTTAGGCCATTTTTTTAAAAACTAGATGCTTCAACAACCAGAAGTGACTGTGCTCTTACTATAATTACAGAAGTGTTTATTATAGTTTTTTGTGGACTGAGGACACTGTTTGTCTTTGCTGCTGTTCAGACTTGTTTTCTGTACAAGTTTAAAGCTATAAAGGAAATCCTGTCAGGCTCATCAGTGGAACCTTAAACTTGTCATTGTTAACAACCAATTTTAAGATTTTCATTTTGGGGGGGTTTTCCTGTTTAAATTGAAAATGGTCGTATTGGCTTGAAAGGGCAAAAAACTGGAAAAGACCCAGAGGAGTAACTGAGAAATGACAGAATCACCTGAGAGCTTTGAGTTGCATGTCTCATACTTAATCTGAAGATGGCAGTGTGACTTAAAAATAATCATTGGAAAAACAACTCCATTGGGCATTTTTGTGAGTGGCTAATGTTTCACTCAATTTTCATACACACAGATAAACAAAATGTTTCTGTGGTGCTAATCCTTGAATTTAGGCCTAGTGTTTTAGTGAAGTAATTCATCCTGGACTGGTTCACCCTTTGTACTTAAGGGATTTCAAAGGAACTGTAAAACTGATAAATTAAAATGGAGGAACAGGTTATGATTATCTAGTCGATTAGTTATCTCTGTAAGGCCTTAGTAAGCATTTTGACACTTCACCTCTAACTTCAGTGAGGGAAAGAGATGCTCTCTAATTTGTAGTGTTTTTATGGGTGACTGAAATTATGCATTAATAGTGACGTAAATATTTAACTTGGCTTCTAGTTCAGTGCTAAGGGTAAAATATGTTCCATTTATGTGCCTAAATGTAACTGCAGTTTTTGGCACTTATGTGCAGACTTAGTAGGGAAATAGAATTTCCCAGGTACACGGCCATGCAACTCTGGAAGTTTTAGTCAGGAAAAAACCACAACAAGGCAGGTATTGTACACTTGAAGAGGAAGGCAGCAGTCTCTCTTTTAAGCCTAATAGTCTAGTGGTTAGGGTACTTGTCCCAGGGCCAGGAGCTCCAGCTTCTAGGCCCCCTTTATTTAGAGGAGGAACCTGCATTTCCCAGGATAGTGCTTTAACGCCCTGTTTGAAGCTGGCTCACTACACCTTGCCTCTACTATTCATTACGTTGATGCACAAGATGTGGGTGGTTGATGGAGTGTGGTAATTGCCGTGCTCCAGCAGTCTTGATTGAGTCTGCTTTGATGTGCTGTAATTACAGTGCTTCAGAGCAGCCTCCCTGCTTATGTATAGGCACCCTTATATACCACTTAAGCATGTAAAGTGAAATAGGATTTAGACCCAGAAACCTTCTTAAACTCAACAAATCACTTAAAAACCAAAAAAGCATGCATTCCTACAGCATGGCTGCCTGTTTCAGCCTACTTGCTGAGTTTTATATCACTGACCAAAATGCATATTTAAAGTGGATGAATTTACATTGAGAACAGGCTCTTGCTTCCATTATTTAATTCAAGACAGTTGTGGAAAGCAGTGTTATTGGCATCAACTCCACACATAAGACTTAAATCTACAGAGTGTTATGCATGTTAGTTGTTGACACTTAATTTAGAAGAGTGCATAATAGGCTAGATTAACAGAGTTTTCAGACAGGCATGCTCTTTTTTAAACGTTCAGTAGATGGCTGATCTGTAGATCAGAGTTGATTTATAGCAATTTTAGGCTTATTTGTCAGTACTGTTCCTGAGCATTCAAAAGGACTAATCTTCTTAAGCAAACAATTCTTTCAGTAGCTCTGAGGTAAAAGAGCTAATTTATTTGTGTCCATGAATACACTTCCTCTGACACAAATGTTGCATTTGGGGAAAAATCAAGATAGATATTAATTCACTGTTATATGCATATCAAACTTGGTGCCTATATAATTTTATATTTAAAATAACATGTCAGAAAGTTTCAATGTAAAACTATACAGAAATTAAAGTAAATTCATTTTTATAAGCCTAAGGTTTTATTCTGCAACCCCTATATGTGTAAAACTGATTCAATGAGAGTTTTGCTAAAGTGCAATACCATCTTAAAGCATCATTCTACATATGTGAAAGATTTATAATAGTACATTTAGAAAAGAGGATAATCACTATACAGAGATTTCATTTAAAGAAGGAATGAGATCAAAGAGCTGGTCACCTCTTGTCTTGATTCTGTGTTTCTTTTGCTAGTCAGCCTTACTTGATGAGCCTTATTGGCATTTGGCTAATACCAGTGAAAGCAGGCTGCTATGTTTTTCCTAACGTAAGAGGTATTAAAGTTAGTATCTCAATCATTTTTCTGGTCATTGTTTTTTTTTAATAGGGAAAAACATTTTTCCATATTAATGAATTAAGAAAATTATTAAATTAATTTTATTCTCAAACTAGACAATTATTTAAAATTAGAATGTATAGATTACATATCTTTCAGAATGAAATAGATTGAAATTACATTCATTTTACAAACTGTTGTATATTTCAGGTCTTCTGAAGCCAGCAGATATGTCAGTTTCAACTAGATCACTGGTTGGCCCCTGGCACATCTTGTACTTAAGATATGATTAACCAATTAATCACATCTTAAGTAGTTACCCAGCCACACATTAATGCAGTTTATGATTGGCAGTTGTGGAAGGGACTGGAGGGAAGGTATGGAAGTCACAACTAGCCTAGAGAAAGGGGGGTCAGAAAGATAGAGGGCCTAGAGAGACAGAGCTTGAGCCCAGAAAGGACTAGGTACTTGGGAGAAGGACTGGTGCTAGGGCGGGGTTGAGGGCAAGTGGTGGGGGACCAGGAGGATCCAGTGCTGGGAGGGATTAGGGTGCATAGAGGGACCCTCTGGTGCCTGGAGGCCTGTCAGAGGGCTGAGTGTGGGGGCCAGAGGTCCTGAGCCCAGAGACAGCACTGTCAGCAGGGTCAGAGAGCTCAGAGATTGGTTACCCAGGAGGGACAGGTGTCCACAGGGTCTGGGAGCCTGAAGATCTTGCTGGGCCAGGGTCCAGAGATAGGCTAAAGGCTGAGCAGGGCCACAGCTAGAGACTGGTAGGGCCAGAGGAGCCTAGGAGTTGCATTTGGCCTAGGAGCAGGACCAGGGCCTTGGAATGGATAAGCTAAAGACAAGATCACAGCTGGAGACTGAGGGAGCTAAGGAACCTGTAGCTCTGGAGGGTGACAACTGGGGCTGGCAGCCTATAGAACAAGAGGAGAGTGTGTAAGATTATCTGCAAAGCATGGGATAGGTATTGGGGATGAAGGAGCCTATGAAATTAACTATTAAGGTAATGACCATAGGCACCTGTGGTTGTAATGGCAAGACTATGCTTTGGAAGCCCTGGGGCAGCTTCCCTTTCATCAGAAGCCAATAACATCAAGGTGTGGTGAGCATGTAAAAGGGAGAGGCCCCCAAAGGGAACCAGGTTGGCAAAGGTTGAGGATCTACCAGGGGGCATCATGACCACCATGGGATGTACTACACACATGCAAAGATTTTGGGAGGGATGGAGCCTAGATAGCGGTAGCCTTACACTCCATTAAGGCAGTGGGTGAAATGGGAATAGCTAATGGAACTTGGAGGCATGGGTGAAAGTTAATTGGGATTGATATCAAAGTTATAGAAGAGTTAAGGAAGGAAATGGAAGAGATACACAACCTCAGCCCTCTTACAGGGAAGAAGTGGAAAAATATACAAAGAATGTATGCTGCAAACAGCCTAAGAAATAGAAATAATTTCAACATTCCCTTGGTAGGGCCATATTTGATTTAACACGTCTGGGTACCTTTTAGGATGAAAAAGAGAAATCTTGTCTTAGACTTTTGACTGGAAAAGAGAGAGAGAATCTTTGCAAAAGGAAGTTAGTTACGTAATCCCATGGTAGAACAAACATTCTGAAGAAGTGAGTGGACAAGAGCTTTAGGGACTTGGGGAAAGGTAAGACTAATGACAATAAATAGTGGCAGGATGGGAGCCTGTCAGGGTGCATCTACATGAGAAGTTTACTGCAGAGTTGACCAATTAGCTCCACAATAAAATGTCACAATCTACATCTGTGGTGCCATTAGGATGGAGAAAACTAATTAACTCCACCATAGTACTTGTATGTGGCAGTACTATCCTATCTTACAACAGAGTTATTTACTTTTCTGCAATGCATGTGTAGATGCTGATGGGGCTGGATAGGAAAGAGGGTGCTTCAGTGCTGGGGCTGCCTGCTGGCTAGCCCTGCACTAAAGCACCCTTGTGCCCCAGCCAGCCCATCCATAGCATGTTGAGGTGGGTCAGACCAGCCCTGGGTTGGCAGGCTAAGGCTACTCTGCCTTGACTCAACATACGCAAACACAGTGCATGGGAGCAATAAAATCTGGTGCAAATTTTGCTGGAGTTTATTTGGCTGCGTTAATTGCATGTGTAGATGCACACACACAAAATATGAGGGAGAGACAGGCTGGGGAGGAGTTGTTTTTGTAAAGAAAATATATAATGCCAGCAAAGTGAAACAGGAAGACAAAGATGGCAGTTAGATTATGGAGAGAGAGGATCAGAACTTTGCCTTGTAAGAATTACTTTAACTCCATTTATCAACAGAACAATGCAGATTTACTCCAACTGAGAATATGGCTTTTGGTGATCTAGAGCAATCTTGCATTTAACTTCTGAGATCTTTGCTACTTCTTTATAAGGTTAGAATTGGTGGGGAGAGCAAGGAGGGAGATAGTTAACTATATTAGAAAAGTAACAAGGGGCTCCTATACACCTGCAGGGAGCCTGCTCTTAATGTGCTGTAATTCCAGCGCATCAGCAGACTCAATCAAATCTACTAGAGTGTGGAACTTAATGCATTCCAGTAGCCTCCAGTGTCGTGTATCAGCATTCCTGCGCTGAAAAATGGTCGTGGGGTACTTTAAACTAAGGCTTGTTTGATCTTTGTTCAAAGCACCCCACAGCCATTTTTCAGTGTGGGAAAGCTGATACACATGACACTCCTGGTGCTTTTAATTAATGCAGCTCTTGGAGCTGTACTAATTAAAGCACCCAGCCCCAGTGCCTCCCGGAACATGTGTATAAATGCCCAAGGATTACTACAGGGTTCCACTGGAAATCAGGGAGATGTAAAGTCCTGATTATTTGATGCCTTCTGATTCAGGCAGATATAACTTATGCAGACTGGTACAAAATGTTGCAGACATCAGAATGGTGTTTTATGCTTGCTTTTGCTTTACAAAATGTAAATATACAAATATCAAATCAGTCACTGCACTGAGTCATTACAGCCCAGGAGGCATCCACCCTTTTAAAGTATCTGGGACTTCCAAATTTGACATGAACATGGAGAAGGGATATAAATTGTTTTATGGACTGCCAACTAGAGTGACTGTGGCTGGAAGATATTAAAAGGAGTCTGAAGTGTGACAAGCAGTGGAGCAGTCAAGGAACAAACTGATTAAGGCATTGGGCAGAAGGTCAAGAGACTATAATTGAGAAACAGTATAGTTCTGGCCAAGACTACAACAGGTCAGTCAGTGCCTACAGCAATTGCAAGTTTTAAATTTGGTGTAAGATTTCGTTTTGTGCTGTTTTTTTGTCGGGGGGATGGGGGAAGAAGAGTCACAAACTTTGTTAAATGATTGTGTCATCATTAATGTATAGATTCTCTGGTCTTTCTCAATTGACTGTTTCATGTTAAATGGTTTCAAAAAATTTGTTTCAAGTCCTCTTTCTCCACGTTGATATTTTTTCTATTTTAATATATGACTCCTATTTTGGCCTTTCTCCCTTCATTTAAAGCCTCCCTCTTAAGTGCTTTGACCATAGGAGGCAGTAAATAGCATTTGCCTCACTAAGCTAAAAACGTGACCTTTAATGTTAATCATTCCAGTAAGAGAACCTGCCACACTCCTTCAACATCAATGCCTACTCTAATTTCAAAATGAGCTACACCCTTCCACTGCTGACATCCACAGAGCTTATGTAATTCTTGTTGGTCTCACTTTCATAGCTCACTGGTAAAAGAGCTGAGAGAAGCATAGTAAATTGATCTGCTTTAGTTTATTTTTTGCAAAAGGCTCTAGGCACAAAAAGATTCTAATTTCTTACATTTGAGTCAGTTTCTTCAAGCCACTCAGGGCTCCTGAGGATTACTGGCCTTGTGGTAAGGAGGTCCCAGCATCTTGCCAAATCTGTTATACAGTGAGTTATGCAACAAAAATAAGAAAGAGCAAATTAGCAGAACTACAGTATATGTACTTGAGCAAAGCAGTTGGATTACAGCTGATACTTTTCCATCAGGACATTTTTGAAGATGATTCTGTTGAGGAACCAAGAAGTAATTTGTCATCTTCAAAGGAAAGTTTTGACTTTAGTTTTAAGGTTTAGTTTGGCAAATGGCTAAAATGTCATTCCTAGCAGGATGTATAAAAAAGGAGAGCCCACCTTCAGTTTATACGCAACGTAAAATATTTTAATGAATTTACAAATGAGAATCAGATAATTGTACAGTAGTACAGAGGTGTAAGGTGGCTACCTCACTGGCAGGTAAATGTTGGGTATCAATAAATAATGACAGAAATTGTATCCACAACCTTTCTTTTGTGAAGCAATATCTTCTCTCTCAACCTTGATCTTGCCTTTTTCTGGTGCTGTGTCTGCTATAATCCTAAAGCAGTATGTACAGAGAAAATAGTACAAATGAACACTTCTGCTCTGTGAGAACTTAAGCTGCTCAAAACGGAGGGCTACCTAATTAGCTCATTGAATGTTTCTCACTGATAATGTACAAGAGGCTGGCTATGTCTCTTCTGACACTTCTATTTCAAACAGATAATTATGTTGATTGGATAAACTAGTAATGATTCAGAATTGTCTGTCTGAAGTACCATTATTTGCTTTTGCCTTGGAGATCACAAGAAACTTCAGATTTTCATAGCTTTTAAACTTTTTAGACTGTTTCCAGAACATTAAGGAGTGTATCAAATCATAAGAGCAACTCACAAAGACATTCTTATGAACCCAGAAGGACAGACTTCCACCTTCAGCTCCCGCTGTGCAAAAATGAAGTTTTATTTTCTACCTATGGAGACTTTTTACCATCTATCTTCCCTGAGCCTGAGGAAGGGTGTGTGTGTCCAAAAGCTTGCAGAAAAAGATTTTTTATTTTTTGGTGATTTCTTAGTTGGTCTAATAAAAGGTATCATAGCTGAACCAAGAGTTCTAGAATTTTTTTTTCCTTTGGAGACCAACATGGCTCCCAAAATCTCAGGAAATCATAGAAAATTAGGGTTGGAAGGGAAGTCAGGAGGTCATCTAGTCAAGCTCCCTGCTCAAAGCTGGACCATCCCTAACTAGCTCATCCCAGTCAAGGCTTTGTCTAGCTTGGTCTTAAACCTCCAAGGATGGAAAGTCCACAACCCCTCTGGGTAATCTGTTCCAGTGTTTTATTACACTCCAAGTGAGAGACTTTTTCCTAATATCTAACCTAAGCTTCCCATGCTTAAGGGAAATAGTGACAGGCATGTTGGGAGAATGATTCTGTATTCAGAGCAGGGTTTGAAAGGCTTGTAGTAAGGCTTACAGTCACTTACTGAATGCTGGTGATCAAACAAAATATTGAAAAAAAAATGCCCAGTCAGAGATTTGTCCAACATCTACAAAGGCTTTGGCTTCTTCAATCACAATTTGCACTTCAGAGAGAAAGGGGCAGCGGTTTGTTGGGAAGGGACAGCCAGCCTCCATCTCATTCTGATAGGGAAGAAGCTCTTCTCTGCCAGAGTGGCTGACCTGCTTGACAGGGCTTTAAATGGAGATCACTGGGGGATGGGTGGACAGTCACTAGTGCAAGCTCTGGAAGTGACAACCACAGAATCAGCAGGTCAGGTATCACAAAGGAATTCATTCCTACCCCAGCCCTAGGACAGGACAGTTCTAAGAGGACAAGGAAGCCCAGGGTTTCTGATGACGGGTTTAGCTACCTGTACACAAATGCCAGGAGTGTGGGGAAAAAACAGAAGGAACCGGCCCTTCTGCTAAGCAAAAATTAATACAGTCTCATAGGGATAACAGACCTGGTGGGACTCCACCTATGACTAGACCACAGGTATTGATGGTTATACCTTGTACAGGAGGGATTGTGTTGCAAGGAAAGGTTGGGGTGTAACTCTCTATGTGAAGGAGAAGTACACTTCTGTACAAGTAGAGATTGACACCTAAGGAGGGCAACTTGAGGCTGTCTGGGTTAGAATATGGGGAGAACATGGTGATGGGGATATAGTGGTGCCCCCCAGGGCTCAGTACTTGGACCAGTACTCTTTAATATATTCATAAATCATCTGAACTCTGGTGTTGGAACCGGACTGGCTAAGTTTGTGGATGACACCAATTATGGGGAAGTGCAGTCATGCTAGTGGGTAGGCTGGCAATTCAGGCCAACCTGGACAGGTTCACAAGGTGGGTGGATAAAAACCTGATGACATTCAACACTGAGAAATGCAAAGTGCTCCATCTGGGGAATAAAAACCCATGTCCTACTTATAGGCTTGGCAGTGCTACACTCACTAGCACCACGACTGAAAGAGACTTGGGGGTTATGATTGACCACAAGATGAACACGAGCAACCAATGCAATGCCACAGCTGGAAAAGCAAATAAAACTCTGGCTTGCATCTATCAATACATCTCAAGCAAGACCCAAGACATCATCCTCCCGCTTTACTCAGCCTTGGTGAGGTTGCAGCTGGAGTACTGCATCCAATCCTGGGCTCCATGCTTTAGAAAGGATGTGGAGAAGTTTAAGACAGTCCAGAGGAAAGCCACATGCATGATTACAGGTCAAGAGAACAGGACTTATGAGGAGAGACTGAGAGTCATGGGACTCTTCAGCCTAGAGAAGTGAAGGCTCAGGGGTGACCAGGTGGCAGCTTATTAGTACATAAGAGGTGTGCATCAGGAACTGGGAGAACATCTGTTCCCCAGGGCACCCCAAGGGATAACAATGTGTAAGGGTCATAAACTGCTGGAAGACCATTTTAGAGTGAACCTAAGGAAAAAATTCTTTACTGTCAGAGTCTCCAGTCTGGAATAGACTCCCCTAGAAATGGTGCAAGCACCTACTCTGGATACCTTTTAAGAAATGCCTGGATGCTTATCTTGCTGGTGTGATCTGACCCCAGCTGACTTCCTACCTTTTGGGCAGGGGGCTGGACTTGATGATCTCATGAGGTCCCTTTCAGCCCCAGTGTCTATGATATCTAAGACTGAGCCAGGGGACCCATGGAAAAATAACGTTTCATCCTGTTAAAAGTTTTTTCATAATATGTAGGCACCAGGAAGCTGAATTAACATTGTATAGGCAACCTGCTGGCATTTTCTAAGTCCTGAGCACTTGGCTTGATAACTTCAGTGTTCTTGTAACATTAGTTTTTTTGTATCCAATGATGTATACAGTGCCCAAGATGTTCCTAGCACTTTACCAAACAATATTCCACCTGGGAAAATGTATGATCTAAAGGCCCATTTTTTTTTAAACCCTGTACATGTAAGCACTCCTTTTACATGTAGTCTCACAATACTAACTTACAGTCATAAACAAGGAATAGCCCTTAGTTCAGATATTTGCTCTGATCGCAGTAATGATTAGATCAGGCTCTTCAGCTGTAACTATTTCCTGTGTCTTATAGGAGATACTGGATCAGGCCAGGTTGTTGTGATGTGAGCATCAGTTAACCATGCAGTCTCTGAATTAATATATTAATTTCAGGTGATTGATTAAGTAGGCACCAAATAATGGCTTACAATTGCATCTATCTGAGCTTGAATTCAAGCCAGTAACCTAGAGTTTCTATATCTTGTTACTGTCATTGATTTTGAAGCTATCAGCCATATACATTTACTTTGAGTTTGATAATGATAAATAGTTGAATGAAAATGCCTAACAGAGCAATTTACTATATAGAGCTAAATATAGGTATTTTATAGGTAAATGATATTCTATAGGTAAATGATATGCTCTTGCTCTTTTGGCTTGGACAACCAGAAGTTGATCTGTGAAAAGAGGAACACCTGATTTAATTAAACTATGAGATAATAAGAAATGTAAGGTACGGAAACCCCCCTCACTGTAAAAACAACGGCAGCTCTTGTATTCTATACCAGGTATTTTTTTCAATCTCCAATGAAGGTATTAACTGACATCAAAGTACCACATACAATAAAAAAGAATGTCAGAAACAAAAATAATAAATTAGGTAAACTATACACTTTGACAGCATGACTTTCTTTTAAATCAGCAGTGATGTGAGTGATAACCTCTGATTAAGCAAATGGCCCTGTTTTTTTTCCAAAGTATTTTTCAAAATATGCATAGAAGAATCACTTCAATGAAGTGAAACAAAACAACACTAACATTGCTTTGTAGCACAGCCTGCAGCAGGGTGCTAGTTTTCTCTAACTTATTTTTCTTTGAAACCCTTTTCTTATTCTCCTGTGACATGGGGATCTGTGATGAGGGCCTTGGATTGCAACTTATCAGATCTGGGTTCAGTTCCTAGCAGCACCAGAGTTTCTGTGGCCTTTTGCAGATTGTCTAAATACCTTTTAAAATATTGCACTTTAATCTTTTTATTCCTCAATCTTGCACTTGTAACTTGGGAATAATATAACAATCTGTTTTCTCTAAAACAATTCTATTTGCCATCATGTCTTCAACATGCTACATCATCTTTAAAAAAAACAACCTGACAAATCAATTAAACTACATGGCCTTCTAAGCCAAAGAGAGAATGTAAAGAACCTGAACCGCTTAAGCTGGGGCTTGACAGATCATGCCATTTCCTCTAAATGTAGCGATTTAAGCATCAGATTCAAAATACTAACTGTTCTGGTTTAATTAGATAAAAATGCACTTCCTGTTTATGCATTAGGAAAAATCCTACTTTAGTAAACTAATAACTTAAGAGAATGTAACTAGCAGTGAGGAACTGTGAGCTAAACTTAAACTTGGGAGTAGCTTTACAAAAGGAACATCTATTCAGTTAATAAAGACACACAAACTAGATGTACACAAGGCTGCATCCACAAAGGAATTTAGGCATCAAGGGTGCAGACAGAAGCGACAATTTTAGTCTGATCTGGTCACAGAAAAAGGTTTATAGCCATAACCAAACACTAGTGCATGGCTGCAGACTGCTTAAAAAGTGGCTGATAGGGTGAATATCTGAACCCTCATTGCATGAAGGGTCAGATAAAGACATTTCAAAACAGAGCATAACTTGTGTCTGCACTGCCTCTCAGCCTGTGACGGTTAGAGGGGGGAAAGGGAACAGAGGGAATTTGGTCTGGTGGTTTGTTTTTTTTTCCAGCCCCACCTGGAGGTGGGGTGGGTGTATTGGAGGCCCCTGAGGTGGGGAGGGGCTCCAATTTACCCACCCCACCCACCAGAGCTGGCTGAGGAACCCCCAGAATGAGCCCCCCTCTGCTTCCTTTCTCCATTCCCATTCTGAAAACTTTGCAGCCTTGCAGGGAGGAGGAACTAGGGGAAACCAGTTGCAGGCTTCAGCCAGCAGCTAGATTCCCTTCCCTCCTGGAAGCAAGTGAACTTCTGCTTGTTCTGGGAGATTGTTGTAATTCAGAACACTTCCTGCAAAGTGCTCTTGGTTACACGAGGGTGCTGCACTTTTGTCTGCACCCTGAGGCTGCATATTGAAGCACCTGTATCCCGAGTTTGCTGTCCACACCCCTGATGTATGGGAGAATTCCTGGTTAGCAGTATTTCCTTTCATATAATAGCTCAGTCCAGGGGTGGATCCAAAGTGGGTGTAGTGGTATGGCTGCAGCCCCCTCTGATTGTGATGCATGTGCTCTCTTGATGTGGGGTCTGGCTGGAGCCCCTGCTTTTGTGTGTCTCCAGAGAACAGGGGTTGAGGACTGCTGCCACTATTCCTCCCTTCCTTTCCCTTGCTGTTGAATTCAGTGAGGAGAAGGATGGAGGAGAAGGGTGAATAGTACCAGGATTCACACCCTGGACTTTGGAGCTATACAAAAACTGTGGCTCTGGCCAGACCCCTCCCTGATCAGCTGGTGAGCTCAGAGCTCACAGCTCACTTCTCATGTGGAGCTTCATTAGCCACTTCCACTGACCAGGCAGCAGGCTCACTACTCATGCATAGCACAACCAAAATGTGTGTGTGTTGAAGAAAGGGGTGGGGGATAGGGAAGAGGGATGCACTCCCTTGTTCTGTTCCTGGATCTGCTACTGTTCTGGTGGCTAGAGCACTCATAAGCCTTCAGCCCCATATTTCTCACTGCTCCTCTCCCAGAAGAGTATGTGACTGACTCATCTAGAGTAGGGGTATAGAACAAATGGCCTGTGGGCTGGATCTGGCCTGTGGAAACATTTGAGCTGCCCCATTGGTAGTCTAGTGGACTACTGGAAATTGGGGGATGTGATCAGTGGACTATGGCCTGCTACAGAATTCTTTGTCCCTGGACCACAATGGACATGGCCATAAGCAGCAGGGGGTGAAGTAGGCTGTATGGATGTAGCCCTTTCTTGCCCCACTTCTGTCCACCCTCAGCCCCCTGCTGCTGCCTGATTCTTAACCCTGTGCAGCTGCCCACCCTGATTTCCTCACCTGCACAAATGGACCTGGGATCTGGTCTGGAAAGAGTGTGCATGATCCAGATCTGACCTGAGGCTCAACATGAATTTTATATCCCTGATCTATGGTGTAGGGGGGACACTCTCTATCTTTCTTAAAGAAGCCTTGCCACTTTGCAAAAAATAATTCAGAAAGGGAAGGATGAGTTATCATAACTTTCTAGGTAATTAGGACATTTGTGTGGAAGAAGGGAGATCGGAGTTCCTATTTTAAAGAAACGTTATGCATTTTATGTCTTTTTTCCTACACAATAACAAGACAAGGAAGTATCTGGATAAAAACAAGTCACTGTGTTTGGGACTAAGAAGTATTGTGAGATGAAATGGTGGGAACTGGTCATTTTGACATCAGGGAATTAGAAAGAGGCCATAACAGTGCAAGGCAAAACTTATGAAATAAACACAGGATTAAAAATAAACCACTTTCTCATCACAAAAAATGCTGAAAATTAGTTTTCTTTGGCATTTATTTAATATGAACACATAAATAAGTGGTGGGAGTAGGCATGGACTGAAGACCAATAAGTTATATTCCCATATAAATTCAGAATTATCCAACAGGAGTGGCATATTAGTAGTCATAATAATAACACCAATTGTAATTACATAAGTGATAGAGATAGGATGTGATGTTGATATCAAATTATTATTGTGTCTCTTACTATTAAACAGTGCTCCCAGTAGTCAGTTTTCATGCTGCCAGGGGAAACTGGCAACAGAGCCACCTGCACTGGATCCTCCTTATGGTATTTGTTAGGTATAGTTGAGAGGAGAGGTTACTCTGAAGGTCAGGCAGGACCAAGAACACCTCAACTCACCCCTTTGAAGTTGGCCTATTGGGCAGCCAAGAGGAAAAGCATTGCATACAAGGAGGGGAAGCAAGAGGAAGTGTGATTCTGTGCTCCAGTGGGAAAGAAGAGGAAGAGAAAATTGTCCTGGGATAGAGAGAGAACTTGATTTTGGCCTGTGCTTCCAGTGTTATTTATGCTGTTTATAATATTGTTACCGTTTGTCCTGCTGCCAAATTTCTGGTCTTATAGGGAGCCCCACAGACTGCATCCAGAGCTCAGATCAGTGTCATATAGCTGACAGGGTTCCCCAAGGGGCTGGGCATTTGGTGGTGCGAGAAGCAGTGGCTGCTGTGTCCCTAAGTAGTGATTAATACTATTGCCACCAAATTTACAGTTCCATGGGCCAAATGACTCTTTCCCATGCTCTAGCCTTTCCCATGGACTGGCCTTTCAGTCTGGATCTGCAGGCCAGCCCAGCCCAGCCCAGCCCAGCCCAGCCCAACCCAATTCAACTGGCCAGCAGCACCTGTTAGAATTGATGCCCATAACCTAGTTTATTTTCCTGTGCTGAGGCAGAATAAGCATGCTGCAGAGAAGTTTGTCTCACCTGCTCTTGACATCTCTATTGACAGAAATCCACAATTTCTGTAGGCAGCCTAGTCTAGTGCTAAATTACCCTTACAGTTAGAAAATTATGCCTAAAATCTAATCTAAATCTTTGCTGAAAAGTAAGATGATTTCTTCTTGCCTCTTTCTGAAAACATGTTGGAAGTTTGTAATCACATTTTCATATTAATAGGAATAGTATATGAATAGCCTATGATCTACCACCTTGCCAAGTGATAGTCCATCTGCTTTAACAGTTGTAGTGGGTGATTAATAACTCCCTACCCCAGCTGGGCAGCGCTTGCCTCAGCCCCTGATCCAGCCCCAATCCCTCCTTCACTGTGGAAGCATTGATCTGCACCCCACACATGCCTTCCCTCCCCCCTCCTCTTCCACACAACACAGCTCCATCCAGCTGGTAAGTTTATTGAGAATCATAAAGTTGAAACCCATGTCGGAACCTTGAAATATGGTATCAATTTATAAAGGTTGTAAGTGCCTTTGTAAGTTCATCGTAACTCGAAAAGTCATAAGTTGAGGACTACTTGTATCCTGGTTCTGGTCCCTGCTCCAAGAACTCCAAGAAGGTTAGGGACAGAAGTTACACAAGCCAGTTTAAGGGATCAGAAGCTGTTTTAAATCTGTAACAGAACATAAGTTCAGTGCATGTAAACCAGTTTCAAAATGGCTGAAACAGGTTTAAGATAAATCTGGTTGAATGCAATATCAGACTTAACTGACTTGGGCCAAACTGGTTTATGGAACTTCTGTCCCAAACATCCTCCTGGTTTAAGTTAAATCAGAGTTCCCCAGCATCCCAGCATGCTTTTCAGCCCTGGGCTGGGCTAGGTGGGGCTGGACTGTCTGCTTCAGAGAATAGGGTTGCCCCACCCCTCTCCTCCCTAGCCAGAGCTCCAGCTGGACGAGAAGGGGTTGGGGGACTCTGGGTTCTGCCTGGCAAAGGCACAGCAGCATCTGCCAGGCTTCTCCCTGCCATCCCTCACTGGCCACTCAAGCAGGTATTCCCCCCACCCTCCTGTCTCCCACGGCAGGGAACCAAGCTGCACGGACCCCAGCTCGCATCTGGCCACACCACCTTCATGCTAGCTAATGCTGAGACATGTCTATTAGGGGTGTGTGAAACAGGTCCTATTCGATTCACCAGAGAACCCCAGGGAGTTATGAGGAATAATGGGTGCAAACTAGTTGAGAGTAGATTTAGGTTAGACATTAGGAAGAAATTTTTTACAAAAAGAGTGGCCAGAGTCTGGAATGGGCTTCCAAGAGAGGTGGTCCTGTCACCTAACTTGGAGGTCTTCAAGGGGAGGCTTGACAATCACCTGGCTGGCATCGTCTGACCTCGGTCCTCTTTCCTGCCAGGGGCAGGGGGTCAGACATGACAACCCATTGGGTCCCTTCCGACTCACTAATCTATGAATCTATGATTCAGATTTGGATTTGGCCCAGATTGGGCACAGTGATTTGATTAGTTGATTCAGATCACTGTCCCTGATTCGATTTGGCTGAATCTGAAGATTTGATGCAGATTCAGAGAATCAGTGATTCGGCCATAGACACAGCTTTAAATGTTTTTTCTACATACCTTGATGTGCCGGGGTGGTTTGTGAATGCTGCAATGCTGGGCTGGATGGAGCATCCCACAGGAATGCAGCCCCCTCCCCCCCGCATGCTTGGCGGCGAACCTTCCAAGTACTTCCAGTCCACTTCTGGGTCCGCCATGGAGTGTGCTGGGGTGCTCCCCCTGTGGCTTAGTGATTGGCCATGGGGGACCATGGGTGCACCCCAGACCCAGAAGGCACCAGTCACTGAGACAAGGGGGGGGCACCATGCATTCTCCAGTGGAGCTGGAAGTGGGCTGGAAGTGCTACTGGTCCACTTTTGGGTCTGCTGCTGAGTGTGCTGGGGAGCCCCCCACACTTCTGTGGGACACTCCATGTGCCCCACCATCACAGCATTCATGAGCCGCCTGCTACCTAGAGGTATGTAGCAAAAATATTTAAAGCTGCATATGCCCAAATCACCGAATCTTTCCGAATCTCTCTGAATTGATTTGGAGGGTTCTGATTTGATTTGTAGAGATTAAAGGATCTCCTGCTTTGGTACAGATTCAGAGATTCAGCCACCAAATCGGGCCAAATCTCCGCCAAATTGAATCAGGGACCAAAGCTTCTCACAGCCCTAGTGTCTCTTTGTGTGTCTCCAATTTCATTGGAACAAAGGCAGACAGAGCAGTGTCTGCTTAGGACTTTCTGCAACTGATTAGTAGGTCAGCTGATAATGTCCATCAACCAACTGCCCTCCCGTGGTTTCTTCCTGAGCAAGAACCCAGTGGCTTGCAAATGCCTTGCAAAATGCCTGTACCCTGTGATAAGAAGAGCTTGAACTAATGAGAGAGAGGCTTTTGTTTTCTTGATGGGATGATAAGCTTTGTGTTTTGATAAGCTCCCTGTTGACTTGCTTCAAAGCTGTCAAAGTGAAGGCATCTCAGACCCTGAAACCCTTTTATCAAATGAAGTTTCACTATGCAGCAATCAATGCTGGTGATTGCTCCTATGCACCAAATATTGAGCCTGGTTAGAGTACATCTTCCCCGTTCTGTCAGCGTTCAACAGGGGACAGAGAGAGGTGTGAGAAATTACCTGGTTTGCAATGAATAAGGCCTGTCAGTACTGTCAGTTTGAGATTTAGGCAAATACAAAATACTAGCTAGCATGGATAATACAGGTGCATACAGTCCACACAAGCAGCTTGTCTCTTTCCCCCCTTTGCCTCAGAGTGCTAGCTGAGGCCAGGTTCTGGCACCACTCCCGCCCCTTGAGCAGAGAGTGGGAGGGAAAGCCTGGCAATGGCTGCTTCCCCCTCCCCCTGCAGGCACACCCTGGCTGGGGACTATGGAGGCTAGGGTGACAGTTTAAATTCCTCCCTAATTATAGCATCCTGCTGGGGCCTAGCCGTGCCTCGCTCCCAGCTTAGCACTGTGGAAGGAAAGGGACAACTCATTCTAGCACCCTCTGGCTTCTGGCCTGAGCCACTACAGGCATATGCTTGCATTTTCGGAATCAAAATATAACGTCTATCCACTTGCAAATAAGTTCAATCTATGCACGTTAGACTAACTTGCAAAGATTGAATCAATTCGGGCTTGGGCTTTTTGGATGTCTGTCCCTTGCCTAAATGAAGCAGACATTCGGTAAAACACACAAATAGTTCCTGGAGCAAGGACTAGAATCCAGGTCTCTCTCTCTCTTGTCTCTCTCTTTCATTTGAGTGGGAGGTAGTCAGATTTAATTGTGTCTTCTGTAATCTATTCTACACAGTGGAATTGCATCTAAAAGAAGGGTTGAGATCGCCACTAGTCCCAAATGTCCTATTGATGGTTACAGCACTCTGCAGGAAGGTAAAATATCCTCCTGCATGAAGGTAGAATATGAGGTTTGAACACCTTCAGGCTGAGGAGGGATCCTAAACCAGGTCTTCCACTTCCTTAACAAGAGCTTTAATCAGCCTCCAATTGTATAAAAGGTGGGGTGGGGGAAGGGGGTACCCTCACTACTACTTCCAGCCATTTTTAGAAGTGACCTGATAAAACCAGGGATACGTGACAACATTATTAGGCAAAATACTAATTACTGACAGGGCTGCCATGCACAGGAGCACATGGTGTGGCTCCTTGACTGGAAGCTCCAATCACTGACAGAAGCTCCTTGCAAAGGAGTGAAAATTGCCAGTGTGAGGGAGCCTGGGACCAGGCTCCCCCTGCACTAACAATGCATGTGACACCCAACCTCAGAATCATACTGCCTGCCATGCCCCCATGTCATCATGCATCAAATCCCATTGTGATCTTTATAACATCTGTCAGTGGCCTAAAAGTCAGTCAGTCATGATGCCCATGTTCCGTTTTGGACCTAGTCTGAGGTGCCTGTAGAGTAGGAAAATGTATCTTATTGCAGTTTGTGTAGCAAATAGGGCTTACTTTAGTTTTGTTTTTTCTTTCAAGTTTTTGATGTAGTTAGTGTTTAACTCTATTTTCTTTGATGTCTAGCTATGCAAAGTCACAGGAAGTTCGGTAAATAGAGAGTCACACTGCCCCACAAGAAAAAATAAGAAAGTTTAAACAAACGATACATATTTGAAACCAAAGAACTCAGTTTAGAACACACACATAGTTTTAAATAATGTTAATAGTCTCTTCCTCTGATTATTGCCTTTGGATGTTGATGTGATACTCATCTAAAGCTGTGGCCAAGATTGCAGTCCCTGGTAGTGATTATTAGATAAAGGTTGCAATTGTGTGCTTACTTTACCCCTAGAAAAGAGTCTGATTGTTAAACCATCTTCTGAGAAAGCTATTTCAGGCTCATTCTACTATTCTACACTTCATCACTGGTGATTAGCAGCCTTTTTCCTTTGAAGATTTAGTGGAAGAAAACTATACTCCACTGACCTTTCATTTATCTTCTGAAGTCTCTGAAATTTCTTGTTTGGCACAATAGCAGCAACACACATGCTGAACTGATGGAGGGACAATAGCTTTCTAAATGGAAAAAGAAAGTAATTCTAATCCCTCATATTCTCTTTACTTACTTGTTCGATCCTCTTTATTTCCTCTCCCAGACTTTTTTTCATATTTCTTATTTAGATTTTGTATCTGTGGTGATTTTTGACTCCAAAGGAAGGAATGGTGTTGTGGACTGAGACTTTGGAAGCTTGTTTTTATTTTCCAGCTCTTCTTGAAACCCCCAGTGCGGAGTTTGGTGAGGGCTGCAAAATCCATACAAGAATGGTAAATTAGTCCAGGCTGATACATGTGCTACCGTGGTTAAACTGCTTCCTATACCTGGGCTAGCATGGTAAGTCTACACTGCTGTGACTGCAGTGTGGCCGCACCATAAGGAAATCACCTGCATCTACTCTATAACTGAATCCCAGTCCCACTGCCTTAAGGGGGGCCAGAAATTTGCCCTACCAGTGATATTCTGGAGTTATGTTCAGTTACCCAGTTGCTGAGGATGATTTATCTATGTATTTCACAGAATTGCAGTTGTTGCTATCCAGATTATGCTTTCTTAGAGATAATTGGAGAATTCCTTTTGTTGTCGACTTCTTTACCAAATGGTTACAAGTGCTGGAGCAGTGATGATGTACCAAACAATTGTGTGGTGGTGGCTGTTGTACTGCAAAGCAGAAAAGGCTAGGTTGTGGAAGAAAGCTGGTGTTTTTGGCCCTGCTGTGTGAGGTCTGAAGATATCATTGCTTTGTGTTTTATTTTTATTTCTGTGCAGGTCTTTACGGTTCAGTTGACACTCCCAGAACTTGAAGATCACATTTGCAGGACAGCAAGTTAAAACAAGTGATTGAGAATAAATGGATCAAAAAGCACAAACCAAACACAGAGTTAATCACCAGTGTGACAGTTCCACTCCCTAGTATTCTCCTCCTGCCTGCTTGAAAATGTTTTATTACTTATAGCTATGCTTCAAATACCATGGGAACATCACCTTGTTCCCACAATAGTCATTATATGTGATTCATAAAAAGCTAATTAATGCTATTTCATTTTCCAAATAAACAGGCCTCAAAACTTCCAACTTTGATGGAGGAGATAAGCCCATTCCAAAATGCCCTTTGAAGTAAGAAGTGGAAGCCCTGATGTTAACAGAACAAGGAGCAATGGACTTAAGTTGCAGAAAGTGAAGTTTAGGTTAGGTATTAGGAAGAATTTTCTCACTAGGAGGGTAGTAAAACACTGAAACAGCATACCCAGAGAAGTGATAGAAGCTCCATCCTTGTAGGTTTTCAAAACTTGGCTATACACAGTAATGCCAATTCTCACAAAATAGTCACAAGATTCCTGATTTCCAAATCTAATTAATCCTAACTTGTGATCTCAGGATACAACCTTCAAATCTCAGGATTTTCTTTCTGGCGCATGTAGAGAGAGCCCAACTGGTAAATCTGTGGAGGGGAAGGGGCTGGGGGGAAAGGGAAGAGGTGGGGGGGGGGCAGATTGAGACCCCCATGATGAAAGAGGGAGTGGGGCAGGGGCTGGGATGAATGGGGCTCTGGGGCCGGGGTAGGTCCTATGGCAACAGATCACCCAGAGCGTGGGGGAAGGCGTGGATCCCCGCAGCAGCGTGCACCCCTGGGGGAGGCATGGGGATATGTGCCCCCTGTGGGACAGAGGCAGGCTGCCTGCTTTGGGCTCTGCAACCTGCTGCCTTTGCCCCAGGAGCTCAGCCACATGACTCCATTGCCACCCATGGGTGGGCAGGGGATGTGGGACCTGCTGGACCTGTGGCACTTCCCTTGTCTGCCCAGTGGCAGGAAGCACACTGGCATTGCATGGCTGAGCTCCCGGGGCAAAGGCAACAAGTTTCAGAGCCCCAGCCTGCAGCGGCCAGCCTGCTGCTGCCCTGGTGGGGGGCAGGAGGGGGCACATGCCTCCCTGCCTTCCCTGGGGATGTGCTTCTCACTCCAATCCATGGCCCCCTCTCCCCAGCCCTGTGCTGCCTCTCACTCCTGACCCACAGTACCCCACATCCTACCAGAGTGTGCGAGGACCATCCAGCCTTGGGCTTCAACCCCCACCCCACACATACACCCATAGCCCCCCACACCTTTACAAGAACCCCTCCATACACACTTCAAAAATAGCACCTCATGATTTTCATGCCAATCTCTTGATTTTTTTAAGAGTTCGTCTCATGATTTTTGACGTGGTGGGTTTGGCAATACTGTAGACAAAGCTTTGGCTGAGATGATCTAATTGGGGATGGTCCTGCTTTGAGCAAGGGGTTGGACTAGATGACTTCCTGAGGTCCCTTCCAACCTTAACTTTCTATGATTCTGTGGTAAAACAGGCATCTCATTCCATTATAGAACTGAGCTAAATGGATCTAATTACAATTAGCTAATTACAAGTAGGTTTTGCAGAGAGGGGATAGGGACAGACATTCAAAAAGCCTGAGCCTGAATTGATTTGATTTTTGCAGCTTACTCTAGTCTGGCTAGGCTGAACTGGTTTGTAACTGGACAGACATTGCCTCTGGACTAAGGAAATTCAGGCACATGCCTGCAGTGGCTCATGCTAGAAGCTGGGCAGTGCTAGAGCAGCCCTCCCTCCCTTACATCGTGCTGAGCTGAGGGGGGGGTGTCCAAGCCCTGGCAGGACCTCTGATTAGGGAGGACTGCCTGTACCATCCCAGGCTTTTCCCCACTGGCTGCTCAAGGGCCAGGAGTATTGCCAGACCCCAGCTCAGGCCTAGCACTCTGAGACAAAGCTGGGGTGTTCAGTGCATGCATCCATTGATGATACGGAGCTTTTCAATCTCCCTCTCCCTGCCTCTTTATATTGTCTGCAGCAAACTGACAGGCGAGCAAGCCAGCAGGGGGCTGATAACAGTGTCTAACACTTCATTAGCAAAACAAGAGGCTCCCTTGATTAGTTTAAATTCTTCTTAGATAGTTTACCATCTGACCTATTGATTAGTTCCAATTAGCCCAAAGTGGTCACTGTTCTGTCTGCCTGTCCCAGTGAAATTGGAGGGAGACACAGACACCTCTCAGCATTAGCTAGCATACCAGATGCCCAGGGTCTGTCGGGGTGGGGACCGTGCTGTGGTAGATTTGAAAGAGGGGAGGTTTCCTGCCTAAGCAGCAAGCAGTGAGGGTGGGGGGGGAGGGGGGAGGGGAGAAAAAGGGCGGGGGGAGCGCAGGTGGAAGCCTGACAGATCCTGCTCTGTCTGCAGTTTCTGCCAGAGCTCCAGCCCAAGAGCAGAGGGGAGGGGCCAGCTCTGCTGTGGAGCAGAGAGCCCCACCCAGCCCAGAGGGGATGCTGGGAGTGTCTGGTTTATCTTAAACCAGCAAGGGGTCTGGGACAGACATTGCACAAACCAGCTTGACCCAAATCTGTTAAGTCTGATACTACATTCAACCAGGTTTATCTCAAACTGGTTTCAGACATTTTCAAACTGGTTTATGTGCACTGAACATCTGTTCTATTACAGATTTAAACCAGTTTCTGATCACTTAAACCAGTTTATGTGTAATGTCTGTCCCTAGCCAGGGGGAATATTTTGTTATTTTGCTTTCACCTCTCTCCACCTATTTTTCTCCTTGGACTGTCCACTTCAAAACAGCATTTTGGGGAATAATGATGTAGCCTCTGAAGAAACTATTTGCAACATCATCCCTGAAGCATCAATACAGGAAATATACCTGAAAAGGACATTATAAGGGCATGGCAGAAAAAAAAAGCAGGGAAACAAACTAAAGGGAACAGACAAAAATCAAAAAAGTTTTATATGAGGTTTAGCAAGAGAAATGAAATGGTGAAAAAGAAATGAACAAAGGAGTGATAGAAAGAGAACTAATCCCCCATCCCCAAATTAGTAGTAGTATAACTAAGGCAGGGCAACCAGAGCAGCGCTCCTGGTCTTGACTTAAGGGAGGGTGGAAAAATATTAGCAGCTGCAAGTCCATGCCAGAAGCACTGGCAGCTGGAAGTCACTGCTGCCCCTATATGTTCCCAAGCTGGGTACCCAGTTTCTGTTACACCTCTGAAAATGTATATGTATAGATATATTCCCCAGTAGAAAGACACAGAAAATACGTCCAAATAATACAAATAAATATAAATGATTACAGCAGATGTTTTAAAGGTAGTTATAGAGATCATAGTCTCATTTAATCCAAGATGGATTAGATGTTCACTCCATTTATTCACGTAGCCTGATCCCAATTTAAAAAATCCAGTGACTTCAGCATATGGCCCACTGAGTCTTCTGTACGTGTGTGTGTCTCGATTTCTCACTACAAAGAAAATTTATATTACTTCAGTAAATTGCACAGGATTTGCAGCAGCAAAACTGAGCAGCATTTGGCAAGGAAAATGTAAGTCAAAGTCAGTAGTAATAATTTTCTGTATTGAAACAAGTTATTGTACGAGTAATTCCATGAAGATATTAGATCTGTTCAACATGATTATATTTTTATTTTATGCTGTTAGTTTTATTTATTAGCCTATTAGAATGTATGTTCTAGGAACTATTAATAAAAGAGTTGATTAAAACATTTAAAAATAATTGGAACTCAATTTTAACAAATTAGTTTATTAAACTAATTTATACAAAAACTGTTTTATATTCAGTTACTAATCCACACAGCTGCTTTAGATATAAAATAAACTTTTACTTTCTTCAAGTTTTCTAATATTGTTCTTTATAAAATACCTGAGTGTTTTCTTCAAGTGTTCATGTTTCCTCTTTTCTCTTCCTTTTTCTTTTCAGAATCCATAGTGCCTTGAGGGCTACTTTGAGACACTGTCATTCTTTCTAAAAGATACGAAATCTGCCATGTCTCTGTAGTTTAAACAAAGCCATACTTTAGAATAGCTTTTCTAACTGAAACACAGCAGGGGGAAGGAAAATGCTAGACACAGGAACTGGGGTGAGAGGTTGAAGTGTAGGAAGAGTGTGAACTCCTCTTTTAAACTTTGTTGATACCCATAGCAAAGATAAATGAAGAGCAACCATTGTTCTATAGCAGATGTACTATGTATTTAAGTCTTTATCAACCCAACTATCTGTGTATTAATGGTGTGGGATAAAGAATTTGCCCTGTGAAAGTGACACAAGGCCTACGCTTTTTCCCAACACTCAAATAGTTTCCTTCCTTCATTTTCTTTTATTGTACCGCCCCTATTATTAGATGCCAAAAAATCCAGAGGATTTGGGAGTTTGTTACTATCATGTGGCAGCCCCCTTTGGTGTTTAGTAGATGAGTTGTAGGCTTACATTGTGTATCTCCTTTCCAAATGCTTGAATCAGGCTTTTTTAATTATGGATATGGTGAAATACTACCACAAAACTGCAGGTGAAGCTGTAAAGAACTCTTGGGGCCTGGAGGGTAGGCTTCAGAAGAACTTTGTTTAGCCACAAGATGAACTCCAGAATAACACAACAGGCTTTTTTCCTGCCACTTAGTACAAGTGGTACTCCAGCAGAGGTCTAGGGATCTTATTCAATAAGGGGTATTAGTATTTTGACAACCTTGAAGACCTTTAATATTAAAGGACACTTAGTATGTATTAAATCTGTGGAACATTATATGATATGAAAGTTAGAATATGTTCTGAGCAGGCACACAATCATGTTTACTTCAAACACTAAAATGCACAGCTCATGCTCTGGCACTAGAGGGCCAGCAAGCTGGCATTTCAGCATGCTGTGGTGGAGTACATTTTTCACGTATTTCCAACAGCATCCAAAGACAGCTGAGCTGGGAGTGGTGCATTCTGGGATCCTGAAGGATTGCAAAATGCTCATATTATCTCTATAGAGCAAGCTGATGGTAGGTAAACATATGCTTCTTAATAAGACCTGGAGATAGTCCTCATGTAAAAGTCATAAGTTTGCTATGAAATGAATATTTAGCACTTGTTTAAAGGCTTAATGTGATGGAGCAGCTTTAGTACTCTGTCACTTTAAGGGCTCAAGCAGGAGATGGCAGGTGCCTGATGAGGGCGACCACTTAAAGGTCAACTCCCTGTGGCAGGGGGAGCAGTTTGAGATCAGCCAGCATGGAAGAAACATCTCCAAGAAGAAACATCTGCTGAGCTCTGGCTCCCGGAACATCCTGGAGGTAAGGCTGAGGCTATGGAGAAGGATGAGGCTTCATTGGTCCTGGGCATGACCTGAAACTGCATCCTGCTAGGGAAGGGTGGCCTGGTGGAGTTACCTGTGGTGCATTGGCTGGGAAATGTATATTAGCCTGATGGGCGAGCACTGCAGTCCCCCATGGTTTTTATCTTAAGCGGGAAGGTATGTGGCTGTACACCTTTGGGTGCTTCCCACTTTAAGGGCTGGAGGCAGGCAACCAGCAGGTGCCCGATTAGGGCAGCCATTTTAGGACCCAGTTCTTATAGGGTGAGGCAACAGTTTGCAGCCAGCTGCCAAGAGAGAAACATCAGCTGACTGAGCTATGGCTCAGGAACATCTTAGAGATAAGGGAAGAAGCTATGGGGATGGTTTGGAGGCTCTTGGTTCTGGGAATCACCTGAAACTGCACCCTGCTGGGGCTCTGACAGGGCTGTCCATGGCGGGACAGCTCCCAAGAAATGCCAGACTGGATACCCCTCCCACTGAAAGGTGGGTAGGGCCTGTGCAGAGTAGAGTGCAAAAAGGGGCACTTGAAGGACTACGTGTGGGGTGCAGAGTAGGGTCTCTGAGGGAGGCTTGAAGGGCTGCACCAGGGGGGTACTGAGTAGTAGGCCTGTGCAAAGCAGAAAGTACTCACTTTTGATTCGGTGATTTGAATGACTGTCCTGATTAGATTTGGTTGAATTTGAATCTGAGGTATTTGGCATCAAATCTTATTTGGCCATAGACTATACAGGCAGGCAGTGCCAGTGGGAGCAGCTGGGGGAGCAGCCAGATGAGCCCTGGCTTGAGCTGGCAGCCCTGGGAGAAGCTGCGTCTCATCCGGCTGCTCCTCTGCCTGCCCCCCCTTCAGGGGCAAGGCAGGCAGTGCTGGCAGCCCTGGGAGAAGATGCAGGAGCTGGGTGCAATGACTGGGGAGCACTGTAATGACAGGTACTAACCTAATGTGCTGTAATTCGTGCTAGTGCACATTCAAGCATATGAACTGTTTTTTTAGTGACACTACTGTTGCAGAAATGGCTGCGGTTCATTTCTCGGGAGGCGAAGAACTCTCAGTCTCAGACACACTCCATTAGCAACACAAAAGGTATATATTTGCAAATAGGGTCAGAGCGAAGACAAAAGACCACACTCTGCCCGCGGGGACAACTTCTCAGCAGGCTTTATCCCCTCTCTCCTGAGCACGTGTGCAGAAGCAGGAACTCTTACAACTCATTTCCGGTTCATACAAACATATATGAAATGACGTCACGTCATCCGTCACATGTGCATTATAATTAACTACTTAAGTATGCGGGGCGGATAGGCTTATATGCATTAGCTAATTACGCCTGCCCAGAAAGTACTTTAGGTTACCAAAAGTTCAAACCTTCTCTGCCCCAAGGACAGGACCATTAAAAATTGCAATTTACTCGTATCTGCATGAGAACGCTAAGGAGTATATGCTTTACTGTAACAAAGAGATAGTAAATTTGCAAAACAGAGAGAGAGAGTGATACCTTAATACAAAGAGCCCTTAGTAGCTTCTCCTCCAACCTCCTCCTCCCACCAGGGAGAGCTGGCAGCTGTGCTGTTCTAACAACACTATTGATAATGCATTTTCAATAATATTTCTAACACTACTGCACATGAGACTAAATCTACTGGGCATTAGCACAGGCTTTGCCCACTGCACTAATTCAGTAGTATTAGTCTTCTGCGCATTGTCTTGTATAATAACATGCCCATTATGTCAAAGACCACTTCATAGATAGTGGGAGTAAGGAGATGGAGAATCACAGCTATCTCATCTACATTTTGCTTCTCTATTTAGTAAATCCATACCTCATCCACTCACTCTCCTGAACTGAAGCTCCTTCCTGTTGCTTATCATGTAATGAGTTTTATCAATACATTACAAACATGTTCCGCTTTACGGTTCTAGGTCCCTGTAACAGGGGGCTTTCTTGGGGCTGGTCTGTCATTGGCCCTGCACTGGGCCCCAGAATCCTCCAGTCCATACCCCAACCAAATCCTTCCAACCAGGGGGCCTACTCTGCTCTCATCCTGGGGTGCCTAGTTCCCTGAACTCTTCCCCCTCTCAGGCATGCCCGCTCTAACGTGGGTCTGCCTTCTTGGCCCGGTTGTGGGAGCTGGAGTTATTAAGGCACCCTAACCCACTTTTCATCAGGATGGTAACTGGCTTGGCATTTTCTGGGGGCTCCTGCACCACTGAGAGCCTCACCAGGCCACCCACTCCTGGCAGGGTGCAGTTTTAGGTCATGCCCAGGACGAGAAGCCTCCAGACTATCCCCTTAAGCTCCTGCCCTTACTGCCAGGATGTTGTATACAGCCTCTCAGCCAGGCAATGTTTCTGCCTAGCCTGCCAGCAGGGAACTGCTCTGTTTATATAGGCAGCCAGAGTTCTAAAATGGCCCCCTTAATCAAGCACCTGCTGACTGTTTGGCTCAGCCCTTAAAGTGGCAGGCACCAACAATGCCCTGCCACAGTTCCCATATTCATTGAATTTCTAAGTGATACTTCAGCCCAGCGCCTGATATATAATGTATTCAATAAGGCATACTTGTCAGATTACTAGTTCATATATTATTTAAATAATTAAATGTATTCAGTTAGCATAACTGGCTTGGAAATCTAACAAAACAGGCATATTTTAAGCTTCCCAATATTCCTGCCATTGCTAGAACTTCTGTGCAGATAGCCTGTCTTTTGATTCTCTTCTAGGAACACAGGCCATGTCTACATGAAGTGCTGACTGTGCAGTAGTAATGAGCGACTGTGCAGTAAATGTCACTTAAAAGTCATTTGATGATGCTGCTGTGCACTAACTCTGGTAACTGCACAGTCATTTAGTACTTGTTTATACAAGTAGTAAATGACTGCACAGTAAGTGTCTCATACTGTGGCCATAGAGAACACGCAAATAAAGAATATCTGTAAGATATTTTCAAACATCATAAAAAAACATTCGTTTTAGTTTAGTTTTAGTGAATATTTAGGGTGGAAGGCGTTTGTTTTATTTTGTTGGTTTACATACGCCCAGTCTCTCTGAAAGATATTTATAACTTCTACCTGGCAAAATTTCATTTCTTGCAATACCTACATCCATATCATCCATTGACTAGTATATTCCAACTTCATCTGATTCTTCCCTTTAATCTTAGCCACACACAGAAAACCAGGAAACCTGAAAATCTTTTCTTATAGACTCAATGTGGACAAATCTGGAGCCCTTAGTGAATAAAACCTGAATGAAAAAATTGTACTACAACATGAAATATGGTGAGATAATGTTACAGTTGGCTCTCTCTCTCTCCCTCTCTCTCTCCCTCTCTCTCTCCTGATGTTTGATTCAGCAAAAGATTGTCCTGTATATATTAGACCTTAATAAGGATACTTGCTGTGGAAGTTGGTGTGTCAGATCTATTTTTGAAATTCGAGTGTCATATAAACTCAATTCTACACAGCTGTGAATGTCCCATCATGAGAGGGTTTGGGTGGGTAGAAGTACAACAAAATTAATTTGTTCTTTAATACCTTTAAGTCTTTCTCTTGTGGGATACATAGAATTCTCTGTGCCTTGTAGATTCCTACAAAAATGTCTTGCCTTTACTTCTGAGATAGCTAAAATTAAAATTTTGGCTGTGAATGTTTCATTCCTATCTACAAACAGCATAGAAAATCAATAGTCCTATAAAAAGAATTGCAGTTTTTTCAGCAGTTTCCTGTCAGGGTATGCCTTTTGCTACAACGCCTCAATACATTATTTTAACAACTGTGGTCCCAAGCCTGCATACACTTACTGCCAGATGTAGTGTTTATTGCTGTAAATAGTTCAAAAGTTTTTTGAAGTCAGTGCTCATTATAGCAGATATTTGCGGAATCAGGTCCTGTATTTGTTGCTTTAAGCAGATACCACAACCATGAATGGAATAAGAAAGGGTTATTGCAAAGATCGCATTTCAAATCACTTCAAAACAGGTATGGTGTAAAGACATACGTAAAATATGTAGATTTATTCTTTGTATTATACAGGCAAAAGGCTGCTGTGGTTTGGCATTAGTAAATTACTAAATGCTAGGATCAAATAACAATAAGAATTTGAATGTATTTCCCTTTATTAAGTCATTACTGAGGATAAACTGCAACGCAGAATCTGGATCACTGACTTATAGCACTAGGAGACTGATTGTGGGTGTTTGTTTTTGTTTGTTTTTTGTTTGGTTTTTTTTTCAACAACCACCACATATTGTACAGGTGTGGATGCAGTTACCTGCCACTTGCACCTAGTACAGTCATTCTCATTTTTAGGTCTGACTGGTACACTTTTATAGCCACTCTGCAAAGGTGTAGATATACTAGGTGTAAAACAGTAGGAAATGAGGCACATCGTTAACATATCACACCCACAAATCTGAGACATTTAGATGCTAATATTCCCATTCAATTAATTCCACCTCCAGAACTGGAGTTATATTTGAAAACCCTTAAAAATGGTGACCATAAATGTAAGATTCTATATGAGCACAAAGTACTGTACATGAATACTAGATGTTTTGGAGGTCCAAAATATCAATTTTTAAAAGAAAAATTCTTCTATATATAATATTATTGACTAAATACAGGGAAAAAATTATGCTTAACATTGAAAATATCTTAGCTTTGGAGAGCAGAAAAAGTAACTTTCAATGCACTCTTTTAATTTAAAAGGGGCATTTTTTAATAAGGGCAAAGAAATCATTGTTAACTGAAATGTAGCATGGAATCATTGTTTGCAGCACGCAGGCAGCCAGGAGTGCAGCCCAGCCACATGGAGAGCATCTGGGTCTGGCTAGTAAGTTTGTTGTCAGGAAAGAGGCACGGGTGAGGGCGTGGGGCTGGGACTACCCAGGCAGGGTGGGGTGTGGGACTGAGATGTGCAGGGTAGGGAGGGCTGCAGGCCACTGTGGGCTGGGGGCAGGGCAGTGCTGGGCTGTTCCCAGTGGGGATGTTGGGCCAGGCTGCGCTGAGGAGGGGGTTGGGGGGGCACAAATTTTGGAATGGCTGTAGTTCCTCCTGTAGACCCCTTCCAGGGCCGCTGCCACACACCCCAAGTGCAGCCTGGCTCAGCCTCCCATTGGGAAGAGCCTGCCTCAGCCTGCCCTACCCCATGCATAGATCTAGCGGTATGCACTCCCCCATGCCCTCCCAGGGTGCAGGCAGTGGTGGGACCTGTCACCCCCACGCCCCCCAGATGAGCTGCTTGTGACTCTGTCCTGTGTTCCACCCTGACTGTGAAGCACCTGCCCCATCCCCATCCCCATCCCCATCCCCATCCCCACTCCCTCTCTCACCACTGGGGCCTATGGTAACAGGGATAAGGGAAGGAGGGGGCACTGCAGCCACTCCAGAATTTGCGGTAGTTAGTCCCCCAGCTCCCCCTCCCAGCACTGCCACTATTCATCCTTAATGCAGGCCAGCCCAGCCCCCTGCCAGAAAGAGCCCAGTGCCGGCCACAGCCCTCCTGCACCCTGTGTGCAGATCTGGGGGCATATGGCCCCCCATGCCCTCCTGGGGGTGTACATAGTGGTGTACATGAGCCCCCCCGATGCATGGCTCAGTCCCATGCTCCGCCCCAGCTTGCCAGCCCCAGCCCCAGCCCTACTCTCTTCCACACTGCTGGGTCTTGATCTGTTGCTATTGTTGCTAAGAACTGAAAAACCATAAATAGCCTCTGTTAATTAAACATTGTTTTTGTATGTCCTAACTCAAGCACATTTTAACAGATTCCAGGGGATCTGCAGACTCTATTATCAGAGGGATAATATATTATCAAAGGGCCTTCAAGGAATCCAGAGTGGAAGACCAAATCTAAACAGTTTAAAAAACCTGAAATTCTGTTATTTAACTGTTAGATTTCCCATCAACTTATATTAAAGAACTCTAAAGCAGTACAGCTAGAAAAAGTAGATTATTTTGTTTGGATATCCATCATCTAAGTCATGATTTTTTTCCCTATTCTTAGCAAAACTTTCAACAGTGAACAGATTTAGACTAATGTGAAACTTATGGACACAACCTGCATTAATTTAATAGGAATAGGAACTATCTAGGAGTTGTGGGTTAATTATCAATTTAGTCTTTAATTATCTGAGCCTGCCCAAACAGCAACTCTCTCTGTCAATTAACCCGCCGAGAGGTGGGGTGGTTCTTTGCCCACAGCGTATCTAATCACCGCTTTTATTAAATAAATAACGAAGAGACTTGATAACAGTACACAAACAAGATGGTTTATTACTGAGAAGAACAGTTAAGTATACAATTACACACTTAGTTTAATTATCTATCAAATCCTAAGTACAACAACAAAAATACGAGGACTGAACTTTATTATCAAGGGCAGGGGAACTTTATTCTGTTCGGCTCCGGTTGTTGGGCTGGAGACAACTGCACCTCAGACAGTGGCTTCTAATCTTCTTTGGACATCTGCCGAGAAGAAGAAGAACCTTAATACCCAGAGGGGAATGGGGTAATGCTTACCAAACAGAACAGAGGGCCGCTGCTTGGTGTGAAAGACACACCCGGAGGGAAAAGCCCGGGGAGCCAACCCTTCCTGCTCCGGTGGCAGACAGAAGATCTCTCATGGTGACTGGGCCCAGTACCAGGAATCTCCACTCAGTTAACCAGCCACTCAGTCTCTCCGTCTCTCTCTCCTTTCTGTCCACAAGCACCCTGGCTTCTTGCCCTCTCACAGTCACCTCAGTTCAGCCACTCACATGCACCCTACACACTAAGTTCAGATGCTCCCAGTCCCACACACACCCAGACACACCCAGTTTCTGTCAATCCAGAGTCCTTTATAGAGGTAGTACACCCGGCATGCCAGGGCTCTGCACACGGCACGTGGGTGTGCACACAGCACTCTATTCCAGGGTCTCTTGAGGTGGGTCAAATAAAGGTTATCTGTCGACCTACTTAACATAAACTAAATGAGCCAAGCCCCAATTTCCACCATTACATAGGCATTTAGATAGTTGTGGGTGCTTAATTAAAACCAGACTTAGTATAATGCAGGTCAGTTACATCCTGAGAACTTACCATTGTTTCATATTATTGCTTGGAAAGGTTAATTGCATACTTGTTCAAATGGAAACTTGAAATTGAACTCCACCAAGGTATGTAATATTAATAATCAAGTAATGCCTTTCAATGTTAGTAATACTTTTCGATAATACTTTCACAAGTTATCTTCTGTAACATTACTTCAGTATTTGCAGTACTCGCTGTTATACCTCTTTATGCTTAGTACAAGGAATACTTTAGCAATAATAAAGGAATCAAAGTAATATTATTTAGTTGGCTGATGTATCGGAAACATTCTATGTTTCAGGATGTATCCCACTGAACTACTCTCTTGAATTCTGAGATGGAGTATTATTACTGGCTAAATGATAGCTGTGGTGGACTCTGGTCCTAGATACAGCCTGAGTGTGCCCTTGAGAAACATTCCTGGGGTGTTTCTACAACTTGAGGTGCCCTTTTTCCCCAAACCCTACTGGCTGCTATCTGCAGCTTGACCAGGTGAGGTGCACCAGAGGCCAACGCCTTAGCCTGTGGTACCTCAGCCCTAGATGTTTTGCTCAAGTCTTTCCAGTCCTTAGCAGGGGGAATTTTGCCAGGTAGAAGGATTACACCCCTGTTCAGTCATGTGCTTAGAAAAAATGGATCCCTCTTTCTGTGGAATGGGAAAATCTAAATGGTCAAAATACTCTGGAATCATATGGATCATTGACATCAAAGAATTAAAAAAAGATAACATAAGATTTATTATAAAAAAGAAGAACAAACTTAAGAAATCAGTAACCACATGCTGTGATACAAAGACAAAAGAAAATATTTTTTAATTTGGCACCTTAAATCCAAGGATACAGTCTCTAGCCAACTTTACCAAGCTAAAATGCAACCTTTGCTTCAGACTCTTCAGAGCCTCCTGTAGTTCCCCTGAGAACTTGCTTTTCTCAGTCGGCCCTGGCTGAGGGACAGCTCTCCGCCCTGTATGTGGAAAGACTGAAGACAGCCAACTTCTCTAGGCATGCTTACACTTGGGCATGCCTACCTGCCCATTAACTTGTCACCCCTTCATGTCTATGGGGGCTTGCATTCTGCTAGTAACTTCTTGACTCCCGCCCCCCCACCACAGGTACATGTCTACAGAGCAGAAATCTTTCTTAATCTAGTTAAGACCAGGAGCATACGTGTATCTTTTTAAACATGGAATTTTGCTAATCCATTATCCCTCTCTTGAAAATTCCCCTCAGTTGGGAATATGCTCCTCCTATCCAGGCATTATGCTTGTGGCCCTTTGTCTAAAGTGTAAATGTATCTTTGGCTGGTTGGAACTATTCAAAATGTTATCAAATGCTAATTCTCAGCAATAGTGTCTTCTAAGTGTGGACAGTCAAGGGCCACTTAAGTTAATCACTATCTCACAACAGAGATTATAATATAAAGATCTGTCAACATTACATTGATATCAAATACTATAATCCATTCAAATATGAAAATGACAGAACTGAACCCAGCTTCCCACCAGCTAAAAATAGAGACTAAAACCACAGGATTAAATCTAATTTAGGAGAATATCCATGCATGGCACCTAATGAACCCTGAAGGGCACTTGGTTTTGGGGTGAATCTGTGGCAAGCAGGATAGGAAATTGGTGGCAAAAGGCTTATAGTAACCCATTTAAGGGTAGTTATCTGCAGGAAGAACATTGGGATCCTGATTAACAGGAGAAGGCTTCAGTCTTAGAGCTGGAGTACAAGGGAATACAGGCAGTCCTTGACTTGCAGTGTTTTGAGTTACAACATTTCACACTTACAATGTTTATAAATTGACACCATTTCAACTTTCTAACGGCAGTTTTGACTTTGCAACATTTGATTTGACATGACGCAAGACCAGCAAACAAGTTCACTGTGCCACCATTCTCCAGGAAGAATATCTGTCCAAACTTCCTTGGACACTTTCTATAAAAAAGCAGACAAGACTCCAGAGAAACCTGCAGCCAAGACTCCTGAGAAGACTCCAGCCAGGAACCATCCAAAAAATCCAACCAAGAGCCCTTCAAAAAGTGCAGCAAAGTCACCTCAAGGAAGTCTTTCCCAATCAATATGATTGTTATTTACAATATAAATACATTCATGTAGCTATGTTACTCATCTGTAATTGACTGAGTACAAAATTTTCAGTTATTTTTGGTGAAAATAGGGTATCGGGCCTTGGTTCAGGAACCAATCCCCCATTTATAACATTGTGTCCTATGGAAAAATTGGTTCCAAGTTAAAATGTTTCAACTTAAGAGGCAGTTTTCAGGAACCAATTGTGTCATAAGCCTGAGGACTGCCTGTATGGAAGTGCCAGAACAGGACCTTGTTACACATTATGCTGCGAGACACAAAAATATCGATCAGTGCTAGTGCTAGTTTGACTTTGGAGCAGTTACAACTGAGGCCAGGAGGGGCCTAGAGGACTGAAAAGTAAGAATCCCACCCCCCCATTCTGAACTTACCTCCTCCCCACTGCACCCTTGGACTCACTCCAGGCCCCTCAGATTTCTACCCTACCCTTCCTCCCTCCTGCCCCCCTGCTTCCCACACTGTCTATCCCAGGGGAGTAGGCAGGGAAGGGTTAACCTGCAATCCTGGCCCCTCTGCCAGCACTGCCAAGCTGAAGCTCTTCTCAGAGCTGAGCCTGGCCCAGAGAGCAGTGGTGGCAGCTGGGCAGGCAGGTTAACCCTTCCCTGCCTGCTCTCAAGGACAGACAGCACAGGCAGCCATAAGTAAGTTCGAGAGAGGGAGGGGGTTAGTGATTGCGGATCTGGGGTCCTGGGTGGGGTGTGTCTGGGAGGGGGGCAGTGGTCCCAATCTGGGCCAGTGGGGGGGGGCAGGTGGGGAATTTATACCAAGGTGTAGCCTAGTGTGGCTACACCTTAGTGTGACACAAAATGGGTAATATGGATCAGAGATAATCCTGCACTAGTGGCACAACTTTGAGCTGCCTGCCAAGCACTTAAAACTAGTTACAGGTCTTAATGTGTGGACAATCCATGTGTTAGGAGCTCTAGGAGCTGTCCAATACTGCCATGTAAGAAGGACCTCAGTCAGTTCTTGTTACTATAAGATGACCCAGAGGACCACTGTAATGAGGCCACAGTGAAGCTCCAGACCTAGTCAACCTCAATCAGGGGGGCAGGGAAAGGCAACAGACCTCATCCAGTAGCCCTTACAACTAGGCCCAGTTCTCAATCTCCTTGTCTGGGCAAAGGCAAAAGTTCTTGCTCCTGAGCCTCTGTGCACTTCCTTACTGGTTCTTTGGTTTTGACTCCTGGCTCTGACTCCAACTTTCCGTGGCATCATCTGATTCTGATCTGCTCTTGATTCTGATTCAAGCTCCAGCTCTAATTCCTAGTTTCTGATCCTGGTTATCCCTCATCTTACCCTGTCTCTGGCTCTGGGTTTTGACCCTGGTCTGTCTTGACTTTGGCCACAGGACCTCTTTCTAGTTCTGGCCCAATATCCCTCCATATCGCCAGCTCCTGGGAAACGGTCCCTGTGCTAAATAGTCAGCCAACTAAGTTCCATCAAATTTTCAAGTTGGAAAGTGGACTTTGAATATTTTAATCACTGCTGACATTTTAAATGTCTGGGTGTGTCACTTCTGTTTTGTTTTTTAAAAGGGCTTGTTTTTAAAAAAAGGGTCTGTTTTGTGAAATCAGTGAGGATTTTGCCATTGCTTTGAGTAGAAGCAGGTCCAGATTGGTAAGAGCAGATTGTTGCAATTTTGCATTTATTTTTGAAACCTGGAAATTTTTGTTTTCTGATTTTTTTCCCCACTCTCTCCTCCTCCTCCCCACACCCTGCAGGACAACTATTTGGGATCGGTCTCCCATGTTGTCAGTCCCTGCCCCTTACTGAGTAAATTTTCACTTTTGTTTAAACACATTACTAATATGTTTTGCAACTCAAAAGGGGTTAGAGTTTCACAAATGTGCATCCTTCCAAAGTTTGTTTTGTTTGGAAATACTGGAGATTTTTTTTAAAAAGACAAAAGTTCTTATTTTGGGGGTATCATGTTCTGTTTAACCCCTAAATGTTATTCTAATTTAGGGAGGTCAAAGAGATGAAGGCTCCTGTATTCCTCCTATAAACCATATTCTGCTTCTGGAGGATAAGGATGAAATTTACCCCAGTTCAGAGGATTAGTAAAAGACCCATTCACTAGAGGTGGCTGGATATTTCTCTTCCCATGAAGAAATTATACAAAAACAAATACAAAAATAGTTGTCATTAAAATTTTCCATGACAAATTTTAACTTTTCAGTAAACAGTTAACAGCCAAACATTTCTGCCTGAAAATGCACAGGAGATCAACTGGTAGTCATGGGTGCCAGAGGGATCTCTCCTGTTCCAGATGGGGAATGAGTCATCTTTCTAGCAGCCAGTGATTGATTCCTGCATTGGTATGAGGTTCATCCCACTGCAAACTCATTCTTAAGCCAGTAGTGCAGGCAATGGAAAGCTATCAACACAACACATTTTCTAGTGAGCTTTTAGACTTCCTTGATAGCAGCATCTTGCATTGACTCTGGTCTCTGCTGTTGCCTCATTTCTGCATATCCATTTCTGGCTTCTGACTGCTTTTCCCTGGCTATGGCTCTCTGCTCCTGCACATGGAGTCACCTATGGTTTCCTTTTGTGATCTCTTTGGCTTTCTGACCTTCATTTGTTTCTGGCCACGTGGTCTGACTACCCACAGACCAGTCATCATCTGGATTCCAACTGACTGTGACCCCAGCCTGAGTCCTTATAGTTAGGTCTGACCACCTACATCCTGGAAGTCAGGCCATCTCCAAGGAAAGTAACCACTGAGCTTTATGCAATGCTTGATGGGAATCCTTTCAATTTCTGTTAAAAATCAGCCACTGAGCAGTAGATAATGCAAGATTTATATGGCCAGAAAGAACATTTGTATAAGAAATTATTTGGAAATAGGGTGGTCCTAAAAATGAATATTCCATTATTATGTTAATATATACATTCCATTTTGAGATTGTGATATATACTCTTAAGGTGTATATATAACTTCAAATCACAACTCTTGTGTTAAAATGAGAATGATTTCTCAACTGACTTGTAGCAGCTAATGCCTTGAGGAACCTGTTCTGCTAGGTTAGATGGCAACTAAGCAATGGACTTGAAGTTACTGAGACTAGTAACCTGAACAAGACAAACTTATGGGCCATTTTTGAGAGAGTAGAAATGTGGAGTGAAGAGGAACAGACCAGGATCAGTACTGAAAGAGGAGCTGCTGAGGAGAGAAGAAAGAACGTGGGGGCTGGACTTGACGAGGCGGCTGGACTCGATGATCCTCCAGGGTCCCTTCCAGTCCAAATGTCTATGAAATCTATGAAAATGTTTATTTGAAACTAATTTTTTTTATTTGGATATACTTGTTGGTACTTCATAGGTATGGACCTATCTAACTTACGATGAGAGAAAGCAATTTTTCCTACTTGTTTTTAGCTTGAGTATCCAATTTCACTGTCATTTTGCAGTGGCCCTGCCCCTCAGTTCTGATTGGCAGGGAGGCCCCTGGGGATGAGGGACCAGGGGGATTCCACCATCTTGGCTGCTGGCTGCCCTTTGTGTAGCCCCACTCTCTGATGACTGGTAGAGAGGCACAAGGGGGAAACCACCATCTTGGCTGCTGCCCTTTGTGCTGCCTAGCCAACCGGCATCTTCCTCTCCCAGGCACGTTGTGAAGCTAGGCTGTAGCGGCAGCAAGAACCACTGGCTCTTACGGGGGAACCAGCATTTTATTTTTATTACTTTTTTGGGAGTTGATTTCCTGGGAAATTGCAGCCAATGCCATTGTTTGTGGCAATTGTGGGGATCGCCATTTTTGCAGTTTCCACAAAAAATGTAAAGCCGCTATTTAAGTATGTCCCTTTTCATAACGGTTCTAGTTTGAGTTCCTCATGCTTCCATTCCCCTAAGATGACTGAACATCTTCCATGATGCTTCCTGTCTTCCTTCTTGCTGAGCCACTGGATACATATCATAGTACATTGTGGGAGATGCTGTCTGCCATGCTGGGGAAGCAAAAACCATGTAAGAGAATGGTGGCAAAAGCCGCAAAAACCAAAGCTCCCATGATACACTATGATAGCATTTCTGTGTCAGTTATTCAGGTTTTGAAGAATACCTTACACTTGCTGTGGAAAGCTGACATCCTTGTGAAAAAAATGTTACTGAAACCTGATTTTCTGTTGGTAAATACTGATGTGGAAATTCAGACAGAATCACTGTTTGGCTATCAGAAGCGCTTTATTTTGCATGGCCACAGGAGAACAGCAAGGGGCAGCTCATGCTTGACGAGAACAAAGCACAGGCTACTTTATATACTGATAAATCACATACAGATCGACCCGCCCCATAACACACCATTGGCAGTCTGACAGTGACTCATCTTGGTGTCTCGCTGAACCAAGCGTGCTTTCTCAAGCTGTTCCTGATAAGCTTATCCTGAAGGCCGCTATGTTGTTCTCATTCAGCCTTCAGCCACATCCCCCCATTCTGTCCCAACAGTATACATTCCTTTCAGTACTTTCCATTCCTCATCAATACTTTAGACTAAAATTTTCAACCAGCCTTCTGGTGCAATGCTTACAATCATTTAAGTAAGGACCAGACTGATTCATAAGGCTTAGGCCATACATTTCAATACAAGTGAGCACAGGCTGTTTTATATATATCACTGTTTGCCACACTTGCATGTTTTTTGTCTCCCTTTCTCCATACCATTTTTGTTCACATAAAATACCAGTGTTAACATCTCCCCAGAATATGGTAAACAAATGGAAATCAAATGCACCATATGCAGGGACAAATCATTCCTCACAGTTGGCCTCTCTTGCCAATCTAAGGGTGTGTACATGCATTACATTTTTACTAGTGGAATCACAGTTCCCATAGTAGACATCCTAAGTGTACAAGTGTTTGCTATGCTTTGTGTGAATTAAAAATGATGCCTGTGATTTAAATTCAGACCTCATCTAGTGAGGTAGAAGTTTAGCCTGGTAGGGTTTCCACTGGTTGAATGAGTTCTTATGCACTTATCTAGACCCATAGAAGCTTCGCCACTGTCCTCAAGCTTCACAGCATGCCTTACTCCAGCTCTATCCCTTCCCTTCAGAAAAACAGCCTGGGACTTGGTTGGACTCCACTGCTTTGGCGGAGTCACAGACTGAGCCCCTCCCTCTGTCAGCCCCCTCCCCACTCCACTAGCCCAGACCAACCTATCCCCACTGTTTCTGGGGCTCCCTAACCTCACTGCAGAGACCCTACCTGAATGACCAGTCTGCTGATGAATGGGCCAGCAGTCTCCAGGAACAGCAGAGTTCAATACACTTTGGGTATAGGGTGGGACAGGGTTGCCAGGCCTTGCCCCACCTACTCAAAGTGCATTGATTTTTACCATTCCTGGAGTCTCCAGACCTACTCTTCCATCCAGAACTGAACATCCCAAACCCACCCCCAGCAATGGAATCATCCCGGCCTGACCTAACCCAGCCCTCAGTAACAGCCCCACTAGCACCCAACTCACACCAGAATCAGCCAATCTCCACTGGAACTGGGTCTTGTCTAGTGCCAGAGAGGTAAAGATACATTGGGATGCTGGAGTAGACATTGACAAGCTTGAAAAGACAGTAGATGTGTCCTCTGGTGCTGTCATCTGTCTCTAGGAAGACTGGGGAGTCTGCAAAGCATGCTGGGATGTGTGTTGCAGGGCCTCTTGGCTAAATGTAATCAGCAACACTGTCTTTAGACCACTGGTTTTCAACCTGTGGTCTACGGACCCTTGGGCGGGTCTGCAAACTATGTCTAAGGGGTCTGTGAAAGATGACTACAATCAATCAAAAGTATGTGAATAGCCACACTTATAATTCAAAGAGGCCTACACCTCCATTTAAAATGTTTTGGGGTCCACAAATGAAAATAGGTTGAAAACCACTGCTTTAGAGCACACAGCCAGCCCTATAAACACTTGTACTGAGTTCTATTGGTTTGGTTTCTATTGGGTTAAATTACAACTGCTTAACTTCTACTAGTTCTTTTGAATGCTTGCACACACTGGGCATGTCTAGTCATTCATTAATGTGCCTTAGATACTGCACATTTAGTTTAGTACCTCCTTAATAAGTACTAACTAAATACATAGTACTTACAGTCACTGCACAGTAGTACTGGTACATAGTTATTTAGCAATGCTTACTGCCCATTAGCCTAATAACACTGTACAGTAGGCTGTTAGCACAGTATGTGCAGTGTTGTTAGACTAATGCACAGTAAGTGTCTTGTGTAGACACATCCACCTAAGTTATCTTGCAGTAGAAAGGGCTGGAGACCATGGACCTCAAGGAAGCCAGAATAACACTTTCCAAGTCCTCATTTGGGACACTATGTAATTAATGAGGTTCATTTAACATCACTAGGGGCAGAATTTGCTCTTAAAGGTGTACGTAAGTTTAAAAAAATAACAGTAGGAAGAAAAACTTCTTTATACTGACACTATATTTCTTTTGCTAGTGCTCTTTAACTGTTGTGGCAATGGTTTTGATTTAAAGCAATTGTATGATCTAAATCACTGCTAGCAGTATTCAGAAATAATAAAATGTCTCATTTACTAATAGAAAACACTAAACAGTGAACCTCTAAAATATGGGCTCTAAGAAATGTATGTTGTCAGCAGACAAGATTCACTGGTATATACATCTGTCAGGCAATACATTATTTTAATTGACACCTTTTATAAAAAGCAACACACAAAATATCATATAAATCAAATCAAATGCCCATTAAGAATTACTGGAATTTGGATCATACTTCTCAGCTTAAAGCATGGGAACCACTGCATACATCTTTATCTCCAACACTATTCTTAGCTAGTTGTTCTCAGTTCATATGTTCAATAGACACACTCACAATACATCTAACACCCTCATGCTGTTGATATGTTGAAAGTGGTAAAGCTCTAATTCAGTTCATTACCACTTCCACAGTATTAGCTCTTTGTGAAATATCTGAATACAATCTCAAAGGGCTAGATTGTGATACTCTTCAGGTGTGTCTACACATGGCTGTACAGTGCCTTTGTTACTGTGCTGTCATTTAGTCCTTCCTTTTGGAAGTATGAAAAGATGGGGAAGTAACAGCCTGTACTGGGTCATGCCGGCTGCATTTTTGGCCGCTATGTCATATAGCAACACACTATAATGAAGGAGTGTGTTGCTATGGAGATGTAGCGTTGTCGCCATGGTTTTTGACAATGGATGCTATGGCGCCGCAACGTGTCACTATGGTACCATAGCATCCTGTATAGATGTACCTTTCCTCATGATGAATGCTGTGTTGCCCTGTGAATAATCAACAGTAGTACACACAAAACAAGGGAGTATGAAATATAAGAAAGTATGTCAGAATGTGCTAAAAGGGGAGAGTGGACCTGAACTGAAGGAATGAAACTTCCCAGTAAATTTCATGCAACATTTTTTGCCACTTTATTTTGAGTAGTTTTGTGCCTCAGTTTCAATTTTGACAAAGTAGAGGTGATAGGCAGGGGGAATAATGAGGAAACTCTCCACATTTTCTTGCACATTTGCCATCATAATCACTGGAACTTTAAAGAAATGGATGTTATTGGAAAATCTAAGATTTTAAAGCTACCCTTAATTTCCCCCCACCACTTTTTTTTTTACCAGACACAGATCATTGCCACGTTCTGCTTTGCATCAAAGACCTAAACCCTGTCTACTGAGACATTCTTTTACTAAAGTTACCATGCTTTGTTATTCTATCACTCAAGCAGTCTCAGAATTCATTAATTTTTCTAGTAATGGGTTTCCCAAGAGACTGTTTCCCACAGAAGTCAATAATAAGTAATCTGTAGAAATTAAGGGAACCTGGTATCTTATCAGACATGATCTATTGTGAGACTTAAATGGAATCTCAAATTCTCAAAACTAGTTTTGTTCCCAGGCCATAATATTTATGAGAATATCAAAAGACCAAAAGAAGTGAAGGCTTCAAAGAGAGCTACTCTTTCTGAAATGCATAGAATGCAATTCAAATCTGTGTCCTAGTCTTGTAGGACATCTTCCGAAGGTTTTACAATAGCCACAAGAAATTAATTAGCAACATAAAAATTTATTTTAAAAAATCAATAAAAATTCTAGTCTTTCTCTCATCTGGGCTCACTTTTTGCCCCAGATATACTCTGTGTATGCTTTAGTTGCACGGTAAACTCTATAATGGAGCAGTACAGCATAAGTTTTATACCCTGTGGGCTCATCTAAATGAGATGCTAGTGGTGCAGTAGACTAATTCTATTGCGCATTAGTATGGCACAACCCCCGCCCCAGGCTAATGCTCAGTAAAATTAGCCTACTGTGCATTAGCATCACTTAAAAAGCATGGGCTGGTACTAATGCTCAGTCCTACCAATTGCAGTACATTTAGTTAGTACCAGAGCTGTGCAAAATATCTATGCTTCATTTTGGTTTTGGTTTCTCCCATTTCAGAGGACAGTGCTTCATTTTGGTGTTTTGGATCACTGTTCTGTTTTGATTTGGCAGAATCTGTTTTGGAGTTTCAACTTTGTTTCAGTGATTCAGACATAGGCTATAATGGGGAATCACTATAATGCCTATAACTTTACCATTTCTTGCCTGATTAGGATGAAAATTGCAGGTGTGGTAGTTGCTTCTGAGGGCATGAAGCCTGTCAAGTTTCAAGGAGATAGGTGCAGGCTTTTTTTGTGAAACTGCAACTCAAACTGTTCAAAGCAAAACTTGTGACGTGTGACTTTGTGTGTGTGTGTTAAGGCACAGCAGAATAAAAACAGTAGGGATGGTAGCGTGTAACAGGGGGTCTTCATGGTGCCAGAGATATGTTGGCAGGTTTTGTATTTCTTGTTATGGCATGGTCTGTATCCATTTGGTGTGTTTTCAGCTGTAGGAGGTGTGCTTCTGGTGATGAGATTAGTGAGGTTCAGTGCTTGTTTGAATTTACAAACCACTTTTCACAGACGAGCCTATATGAACTTTACTTCATCAGTCTCCTAGATACAGAAACTCATGGGCTCAATATAGACATTGGATTTATGACACTATTACCTGCCCAACATCTGACTCATCAGGTACCTCTCCACTTTTACCTGCTACATCCCTCTCACCCCCTGACACCTCAGGTTATGTTTTCACTGATTGGCTTTCTTGCCTGCATTCCATGTAAGCCTCTGGTTTCTTCACTATTCCTTCCATCTAGGAAGAGCGGGGGGGCTTCCCAGTGCAGTGGAGATCTTGGCCTGCCCACCTGTTTCTGGGCCAACCACCTGCCCCTCTTTCTTCTGCCATGCCTTGATGGAAAAATGATTCAGGTGTTTCCCAGGCAGGAGGCTACCCATTTAGGCCCCTGATGTCTAGGGGTAACATCTGTTCTGCAGCTCCATACCTCCCCTAACACTGTGGTCCATGCCTCACAGATGGCACCCCAGGCAGCTAAGCTCACCTGGAGCCTCACAACTTTACTGCAACCAGCAAGCCTCAGGCCTCTCAAAGATCTTATAGATCTGGGTTTTCCCTAGCCAGGACTGTGAGTGCATGTGGTGGCTGGAAGTTATAAAGTTATAACCTGCCTTTCACCTTGGAGGTTTGCAGTTCTGGCATTTTTTGAGGGCTGCCATGCCACTGACAGTCCTACCAGGCCTCCTGGTCCTGGCAGGGTGCAGTTTTAGGTCATGCCCAAGACCTGGGGTCTCCTCCTTCCCTATAGCCCCATTCCATACCTTCAAGTTTGTCTTGGCATGGGAGCTCAGCAGGGAGATGTTCTTCCCCTGCTGGCTGGTGATACAGTGAGTGCCGCCTCCAGCTCTGAGAGTGGGGCATTAAATGTTTAAAACATAAAAATAAAAAACGGAAAATAAAAAACAGAAAATAAAAAAGGAAAATAAAAAAAGCTCATCCTCTGGCACTGGAAGGCTCATGCTGGGAACTGAAATTGGGGTGGAGGAGACTGTCATGCTGGTGGTGCTGGGGGTTATTATTATAGTTGCTGTTAGCGGAGGTGGGGCAGGTGTAAACACTGCTCCTGCCTCCTTGCTTCTACTAGCAGCAGAAGCCTCATGCCTGCTAGGGAAGTGGGTGCATCTAAGCTGGGGGGGGAGGAATTACAGCTCTCACTCTGCCTCCTCTCCCTCCCCTGCCATAAGACCTGGCACTTGCCTTTCCAGCACGCTTCATAGTGTTTGATGTGCTGGAAAGTGTGTGTGTGTGTAATATATCTTGTATGTGTTTAATATATGTGTGTGCAATATATCTTCTCTGTGCAATATATCTGTTTAATATATGTGTGTGTGTGTAATATATCTTATATGTCTTTACTATATCTTCTATCTGCTTACTGTATCTTCTATCTGTAATACATTGGAAAGGTGTATAGCCAATCCTTTTCAAAAAGAGACTAGCAAGAGACTGACTAGGAAGCCAGTCACAGCAGCCAGCCAGTACCTTTCACACGCTGTAGCTTCCAGACAGACAGCTGACAAAAGGCAGAGAAAGGCTTCACAGAGTGCCTTATAGGATGATTCTCTGTCCCTCCCCCAGAGCACTGGGATTGGAAGAGACCTCAGGGACAGATTGCAGGCACTGGCCAGCTACAGATGTCAATATCAGAGAAGTCCTTCCCTCCACCTCCCACTTCCCCCTCCTTCTTCTGAGTTTCTGTTTCCCTGCAAACCTGCCTCTGAAACATTCCAAAACACCTGAAATATTCCAAAATGTTTCAGATGGTTTCATTTCATTTTGGAGATGTTTTGGAGCCTTCTGTTTCATTTTGGATCTGGTGTTTCAGGTGCCAAAATGGGCCAAAACACCTCTGAAATGAAAGAGCTACTGAAATTTCACACAGCCCTAGTTAGTACCTGTCATTACAGGTACTAAACTAAATGTGCCATAGTTATGGTGCATTAATACACATGTAGACATGCCCCATATAGGGTTCAGCATGTTGTTGGCACTTAAATAATAAAGGAACACAACAATAGAAGAGAATTTTGATCTTTCAGAAGGAAGGGATAGAGCATGAAATGCTGAAAGTCAATAAAACTAGGAAATTAGGAAATCTCTTTGAAAAGGAACAATTCCTGCTAAATATAAACTCTAATTCCCAGAAATTAGTACTTCTAGACTAGGGAGTGTAACAATAGCCTCCTCTCCTATCTGTGTGGTCAGGATACATAGATAATACATACCAGATTAAAACATAATGTTAGTAGAATAGAAATGGGTTTCCTTAGAGAAGGAACTATGCTTGTTTCCTCAAATTCTGGAGGTCTAATAATGTGAGGTTCAGAAGTTTATAAGACTGAAGAAACAAATTGGTTCTTTGGTACAAGGTAGGACAGAGACAAATTGGTTCAGAGAGATTTACACATTACTTTAAGGTGGCTCCTGGAGTTCTTAACCCCTGGATTGTCCACACAACCCCTGAAACTAATTTTAAGAATACTTTAGGAGGCTTAAAGTTACACCACTCTCTAATTTGGTTTCTCTCTAATTTGTGTTACCCAGTTTGTGTTCCATTAATGTGTGGCTACAGATAAGCTGCCCAAATTGCAGTCCTCCAGCATCCGAGGGTGCAGTGTCCTCTCCTCCCCAGCCCTTGTGTTCTGCGTGGATGAACGTTCTAATCTCTGACACCAAGCCAACTTCCCCTCCCACCTCTGATGGTATGCCCTGCCCCTCACACCGAGGGATACTACCTCATACAAACAGCTTTCAGAGCACATGCCAGATAGCCAAATCCATGTGTGGGGTGTGTGAGTGTGTATGTGTGTGTGTGTGGGGGGGAAGGTAGGGGTTTGAATCACGTCCCTATGAGTAGCTCCCCCAAAAGTGTCTTCCATCATTGCTCCTACCTCCCAGCCACCCTGGGAAGCATAACCAACACTCCTAATCCCAAATCCCAATTTATTAAAACATAAGACCTTTTTTAATTTACTTATTTCTTTTAACATTCTTTTTTTTTTGCTGCTTTTTATTTTATCCTTCAGTGACTGACTTCCTTCAATTCACTACCCTTCATAGTTTCATAGTTTCATAGTTGGTAGGGTCAGAAGGGACCTGAGCAGATCATCAAGTTCGACCCCCAGCCATGGCAGGAAAGAGTACTGGGGTCAAACAACCCCAGCAAGGTGTACATCTAGCCTCCTCTTAAAGACCCCCAGGGTAGGAGCCAGCACCACTTCTCTTGGAAGTTGGTTTTAGATCCTAGCTGCCCTGACAGTGAAGTAGTGCCTCTTGATATCTAGTTTCAATCTACCCTCTGCCGGCTTGTGACTGTTATTTATAGTCACTCCTGGTAGCGTTCAGGGGAACAGTGAATCCCCCAATGCCTGCTAGGCCCCCCTGACTAGTTTGTAACAGGCCAATAGATGCCCCCTCAGCTTTCTCTTGTGGAGGCTGAATAGGTTCAGGTCCCGTAGCCTCTTCTTGTAGGGCCTGCCCTGCTGCCCCCTGATCATGCGAGTGGCCCTCCTCTGGACCCACTCCATGTTGTCCACATCCCTCTTGAAGTGCGGTGCCCAGAACTGGGCGCAGTACTCCAACTGCGGCCTGACCAGTATCGCATAGAGGGGGAGGATCACCTTCCTGGACCTGCTTGAGATGCATCTTTGGATGCATAACAAAGTACCATTGGCTTTCCTGACCGTATCCCCACACTGTCGGCCCATGTTCATTTTGGCATCAATAATGACTCTAAGATCCTTTTCTGCCTCTGCACGGATGAGAAGGGAGTTACCCAGCCTGTAGGTATGCTACTGGTTCTTCCTCCCCAGATGCAGTACCTTGCACTTGTGTTGAAACCCAACCTGTTCTCATCCGCCCACCCCTGTAACCCTCATGGCAAGTCACAGCTGCATGGGAGAGCGACAGTCAGAGATGGTGTGGCTACTACAAAATTGAGCTAGCACTGACAGATCACTATATGAGCAGCTCAAAGTGCAACATGGAACATGGAACAAGTCCCTTAAGCAGCAGCCTCAGATACTATGCATGGCCTTGCAGAAAGAATGGGTTTTAAATAGAAAGGAAAGGGACTGGGTCAGGGACACTGCTGAAAGAGGCAGAAGTGGACTGATTAAATCAGCAGAGATAAACAAGACTCCATAAACAACTGCCTTGTTTATTTCTATTTAAGACCCTTTCTTTCAGCAGGTTCATTCATAGTACCTGACAAAGTAGGCTGTTGCCTATGAAAGCTCACGACTCTCTGAATTAGTCTATAAGGTGTCTCTCAACCGTGAATTCTGTCTGACTTCAGACTGACCAGCAAGCATATTAGCCTATGGCAGAGAAGACCCTGCTCTAATGTCTAATTTGCTCTAATTTGCCTTGTAAAACTGCATTCCAGTATAAATGAGCCAGATTCTTTGCTTGGAACCATGTATCCAGAAGAAATATGAAGTCTACTTGTATGCTAATACTAATTCTAACCCTGAGGGAGCTGTGGCTTACTTGAAAATCTGCCAGCTTCCATAAAGCAATCCACCAGCAGTTATAGCCAGAGCATAATACCCCTCCAGTCTGGGGAATAACATGACTCCAACCATATGATCAACCTTACCCTGGAACCTGATGATTAAAAATCCCGTGTGAAAACTACTATTGGTCTTTCAGAGCACCCCAACACTACAAAATATGTATCCAATGCTAGCCAAATTTTGCATTATGAGAAATGTCTTATGTAAACATTGAATCTTTAATGAACTGCCCTCAGCTAAGAAAAAGAAAACTATAAAAATCCCCTAAAACGAAGTTGACGTTCATTTAATTGTAGTTTAATTTATTGCACTTTTCTTTAGTTTTGAAGTAATGCACCTTTAATCCTTTGTTACATTTTAATTGCCTTATCCCAATGAGCTCAAAAGGCTTGTTTTCAATCACTTTGGCTATGATTTAGTTTTTCTAAAGGTATTGCCTTGACAAGTCTAAAAAATAAAGTCTGTTCCTCTATAGGCAGCTCCAGTGCAGACTTCAACCATGTTGTCTCACCAATAAACGTCAACTCTTGCTTGAAGGGAGCACCTCTAAGAGTGAAAGGACAGTTCAGTCTCGGTGCTTATTCAGTTCTTAGCCTCTCTAAAGAGTCTGCCAAAAAAAGTTGCCAATTAGTGCTAATTGTAGTGGAGGTTTTTGTGATGTGGACCCTTGTCCACTGGGAATTGGATTAAGACCATCAAACTCATTTCCTATGCTGGCGATATGTTTTATTCAGGTCACTACCACTTCTACACTGTTAACCTTTTCTAAATATTGCTTGATCATACACAAAGAAAGCAAAGCCTAAAGCCTCAACTGTTTGTTTCATTGCAATTTCTGTATGTTAAAGAGTTAGATTTATTTGAGGGATTTTTCAAATTAATTGAATTTTCCCAACCATGGTGCATAAAGAAAAAAACGTTAAGAGTCATAGGGTCTGCTGCTTCTTATGTGGTTATGTAATAGTACATAAATGCAAAGGATTTCCATTTTTAGACATCAAACCCTTGACAGATGTTTTTGGATCTAGTTGCATTTAGTAAGTCTCCATTATAGTGGCACACTTTGATCTGGAACATTCCTTGTCTGTGATCAAATGTAAAATGAATTCAAAATCATCCCCTTTCATCTCATGTGAGCAAGACGTGCGAACCATTTACTTAGGCCCACTACTCTTTATGATGAGCATTGTCTTTTTTATTGGTTCCTGGTGGGATTTTTTTCTTCAGATGAACCAGCTCCTTTATATGTCCTTACAAAAGACACTGGCAGAATGTCACTTCACATTTGTCAGGAACAAATGACACAATCTTTTTAACAAGTGATGTTTAACAATGTCCTGCAGGGGATTTTTGCTAACTGACATTAATTAGCCCAGAAAAAGGATAAGTAATTAAAGTACCAAAAACTGCTTTCAAATAATCTGAAAGCTCTGACTCAGATTCAGAAATGTAGACACAAAGAAATCTGAAACTGCATAAGATTTCTAAATGCATTTTTTTATGTGTATTTCACATATGATATGGAAGATCACACACAGTTTGGACATATTTGCTTATAGTGTTTGGGCACAGCAAGGTATGTTTAAAAGTGAGCTTTAGCATTATCCATTTCTTCATTGTCATGTCTTTAAATCATATATTTACCACAACTGCCTGCATTTTCTATAGCTTCCTTTTATAATAAGATATGGAAAAGGGAATTAAGTAAACATTTATCTACTCTTTCCGTATTCCTGTTAATTGTCCAAATATATGTATTTCTGACTCTCACATATAAACAACATACAATTCTATATTTGAGTATAATTACTTTTTGTGTGAACAGTTAACCAATGCCTGTGAAGACCTGTTCAGCGTAAAGAAATCTGCAAGTGTTATCTATCATGATTATTGTTGTATAAATATGTCCCTAGAAAAAAAATTGGGGAGGGGTTGCAATCAGAGGTCAAACAACATTAAATTAGACATAATAAGCTCTGTGCTGTTGCAGCTGGTATATACTTTGTATTCGAGCTAGGTAGAATAGAGTTGTCTGCACTACTCTGAAGTCACAGAACAAGAGGGACCAAAACACACTATGGCCTTACAGTTTAAACACATGAGGAACAAAATAGAGCTCCAAAAGATTAACAATTTCTTCATTGGCCTTCCTAGAAACACAGGGGAGAGGACACAAGCACAGTAAAAAGCAAAGGAGCAGGATGTCATCAAAATGGCCAATCCCATGTTTCCCCAAACTACTGAATCCAGAGAGGCAAGGCCATGGCCTGCTCTTAGCTAGTACAGCTGGGTTGGTAAATGCATGTTGTGAAAGGTTGAAATAAGAGCATAATGTCTTCAGTAGTTCCTGCTAGGGAGTTTTATCTGCTCTAATAATATAACTCCTACACTGATAGAGTCAGTTTAAGCTAGTGGTGGGCAAAGTCTAGCTCATGGGCCAGATTAGGCCCATAGCTGGACTCCATTTCCCAGAAGCCCCTGCTCACATCTCCAGGATTTAATAACCAAATGTTATATTTTTAAATTATTTTTCTAAAATGAAAGACTTCCAAGATTAAGTCAAGTTTCAACCTCATCATATATTTTCCTGATTAAGCTATAAGCCTCTAATGGTAACAATTACATTCTTGGGTAACAATTACGGGCAATTAAAGATAGTTCTGTAATATTTTAGCGTTATTTTGATTCCAAAATCATCTTTATGCTATGATCAGTTGCAGCTAACTATCTATTTTGGTATATTTGAAATATCTCCCATAGAAAGTTTTTTTATACTATCCCAAGTGAGTTGACTTGACAAGGGCAGCAAAGTTTAAAAATTCTGTGAAAACAACACTGACATTATTTAATGCTAAGGATAACATCCTCTCCAATATGGAGAACTGGTGTAAGGCCCCTTTAGCCCTGTTCAAGTCCATTTAGAGTGAGTTAACAAGGCAGGCTGAAAGGCAAAAGGAAAGAGGAATTTCTGGCCTTCTCTTTAGACTAGGGAAGGAAGGGAGAACAGAAGTAAGATGCAGGTGTCAGAAAGGAAGAGTCTGGAGGAAGTACAAGGATGGCAAGCGCTTTGAACCTAGTTAGAATCCTGGCTGTAGTTGCAGCATCTTGGTGAACAGGAATAGGAATATAAGATTAAACAGGGCCTCAGATTATCAGGTCCAATCCCTTGCAGGCAGTCATTTGTTCAAAGTATTCACAAGGCCATCTACTCTGACCCTTTTCACATATTTCAGACACAAAGCACCCTTTGAAAAACCCTAAAATGTGCCTTAGCTATAGAGCAAGGGAGACAATGGGTATCTTAAACATGGAGTCCTCTCATGGTATTGCTCAGTATACAGTGCATGAAAAATAAACAGTGAAAACATAAAACAGAAATGTAAGGGGACAATCTTTTATGTTCTATGGCATAACAGTATCATTGCAGTTAATGCTGATGATTTAAACTCACAATTTAGGTGAGATAGAAAAACAACAAAAGTCTTACACATGGAAAACTGAGGCATAGGAGGAATTAATGACTTACTCAATATCACAGAAGAAATCAGGGATATGATTCCCCACTTTGCACTCATAGACATCTCCTGCACAGGGATTTCCCCATGTACCTGCTAGCATAGAGGGATATGTACAAGTCTTCCCCCCTCTGTGCTTGTAGACCTGTGGGGGAAATCCATGTAGATTTCATGGATTTCATTCACATGTTTGCAGGGGCAGAAGTGGGAGACTGACAAAGGTCCCCCCAAACACCCTGTTTGCAGATACTTAGGGGTGATTCCTTTGCACAAGGTCTGGCTGAGTTGGAGAAGCAGGGTTTGCCCCTTCCCTGCCAGATCCAGTTCAGGGTGTAGCTGAGTAGGGAAGCCCACAGAGGTAAGAAATGTCTGCTACAATAAAGCAATAGAGTCTATTACCACTTTTGTTGCATCAGTGATTTTCCTTTCATGTGGCACAACAAGGGGTAAGGACATCTCTTTGCTCAGCATTTTTGACACCTTAAAATGTTACGGTGGCACAAAAGAGACCTCAGACAATATCTGCTTCCACCTTCTTTGCCTTAACAACATGACCACCTTCTTTTCTACAGTTTAAGGGATTGTGTTGCACGGGGGATTTATACTGATGTTAATCTAACTCTCATATTGTAACCTGCTCAGAGTAGGGAATACATCATTTTTTGAGCTTCGTACAGCACTGAGCTTGCCAAATAATAATGAAAAGAAACTAATCTGTGTTTAGTTTACCCAACAAAACAGATGAAGGATACAGTCAGGCTAGGGACAGACATTACACATACACTGGTTTAAGTGATCAGAAACTGGTTTAAACCTGTAGCAGAACAGAAGTTCAGTGCACGTAAATCACTTTCAAAATGGCTGAAACTGGTTTAAGATAAACCTGGTTGAGTGTGGTATCAGACTTAACTGATTTGGGTCAAACTGGTTTATGCAATGTTTGTCCCAGACCCCTTCCTGGTTTATATTAAACAAGAGTCCAACAGCATCCCAGATGCTTTGCAGCCCTGGGTTGTGCTGTCTGTTCCAGAGAACGGGGCTGGCCCCACCCCTGTGTTCCCTAGCTGAAGCTCCAGCAGAGGCTGCAGGCAGAGCAGGGTCTTCCTGGCTTCCCCCTGCCCCACCTTCACCTCACCACTTGTTGCTCAAGCAGAAAGCCTCCTTCCCTCCCTCCCTCCCTTCCATCTCCCACAGCATGGACCCTACCCCACAGACCTTAATCGTGTGGTATGCTAGTTAATGCTGAGAGGTGCCTGTCTCAAATTTCACTGGGACAGGCAGACAGGACAGTGTCAGCTTAGGGCTTTTTGGAGCTAATCAGCAGGTCAGCTGGTAATATCCCTCTGTTCCTTCTTTGGAAAAAGCTGTTTAAGAAGAGCTTGAACTAATGAGAGAGGCTTTTGTTTTGTTGATGGGCTGATAAATGCTCTGTTATCAGCCCCCTGCTGGCTCCCTCACCTGCCAGATTTGCAGACAGTATGAAGAAGCAGGGAGAGGGAAATTGAAAAGCTCAGTATCATCAAAAGATGCGTGCACTATGCCTCAGAGTGCTAGCCCAGGGCTGGGGTCTGGCAACCCTCCTGCCCCTTGACAGCGAGTGGGGAAAAGTCTGGGATTGTGCAGGCAGGGTGGGAGTTTACACCTGTCCCTAATCATACCATCCTGCTAGAGCCTAGCCAATCCTCCCCTCAGCTCAGCATTATGGAAGGGAAGGGAGGGCTGCTCTAGTGCCCCCTGGGTGTCTAGCCTTAGCCACTGCAGGCATGTGCCTGTATTTCCTCAGTCCAGAGGGAATGTCTGTGCAGTAGCAACCAGTTCAACCTAGGCAGGCTAGACTAACCTGAATAGATTGAATCAATTTAGGCTTGGGCTTTTTGAATGTCTGTCTCTAGGCTCAATGTTTTGACCATGTGTTCTAAAAATAATCTTAAACTTGCTGAGTGAGTACAGCTGTGCATCCATTTGCTGCCCTTCTGAGTTTCTGCCTCACGCTAATACATATGCTTTATACCATACATTAGTGTGGCATGATATATATTTTAGAGATCGGGTTATTAAGGCACTGGGAGTAAAGTGATGAGTATAGTGTGCTATAGAGATTTTACAGGCATTTGTTTGGGATGACTTTCATAACTCCATTTCTTCACCGTTTATAAGCAATGAATGAATCCCAAATTTATGCTGATAAAATCTTGAAAATACGTACTATATTTAATTCTGTATGATTTATTGTAATTCTTCATTTTCGGTCAATTATTGTAGTAGTAAATAATTCCATGATTGGGAATATTTTCCATAGATACTTTTATTTTCATTATCTGCTGATTACAGATTTATAAAAATGCTTACCTGACTTCACTTTTAACACCTGCCTGCTTTTGGGGTGCTATTTTTGATTGAAAATTATTTATGCTTTACTGTAATTTATCACCTCTGGATGGCAGTGCAAGGGTAACATGGGAAGGATTTTCTTCACACAGAGGGTATTTGTGTGGTGCTTTGTGGTATCCACTACGTCAGACACTTTGAATTCCAAAATATTATAGTTCTGAGATAATAGTATGTCAGTGAATATTAGCCTTAAACTGTAACATTCCAGTCCTCCACAAACATTTATGAGCTCAATTTTTTTCTTAATAAATCACAACCGTTCTGGCATGCATACAGTTCTGCAGGTTTTGGTCAAATGGTTTAAGTTTAATGCTTGCTTAATGCACCAGACATACATAGTAATCCTAAACTGATGTTTAACACCTAGAAGGTAAGCACTATTTAGTTAGTTTCCTAGGTGACTAAGAAACTATTCCAACAAGGAAATCAGATCTCCAAAAGATACGTTTATTTAAATGAAAATGAATTCAGCATTTTGATTCATCATTAGGCCCAGAAAAAATGAATACACAAAGGCTTTTTTGCAGCTGTGGAAAAGATTGCTAACAGTTTTGTTCTGCCAGCAACTGTCAGTTACAAAGGGCATGCAACATTACAGTTGCTCTGTAGCACCACGGTTACATTTACTGTACGTAACAATGAAGCGTTATGTTCTTGTAGGCACACTACATCCAAAATAGTAGGGGCCACAGAATGCTATAGTTGAATTGCATCGGGGGTGAGGGAAAAGAGCTATGGAAAGTCAAACAAGGGGCTTATGTGCAAGCTTCTTTTAGTACCCATTACTGCATCAAAATTAATTTGCTATTTTCTTTCTATTCCAGTATGTTGTACTTTCCTCTTACTCTTGCTCAGGATGGCAGAAAGAATCTCAATGATTTTAATGTTGCTAGTGCAATCAGATGGCTACACATGGATGGGTGTGGCTACCATAGCTTGTACTTGGGAGGAGAGAAAAATATGTATAGCTCATTGAGAAAAGTCATCATCACCCAGGAAAATCAAGTTTCACTGGGAACACCAAAAGGCTATTTAGAAGTGTCCATCAAAGCCTCCCATGGGCCCAGCCTGAAGAGTGCTTCAAAAGATTTATCCTTGAAGCAGAAACCTGAACCACTCCATTGAATATAGAGATATCACATGGTGGTAGGTTTATCATGGAAGATCTAGCTTCTGTCTATGTCAAGTAGTCCTGCTTCTCCAGTTGTCTGAGCGGTCTATGATATTTACACTGCAAGATTTTGAAAGTGTTTAAGTTGTAGATTACTTCTGATACATTGATAAACTACTTTAATGGTAATAGGTTTGGCTTGTGTAAAGGCAATGCCTTCCCTAAGGTGTCTGTATGTAGAAGGTTAAGGACAGTAAGCAGCCCCTTCAACCATCTGTACCAAAGCTGCCAACTCCAAGAAGTTATAAATGCAAACTTCAAGAAAACAGTCTTCATGCAGACTTCATGACTGGATGTGACCCTTGCTGCCAGGGAAGCTCCTAATGTATCCTTCCAGAAGTAGACAAATACAAGTTTACTACTGTGTTGACCTCTCATGCAGCCTTTGCCTAGGTCAAAGAAAGCGTAGTCAACATTTTCCAAAGTGTTCTATTAATCGGAAATGCTCTTGTACCAGAATCAATGTCCACAACTTAATCCTGGCACTCTGCACTAGATTTTCTGAGGAAATAAACATTTTCTGGAAAGTTTTCCCTTTCTCCTTCATCTTCCTTCTATGCTATAAGGAGGGTGCCACAAGTATAGAGCCAGGGAGAAACTGCTGTATCATAAAGAGCCACAGTTAAACAAACATTTGTCTGGGATGTTTTAGATAGGGGTGATCCTGCCTTGATCAGGGGATTAGACTAGGTGACCCCTTGAGGTCCCTTCCAGCTCCATTTTTCTATGATTGCATGATTCCTGTTATATAATGTAAAGAGGTAATAACCACACTCCATTCTAATAATGATTGCTATGTACAGGCATTGTAAGAAGAATGTATTATGTTAGCACTGACTGAAATCATCAGTTTACAGTTAAACTTAGTAGATCATTTATGCAATGAAATGTTGCATTACTGACAAGTAACCATTATTTTCTATCTGATTGTATTTAGCCATGTTGGTAGAAATAACCAGTTTTCACATACGCAGGCTGTTCAATGTTAGTGCTGTCCATTACCTTTTTTACCCCAGCCGCTCATTTTCTGAACTAAAAACAACCAGAGATGCCCAAGCACAGTGGAAAATATGTGTGAAACACCCTGCTTTTCTGCTGCCCACCTCTGTGCTTATATACTTCTCTTTGTAATTCATTGTAATTGTAATTACTTCCTGACTGCTATTTTTCAATATTTCAGTAAAAAAGCCCCATGGACTCTTTTATCCACAAATTCTGTAAGGTTAGGCTGTCTTCACTGAATAATTTTTCCATTAGGTAGTTTGACATGATTAAATTCCATCTTTCAAAATGTCATCTCTATGTGCAAATATGACACCCTTCATTTTGAGTTGAAGCAGAATTAATGTTTCATCTGTTCACTCCACTGGGCTTAAATTGTAGTACAATTTAACTTAATTTTTGGACTGGGAAATTTCTGCTTTGAATCCAGTAAGATTCTTACATTTTCAAATAATTTTCTATAGGTTGCCAGTCAACCGGGATGATTTCCAGTATCAACATATAGATCAAGATTTCCAGTTTTTTTTAAATGTTGCCCACCTGTCTACTTTACGTCCTGAAGATTTCAGTTTCTTCTGGCTAACCTGGGTTTCAGAAATATTTCTTCTAGTCTGTTGGGGGTATGTTAAATTATGAGTTGTCATTTTAAGCAGCTTCTGATCCTTATATAAGGTGATAAAATGAATTGCACTCATGCAAAGACTTCCCAGACAAGACTGGTCTATAAAGTTGTTAGCAGAGGACTCAACTTCCTGAGTTAATTTCCTGCTGTTGTTTCCTGATGTAAGCCTTGAAGGCCAAGTACAGAAGTCACCCTTATGGCACGGTAGGCATACAGAAAGCATACTACAACTATAACTGAACAGATGATCAGGGAACATTGAGCACTGTAAAAATGGTGGATCCCACTCTAAGATAACTCTGGATGGATGTGGTATCAGACTTCAGCCATAATAACCACGTGTACCAGACAGCGCTGTCCCGGGGTCGGGGAGCAGGAGCAAATCGGGGTGACTGCCCCAGGCCCCATGCATTGGGGGCCCCCATGGACAGTGCTGTGGGCCCCACCGCCACCGGCGGCTTCTGCAGGTGGTTGCCAGCCCTGCACAGGTTGATATGCCCCAGACCTCACACACCCCTAGGGACAGCTGTGGTACCAGATCCCGTTATAACTCACATTATGTTGCATTCCGCTAGCAACCTACGGTGCTTTGCAGCACCCTGCTCATCTCCCCTCATGGGGTGACTGTCTAGTCTCAGCCAGAGTTTGTACAGTCCACCTGAGCTTTGGGCCAGCCCCACATCTGGTCTGTCACTGACAGGAGGCAACAAAGCCCCTGTTTCCAATCCCCTGCCTTGTCCCTTCTGCCCAGATGTCTGGTATTATTGCTCAGTGTGTGGATTACATCTACGCCATCTGGACATTTATAAAGATTGTAGCTTCTGATTAAGTGCTGTGCTGATTGTGGACACCGCATGCACACAGGGCGCTGTTCAAGATGTTCATGTTGGGAGTTGGTATGGACAGGTTGGCAATTGCTTGCACTCATGAATGAGCTGTCCAGGACAAAGAACGCACTGCGAAGGTCCAAGAATGAGGTCTATGGATAGCCAGCTACTCTGTGAGGGATGTTACATGTGCTGCTACAGAGCTGAGAACTGCAGTGCTAGGGTAAGAAGTTTATGCACAGGGTCAAATATTGCTTGGGATTAGCTATGACACCCCTGAGTGGCATCAGTGCCACTGCCCACAAGGAGACAATTGGTCTCCTGGGACAGAGTGGTGCGGCAGACTGCTACTAACCCCATTGCCATAGAGAGCTCTGCTCCAGTGACTCTTCCCTGGGCTGAAATGCCCAAGGGTACCACAGGGAGGGCCCTAGATGCTGGCCATGGGGGAACACTCCACATCATGCATTGATTGGGGGATGATGGGGGCCTCCAGGACAGGAGAGACATTGCATGGAAGATGCTGCCACATTGTGTAAGAAGCCAGGAAGGCATCCAGTGGGGCCTGCTCCAGGAAGCAGCAGTGAGGGACCAGAAGGGGATGAAGCTACCCAAGAACCAGTGCCAGGGCTGGCATTAACTCAGCCTGCCTTCTAGGCCCAACTTGCTACTCCTGGCCCCTGGTGGTCACCAGCATAGGAGCAGGGTCCCAAAGACAATGGTGGGGGGCATGTTCTACCAGCCTAGGCCACTGTGGGCCTGAGTCCCACTGTGGGGGAGTGGCACAGCCTCTGTGAGGAATGGAAGTCTCCTGGGCTCTGATACAAGTTCAGAAGTGGGCAACATCAGCAAGGGGTCTGGGACAGACATTTCATAAAATGGTTTGACCCAAATCAAGTAAGTTTGATACTACGTTCAACCAGGTTTATCTCAAACCAGTTTCAGCCATTCTCAAACTGGTTTATTTGCACTGAACATCCGTTATGTTACAGGTTTAAAGCAGTTTCTGATCACTTACATTGGTTTGTGTGCAATGTCTGTCCCTAGCCTCAGTGTCATCAACTTGTGTTTCATGTAGTACATCACCACTGAGCTGCTCCATTTGCTTTTTCTACTGCCATGGCTTTGGCATTGAGAAGGCTTTTATATTGCTGTGGCATAACACAAGCAGGAGAGAAAAAAATATACCAGATACTCTTCTTATCAGTGATTTACATGAATATTGCTACATAGCTGTGAGATGCCTATGCCTAATTCGGATCACTTTTAGGATTTTTATTGGTGCTCTATTTCAACACTTAATTTGTTTCTGGAGTTTTTAGATATCTTTTCTGATTTTTATTTTAGTAGCTAGTTTATACATGCTGTAGTTTTAGGTCTTAGAATCTCTCTTCAGTTTTCAATCCTGTTGTGGAAGCAGCTGCTCTTGATATCTGGCTTCAGATAAATTTACCAGTCTGACCTTTAGTGCCAGAAACTGAATGAGAGTCTATCTCAAAATTAGTCCCATAAGAAACTACTGGTAGGTTAAAGCCAAACTACTCAGCTTGTGACAGCTGAAAAATGCCTGGATATTTATATGGGACTATTTCTAAATTGATATGAATAAACTGGTATTCAGAGACAGAAAGTAGGATGCTGTGACTTTATTGTGCTTAGGAAGCATGACAGTTAGATTAGTGTTTGATATTTTTCAGCTGTCACAAAAACCCTTCAGGATTAAAAAAAGATGTCTTGCTACATTTTTTATCTTCCACACATGTAATGGAGGGGAAGAAGACATAGCTGTGTTCTCTCTGACTATCATACTGGAAGAAGTCTTACCAAATAAAGAATTGCAACCATTAAAATTAGTATTTTGGATCTTAAGACACATTCTTTATTACGTTGCATATCTAACATAACCCTTAATACATTTAAAGAGGAGTGTAATAGTGTACTCTCTGACTGGAAGTACAAAATAATATATCCCTCTAAAGAATGTAGGGCTGCATACTTAACCCCCTCTTCACTTTAACACCTTTTCTGAGATCCGTGCATACTACAGTAAGTGTTATAATTACAAGGTGTTGATGAAATTCTAGAGGCCTGGAACAAGGGTTTGTCAGACTTGTGAGAAAGAAACAGATGATAAAGAAATAGTTAATTATAACAGAGATTTATTATGAGAGTGAAATTGCATTTAAAGCATATGATTGTTGATGGAAGTAGATATGTAAGTATAATGTAGAGTTACTATTTGCAATTAGGATTTTTTATTATCATGGTTTAAAAGGTTATGATTGAGAGGGCATTTTCTTTTTAAGTCTTTGTTTTCAGTGGCTTTCCTCAGTTTCCTTAGTCTGATTTGCTGTATGCCTCTCTTACTGTAGATGTGATTGTTGTGAAGTCTGAAGAAAAATCCATTCAGCTGGTTTTGAATTATCCAAGTATTAAAAATTGTGTCTTTCAGCTGTTAAAGAAATTGAACAAGAATGTTTGGAGGTTGCCTTTTAGCATGCATGCACAGTAATCCTCAATGTCAAGTGCTGCTTTGTTGAACCTTAAAAAAATAATTTGAAATACAAAGAAGTTCACATCTATTTCACGTTCTCAGTATACTGTATTCTCTTATCTCAAAAGATACCAAATTTAATTAACAAGCACAACTATAACTGGATAGCTGAATAAATCCAGCACCTGAAACCTTGCCAAATCTTTCCATCACTCTGGAAGGCCATCGTTCCCCAAGAGATCCTTGGGACATCCTCCAATTTTCTGAAAATGTTAGAAAACGGCAATAGGTTTGGTGGTGTCTCCTGGTGCTGGCACCTCTTCTGATAGCAGAGTGCATTCTCGTGGGAATGGAGTTACGAGTGAAGTACTGCTGTGCTCTCACAGTCTGTGGCTACTAAAACAACCCCTTTCAAGTCATTGACAGCTTGGCATAACTTAAGCAGTGCTGAGTCTGTTCCAAATTGTGCCAGAGATCAAGTGCTCTCCCCAGGAGCCAGAAGATCATGGAGCTGGAAAAGTAGTATGTTACTTTTTGCCTTCTCTGCCTTAATCTTGTGCCAAGCTCAGGTGGATCAAAGAATCTGGTTCCATAACATATAATTAATATATCAATAAAAAGTGTACCTTAAAATATTGCTGGGTTTTTAGTTGCAGCCATGTTGGTCTAAGAACATAGGCAGCCAAGGTATTTTGGGTAGATGTGATATTTTTTATTAGACCGAGTAGTTGGAAAAAAGTTTTTTTGCAAGCTTTTGGGCTCAATTATTCTTCTTCAGGCATATGTTGGTCCAATAAAAGATATCACAGCTACCCAAAGAGCCCTGCCTGCCTTAAAATATTTAACTCTATGTCATTAGCTTTAAGATAATCCTCCACCATGAGCAGTTGGAAAATAACTATTTAAGAGTTTTAATTAGTCATGCACACTCCAATTTAACTTATTATAAATGACTTCAGAAATGACCCTTTGTATGTTAGTTTTGTGATGAACCTGGTGTGCTGTGGGGGGAGCAATTTGACATGCTTACTTCTCAGGACTATTGAATTTTACTGCTGTAAACCGAATGAGAAGATTTACATAGGGGCAGGTGGAGTCAGCGTTTGGACAGAAATCTAAATCCTATTTGAATGTAGCACAGAAGACAGACATGGATAACTGTACTTCTTAAAATCACTAGCTTATGGCCATAGGGCTTTTGAGATGTGTGAAGTACTGCTAACTGTACATATATAATTTTTCTTTTTCTTGGATCACTGTAACACCCCCGTTACTGGATGGAAGAGAGCAGGGCAGGGCAGGGAGAGCAGAGCTAGTGAAGCTTGCAGAAAGCCTGGCTTCAAGAAACAGCTGGTGTGAGTAGCAGGGTTACATGGGCTGTGGGACTCAGCCTGCAGATACGGGATGCTGATTAGAGAGTTAGCAGCACCTGGAACCTGCTAACAGAGAGCTGGATCAGTTGAGTGGAAGAGGCAGGAACAAGGGGCCATATAAGCCTGCGGGTAAGAGTTCAAACTAACCCAGATTTTCAGAAGGGTAAGGAGGCCTGTGTGGAGTTTCACAAAAACAAGCATTTTTGTATTATATAATTGATTCCTTTTGGGTTTTGGGTAACTGGGACCTTGGTTGTGGCACAGGAGTGGTTTGGAGGGCACAATGAATAAAATCAGAGTAATACCCATGAGGCACAGGTGTGGCTATAGGGGCACCTGGAGACCATGATTAAAGCCCTTAAGGCACAGTGATAGGGTGACCATCTTTTCAAAAGGGAAAGGTGGGACACATACCCACTTCCTGCCCCCACACCCCGCTGCTGTAGCCATGGCTGGACAAGAGCCAAATGTATCGGAGTCAGGGCAGATGTGGATTGCTTGCTGTGAGCTTGGAGCTCCCCACCCTGCTGCCTTTCCCTTGGGATCACCATGCTAGCTATACATCCCTGTCCACCTGGCAGCAGCAGAGGGCACAACTTGACATTGCCACAGGCCCTGCTGTTGCTGTGTGGGCGGGAGGCATGTCACCATGGTGGCACAACCAATGCAAGGCCCCTGGGGGCAGGACAGCAGGGCAGGGAGCCCTGAGCCTGCATCCACCCCTGCCCTGTGCATAAATCTGGAAGGCATGTGCCCCCCCCCATGCCCTTCTCCTCCTGGATGAGCCACCTGTGGCTCTATCCTTCTCCTCACCCTGGCCACAAGCACTGCACTGACTAAACAGCGTGCCCAGCCCCTGCCCCACTCCTTCCCTCATCATGGGGGCCTCAATATTTCCCCCCACTCCCGATATCCCCTCCCATAGACTTACCTGCAGCAAGCTGAAATCTATGTTTCCCAGCTGCATTTCCCAGACACATGCATGTGTGCAGGTGCACACATGCATGTAGCACCCTCTGAGTTCTTCTCCCAGCAACCCCTTACAGGCTGGAACACTGCCAGCCTGCAAGGCGAAACCCTCTATTTCCTGATCCCTGAACATGCTGTGAATCAAAGACAAGTGCTGTCCCAGAGTCATGCAACCCCAAGACCGGGACTTGAGCTTCCCATTGCAGGAATGTGCCACCCAATTAGGGATGGGTGGTCATCCTACACAGTGAGAGTAGGTCTGGTCTAGGGCCAATAGTGCCAGGGCTCAGCAGAAGAGAAACAGTGACAGAGGGACCAGAGCTGGACAGACTGAATTTGTGGTCAGAGAAACCCTGAGAGACTCAGTTTGGGAGTGGAGAAGCTCCCAGTACTTTACTAAGAAAGAAAGCACCAAGGAAGAAGCTATTTTAGCCTCTAGGGACAGCGTCCTTAGTGTATCATTATTACCATCAAAGGCATGGCAGGAAAGAGCGAGGGGGTTAGGGAGGCCAGACAGTGAGGCAAGGTAAATGGGGCCATGGGGGGGGAGGGTCTTGGCCAGCTTCAGAGATTAAGTCTTGTTACACATTGTTTCCATATACAGAACTATAATACTGTCAGAAAATAGTTCACTAGCACAAATCTTGTTTACATGTCCTATCTGTGTCCTCTTACTTTACCTGCCTATGTTAAAGCACCTAGATGAAGACCACTGGAAACTGTCAGACCAAATGATGATTCTGATGTACAGTTTATCTTTTATGTGAAGTCCAGAAACCAGCTTGAGAGGAGTAAGAAGGAGGGTACTGAGACCCTTGTTAAACAATGCAGAGAGGAGAAAGTTTGCAGAGATTTCAGCAAATCAAGCAGTATGCCATCTAAACATCTAAATTATGTGAGCTTTATTCAATTCTGTATTACCTGTTAATGTGGAATCTAAAACTGTAGTAGAATTTTCAAAAGTACCAAGTAATTTCTAATAGTTTTTAACAAATGCTCTTTTAGGCATGACTGATACCATCGGTTTTGTTTAAGTTTAGCCAACACTTCTCTTTATAGATTATGTCATTTATACATATCTTTATCAAACTTTTAAATCATTTCGGCTGAAATTTATCACACAAGTGTCTGCTTTGATCTGAATAGTTTTGTTAAATTTCAGCCAAAACAGTTTGGGCAAATCTGAGACCCTGGTTAAGGAATATGTATCTTATTTGGTCCACATTAAAAAAAAACCATGTGAATTTTATTTTTATTCCTCTAGCACCCTACTCTTTGGAGTAGCTTCATGAAATTTGGCAATGGGGTTGTCTTTGTGTGAAAGTCATGTCATTTGCCATTTACCATCCCCATGAAAAATGTCCCCAAATTTGACCAAATTATAAGCCTTTGAAAAAAAAATCACAATTCAGACCAGATCAGTAGCGTAGGAGAGTTTAAGACCTAAACTCTCTGAGATTAAGGACAGACATTACACATAAAGCAGGTTAAGTGACCAGAAACTGGTTTAAACCTGTAACAAAGCAGATGTTCAGTGCATATAAACCAGTTTGGAAATGACTGAAACTGGTTTCAGATAAATCTGGTTGAATGTAGTATCAGACTTAACTGATTTGGGTCAAACTGGTTTATGTATGTCCATGACCCTTTTCTGGTTTGAGTTAATCAGAGTCCCCCAGCATCCTGGCATGCTCTCTGGGCTGTGTGAAGGTCTCTGCTCCAGAGAGCTGGGCTGACCCATCCCCTCTGCTCCCTGGCTGTTGCTCTGTTAGAGACTGTAGGTACAGCAGGGTCTGCCTAGCTTCCTCCTGCTACACCCCTCCCCCTCACTTCCTGCTCAAGCATGGATTCCCTGCTCCCCTCTGCCTTACACAGACACCTCATCATTAGCTAGCATACCACATGCTGGCTATGGTCTGTGCTGTGGCAGACAGGACAAAGGTAGACAGGACTGTGTCAGTTTAGGACTTTTTGGAGCTAATCAACAGATAGCTGGTAATGTCTCTGTGTTCTTCCTTGGAAAAGCTGTTTAAGAAGAGCTTGAATTAATAGAGAGGCTTTGTTTTCTGATGGGCTGATAAACACTGAGTTAGGAGTGATAAACACCTCCCTAATCAGATCATCCTGCTGGGGCCTGGCCACACTCCCCTCAGCTCAGTATTGTGGAAGGGAAGGGAGGGCTGCTCCAGTGCTCCCCAGCTTCTAGCTTGAGCCATTGAAGGTATGTGCCTGCATTTCTGGGATGTCTTTATGGTTGAAAGTTCCATCCTTGATAAGCATGTTCCATCCCCTAGCTGACTAGACTATATGTGTTTCTTTCTCAGGTAAGTCTGTGCAGCACAATGTAGTACTATATAGAGAACCTAAACTAGCATGGGTGTTGGAAACAGTATAGCCAGGTTAGTATGATGTCCAGGCTAATTAACTCTGTCATGCAGTTTCTGCTGCCTTGTTTCATGCAGATATCTCCTTATATCCTACCCAACTCTAAAGAGAAGACAATCACATGACATTATTGGAAGAAAAGCTTAGAAATGGGAGAAAGAGTTTATTTAACCACAGGTAAATAAGCCACCCCGTATACTTAATATAAGCTTTAGGTTTAGGTATGCATCACAATTAATTAAATGGGGGTTTTGCCAGTAACATTAGTGGAAAAAAATTAAATCACTCTGTAGAATGCATCATGTGTATGCTGTGTTGTGAATTCCTTTTAGCACACGGAAATATATTTATATTGATTTTAGATGCATGTTAAATAGGAAGAAAACTGACCAGTATTGTAATATACTGAATAAGTATTCTTGCATTGCTGAAGTTTGTGCTATAGAAGAATATACTTTTGTTTGTCACATAAGCAAATGACTTCATGAAGATATCTCCAGTCCTCATTGGCTTAAGTGGGATCAGAAAAAGGCCTGTGGGATTTCTTTCCTCTGAAAGAAAAGGCAAGGACTTTTCTTTTAAAGCAGTCTTTGCCCTGCCTGAGCACATGTACTAAGACAATGTCTAGCCCCATTACAGGTTGGAGAAGGCTAGGCAAGGCCTGGTTTCCCACAATCTATCTTTTGCCATGTAAATGTCCATTCAGATCAATGGGAGTATATGTGTAGCCAGCTCTAAATATAACTTTCATTTCACAAATTTTAATATACAACTCAGACCTCATATTAGGGGCATCAGAAGAATAAATGTTTTACACAGGGTAGAACAAGTTTTACTGATTCAGTGTTCAATCACACTTTCATTTACTGACAAGTAAAACCAGATTTTTTTCTCTTGAATATGTGTACATCTTTTTCATAGAGCATTGTTTGGCACTATTAAATGTTAATAAAAGAGCATTGCTAATCATATTTACTAGCTATAAATTAGGAAATAGGTTGTACACTTTAACCATTACTGTAATGCAGTAAGTAATCTTGTGTGTTATATACCCCTTTATTGTCAATCAAAGAGAACATAAATAGTTCTTTTTAAACAAGTGATATATTATAATAATAAACGGCTCACTGACATTTCTAATAACAGCTTTGGAGGTATGCATGTGACAGAGTGTAAAGTTATGACCTGGCAGTTCTCCAGAACATTTTATTTCCTCTTGCCAACATTTTATTTTACTGAAGTGTAAAAGAAGTGACAGGTTATTGTGTCTGTAATACTAGTTAATTTTTAACTTCAAAAACTTTTCTGTGATCTTAAAAGCTTATAATTTGTTCATAGGCACAAGTTTGTACAAGAACTCTGCAGCATCTGTATGTAATTTTAGCAAACCGATATAGTGGAAACTTGCATTCTCTCCAAAACCGGTTTAATTAGATGTGAAAAGTGGGTTAAGCTCTTACATTAATTATAATAGCTATAAACAGAAGACCAAATGTTTACATATCAAACTTGGTACAAGAAGGTGTGGTGTGCCTCCTTCAGGATGATGAACTTTCTCAGTCCCCACCAAGATCAATGGGTATGTGAGTGCTCAATGTTTCATAGAATGTTCTCAGCACCTTACAGAATCAGGCACAAAATAACTGGTGTAGCTTCCTGGAAAAACCGAAGCCAATGACAACACTTACACTGGCATCACTACGGCAATAGTTTCTTGGTTACACTGTGCAAACATGTTCTTAGTAGCTTTGAGAATTAGAAAGACATTATCAAGGCAAAACAAATGGTTCAGTCTTGCAGGCCCTTCATGGATGGTCCCATCAGTTTCCATTTTCTATTTTGCATTTTCTCAACATTCAATTTTTTGAGTAAAGGGTACAGGATCAAGCCCCTAATTTTTTATTTTAACAAACTCTCTTCTGTCTGGCTGATAATACCATGATATATTACAGTGGAAGTAATTTTTAAATGTATTTATGTATTTATTGCTGTTGTATTTTTTTCATATTTCTCAGCTTGAACTATTTCTTAAAAATACTTGGCATTTTGTAGTCAATTTCACATTGAAACACTGGAACATTTAATTTAATCATATTTTAAAATTGTAAAAACAGTTCTTTTAATAGTAGGTTTTGTAAAACCTTTTAAACATTTCCTTCTGGTCTGAAAAAGCAATTCACCAAACACCCTCCCCTCCTTGCCCATATTTTGTGTCTGTGACAGTATTCTTTTAAAATGCTTTACATTATTTTTTTCCCGAATGATTACATTTATCTGCCTTTCAGTAAAAGTTATCAAAGGGGTTCTTTCAATGACCTAGTGAAAGTATATCTAGAATAACTACTGTGTTTTACATTAATGAAGAAATAGAATTTTTCTTTAAAAACTGAAAATATTTCCATTCATAAAATTATAACACGTCTGCTAGATAAAATCAGAAGGAAAGGATGGTGCAACTGGAAGGCATAGAATATCACCCGAAAACTAGCTGCCATGTCCCTGAGTTTGATTAGAATTACACCTGTTTATTGCTACCTAAAAAAATGTTCCCCATACTCCTTTCACACAGATATTTCAGTGTGGTCTGGCCTTTACGCAGGCCACACAAAATAGCAGGAAACTTCCTGCACCCTTCCCTCACTGCACAGCCACACAGGGGCCAGTCAACATTTGCTCATTCTTGCTTTCAGATTGTTTAGTGTAGGACAGTTTTTGCTTCATTTGCTTCATTTTTCAGCTCTTTTCTCCCTACCATTCATAGTTTTTCTGCTCTCACTAAAAGGCTTGTTGGCATCCACTAATGAGAGTAAACTTGAATTGCAGGTCAGGTTTTGAAATACTCAGTAGGTCTGCCTAGCTGATGTTAAAACTATTGGACTTGGGATATATATTCTTCTTCTGATAAAGGACAGGAGAGAAAAGAACATAGTAAAGGACAACCATTTAGTTCAGTATTCATCTGTGGGTGAACAATAGGAGATGACTATGGCCTGTATTTTTGTTTTCAATACTGAAGTTCATTGTGGTGTCTAAATGTTTGCATTCTGTGAAAATACAATAGAGCCCTGGTAAAAGGTATTGAAACTTTCAAATTCTCTGAAGGTCACCTAGTTAATGTGTTTCTGGCATATACTGAGTATAATCTGTTTTCAGTAATGCAGGTGTCATACAGAGAGTGTTTGGTGGTGCTTGTGGGTGAGGGGGAGAACTTTGAGTATTTCACAAAATGCAGTTATTGGGAATGTATCAGAGACTTGTAGAAGCCATCTGAATACAAATGTGTTGGCTTGGTACAACTCAGTACTTTATTTTAGATAGCAAGTCCTTATAGGCCACATTAGGCCTTAGATATTATTGGATGAATTTGTCATTTTAAGCCAACCAGCACTACACAGCTGTATGTATTATTAGCGGTATTTCACAAGTGAGAAAACTAGACAGAAATGTGCAGAGATTTGTGTTAGGTTAACAAGGTGGGGGAGAAGGGGAGAGGGTGTGATGGGGACAGCAGCTCTAGGTACCAAAATAATTTGGGGGGTGGAGGCAGTAAAATAACAACTGCCACCACAGCCACACAATTGTGGTGGCGACACAGCAATAGTCAGAAGTTGCTGCTGCCCCCATGCATCCCAGGTGCCCAGCTGTCTTGATACCCCTCTGTGTCAGGCTACAGAGAAAATTAACAAAGAAATCAGAGTCAGAACTTGAACATGTGTGACTTCCAACCTTATGCTCATTTCTCAAGCTCTGTGGCCTTCTACTGGAACATTTACCTGGCTGACATTGCTTTTGCTCTTGCAGAGTTCTGTATTTGGTTTAGATGTCACGATTGTCACCTCAACTGTAGGTGACACATTGGTGTGTTCAGATGCTGTTGTGTGACACCCTGCACATAGGATGATAGATCAGTTGCTACTACTTCATGCATTTCCCAAGTTCTAACAATGAATTTTTCAATGTATCCACAGTAAAGACCTTTGAATTATATTCTCAGATTACAAAGGAACTACATAGATATGTGCTATCTGGGAATCCAGAGTGACATGAGTAAAATCCATAGATTCAGAGAAGTTAGGGACTGCAAGGGACCTCTCAAGATCATCAAGTCCAGCCCCACTGCACTTGGGCAGGAAAGACATGGCTCACTCCTGAGAAGATTTGGTAACATATGTGCAATCCTCTTCTTCTGTAGAACATAGGAATTACCGTGTTTTTCCTTACAACACTAATATGAAGCCCACAGCAGAAGTAAGGCATTATCATGGTTGGAGTCCAAAGTAACCAAATTCTGGGACACAGTCTGAGGAACTCAATAGACTTTGGAACAAGTAGTTCACATGAGTTCTAGTTTTTGAAGTGCCAGACAGGAGAATTAGTGCTGCTGCTAATTAGGTCTTGGACATAGTGCTGTGTGAACCTGTCTATGCTGGTTCCTGTTTGGGAGAGAGCCTGTGGCTACTCCTTGCATTGGAAGCAGCATTACAAGTGGCCAAGCTAATTAACTCCGTCTCTTAGCAGGGCTAATTGGTATAGCTGTATTCAGACAGTGCTGAGAGGCAGACCAAGGCTAAGTACAGACAGTCAAAAAGCCGGAGACTGAATTGATTCAGTCTTTGTAAATTGCTTAGATTGAACTGATAAGAAAGTGAATTGATGTTCACTTTTCAAAACTGAAAGGCAGCCAGACCCCTGCAGTGGCCCGTACCAGAAGCGAGGGGCCAGCCTACTGGCCAGTGCACAGAGCTGGGAGATGCATGATTTCCCCAGCCATGCTCCCTCTTTAGCCTCCAGTCAGCTGCAGAGGGGACATGGGGGGAACCGCACACAAGACCCCCAGCCAGAGTCTCTCTGGTGCTGGGGGACAGGGGAAGAGGGAAGCCCCCAGTGGGGTATTTCTCTCCCTTCGCTCACCAGGATACAGGTGCAGCTGTGGTTGTCTGCCCCTGCTGCTTTGTGGTGCTGAGCAGCCCTGATATACTGGTGTCCTGTCCCTGCCTGTGCCAGTGCCCCTCACTCCCAACCCACAGCCCTCTGACCCTGCCAGTGGCCCTACTCCCAACCACAGTATCTCACCCCCCACCTAGTTCTGCTGAGTGCCCCTCACTCCTGACCTGCAGCCCCCCCCCTCCCCACTTCCATAGAGAGCCCCCAGCTGCCAGGGCTACAGGATCATACCCCACCAGCACCCAAACCCCAGCTGTCACGTGTGGGAGATGGCAGCTGCTGTGCTGCACTGCAGCCACAGAGGCCATCCCCCCACCTATGTGGTCAGGGAGCCCAGGATGCCGGCTGCCTGCTGCAGGGCTCCCCGCCCTACTGCCCTCCCCCAGAGGCCTCTGCAGGCCCAGCAGGGGGGACCTGGCATGGCAGGGTGGGGGTGAGACTTGTTGCTACCACCACTGTCAGGAACCTGATGCCAGCTGCGCCACCATGGCAAGGTGCACCCCCTGTCCACCCAGGAGCAGCAGCAGCAGTGCAGCGTTCTGCCCCTTGTTGCTGCCAGGCAGACAGGGCATCTTGCCATGGGAACATGGTTGGCACAGGGCTCTCAGTGGTGTCTGTGGGAGCAGCATCAATGCTCCCCACCCCACTCCAACCTCCCATGCCAGATTCCACCTGCTGGGCTGCAGAGGTCCCCAGATGGAGGGCAGCAGGGCAGAGAGCCTCAAGCCCACTGCGGACAGCCTTCATCTATCCCTGCTCCATACACAAACTGGGGGAGGTGGGGGGGGCAGGGGGTACATGTTCTCCCATTCCCCTGTCCCCAGAAGCGCAGAGGGGTGGGGAGTCAGCCCTCTGGCTGCCACCCCCAGCTCTGTCCTGCTTCCTGCCTAGGCCTTACGGCCACACACAGCCCCAGGCCCCAAGCCCCATGCACCACACCAGCTGGGCAGCAGCCTCAGCTCTTCCCAACTCCCTCTATGGGGGCCTCAATTCCTGCCCCCCACCCCCACTAATTTACCTGTAGGGAGCTGCGGGAGCTGCTCTCCAGGCTGTATGTCAGCCATGTGCATATGTACATGCGCACATGCACGTGGCATCCCCTGCTGATCACCCTCCTTCTGGAGCTCTGCCAGCCTGCAAGGAGAAACCTGCCTTTTCCAACACTTGTCTCCTTTAAAAGAGAAAATCTGGGTTTTTCTCCTTAAAACGAGAAAATCTGGGTTTTACCACATTTTTACGTGGTGAATGGAAAACCTGGATTCCTGGTCATGGCACAACCCAGTCCAGCCTGTAGTGCTGGGGGAGTGCAGTGTGGTTCAGAGGGGAGCTTGTGGCTGGTGAACTGAGGAGGTAGTGGCGGAGCCTGCCCACACACCTAGTGTAACAGTCTAGGGTGGCTGCCCCCTTGTATAGTGTAGTTATGGGGGTGTCATCCAGATGCACAGTGGGTGTGGAAGGGGGAAACACAAAGTAACATCTCAAGGAACCTATGGCTCTCACTCTTTAAGCCTATGGCTCCTGCTGGTGCAGCCAGGCCAGTATGTGGCCCCAGCCACTCAGAAGTCGGACAGATGCAGCACCCTATCAGGATGCCAGGCAGCATATGCCCCTGGGGACTATTTTCCTACGGAGCACCAAAGGCAACTAATTGTTCCAGGTAGAGAGGTTGCTATTGCTTGGCAACACTTCAGACTCATAGACAATGCACAAGCAAATCCTTGAACCCCTTGAACACTAGTGAATCCCCTGCTTCTGATAGACGAGTTGCATATCACTTTTTACCTTCTCACTAATGCTCCTCATTTTCCCTTTTTAAAATTTTCTTTAAAAACATCCTTCAACTCCTGAAGCAAACGTATTTTTTCCCAACCCCAACCGACAGTGAGCTTTCAGTGTGCCAGCAGGAACACTTCTAGGGCAGATACTCTTTTGAGAAATTTTTTTTGTGCAAATTTTCACAGGCCTTTTATTTTACAAAAACATTTAATCAATAGCAACTTACTTCTCTACATTATTTGCCAATGCTAATTGAAAGGATCTCCAAATATAAGAAAAGTGCATGCATCAGTGTTATGTGTAAAAGAATGTGCAGAGAATTGTTTTCTGTAGTCACCCAGATCTATTCTTCTACAAAGAAACGTAAATAGTTCCTTGGATTTCTGCCTTCTTGCCTTTGACATGAACTGCCACTGGCTCTTTGCCTGTTTTTCACCCCTGCCCTAATGTCATTCCACCTTATTTGGCATTGTGTCAGGTCACTGGGGTAAACTCTAAGAGAAGTTATCTTCTCTCTAATCTCATGCCAGATGATTTTCCTGACAAGAGCTTGAGGTTGGATATGTGCCATCTAGTGCCCATTTATTTTTTTTTGCCACATTTTAACACATATAAGGATGTTATTTTCATATTCTCTAAATTTAGAATCTCTCTTCCTATTCAAATATGATTCTTCACTGGTAGTAGCTCTCTCTGCTTCTGTTCCCTCCATTTTGTTTAATGATATCTAATGTTTAATTGCATTAAAAGGAGGATTATGAAATGGCACCTAATAAACTAATATGAATTAAGAAATAAAATAGTTTATAAGCAAAATGAAACACGGTCTTCAAGGAAGAAGTTTGGATTTTTAAATTATATTTATTATATTTTTAAATCACACAATGAATATTAAAATATTTTGACTTCAACAATCAAGAAATGTTACAGAAACATTGCATTTTCTGAATGTAGCTGAAGGGCATAAACACAAGCCCTCAATGAAACGGGAAGATTCAATGACTGAAAATGACAGCCTAGGGCAGAGACTCTCAAGCTGTGTTTTAGACTCAAGGGACCCCTCCGAAAATGCCACCTCTTAGTTTTCACTCATATTTTGGGCATGGAAAAATAATAGAGCAATTCTTTTATTGCAAAGAACTGAGAAAGACCATAACAGGTCAGAATATTTTTGACATTATGAATTCCTATTTTAAATCTCTGGGTTTATCTTGTGAATCATGTATAGGTATGTGAGCAACTAATAGTGCTAATAACGGGTGGCATCTTTAAAAGGAGTTCATGGCACCAGCACCCTGGTTAAGATTCACTGGTTTAGAACATGAGTTTCAGTGAAAGGGAACCATTATAAACTCCTCTGTTATTGTTATTCTGTCTTCTATATCTGAAGAGCATTTTCTGCAAAGTAGTTAGCTAATACACTGAGGTTCAAGATATTAAGAAAGGAAGATCTGTATTATAGTATGAACTCTTTCCAGTGATTGAAGAGATGCAGTTCCGGTTATTTCATTACTTCAGATTAATTAGAAAACTGAAGTTGCAATCTGACCAGTTTATAATTCTAAAAAGTAAGGGTTTTTTGGCTCTTGTCTTTTATTGGACCAATTATATAGAGTTGTAAACAAAAATGTGTGTAATACTTTCCCAACCATACAGTTGGTCCAGTAAAAGATATCACCAAAAAACCCTACTTGCATATTTCCTGAACCATCACAGCTATAACAGCTACAACAGCATTGCAACCCTGTTTTACAATCTGTCAGAGCTAGTTTTTGCTAGCTAACGATTTCCATGTATAAAATACATCAGCGCAAAGATTAATATATAATTATGCTTAGTGTCCCTCTGAGATATGTTGTGAGCCTGATAGATACAGGGGCAATACACCCTTGCAAAAACTATTGAATTCAATAGAGATGTAGAGGCATAATTCAGAGCATCATATGGCACTAAAGGCTGCCATCCTAAAGGTTGAGGTGGATGAGGATTTTTTTTCCCAGAGAGGAATGAGATACAGCAATAGTAGTAGTATCATGTATTCAATGAGGGCAGATTCTAATTTCAGATGCTTGCTGTGTGTGTCATATTTCTAACGAGGTCTTTTACTATGTTTGAAGTATTATATAACCCACTCTACTGAGTGCAATACAAAAGCATATTGTTAGGATATTGAATAATGAATGCTATGTATATCAGATTAGAATGTTATAGCTTAATCTGTAGCAAGAATTCCCATGCATTATCAAAATGATCTCTTTGAAATGAGAGAACCTGATTCTCCACTTCACGCACTCTGTACAGTTATTTACAATTGTGCAAGGAAATGCAAAAGGCTATCAAATCAGAATGGCAGAGTTTTACAGATAGTCACTTTGCATACCTGTAAATAAGTGCCTAAGATCCAAGCATTGGAGCTTTGGGCTGAGAAAGCTAATTATGAGAATTCCATACATGCTACAATATATATGTGTTTATATACAAAGACAAGTGTTTCCGAAACTAACAGCAAAATGGGTGCTGACACAAATGTCTACAACAGGAGTGGGAAACTAGCAGCAGCAGGGAACACTGATAGTGGCACTGTTGAATGCACCCATCATTTAAGACTGTAAAAAAATGATCTGGTCCAATAAATAATCATTGCACAGAAAACAGTTTTGTTTCAAAATTGCTGTTACTTTCTGAAACACCCTTGTAAGTAGTGCATGTAGTGAAACATCCCTTGTTACAATGTAGTGCATGTTGCAACAGAGGGAATCCAGGGGGGTACAGTATTGCGGTTGCAGTTCCCTTAGGTTGTGCACTGCTTATGCAGGGAGCTCTTTGAGCTCACCAGCTGGCCAGTACAGGGTCTGGCCAGAGTCACTGCTTTTACACAGCTCTGGAGCACAGGGGGTATGTGCTGCTACTGTTCACCCATCACTTTCTTCCCTGTGCTCTGTATCCAGCCACTGAGGGTATACTGCTCCACATCCAGTTGCCGGGGGTACACTGATCCAAAAAGCTTGAAAACCCCTGTATTAGAAAATGGAAATAGTTAAGAGCATGCTCATGCAGCCTTTTATTGACATTGAGGTAACAACCTACTTTAAAGACAAAAGTTGTGTTCAGACCTGTGATGTCAACAGAAGCACTGCTTGTCATTGGACCAGTTAAACCAGAATTCAGCTCTTTGTGATGATCTGAGAGCAAGGGAATTCAGGAGAAATGATACCTCTGACTAAAAAGAATGAAGAACAGTGTGATAAAGAATGACCTCAATCTGAGAAAGGAGTTAATCTTCATTATGTATAACCTAACATAGTTATAATTTTACTCTGCCAAGAGGATTGTAATATCTGTATCAGGCAAAAAGAGTAGTAGAAGAAAAAATAAACAGTACTGAGCAATGATCAAGGTATGAAAAGTTGTGGAAAAGGAATCATAGATAATTAGGGTTGGAAGGAATCTCAGGAGGTCACCTAATCCAACCCCCTGATCAAAGTAGGACCATCCACAACTAGATCATCCCAGCTAAGGTTTTCTAACTGGGTCTTAAAAACCTCTAAGGATGGAGAGTCCACCACCACTCTGGGTAACCTGGTCCAGTGTTTTACTATTCTCCTAGTGAGAAAATTCTCCCTAATATCTAACCTAAACTTTGCTGTAACTTGAGACTGTTCCACCTTGTTCTGTCATCTGTCACCATGGAGAACAGTCTCATTCTATCCTCTCTCAAACCCTGTTCAGGTATGTGCTGCAGGGCACTAGGGTGCTCTGCTCCTTTAAGGGCTGAAACTCCTATGGAGAGAGCCCTAGCAATCAGTCAGGAACCCTCCCAGGTGCTGGTTACCAGGGCAGCAAGAATGATAGAGTTGGCCCACACCTGCCAGCAGTCAGCTGACCAGAAGAGGCAAGGCCTGACACGTATATAAACCCCAGAGCTGGGACCAGGAAGGCAGTTCTCTGCCAGCAGCCAAGGGGGAAGGAGCTCTCCTAGAGGAAGCAAAGGGAAGAGGCCTGACTGCAGGTTCAGCTTCTAAGTAATGTTAAGGGGCAGAGCATCCCTGTGTGGCTTATGTTATAGCCTAGGGACTTGCATGTTGATTTCTGTTTATAAGACCAGTGGATTGGGCTGAGGCTATTGGGGAAGGAAACCAAGGCCTCGGAAGGACTCTGTGGGAATACCATCTGTGAGTCTTGGGGCATGGTAAAGGGGCGGTTTATGCATCTAGCCCATAAGGCTGGGGGAGTCCCAAGACATCCATTTTGAAATGGGACCCATAAGGGGTCCAAGAACCCATGGGGTTCAGTGGGGTCCATCAGGAACATGTCCAACTAGATTTAAGGCAGACTCCCTGTTTATTATAGTTACACCAAGACATGGTGGGCAAGAAAAGAGGGTGCCCATCGGGCTGAAATGGCACAGTCGAGGGGCCCTAGGGGTATCATGGCCAGCATTGGGGGACCCCATCCCGTGACAGTATGTTATTAAATCCCCTCTCTGTCTTCTCTTCTCTAGAGTAAATAAACCCAGTTCCCTCTCTTCAGAAGTTATGCGCCCTAGCCCCTTCACATTTTCATTGCCCTCTGCTGGACTCTCTCCAATTTGTCCACATCCATTCTGTAGTGGGGGGCCCAAAACTGAGCACAATACTCCAGATGTGGCCTCACCAGTGCTGAATAGAGGGGAAGAATCACTTCCTTTGACCTGCTGGCAACACTTCTACAGGTGCAGCCCAGTATGCTGTTAGTCTTCCTCACAACAAGGACACACTTCTGGCTCATATTCAGCTTATTGTCCAATGTAAATCCCAGGTCTTTTTCTGCAGAGTTGCTGCTCAGCCAGTCAGCACCCAGCCTGTACTAGTGCATAGAATTGTTCCATCCTAAGTGCAGCACTTTGCACTTGTCCTTGTTGAACCATAGAAGATTTCTTTTGGTCCAATCCTCCAATTTGTCCAGGTCACTCTGAATCCTAGCCCTACCCTCCAGTGTATCTACTACTCCCCCCGGCTTGGTGTCATCTGCAAACTTGCTGAGGATGCACACTATGCCATCTTCCAAGTCGCTGATGAAGATATTGAATAAAACTGGCCCCAGGACCAACCCCTGGAGTACTATACTTGATACCAGCTGCCAACTAGACATCGAGCCATTGATTACTACGCTCTGAGCCTGATGCTCCAGCCAGTTTTCTATCCACCCTATAGTCCATTCAACCAACCCATACTTCCTTAGCTGGCCTGTGAGAATGTTGTGGATGACTGTATCAAAAACATTGCTAAAATCAAGGTATATCTCATCCATTGGTTTCCCCACATCCACAGAGCCAGTCATCTTATCATAGAAGGCAATCAGGTTGGTCAGGCATGACTTGCCCTTGGTGAAACTATGCTGACTGTTCCTAATCACCTCTTTCTCCTCCAAGTGCTTAGAAATGGATTCCTGGAGAATCTGCTCCATGATTTTTCCAGCAACTGAAGTGAGGCTGACCAGTCTGTAGTTCCCTGGATCCTCCTTTTTCCCTTTCTTAAATATGGGCATTATGCTTGCCCTTCCAGTCATCCTGGACCTCTCCCAATTGCTATGAGTTTTTAAAGATGATGGCCAGTGGCTTTGCAATCACTTTAACCAACTTCCTCAGCACCCTCAGGTGCATCCCATCCAGTCCCATGGAATTGTATATGTCCAGCTTTTCTAAATAGCCCCTAACCTGCTCTTTCACCACTGTTTGCTTCTTGCTTCCTCCCCAAACCGTACTGCCAGGTGCTGTAGTTTTTGAGTTGAACTTGCCTGTGAAGACTGAGGTAAAAAAGTGTGGCAGAGTACATTTGGGTGCTTGCCTCTTTAAGGGTTTGTACAGGCTGCAGTGAGGCAGCCTGCACATGGGAGAGGCAGAGTGATGCTCTCCTCCGGGAAGGATTTTAAGGGAGGAGGTGTGTGACAGAGTACCTTTAGGTGCTTGCCACTTTAAGGGGGGAGACATCACTGCCAAAAGAGGATAGGCAGTCAGCCAGCCAGCACACTGGAATGATGGAGGCTGCAGCCCAGCTTCCTGATGGGAGGTGGCCTATATAGGAGTCTGAGAGTGATGGGGCCAGCGGCTGAGAAACAGGGTATACGGAAAGGCTGGACTAGAGTCCCCAGGAGAGAAAGCAGCTCAGGAAGAACATCCAGGAGCTCAGTGAGGGAGGAGTTGGACCAGGGCAGGAGGGCCTGCAGTTGGTGCTGGGGCATGACCTGAAACTACACCCTGCTAGGGTTGGATAGGTGTGGTGGGGCAGTCCCCAGGAAATGCCAGACCAATGCCTTCCTAATGAAAGGTGAGTATGGGGTTCTGAAAAGCCTCAGTCTCCACTGCCTTCTGGGTGATCCTGTGGAGGGGAAAGGCTAGGGCAGCACACCCTAAGAGAAAAGCACCAGGCTTGGGCAACAACACAGGGGCTAGGAGGGCCCAAAGCCTGAGAATGTGAGACTTGGGCAACAGTACAGGGGGTCAGGAAGGTCCGAGGCCCAAGGCCTAAATGGGAGTAGAGCCTAGTGGGAGGCCTGAATGAGGGTGAGGTCAAGGCAGGTCGATAGATGTCTGAGGCCTGAGTGGGCCATAGGACAAGAGTGGAGTCCAGGCACATCAACAGATGCCTGAGGCCCAATGGGTGTAAAGGCCAGAAGCCCCAGTGTGGGGGGCATGAGTAGAGGCCACAGTGAGGGGGCATGTGTGGTAGCCAGAACCAGAGGGGTTACTATTATGAGCAACAAATATATGCTCTTGGAGGCATTCAGCAATTGTATAAGCAGTTAAGATTAGCTAATGCAAAGCTTGCAAGTTTGCAACCTGCAAGTGGAATTTGTCTGTCACAATTTAACCAAAGTGTTGAATCTAACTGTTTGCACTGATCATGGAACCACTGAGCCCCCAAAATAAGCAAAGCTACAAGATTAGCTTATCTAACAGGTTTTTTATAATATAATCAGTGCATTCCAAGGAATCCAGGAATAAAAAACTAAGGAGTTGAGCTTAGGCAGGTAATGCTAATTTCAAACCTCAAAGTAATGTGGTGTAATTTGCTTATTGGGTGAACCTGAGTTCTGGTGGTAGGTAACCTTTCATGATAATTACTAACACCTTTTGATCCCATAGGGTAAAGCTATAAGGCAAGATTGTGAGTGGCTCTAAAGCCAACAGATTAACATAAGGTACAAAGAAGCACATATGTCAGGTGACCAGCATGAAGGACATGTCTAAGGACACCTGAGGCCACATTTGGGCCAGAGGCCGAGTGTGGTCCAGTAATGATGCCAGGGAAGCAATAGTGGAAGTGATTTTTGGATGCCATCTGTGAGGCATGGGATACAGTAAAGGGGAGGTCCATCCTTGGCATCAGGGCATTAAATGGGCAGCATTCCACCTAGAAACAACTTCTGAGTTACAAAAAAGGCATGGCAGATGGGTGGACTGCTCTAGACAGGTAGCAGAGCCAACGTTGTGACTGGCCCTGTGATGGCCCCATCACAAAAAGGCATTGAGTACTTCAGCCTTTTCTGCATCCTCTGTCACTAGGTTGCCTCCCCCATTCAGTAAGGGACCCACATTTTCCCTGATCCTCCTCTTGTTGTTGACATACTTATAGAAACTATTCTTGTTACCCTTCATATCCCTTGATGCCTGCAACTCCAAATGTACTTTGGCCTTCTTGACTTCATCTCTGCATGCCTGAGCAATGCTCTTACACTCCTTCCTAGTTGTTTGTCCAAGTTTCTGCTTCTTATAAGCTTCCCTTTTGTGATTTAGTTTACTGATGAGTTCCCTGCTAAACTAAGCTGGTGTTCTGCCATGCTTGCTAGTCTTCCTGCACATGGGGTTGGTTTGTTCCTGCACTCTCAGCAGGGCTTCATTAAAGTACAGCCAGCTCTCCTGGACTCCTCTCCCCTTAGACTGACTTCCCAGGGGAACCTGCTCATGCATTCCCTGAATGAGTCGAAGTCTGCTTTTCTGAAGCCCAGGCTGAAGTATGCCTATGCCTGAGTTTTTGTGCTAAGGATATAGGTCTTAGTCAGCCAGTACTAAAAGAAAGAGTGAAAATGATCTGTAAATTAAATGTGAGATTACAAGCAGACAGCAAATACCTAGTGCAGATCTTATTCAGTTAGCAGGGCAGTAACAAATCTTTCATTTCTATCTAGTTCCAATGCAGTTCCAATGGTTAAATACTACTATAATAACAAATGGCCAAAACCAGATTGCTGTCATTTTTAAATTCTATAGTATCACAAAATATATTACCACAAACAACCTAAACGAATTAAACTTTCATAAAATTATAGTAACAATGACAGAGAATTGGGACTGATTTAATTTATATAGAATGGTAAAGTTAAAAGTACACAGGAATGCTGGGCAAGAACTTCTTTATGCAAGACAGTTTCTTTAAAAATTAACATTTTCTTCAAGAAAATTTAAGTTTTGCTGAATAGAAACTTAATATTTTGTTTCTTGCCCATCCCACCAAATAGAAATAATTTGATTTGCAATACCAATTTTTTTTTTTCATTTTGAGCCCATTCAAAAATGTTGTGACTATTTGAGCTGTCATGGTGCTTCATACCTATAGCTTTTCTTTATGAGCTAGGATCCTTAGGTGGATGATTTCTCCCATGAGCCCTCTGACATTCTTTCTGGTTGAAGAAACATGGTACATTATTGGACTAACATAACAGTGCACCATGGAATCTAATGGGCTTTGAAACTGGCTTTCAGATGAAGTCACCTGAATTGTTTGTTACATCTTAAAACTAGATTCTTCCACATGTCAGAAAATGTAAAAGTAGGAAATAGATCTGTATAAAGTCATGGAACAACTTTCACATAAAGAAAAAGTATAAATATTTGAAGTGTTAAGTTAGGAGTCTAGCAAGAGAGAATATGGAACAAGTATTAAAAATAATGAACAAGTTGGTGAATGTAAATCTGTTGGTCATGTTTACCTTATATTACCATAATATATTCATGGTCATATTTACCATATATACCTTATATTTGTTTGATATACTGACAAGAATGACACTTCCAATGAAAATGAAAGACAGCCAATTTAAATGTGATATAAGGAAATGTTTACACAATGCATCTTGGGATGGGCAACTCCTTGCTACCAGGTATCTTTCAGATGAAAAACAAACAAGAATTATAACAGCCATAGTTATGTCAGTTGGGATTTTAAAGAAAGAAAGAAACATATAAACTCTAATTTTTGGCATAAACCAACCTTTTAATTTGGAGGTATAAAGAAACTCAACTATTAATGAGTATTGCTGACTACAGGTTTTCCAGTACTGACATACTTTTCCATCTATAGGTTCTGTGTTTCTTTGATACACTGTTGTATGGGACCCAATGCTAAATGCCTAGAATTGCTAGCCAATCTAGGTGATCTGCGTGGTCAATGGTTGTGTAGCTAAACCTCATCTGAGAAAATAAAAGAACCAAGTCTGACACATAGCTGTGGGACAGAGGGTTTTTGGCACACACTCAAATAAGAAAAAAAAGAATCTGATTCCCTCAGTGTCAGCATATGCTAAAGTTACTATATTTGGCTAAAATCTTCAGGAGGAAATCTCTAGAATAAATGTAATCCAGTAGATGTGCTGTGTCTGTTGGTTAGGAATCTTTTCTGTTGAAACTGATCTAATTTGTTCTGTATCAAAAGCCTAAGTGATGGCATGTATACTGCTAACTTTGGATCATTGTGTCAGATCAGCTACTATTTCCTTTTGCCACCAGCCATGTGGAATATCACCAGAATTCAGCTGTTTATTTTAAAGACTGATGTCAAGATTGTAATAAAAATTTCTGTGACCCATATTCTAAACTAGGGGCTTTTCTGAGAACATGCTGCAACATCTCAACCTGTTCAAATATTTGGCTTTATAAGTATAAATTAATGGGGAAAACCCTTCAGATTTCAAGTAGTTACTTTGGCTCCCTGTCAAATTCAGATACTTTGAATTTGTTTTAAAATTGCTTCATTGTTGTGATTTAAAGCCTTTTACCTACTTTAAATTTATTTTTTAGAGATTTAAATAAAGTACAAGGTGCAAGGCTGTGGAGGATTTGGCACAATGTTTGTAACAATGTGGAATATACATATGGTCTTATCTCATGTGCTACTCAGCATATTCTTGTAATAGAAATACAAGCAACCACTCTAAAGTGGTAACAGCTTCTTTGCCTACATTTATCTATATTAGGGAACTTATCTACCTTTATCTGCATTAGGAAAAGCTGTCAAAGTTCGCTGATGCATTGTAGCTCATGTTAATACTCTCCTTAAGTGAAAGTGCAAGTGAACACTTATATCCGTATTTAGCTGGTCAAGATCAATCAGAGGAGGAAATTGCTGGGTTTTGCCATTTATAGCATATTGTATCAACCTGCTAGTTATTGTCTTCATATATAAATGAATGATTTTAGTGATGCATTCAGAGTTAAAGTTGCGGTGAAATCAGACCTGATTTTTCCCCCCTTTTTTGGCAATTAATTCATTAAGTACAAAAAATACAATTTTTTAAACAAGGGGAAGATGTTATGGTCCTGAAGTTTTTTATTTTAGGTTATCAGTTTAGATTCAGTTTAGCAGAAAAAAAAAAAAAGTGTCTGTATGCTGCTCAATTATTTACTTGGAATAAGTTATTGATTCTAAACCAGTTCCTAGAGGGCTGGTATCCATATCACAAGACCACTATTTTATTTAGAGCAAAGAATTCCCAGAAAGGGAATTCTTTTTCCCTTTCTGCATCTAAGTCAGGGGTGGCAATTATCTGGGCTGGAGTGCACCCTTCCTGCTCCCACCCCCACCATGCCAGACTAGGTCAGCACCTCTCCTCCCCTCCCCCACCACCTGGCATGTAACAGCTCACTAAAACTCCGTAAGAGGTAGACTATTACACTGGTCAAGGGGTGGTGGATGGAGAGCGGGGCAGGTGGGTGAGTTTCCCTGGAGACTAGCCGAGGACCCCTGTGGGCAGGACACAATTGGCCAAATTAATAGGATGGGGCCGCAGGTGGGTAGGGAGCAATGCGTGGGAGCAGTGTCTGGGAGCAGAATGGGTGGGTGGGGCCAGAGCCAAGATCACAAAGTGGTAACAGTGTGGGCCCAGAGCCCAATGCAGAGCCACAATCTGCTCCCAGCATGGCCCTATGTTGTCACTGACCCATGATCTTGGTCCAGCCCATAGCCTCAGCCCTGGTTCTGCCCTGGTTGTCCATCCCACTCCCAGATGCTGAACTCCACCATGGCACCATCCCATTCACCTAGCTGAGCATGTTCTGCTGCGGGGGTCCTGGGCCAGTCTCTATTGAGACTACACTTGTCCCCACATGCTCCATCTGGTGCTCCTGGTGATCACTGTGGGGCAGATGGGCTACGGTGTCCAGGATGTGGGGCTGGGTCCAGCAGTGGCAGTGATGCTGATAGCAGTAGCTAGAAAGAGCTGTCAGCACCAAAGCTTCTAGGAGCTGGAGTCTGGCTGCCATACCGCCCTAACCCCACTGTGTGCCCAGGGGTGGTAGGACCAGCTGTCATGGCCTGGGCTGCCTCCTGTATCTGTGCTAGGCAGGGCTGAACGATCCCTTGATGGGCCAGACCCAGGCCAGAGGTTGTATTTTGCCCACTGCTGATCTAAGTGGTAATTTTCAAGCCATTTACCTGTTTATTTTTTGCTTATATATGTGACTATGTATACATGCACATAGTTCCAGTACTCATATGCCTGAGTGCAAGTCATGGAAAAAAATGATTGGGAAAGGGAGGAGGATAGCACGTCTATCTTTTAGCTCAATGTATCTGGCTCCTCCAGCTGGATGATTGGTGCAGGGCCAGTCTGTCAGAGGAAGGATTTTATAGCAGGAAAGCCCCTGAAAATAGAGGTAATCCTCCCATACTTACTGCAGGAGAGTGGAGAATTGCCAGAAGCATGCACAGCAGTACACCACATTTCAAGAGTGAGTACTCGCTGGCCCCAGAGAAGGGGTAGCCAGTGGGAGACTCCAGCATCAAGAGGGTGGAGACACAAGATTTCCTTCTTGACTTAAGTCTGTGAAGAGCTGTGCAGCACCGAATCACCAGTAGGTACAGGAGGTTGGAGGACAACCACTAGATGAAGTGCCACCATGGGAACCTGGATTGATGACAGCCAGCTGCTCAGGGACCTTCACCAAGAAGTAGGTAGGGGAAAGGGAGAGGGAAGATCTGGTGAGCTTTGCCCTCCTGAAGGGCAGAACATCTTTCTGGAGGCCCCAAGGGACGGTGTCTGGTTTCTTTTCCTCCATTTTTTCTTTTGCCGCTTTATTTTCTTACCTCAGCTGAGGGTGGTTTTTTTTTTATTGTGTTGGACTTGAACTTGTTGGTCTATCTCTAAGGGGTGGAGGGGATGGGGGCAATTCAAGGACTGTGGGCTTGTACCCTTCAATCTTGGGGAAGCAGGGGATACAACAGCTCTACCCAAGAAGAGTTATCCCTGAAAGATTTTTCATTTTTCTCTCCAGAATTGTCAACAAAGGGTGTGGAGAGGTCAGGGTGTAGGGAAGGAGAAGCCCCATAATATAGCACCACTTGGCTCAGCAACAGGACTGGGCTCAGCAGCATGTGACTGATTTCAGGGTCCCAAGAAAGACAGGACAAGATGACTTAGAGGCCTTTTTGGAAGCTTTGGAGTGGGCTATGGTAGCTGAAGTCCTGTAATCAGGAAGATGGGCCAATAAGTTGGGGTACTCCTGGTGGGACAGACTCAAGCAGCCTACCAAGCAGTGCCCCAGGAAGAGGCCCAAGATTACGACAAAGTGAAAAAAGAAATCCTTTATCAGTTTAATGTAACTGCTGATATCATTCTGGGGTAATTCTAAACAAAAAAGAGGAGAGAAGACAAGATGCCAAGGCTTCTGCTGCAGACCATGGAGAAGTGACTGAAGCCTACATAGGTGTCTAAGGCAGAGATATGTGACCTTATTCTTCTGGAGCAGTTTTTGGCCACCCTGGAGCAAATGTAAAAAGTGGGTCAGGTACCATTGACTAAGGACAGTGGCGGAGGCTCTGTGCCTGGCTCAGGACTTGGATAGTGCCCAGGATGACCCACAATGGGGAAAAAAGTAATAAGGTCAGGGGGCCCATTACTCCCAAGACCCTGGATAAGAGAACAGGGAAGGAAAGTAAGGAGCTGAAGAAAATACCACAACAAGGGATTATCTGTTTCCTTTGTGGCCAGCCAGGACACACAGCCAGGGACTGTTTCACCAGCTCACTGAACTATCTGCTAGCCACAGAGATGAGGGGAGAACAGAAAGGGGGAAGAATCACTACACAAGAACAATCACAGACTGAGATGATGGACTGTAGTTTGGGTGAAGCTATGGGGGTCATGACACAGAAAAAGCACACAGTGATGGTAGAAATGGCTGGCAGATGAGGGCAGATGATAGTAGACATAGGCTGCTCACAGTCTCTGCTTATGGCAGATCTCTTGCCGTGTGAGGGAGTGGGAAGAACTTCTCCCATTAGAAAGATCTGAATGCATGGCTGGGCTTCTACATATGAGCATTAGAAGGGCCCAGTGACAATAGAGGGGGTTCCTAGAGAAATACCCATAGGAGTAGCATCTGAGTTGCTTTTGGGTGGGGTTCTCTAGAGAGATTGTAACAGATCAGGGGACCAATTTTATGCCCTACATGCTTAGAAGTGTATGTCAGGTATTGAAAATTACACACCTCAAAACCTCAATTTATCAGTTTAATGGGACCCTGAAAGGAATGCTTTGCCAATGTGTCCAGGAAGACCCAAGGAGGACCTCCTGGTACCCCCATTATTGTTTGCAGTTCAGGAGGCTCCCTAAGCCTCTCTGGGTTATGCGCTGCTTGAACTAGTGTTTGGCTAGTATACCACAAAGTTATCTGGATGTAGTTTGAGAAGGATGGGAAAACGATGGGGAATCTGGGGCAGTATGTGACCTCCCTGAGGGAGAGACTCTGGGTAGCTAATAGGGTGGCTGTTAGGAATTTACAGAACGTGCAGGCTCATCAGAAACAACAACATGATAAGCAAGCTAGGGAGTGTGGCTTCCAAGTGAGGCAGTCAGTCTTAGTTCTTCTGCCCAGTTCAACCAGCAAATGTCTTACTTATTGGCAAGGCCCTTTTGATATTGTGAGGTGAGTGGGTCCCATAGATTATGAAGTTCTTTGACAGGATATAAAATGATAAACATATTTACTATATCAATTTACTGAAGTTGCTGCATATGAAAACTGTGAAAGCTTGGACAGTGTCTCTTACACAGAAATGCAAGACAGTGGCTGGGGCAAGACTGGGTTGTGGGACTGGGTTGTGGAAACAAGACTGCCACAAGAAAATAAAAAATGGCTTGCAACCCATTAGGTATAAGAGAGAGTGCAGTGCTTGCAGTACCCAATACCAGACCCATGCCATAAGATAATAATAGTCATAATAACAGTCCTTAACTTTCTACCATGTTTGAGCCTAAAAAAATAAGTGATGGTTAAAAGTATTGGCAGAGACCTAACACACTCATTACACAAATATAACAAGACTCAGAGGGCAAGCTAGAAAGCCAAATGTCCTGGGGAGAAACTTAAAAACTACATCTACATCTCAATTGAGCTCAGTATCACTAAAGAAAACAAAAGAACTAAAATATTCATTTCAAGAAAAGCCAAGATACGTTGAAAACATGACTGTAAATGTGTCCTGGTTAACAGATTCCCCCCTTTGATTAAGACCTATTTCCCAAAGCAAACTTCAAATATCTATCTAAAGTTTTATGCTTAAATCAATCTATATGACTGCATCTATCCTACCTCACACCTACTGTCTGATCCTCACAGCCTCACATTTCCATTTATTAATTAAGGCATATTTCTCAAAATACATGGTCAATTTTTAAGTGTTTATTATGCTAAACCAGTATGTATTGTCCTGAAACTCACACCTATTGTATCCAATAGTCTCTGATCTTCATTATCTCCATGAGCCATTTGATGCAGCTATTTTTTAGGCTCCATTGTTAAAATAACTACTGAAAAACAGTATTTTGTGATTAATTTCCTAAAAGTATCTCATTCAATAAATACCCATTCAATTTGATTCCAAACTGATCAAAAGCTTGCAAACTTCACAAACACACAAACAGGATACAATTGTAATATGTTAATTCTGGCCTTACCTGCTTTGTTCAGACTCTGATTAACCAACTATCAAGAAGGAATGCTTTGAAGCTATACAATTAAAAAAATAGAAAAAGCAAGACAGAACAGTCAGCAAGGTGTCTGTCCAGTCCAAGGAAGATCAAGAAGCCATCCTATACCACCTAACCAAAAGTGAAGGACCACACTGTAAGGCTGTATGTACAACAGGGGTGGGCAATTATTTCAGGTGGAGGGCCACTTACTGAGCTTTGGCAAGCTGTTGAGGGCTGCATGGGTAGTCCTGCCCCCTGGTCATCATCTTTTGACTGTAAGTCCCACCCCCTAAACCCTGACCTTTGCCACCTGAAGTCCCTCCACTTGCCACTGGAAGTACTCCTTTCAGCAAGGGTTTTTGACATCTTGGAAGCAGAAAAATACCAAATTATACCATAAAAGAAGCAAACATCTACAGCATTCTTTAATTTGATTTAAAAAAAAAACTGTTCTGATTTACATGTGTTTGTGTAGCGTACATTGAGGTGATTGCACAATGCCTTAAAATGAAGTCTTACTCTTGTATATTGTGGGGAGTGTGTATAGGTTTGTGGGGTGCGGTGGGTGTGTGGGGTGTGGGTGGGTGCGGGGTCTGTGGGGGAAAGGTGGCTGAAGTATATGAGTGGGTGTTAGCGTGGGAATTTGCATTTTTGGCAGTGTGAGGAGCGGTGTGGGTGCATGTGTATGGTGGGGTGTGCATGTGGGACTCACCCTATGAACACACACACAGATACTCTGCCCCTGTCTGCACACACAGACACACACTCTGCCCCTGGATGCACACAGACACTCTTCCCCTGGCTGCACACACAGACACATATACGTATACCAGCGCAGCCCTGTGCTCCCCCATCCAGCAGTGCAACCGGGAGCCATGTGACCAGAGCAGGGCAGGGGCAGGAAGTGTGTGAAATGGATGGTGGTGGGTAGGGCTGGGCTACTCAGTTTTGCTGAGGGCTCCCGCTGAGTCCTACTGCCCCTGTCTCCTGTCAGCTTTGATAGGCAGCCAGGAGCAAATAAATATTAATTCACTCATTTTTTGGGGCTGGATAGAATGGCTTGGCAGGCCAGATGCAGCCCATGGGCCATATTTTGCCTGCCCCTACTGTACAAGAACTGCTTCCTGCCTGCATTGGGTAAAGATCTCTGTGCAGCTAAGATAATAACAAGGACTAATAGCTTATTTTATATTGGGAAAGAGTCTTTTTCTGTCATTTAGTTTTATAACTTGTAAATAGTTATTAAAACAAGCCTTTCTGATATTCATCAACTGAGTGTTGTGTCAATTCATAAAGGACTAAGTTAAAATTTTGGTTTCTAAGTGAAACAGAAGTTATGGAGAGAAAGGGAAGGGTTTTTAGTCACCCCACTCCCTGAGAAGGAGGAATTTGGTTGTGACAGAGAAAGGAATGTGAGGACATGATTAGAAGACAGAGTAACCTTTGGGAGCCACCTGTCAGAGGGGCAGTTAGAGCAATTGAGATGAATTGTTAGAGATTTTAAAGATGTCTTTAGTGGGGCACTGCGGAGTGCTTGTGGAGTGATGGACAAGATTTTCACTCCTGAAGCGAAGATAGTTCAGGAAAGGTGGCAAAGGATCCCATATCAGAAGTACCAGCCAATTAAAGAAGAATTGGATAGGATGTTGGAACAGGGGGTTATCACAGCATCTCATAATCCATAGCGAAGTCCCCTGGTGGTAGTCCCTAAGCCTGATGAACAATCCATTTATGCCTAGATTTTAGTAAGCTCTACCTCATCACATGATTCAATGTTTTTCTCATGCCCCAGGTAGGGGATCCCTTAGAGTGAATATGACAAGCCAGGTTTATTTCAACCTTCAACTTGGCCAAAGGTTACTGGCAAATTCCATTGGGGGCAGAAGATCAGGAAAAGATGGTGTTTGGAACTCCTTAGGGTTTATATGAGTTTAAGAGAATACTCTTTGGGTTGAATAGAGTGGCAGCCACCTTCCAATGACTAATGAATTGGATATGGGCTCCATAACAATGCTGTGGCTAATATTGATGACACAGTGGTCTATACTGAAGGGTGGGAACAACATGTACAGGCAGTGAAAGCAGTATTGCAGGAACTCTGCCAGGCTAGCTTAACAGCCAACCCTAAGAAATGAGTCCTGGGCTAAATTTATATACAATATCTAGGATTTTTAGTCAGGCAAAGCTGTATAAAACCACTTGAAGGTAAAGTAGAAGCCATAAAAAATTACTCTCCCCCGTAAAGTAAGAAACAAATAAGAGCATTCCTTGGATTGAGTAGTTATTATTGTAGATTTATCCCACATTTTGCAGAGATCACAGACCCCCTAAATGATACCATCTGGGGAAGAGGAAATGGCCCCATAACATGGGATGCAAAGTGTGAAGAAGCATTTGAAGCAGTCAAGGTGGCACTTTGCCAGGATGTGGTACTCCACACATGATTTTTCATTTTGTAGGCAGATGCATCAGGGGAGGCTGTTGGGCGGTGGAGGGGCCAGTGGCTTATGCAAGTAGGAAGTTGAACAACCATGAAAAAGGTATGTAACTATTGAAGGAGAGTGTTTGGCCATTAAGTGGAGCATTGACTACTTCAGATGCTACCTGATAGGTAGAGAATTTAAGTTAATTACAAACCATACTCCACTGAAGTGACTCTAATCTGCTAAAACTAACAATGCTCGAATTATGAGGTGGCTTTGACCTTGCAGCCATTCCAATTTTCTTTTGAATACAGACCAGGTAAGACAAACATAGTATTGGATTTTCTGTCTTGCTGCCATCAGGAGGAAGATGCAGAGGTCAATCAGGTAACATCGGGAAACTCTGTACAAAAGGTAACTGTTAAACAGTGTCTAAGGGTGTCTTGAGGGGAGGGATGTATCAGAGGAAGGACTTTAAAGCACGAAAGACCCCTGAAAATAGAGGTGATCCCCTCATACTTATTGCAGGAGAGTGGAGGATCGCCGCAGGCACATGTGGCAGTATGCCGCATTTCCAGAGTGAGTGCTCACTCTGGACTGGTGGGAGTTGAGCCACACAAGGTACTTGTAGACCTGGAGAGAGGGAGCCAGGGGGAGACTCCAGTGTCAAGGCCCCTTTGGGGCCTCCATAAAGATGTTCTACCCTTCAAGAGACTGTAGACACAAGGAGATCTTCCTCTTGATGCCAGTCTATGAAGAGCTGTGCAGCACCAAAGCATCAGGAAGACAGTACAAAAAGTCCAAGGACCACTGATAGATGAAGTGCCACTCCAGGAACCTGGATTGACAACAGCCAGCTGGTCAGGAACCTTCACCAAGAAGTAGGCAGGGGAAGGAGAGAGGGAAGATCTGGTGAGCTTTGCCCTCTTGAAGGGTAGAACATCTTTATGGAGGCCCCAAAGGATGGTGTCTGGTTTCTTTTCCTCCATTTTGTTTTCTTTTACTACTTTATTGTCTTACCTCAGCTGAGGGTGGGTTTTTTGGTTGTGTTGGACTTGAACTTGTTGGTCTACCCCTAGATGGGGGGTGGGGGAAGAGGGATTTGAAGACTGTGGGCATGTTCCATTCAATCTTGATGAAGCAGGGGAGAAAACAGCCCTACCCAGGAAGAGTTAGCCCTGAAAGGTTTTTCTTTTTCTCTCTCTGGAATTGTCAAGAAAGAGTGTGCTGAGGTTGGGGTATAGGGGAGGAGGAGCCCCATAATACAGTCCCACCTGGCAGTCTGAGGTGATTGCCCTGAGTAACTAACTTCCGATATCAAAACATAGGAAACATCAAAATCATGGTGGGCAAGAAAGCAACATCAGGGAAGGGCTGAAGGAGGTAATTGTAACACCTCCTTAGCCCACTTACATTTGGGGAAGATGTTTACCCTAGCCACAGCAATTAATGCTGCCACTGCTTCCTCACTACCAAATTTCTGCACCTGTTGGGGCCCTGCAGGCCATCTGACAAATCTGATCAACAGGCTGTTGGTTGAGCACCACCTTTGCCCCCATGGATGAGGGTTTAGTGTATAGCAAGTGGGAAATGTGGGTTCTAGACCTTTCCTACCCACAGGGGATTTCAACCTGTACCTCTGACTTCCCAGTGTAGTGTTCGAACCAGCATGCCACAGCTCAGGAGGCGTTTATGAAAGGAGGGGAGGATAGTAGAATAGGCTCTATCCCATTGTGATCAAGACTTCAAGCTACAACCCAGAAGAAGCATCTGTCTCACTGAGGCCTGCAGCCCCTGGCTTGCTCTCTTCTTTTGGCTCCAAATACCTTTCTGGTTTAGCTGACCAAGGTCTAATACAATGTTTTAAGCACAATGCCACAGGTCAGGCATTATCAAGTCCCCCCTTCAGAAGTCTTTTACAGTTGTTCCCCTCAGCATCCATGAAGGGGAGTCTGTGGAGCCAGGAAGAAGAAATCAAGTAAGAGAGGTGTGGTTCAATGAGACAGATGCTGTCTTGGAGCCTTGTTTTTGTTTGAGCAGAACTTTGCCTATTGAACTGCTAGCCATCCAAATGCAAGAGGCAGTGGCTCAGTTTCAAAAGGAGCACTAGATAATGGTCTGCCTGACCTAGGGTGTGCTAGGTAGAGCACAGGTTCAAACCCCTCTGTGTGAGGAGGGGTCTGCAACTTGCATCCCCTGGTTTTTGCGTGAGGGTCCCAATCATTCAACTACTGGGGCTAAAACAAGAGGGTCACACTCCGGACCCTAATATCTGCTAGTCATAGATTTCCAACTGCCAACATGTCTTAGATGCCACTATGTAGCCACAATGGAGGCACATGCATGTCCAGCCAGTGCATAGAGTACTGAACATGTTCAGTCTACATCAACTCATTTACACATTTATGCTGCTGGAGAAATAAAAAGCTACCTATGCACAGGGGCATTTTTTCCCCTTAATGTGACTAAAAAGTTACCATTTAGATGTACAAAGGGAAAAAGAATTCCACCTATGAAACTGTACTTGAGATATTCTGGGCTTTTTGCTAGGTGGCATTTGGGTTTGAGTTCTAGTTTCTTGAAAATATAAATATCATCACAAAATACCGGTTCTAGCCTGTTGTTTCATCCTTATATCTCCCAGTTTCTAAAAGCAGTATTGCTTTACAAATCCCTGATCTAATGGCCAACGACACAATAGAGTCTCAGTCTATTGTTAGAATCTCTTACCCTGTCAGCTTTGAACCACTGGGGAAAATGTTCCTAGACTTTGAAAGGTTCACAGGTTTAGTGAATGGGGGGCCCTTTCCATAAAGGAGCCTTATTGTCAAAGTTTTCTATATAAGGTGCTATTGAGGCGAACATTAGTTTCCAGGCCTTTAACACTGGTTTCATTGAGCACAAATCTGCTGTTCTCACAGGGTTGTGGTTTATTGCATTTGACACTTCCAGTGTCTGGTCTCCTGGGGGTGGTGATTGATCCTTATCTTCACATTTTCTGGGCAGAAAGATTGAGGCTAAGGCAAGTCTGGTGTTATTCCATTCTCTCTCTTCTGAAGGAAAGTTTTCTGTTTGATTTTTCAATACCCTTGTTTGATTCTTTTACAGTCCCCTTCTCTCCCCCAATACACTTTATATATCTCAAATTTAGCATGTCTGGCTAGAACTGCAGTTTTAGTGAAGTTAACCAGGCATATCTGTACTTGTGGGGAGGGAGGGTTGAGCAGGGCAGCCCAGCCCCATGTGCTGCATCAGAGGGTATGTGAGAATGGTAGCCCCCCAGGGAGCTTGTGCTGCCACCACAGCAACAGCCCATGTTCAGAGAGCTTGCACTGAGATAGTCTGTGCTGCCACCACAACTACAGCAGCCCTTGTGTGAAGTCGTAAGTGCTTGCTTCCCCCTGTGCTACACCACCCAGGATGCCAAAATTTTAAGCTATGCCTTTGTGTCTGTTGTACAGGGAATTATCAAGGTGACAGCATGCAGGAGAAGTAGTGGGAAGAGAATCTTCTTACCTACCTTTTGGAATTGAAAAGGCAGAAAAGTCCAACAATTCTAAGCTTAACAGTGCAGTTGGTTTCCATGCAGACAAGATAAAATCACAAGTAAGGAAATGAACTAATTTTAGTTATTAAAAAAAAATGAATAAATGTAATGTGAAAAAGCAGCATCAAAATGATACATTGAAGAAAAACTCACCAAGGCAAAGAGATTCATAGTTATTTCAACAATATTTTAACCATATCATAAATTCATAGACACCAACCACATTTATTCCAACCAGGCTCAACTATTTGTAGAGTCTGGTTGGAATATGGATATGTTCTATGGAATATGGATAAGTTCTATATGTTATATGTCAGAACTATTCATAGTCCTCTTGCTATGAATGTAATTGTCTATAACTGTTTTTTTATTGTCTTGATTCCCTCATCCTTACTTTGTCTTCATATTCAGCTTAATACTTGTATTGTGATAAGGGTCCTAGTTGGAAAACAAGTGGCATAAACACAGAAGAGGTTAAAGAATCATGTGCTTAAGTAATCAAATGGAGACTGAAACTCATGGTCTTCAAGCTGGCAGATTTTCTCTCTAGAAGTTGCTTGCAAGGTGTAATGCAAATGAAACCGAAAGTGCTGGCGGTGTGCAGCGGTGGAGGTGCGTGCAGCAACAAAAGCACCAGCGAAGATGAAAGCGGCAGCACAAGCAGCACAAAGTGCTGGCAGCCCTGCCCCCTGTGCCACTGCTGCGTACCCCCTAGGGCGTTCCCAAGTACCCCCAGGGGTACACGTACTCTTGGTTGACAACCCCTAGTGTAACAGATGTCTATCCCCAAACATACATACATAGTATATACAGTTTGAGCCTCTAGGTATCTTCAGTTACTTAACATTATGATCTTATTATATAGTCAAAATTATTAGTTTCCTAGCTTGAACAATCAAATGCACAAATGGGGTTTAATTGGCTAGGCTGCAGTACTACAGAAAAGGAGCTGGAGGTTATAGTGAACAGCAAACTAAATATGAGCCAACAGTGTGCTAGAGGTTCCTTCCAACCTTCTTTTTTGATGTTAGAATGCTACAAACATCTCAAAATTGTGTGCTTTTTTATACATGCAGAGCAGTATAATCTATTGGAACAATGGGATGGATCCAAGTCAGCTTAGTATTGTATTTTTATGTTAATGGCTAGGGACAGACATTCAAAAAGCCTGAGCCTGAATTGATTCAATCTTTGCAGATTAGTCTAATCTGGCTAGGCTGAACTGGTTTGAAACTGGACAGACATTCTCTATGGGCTGAGGAAATTTGGGCACATGGCTGAAGTGGCTCATGCTAGAAGTTGGTGGGCACTATAGCAGCCCTCCCATCTGCAGGGACCTGAACTAAGGGGGATGTGGCCAGGCCTGTTTCATTAGGGAGGTCTGCCTGTACTATCCCAGGCTTTTCCCTGCTGGTTGCTCAAGGGGTGGGAGTGTTGCCAGTCTCCAGCCTGAGGCTAGCACTCTGAGTCAAGGCATGTGGCGGTTGCAATGCATGCAACTGTTGATGATATGGAGTTTTTCAATCTCCCTCCCTGCTTTGTCATACTGTCTGCTCCAAGCTGACAGGCAAGCAGGCCAGCTCGGGGCTGATAGTGATAACCAGGGATCCAGATTTTCCATTTCCCGTGGAAAACAGAAAACCACAGATTTCTCTATTTTATCAGAGAAAAAAATGGAGTTTACCCTTTAGCAGAGAAACATGCAGATTTCCCACTTTTGGCAGAGTTCCAGCATGCAAGAGCTAATTGCAAAAAGGGTGGGAAACCCTGCAGCCCAGTCCAGAGCAGGAGGGAGAAGGGGAAAGGACAGGGGCTCTTAATCACCCAAGGCTTGGCTCCGGCTCATTTTCCTTCCTGAAGCCTTTGAGGTAAGTGGTGCTTGCAGGGGCCTGGGGGGGTTGCAGGTCAAGGGTGATAGGCACCAGCAGGGTTGGGGGGGAAGCTGGCTGGTCGGGAAGTTGGCTGCCGGAAGCTGGCTGGGGGATGAGGGAGTGGGGAGGTGTTAGGGAAAGACATGGAGTGCCCACCTGGCCAGCGGCATGTGGGCTGTGAGTGGCGTGGTATTTGCTCGACTGGGCTCCGTGCCTCCATGTGCAGCTTCCCTGAAGGGCTGACAGTGCACCACTCGGGACATGTGCTGCCGGCTGGGCAGGCACTCCTGTGGGAAGCTGGCTGGGGACTGAGGGAGTGGGGAGGTGTTGGGAGCAGCCCCACATGGAGTTTCTGCCCGACCAGGGACACATGGACCCAGAGTGGCACACTATCAGTCCTTCAGGAAACCTGCATGCAGCGCACATCTGCCCTGCCCCCCCCGCAGAGATATGGGGTGTGTGGGTACCTCCTGCTCCCCAGGAGTGCATGCTGCAGCCAGGAGCCGGTCTTGCCCCCGCCCGAGCCAGCAGCAGACAGGCAGCAGTGCAGGAGCTGGCTCTGTGTTCCTTCTGCTGCAGCAGCTGCTGCCTTCTGTTGGGGGCAGAGAGGTGTGGGCCTGGGTCTCTGGCCCCATAGTCCTGGCAGCTGGGGGCCCCCTCCATCAGAGCTGGGGGGCAGGGGTTCTGGGTGGGGGACAAGGGTATGAGCAGGGCTAGGGGGCAGTGAGGGTAGAGTGAGTGGCACCAATTGGGGGCCTGTTGTGGAGGGAGTGAGGGGCACGAGCAGAGTCAGAAGGGCTGTGGGGGGCCTTTAATTTTAAACACATATTGGGGGGGGTTATCAGAGAATTTTCAATTTTTATTATAGAATTTGTGATTTTTTTATCAGGGAAGATCAGGATCCCTGGTGATAACAGTCTTTCTCACCTGATTAGCAAAACAATGGCTTCTTCCCATTACTTCAAGCTTCTTAAACAGCTGACCAGCTGACCTGTTGATTAGGTCCAAACAGCCCTAAGCAGTCACTGTTCTGTCTGCCTGTCCCAGTGAAAATGGACACCCCCCACCTTGGCATTAGCTAGCATACCACATGCCTAGGGTCCCTGTGGCTGGGGTCCATACTATGGGAGATGAGAGGGAGAGAGGGAGAGGGGGGATTTCCAGTTTGAGCAGTGGGGGGGGGGGCAGCCAGGGGGGAGTCACTGGGCAGGCAGAAGACAGGCAGATCCTGCTGTGTCATAGTTTCATAGTTTCTAGGGTCGGAAGGGACCTGAGCATATCATCGAGTCCAAGCCCCTGCCGTGGCAGGAAAGAGTACTGGGGTCAAATGACCCCAGCAAGGTGTATATCAAGCCTCCTCTTAAAGACCCCCAGGGTAGGAGCCAGCACCACTTCTCTTGGAAGTTGGTTTCAGATCCTAGCCGCCCTGACTGTGAAGTAGTGCTTCCTGATATCTAGCCTAAATCTACCCTCTGCCAGCTTGTGACCATTATTCCTGGTCACTCCTGGCAGTGCTCGGGGGAACAGGGACTTCCCCAGTGTCTGCTGGTCTCCTCTAACTAGTTTGTAACAGGCCACTAGATCCCCCCTCAGCCTTCTCTTGTGGAGGCTGAACAGATTCAGGTCCCATAGCCTCTCCTCACAGGGCCTGTCCTGCTGCCCCCTGATCATGCGAGTGGCCCTCCTCTGGACCCTCTCCATGTTGTCCACATCCCTCTTGAAGTGCGGTGCCCAGAACTGGACCCAGTACTCCAGCTGGGGCCTGACCAGTGCCGCATAGAGGGGGAGGATCACCTCCTGGGACCTGCTTGAGATGCATCTGTGGATGCATGACAAGGTACAGTTGGCCTTCCTGACTGCATCCCCACACTGCCGGCCCATGTTCATCTTGGAATCAATGATGACTCCAAGATCCTTTTCTGCCTCTGTACTGAAAAGAAGGGAGTTCCCCAACCTGTAGGTATGGTGCCGGTTGTTCCTCCCCAGGTGCATCACTTTGCACTTGTCGGTGTTGAATCCCATCCTATTCTCATCCGCCCACCCCTGTAACCTGTCTAGGTCCAATTGCAGCCTATTCATCCCTTCTAGCATGCCCACATCCCCCCACATCTTAGTGTCATTAAGAAATTTGAACAGGGTGCTATTTACCCCCTCATCCAAGTCACTGATGAAGATGTTGAACAGTGTGGGCCTGAGGACCAAGCCCTGCAGAACCCCACTGCCCACATCCCTTCAAATCGAAAATGACCCATCCATCACCACTCTCTGGTTGCGGCCCTCCAGCCAGTTGGTGACCCATTTGACTGTGTGGGTGTCGACATCACAGTCCCCTAGTTTCTTAATGAGAATGGGGTGAGAGACAGTGTCGAAGGCCTTCCGAAAGTCCAGGAAGACTATGTCCACTGCTACCCCTGCATCTAGGGATTTGGTGATCTGGTGTCTGCAGTCTCTGCTGGAGACTTACACAGAATTAGCTAGAGTACCACATGCTGGCTAGGGACCAAGCTGTGGCAGAGAGGAGGAAAGGATCCCTGCTTAAGCAGTGAGTGGTGAGGGGGCAGGAGGAGAGGGGCACAGGGAAGCCAGCAGACTCTGCTGTGCCTGCAAGTCTGCCAGAGCTCTGGCCAAAGAGCAGAGGGGAGGAGCAAGCCCTGCTGTGGAACAGAGAGCCCTGTCCAGCCCAGGGAGCATGCTGGGATGTTGCAGGACTCTGATTTAACTTAAACCAGCAAGGGGTCTGGGACAGACATTACATAAACTGGTTTGACCCAAATTGGTTAAGTCTGATGCTACGTTCAACTAGGTTTATCACAAACCGGTTTCAGCCATTTTCAGACTGGTTTATGTGCACTGAACATCTGTTCTGTTACAGGTCTAACCAATTTCTGATCACTTAAACCAGTTTATGTGTAATGTCTGTTCCTAGCCTAAATGTTGTCACTACATTGTTGTGTATAATATTTCATATTAAATGTATGTTCTTTTAAAAGTAAATCTGTAGGGCTATTCTGGGTAATACTGTGAAAAAACCTGTGTAGCTAGGAAAAAACTATAATCAGCCAAATTCATTTCTGCTTAACTCCATTGCCTTCAGTGGAATTATGCTAGGGATGGATTTAGCCGTAAGTCTGTTTACTTGTGAGGAGACTTTTCTCTCCATCCAAAGTAACATCTGCAGTGTATTTGTAAACATAAAAATATTAGGGTTTTTTGGCAGAATGAATGTACAGGCTCTTCAGCTTGGTAATGTAGTAAGTTTTTGTTTTTACATAATGATTTGTATGGACTTCAAATACTTATCTTAGAGATTTTTTCCTTCCTATGTACTTTTCTCTAGAGTTGCTGTGACCTACATTTCATTTCTTGCAGCTGAAATTCCCGGTGGCTGATGATACAACAGCTGCACTGTGCTGATGGAGCTCCAGAAGAGGGTGAAGCTCATACCCGTGGTTGCCATTTGAGACTTGGCAGAATGAACATAGAAGTTTTGCCAACTTTCGATCTTGTGAAGCTTAGCCTTATTACTTACATGGTGATTGCACAGTAGTGCCTGCATGTAATACCTCGTAACTAGGGTTTGTTTCTGCATTTTCCTCCTGCATGGAACTTGTAATGACATCTAGGTGTCCATTTTTACTTATGCAGTAACGAATTATTTAAAGCAGTTGAAAGTCCACTTGATCAGCAGTTTTGAAAGTACAACATAGATTTAAAAAAACTGCTACCACTTTGTCAACTAGTTATTGTTTTAGATTTTGAAATGGCTGGTCTGACAATGACAAGCATATATTCATTCTACCTACAATGCTAGGTTTTAACTTTAATAATCAAAGAATATGGAAATTGTATATTGGATAGTAATGAAGTGTTTTGGTCAATCTAGATTAAGGCTAAAATAAACCTGATAGCATCAAATTTATACAGGATGAGTCAGTCTTATAAAAGTTCTATGGAATTGAACAGGCACATAACTAAAGAATTCATACAAAATGATTTTCCTACCAGTTTTCTGAATCAGCTACAAAATCAAACTGAAAACTGTATCCTAACTAAGAATTTTATAACACAGTTCAACCATTTTCTCCTGAACTCTATTGAAACCTATTGGTTTCAGCCCAGTTTAATTCTCTAGGACTCTAAAAAATGGGAATACAGTGAGAGTCTTGACAAATAGGGGAAGTTACTATAGACTTAGCAGAGGTGTACAATCAACTTGAAAAAATAACGAAAAAATACAACAAAATAGGGACAAACTAGGAGTCTTAAAAAGCACAATGTAATAATATAAGTCATTTTCAAAGAACAGAAAATTATCAAGGAACAATGATGGGGGAGAAAGCAAAATTCAGTGGTTATATTGAAATGTATTTTGCATACAACCTCTTTTTGAAATAACATATGTACACCAGACTTATTTTTATTATAACTTACTTTGTCTAAATTCTACCTTCCTGTTCTTCTAAGCACCAGTATTTTAATATCTCTGCTACGGCTGCTTTTCAGTTGATAAGACAAGAACCCAGGAGGCTTGCTGCTACACTTAAAGATTCTGCTCATAGCTAAACAACTACATCTCAAAAATATTTATTTTTTATTCAGCCAAATAAGAAATGTTATTACTGTGAGGTGCTTAACATGTTTAATTGTACAAATTTTATTCCTTTAAATAACAAACCTTATCTACTGCATGATTTAAAGAAAATTACAAATATTTAAATAACCATGACCTCAATTAATTCGTCTAGGAAATCCCTACAATTATAGTGCAAATGCAGGAAAACTGAAACGCATAAATAGGCACAGAATAGCCTTGTACTCTATGATCTTGAAAATAACTGGCACGCATACTTCATTCCTAGCATTTTCACTAAGATAGATAAGTGAAAAGAATGAACAATGTAAATAGATGGATTTATTCCACCAGCGTAGGAGGCATTCTTAAAGGCAACTGTTTACTAGCCAGTAGTAATGTCAATGCAGACTTCATGAAATCAGAATGTATTATATTACTGAAGGCCAGATTCTCAGGTGTAAATTGACATAGTTCTCTTTATTTAATCGATTCAGCCAAGTCTGCTTCGGAGATTCAGCTGCTGCTGAATCAGCCGAATCTTTGAGTCACACAGGCCCCATCCCCCACCCACTCTCCCATCCCCAGCAATGGCTGCCACACCTGGCCCCAGCTCCTGGCTCTCTGAAAAAAACAAACAAACCCCACTAACCAGCTGCTGCCCGGCGGGTGTGTGTGTGTGTGTGTGTGTGTGTGATCCCCACTGCCCCAGCCCCACACTGCGCGGGGGTTCTATGAACTCCCTAATACTCCTGCTGTCCCAACCCCCCCATGGCTGCCCCACTTGCCCCAGCTCCTGGCCCTCTAAGAAAAAAAAAACAAAAAAAGCCTGGAATCACTGGTTCCTGCCTGGTGGGGGGCGATCCATGCTGTTCCCCACTGCCCTGCACTGCATGGGGTCTCTGTCACCCGGTGAGTCCGGGTTCTGGGGGTCTTTTTCTTAAAGGGCTGGGAGCTGGAGCATGCAGGACAGTCATGGGATTTTTAAGGGAGTGGGGGGGACTGGGGGGCTTGTTACAGAGCCCCTCCATGCAGTATGGGAGAGCAATGGGGATCACTCCCTTGCCAGGCAGCAGCTGGTGAGTAGGGGATTTTTTTTAAAGCACCAGGAGCTGGGACCAGGTGGGCAGCCGTGTGGGGGGGGGGGGGACTGGGGGAGCAGGCAGGGGTCAGGAGGGCTGGGGAAGCAGGCAGGGGTCCCCCCATGGTCCCCACCCCCCTCCTCCAGCCTCTGCTTCCCTGGCCCCTACTTACCAGCTTGGAGTCTGGGTCCAGCTCCCTGCTGCAGTGGGCGGGGATGGCCCAAATCACCAAAGCACTCCAAATCTTTTCTGAATCAATTCAGAGAGCTTTGAATCAATTCAGACCTTTTAATTGGTCCCCTGATTTGATCTGGATTTGGAGATTCGGCCACTGAATCAGGCCAAAAGCCTTTCTAACTGAAGCAGCACACGAAGCTTCGCACAGCCCTACAATGCATGTCATCTGAAAATCTGTTCCTTAATATCTAAAAGAGGTAAATATTTTTTCTGTTTTGTTTCACTTCCTCTTCCTTTTTATTAGTATTTCTTGACCCAGTGTTCTCCAGACTTTATTTCTACCTCTTTCTTTCTTCAAATGTTATAATGACGATTCTTCTTCCTCCCTCATTTTATCTCTGAGGATCCTTTCCTTGGTTTTTCCTTTCCATTTCATGGGCTTCATCTAATCCCTTTAGTCTGACAACTCCTAAATCTCTGCATCCCCAGTCCCTTTCCCTTTGTTTGATCTCACAGATCTGTCCCTCTAACCTTTTTTCTGATGCCCTGTTAGAATCACAGAATCATAGAAATATAGAAAATTAGGGTTGGAAGGGACCTCAGGAGGTCGTCTAGTTCAATCCCCTACTCAAATCAGGACCCTCCCCAACTATATCATCCTAGACAAGGTTTTGTCTAGCTGGGTTTTTTAGACCAAGAATTGAGATTTCACAACCTCACTGGCAGGCCTGTTCTAGTGCTTTACTACTCTCCTAGTGAGAAAGTTTTTCCTAATATATAACTTAAACGTCCCTTGCTGCAATTTGAAAACATTGCTCCTTGTTCTGTCACCTGCTACCACTGAAAAGTTTAGCTCCATCCTCTTTGGAACCAGCCTACAAGTAGTTGAAGATTGCAATTAAATCCCACCCCCCTCCTTTGTCTTCTCTTCACCAGACTAAAATCCAGCCTCTCCACAGAAGTCATGTGCTCCAGCCCCCTAACCATTTTTGTTGCCCTCCACTGGATTTGCTCCAATTTGTCTATATCCTTTCTGTAGGGGGGCGGGGGAAATTGGACACAGTACTCCAGATGTGGTTTCACCAGTGCCAAATAGAGGGGAAGAATCACTTCTCTTGATCTGCTGGGAATGCTCCTACTAATGCAGCCTATTACGTTGTTAACTCATTATGTTGTTGTTGTAACAAGGGCACCCTGTAAGCTCTTATTCAGCTTCTTGTCCATTGTAATCCTCAGGTTGTTTTCTTCAGAGCTGCTGCTTAGCCTGTCAGTCCCCAGCCTGTACTGGTGCATTGGATTGTTTTGTCCTAAGTGCAGGACTTTGCACTTGTCCTTATTGAACCTTATAACATTTCTTTTGGTTCAACTCTCCCATGTGTTCAGGTTTCTCTGAATCCTAGCCCTACCCTCCAGCATATCTACTGCTCTCCACAGCTTGGTCTTATATGTAAACTTGCTGAGGGTGCACTCCATCCCACCTTCCAGGTCATTGATGAAGACATTGAACAAAACTTGTCCCAGGACTGACCCCTGGCACATTCCACTTGACACTGGCTGCTAACTAGATAGCAAGCCATTGATTACTACCCTTTGAGCCTTGTGATCCAACCAGTTTTCTACACCTTACAGTACTAAGGAAGGGTACCTTTGGTGCCTGCCACTTTAAGGGCTAAGACCAAGCAGCAGAGCAGCCTGAAGATGGCTGCACCCCGCAACCAGGAGTCACACGGTCAGCAGGAGACTGCCTGATTGGGGAAGAGGGCTCAGCTGCTAGCAATAAGACCAGGCCTGAGCAGGAGAGCCAGCAGTTCTCTGCAAGCAGCCAGAGGGGGAACAATGCCTGGCTGGAGCTGCTGTACACATAATATTCTTGATCTAAAACTACACCCTCCTAGTGCAGGATGGTGTGGTAGGGCTGCCTGTGGCAGGGAGGTTCCCAGAAAATGCCACACCAGTTTCCTCACTTGTGAGTATAGGGCACCTTATAGTCCCAACTCCCACAACCTGGTGGGTTATCCCAGTAGCAGGGACAGGAAAGGGGCCAGGCACACCTAGTGCAGCACCTGAGCCCCATGGGGTGTAAGACCCCAATAACCCCACTGAAGGGGAAGAAGGGTGGTACCAGTGAGGGGGTGTAGTGAAAGAAGTAGGCTGCGCAGAGCAGGGTGTGCATGGGCTACCTGAAGGCCTGTGCTGAGTGGGTGCAGAGTAGGGTTTCCATAGGCAGACCTAAAGGGCTGCACAAAGTAGGGCTGCAGGAGTGGCCTGAAGAGTTTAGTGAGCACACAGGCTAGCCCCAAAGAGTTTAGTGAGCAGTTGATGGCCCTAGTGACAGGGCATAAGGCCCAAGTGAGAGGGCATACAATGGAGGCCCCAGTGAGGGGGCATAGAGGCAAAAGATAGTTTCTGGATGCTTGATGCCAAATTTGGGCCTGAGGCTGAGTACAGCTCAGCAAAGTAGCAGGGGGAGTTATAGTGGGTAGTGTGCACCTATGGCCTATTGGTGATATTGGATGCCACCTGCAAGGTATGGGACATGGTATAGGGAAGGTTGGAGCTGTGTGTAATGTCCTAGGCATCGGGGCACTTAATGGGCAGCTTCCCATATTTTTATTACAGTTTTAAACCAGCAGGATGTGGCACGTGAGACAGAGTAGACCACCCTAGACAGGTGGGCAGGTAGACATCAGGACAGGCCTTGTGACAGCCCCATCACAAGTACATTCATCCAACCTGTACTTTTTCAGCTTACTTATAAGAATGTTGTAGGAGACCATATCAAAAGCCTTGCTAAAATCAAGATATCTCACATCCACTGCTCTCCCTGCATCCAGAGAGGCAGTCATTTCACCATAGAAGGCAATCAGGTTGTTCAGGCATGACTTGCCTTTGTGAATCCATGCTGATTGTTCCTCATCATCTTCTTCTTCAAGTGCTTAGAAATGGATTTCTTGAGGACTTGCTCCATGATTTTTCCAGGGACCGAGGTGAAGCTGACTGGTCTGTAGTTCTCTGCATCCTCCTTCTTCCCTTTCTTAAAGATGGGCACTATATTTGCATTTTTCCAAACATCCAGGACCTCCCCAGACTGCCAAGAGTTTTCAAAATAATGGCCCGTGGCTCTGCAATCACATCAGCTGACTCCCTCAGCACCCTCAGGTACAGCTTGTCCAGCCCCATGGACCTGTACATATCCATCTTTTCTAAATAATCCCTAACCTGTTCTTTCACTACTGTTGGCTTCTCACCTTCTCCTCAAATTGTGATGACAGGTGTAGTCATCTGCTACATGACGGTATGCGGGCAGTAGTTCTCAGTAATGGATCAACCCTTTGAGGTTAAGACTGGTAAGCCATTTAATCTCAGCTGACTTACAGTCCAAACCAAGACTACCCCAATCTCAATCATTGAGCTCCTGTATGCTGTTGATGCTGTAGCCTGTGCTCACTCAGAAGTAGACCTTCACACAATTGTCAATGTCTTTACTGAGGCATACAAGAAAATGGGATTCATGCTTAACATTCAGAAGACTAAAGCCTTCCATCAACAAATTCTTAATGAGCAGTACCCAGATCCAGTGATTCAGATTTATGGTTAGAGTCTGGAGAATTTAGAGTATTTCTTGTACATCAGAAGCCATTTCTTGTAGAAGGCTGATATTGACGTAGAAATCCAGCATCACCTCTCATGTGCAAGCGTAGCCTTCAGATGCCTGAGGGAATGGGTGTTCAAAGATCAACATTAGATCCAAAACCAAGCTCATGGTTTATTAAGCAGCTGGGATCCCCACCTTATTGTATGAAGCTGGCACGTGGGCAATTGACAAGAGACACCTCAAGTCATGGTGAAGTACCATCAGTGCTGCCTGCAGAAGATCCCTTATATCTAATAGGAAGACAGACACACTAATATTAGTGTCCTCTTGCAAGCAAACACCATGAGCACTGAGGCGATGATTACCCAACATCAATTTTGTGGGGCTGGCCATGTCACCTGGATGTCTGACTCCAGACTCCTCAAGCAAGTTTTATTCTCAGTCCTGTGTATAGCCTATGACTGGCAGCTACAGGCTACACTACTGATCCTGAGCTGAGCAGCACCACCCGTTTAACATCATGGTTCACATATGGAAGGAGTGTAGGGGAGATGGAGTCCCAAGAAACACACTGAAGAGAACCCCAACCCCCACCCTGAAGGGAAGGAGACCTCCCATTATTAGAGCCTCCCTTTTTCTTGATCAAGTCATGGTGGGCGAGTGAAAAGGGACTTTGTCTTCTCCCTTTTGTGGGAAAACATTCCTAAGATCTAGGAATGTTACAGACATCTTCAAGGCCAATTTGAAAAAATCCAACATCAACTCATGGGAGCACCACCTCAAATGAAGGAAGAGTTTGCTGCAAGGATCTCAGTACTTTGAAACCTCATGATAATAACAGGAGATGGAAAAGTGGGAGTGGCAAAAACAATGCGTTGTGGACTGAACCAAGAATGTGGAGCCACCCACCTCACATGGAAATGTGACCAAGTTGCAACAGAACCTGTCAATCCTGGCTTGGCCTTGTCAGTCATGTTCGGACCCATAGATAAAGCAACCATGGAAGGCAATCATCCATGTCTGTAAGGGATTGCTGATGATGCTGTCAGGTGCAGCAGTCTGGGAGCTTATGAAGACTGAGGTAAAAATTGAATACTTCAGCCTTTTCTGCAGCCTCAGTCACTAGGTTGCCTTCCCCATCTAGTAAAGGATCCACACTTTCCCTAATCTTCCTCTTGTTGCTTACATATTTATAGAAACCCCTCTTGTTACCCTTCACATCTCTTGCTAGCAGCAACTCCAATTGCACTTTGGCCTTCCTGATTTCATCCCTGCATGTCCAAGCAATACTCTTATAGTCCTCCATAGTCATTTATTCAAGTTTCCACTTCTTGTAAGTTTCCTTTTTGTGTTTTAGCCACTGAAGAGTTCTCTGCTAAGCCACACTGGTCTTCTGCCATGCTTGCTAGTGTTTCTGCACATTAGGATAGTTTGTCCCCTCAGTAAGGTTTCTTTAAAATATAACCAGTTCTCCTGGACTCCTTTCCCCCTCAGACTGGCCTCCCAGGAGATCCTGTCCATAAGTTCCCTTAGTCAGTCAAAATCTGCTTTTCTGAAGTGCAGGGTCCTTACTCTGCTGCCCTCCTTCCTTCCATACCTCAGGATCCTGAACTCAATTATCTCATGGTAACTGCCAAGTTGTCATCGACTGGTACATTCCCTGTTTGTGAGCAGTAGGTCAAGAAGACCATAGCCTCTAGTTGGACTCACCAACACTTGCACCAGAAAGTTGTCCCCGACCATCTCTAAAAACTTCCTAGATTGCCGGTGCACTGCTGTATTGCCCTCCCAGCAGATGTCAGGGTGACTGAAGTCCCCTGTGAGAACCAGGGCCTGTGACTGGGAAACTTTCTCTAGTTGTTTGAAGAAAGCCTCATCCATCTCATCTTCCTGGTCTGGTGGTATATAGCAGACATCCACCATGACATCTCCTTTGTTGCTCTCCCCTCTGACCCTAACCCAAGACTTTTAACAGGCCTGTCTCCAGTTTCAAACTGGTGTTCTGTGCTATCATACAGCTCTTTTCAACAAAGTGCAACTCCTTCTCCTCTTCTCCCCTCGCTGTCCTTCCTGAAGCTTATACCCATCCATGACAGTATGCCATTCATGCAATCTATCCCACCAAGTCTCCATTATTCCAATCACATCATAGTTCTGTGGCTGAGTAAGGGCTTCCAGTTCTTCCTGTTTGTTTCATAGGTGAATGCATTCGTGTACCGACACCTGAAGTAACTGATTGCCCTCCTTTCTCAGGAAGAATGAGAAGGCTTTCCTTTTTCCCCCTCCTGCTTGTGCTTCTTCCAGGGCACGCACTTGCCCACTTACCTCAGGGTTTTGGTCTCTATTCCCTCGCAAGCCTATTTTAACCCCTGCCCACCCAAGTTAACAAGTCTGTCTATGAAGATGCTCTTCCCTCTCTTCATCACATGGATCCCATCTTTTTCTAGCAAAGCTTCTTTTTGGAACAGCATTCCATGGTCAGAAAAGCCAAAACCCTGCTGACAACACCATCTGTATAACCATGCATTGATCTGTAGGATGGGTCTGCCCCTGCCTGGGCCCTTTTCCTTGACCAGAAGGATCGAGGAGATCACAACCTGAGACCCTATCCCCTTCACCCTTGCACCTAGTCACTTTTGATCTGCCCAGAATCACCTCTGGCAGTATCATTGGTGCTCACATGGATAAGCAGCATGGCATAGTTATCAGAAGGCTGGATAAGTCTTGGTAATCCTTCTGTGATATCTCAGGCCCAGGCTCCGAGTAAGCAGCAGACCTCCTGAAACAACAGGTTAGGCTGGAAGATGGGTGTCTCCGTTCCCCACTGAAGGGAATCTCCAACCACAACCACTCATTGCTTCCTCTTGGTGGCAGTGGTCTCAATCCTCCCAACCTTGGGGATGCCTGGCCTGGCCTCTTCCACCAATGAAACATGCTCCTCCTCCTCTGTTGCTAGGCCTCTATATCTGTTATCCAAGGAAACCACTGCAGGAGGAGATGAATACTTCTACTTACTACCAAAGGTCATTTGCTTACAGCTTCCACCTTCCTGGGAGTCCATGTTCTCTTCCTGCAGCTGTGGTGCTCAAACTCAGATGGCTGACCACATCATCTATGAATGTCCTTACAACCCTCCTTCTTGTGCCCAAGGTCTTATTGACATTGATCATTTTACCTGTTGCTGGTTTTCTGGCCATCATACTTCTGACATACAAGCGTGGCAACACTCACTGCATCATCAGGGTCTTGTGTTGCTCCTACTGGGGTTGTTAGCAATGAGCTGGGAGATTGCCAGTTTCTAAAGAATAAATGAAAGAATGGTTGTATTAGACAGTAGTGTGTACATAAAGAAAAGTGGGTGAAAAGGGAGTGAAGATGTAAAATTTAGCAAATTTGGCCATGTTTGCTTTGAGCTGGACTAAAGCAAGGGTATCTAAAGTTTAGCATGTGGGCATTAGCATGGACATAAACTTCGGAGGGACATAACTGCCTATGCTCATACTTCAAACAAATCATATTTGGAAATCATAAGCAAGTAAACTCAATTAAGAGAAAATCAGAGGACATTTGGTAAAATGTGATCAAAAGTTAATTAAATAGTATGCTATTTCTGACTTGACTGTGAAATCTTCATTTTTGACTCTACCAGGAGTCTCAGGATGGAAAAAGGCTGTGGCTTACATGGAGGAAGGCTTTATTAAAATAAACACATCAAAAGCATCCAAAAACTAAAACAAATATTGCCTTAACATCAAGGATCGGAGAAATTGTCGGCACAGAAAATGGCAGATCTGATGATTTTAAGAGTTCTCTACTTGCTGCTTTTTTTCAATATTCAATAAACTGGCAGCTTCCTTTTTCTTGGAAAAAATATGTTCTTTTTTTCTTTCATTTCATTCTATTCTACTTTTTAAGTGTATTTGTGGCCAGTTAATTGGAGTCTGAAAACCCATAGCAATACATCAAGACAGCAAATGTGCTTTTTGTGTCTTTGTGGCTTCTGCTGAGGGTGTGGAAGGCAAAAACTTTTAGCTTTTCTGTGTTTCTTTTCCACCATCTCTGGCTGAGGGTTGGAGATCCTCTGTGCTTTAAATCACATTCCCCAATCAACCTTCTTTAGTGTAAATTGCTTAATGTGAACTGGGAATAATACATATAACTCTTGTCTCTATTACTCCTTGTAATAGAACATGAACAATGTCCTCCACCTACACTGGTAGACTATTCATTCTCACTGTCAGATTCAGGTTGCAGTGGAGACACTTAACATAGACTTCCAGCATTGCAAGTGATCATTAATTTCATCACTAGAAAGATATCCTCACTGCAGATGTAGAAAGTCCTCACATTTATCAGTCTAGATACATGACCTCTTGAAACTCATACCACTAATTACTTATGTCATATGGTTGCCTAAACCAGCCCTCTCTCTGCAACGTCATTCTCTTCATTTTTCAAGATTGCATATTATTAGAGTTGTCAGCTCCTAAGACATTGTTCATATCTGTTTCTTGAAGAAGACCATGAATTCACTCCTGTTTCTATATCCTAGCAGGCATCTCATGAAGAACAACCTATGCATCCTACTCACTATGAGGACTTTTCATCTCCTCACATTTTTCCCTTTTCTCCAAATGAAGCCCTGATATCAGAATTATCATTTTTTAAACCCGTGGACTTTAAGATGTACCAGAAATTAATGAAGAGAGAATTAATTAAACAGCATTAACATTACTTAATATTAATTAATGAATTAATGCAATTGACTCATAGATTGGGGAGCCTCTGACAGTCGATCTCAGTCTGGGTGGGGCCAGGATGCAGTCTGGGAGCAGCGGGATGTAGGAGTGGCAGGACGCACATGGCTGGGCTGAAAAGTGCCTGTGCTGCCAGGGCTGGGCTGGGTGAGTGGAATGATCTCCCTCCATGACCCTTGCCACTGGGTGTGTGGGACCCTGGCCAGGTCAGACTGGGGGATGGTTGGAGCCCAGGTGGCTTGTCCAGGCACACTGGGGGGGGGCTCCCGTCACTGCATGCACCCTGGCAGAGGCCCTGGCAGACATGCACTCTCCCCCCCCGAGTTGCAGCGCGGCTTGGGGTGCAAAGTCCAGTGTGCAGTTACAGCTGCCTCACCCCACACAGAGATCAGGGGGCCACATGTCCCTTCAAACACAGGGCAGCATGAGCAGCTGCAACAGTAGTGAGGGGGGAAACGGGGCAGGAGCAGGGGCAGACCCTGCAGCCGGGGTTGGATGGAGCTGCGAGCAGCTCATCCAGGGGGCACAGGGAGGGGGGACATGCACCCCGGGAGGGCATGAGTCCCCAGATCTGGACATGGGGTGGGGTGGGCTGCATCAATGGTCTGGGGCTGGGCTCTTCCTGGAGAGGGGCTGGGCTGCCAGGAAGAGCTAGGCCCATGGCAGCAGTGTTGGGACTGGGGCCATGGGCTGGGGGCTGCAGCTACCCAAAAATTCACTGTAGCCCCCCTCCATCCCGGCCCTTGTACTCGGCCTTGGTGAGGCCGCAGCTCGAGTACTGCGTCCAGTTTTGGGCTCCACAATTCAAAAAGGATGTGGAGAAGCTTGAGAGAGTCCAGAGGAGAGCCACGCGCATGATCAGAGGTCAGGAAAACAGATGTTACGATGACAGGCTGAGAGCCATGGGACTCTTTAGCCTGGAAAAGCGCAGGCTCAGGGGTGATCTGATGGCCACCTATAAGTTTATCAGGGGTGACCACCAGGATCTGGGGGAACGTCTGTTCACCAGAGCGCCCCAAGGGATGACGAGGTCGAACGGTCACAAACTCCTGCAAGACAGTTTCAGGCTGGACATAAGGAAGAATTTCTTTACTGTCCGAGCCCCCAAGGTCTGGAACAATCTGCCAGTGGAGGTGGTTCAAGCACCTACATTGAACACCTTCAAGAGTAAATTGGATGCTTATCTTGCTGGGATCCTATGACCCCAGCTGACTTCCTGCCCTTTGGGCAGGGGGCTGGACACAATGATCTCCCGAGGTCCCTTCCAGCCCTAATGTCTATGAAATCTATGAAACCTTCTCTTCCCCTTGCCCCCCCACAAGGTCATGGGAGCTGTGTGCATGGGATCTGCACGGGGCTGGCCACCTGCTGCTGCAGGCTGGGAGGCCATGTTGTGCTCATGCTGGGAGGACCAGAGGCGGGGCTACAGCCCCCCCTCCCCCTGCTCCCAGCACCGCTGTGAGCTGGGCTCTTCCTGGTGGCCCAACCCCCCTGCTGGGAAGAGCCTGGCCTCAGCCTGCAGATGCTGCCTGCCCCACCCTGCCTCGAATACAGATCAGAGGGCACGTGCTCCCCGCGTCCTCCCAGGGTGTATGCTTCCTTCCCCACACCCCCTGGATGAGCCACTTGTGGCTCTGTCCTTCCCCACCCTGGCTGCAAAGCTTGTCCCTGCTCCAGTCTGATTCTCTCCCTCATTGCTGTTGGGTCAGGGGGTAAATTCAGACATTCAGATACAGTGGCCCATCCATTGGAGTTGATTTCTCAAGAGCAAGGCTTCAATGTTGGTGGACACAGCTTCATGGAGGATGCTTGTGCTGGTCTGGCAGTCTTCCCATTTGATCTCCAGGATTCGACACAAGCACTCCTGGTGAAAGCTCTAAAGGGTCTTAATGTGGTGTCAGTAGATAGTCCAGGTTTCACTGCTGTAGAGGAGGGTGGTCAGCACAGCAGTCTTATAAACCAGGACCTCCGTCAACTTCCAAAGGTCTGTATTTTCAAAGACATGTTGTCGCAGCTTGAAGAGCCCAGTAGTGGCAACTCACAACTATAGCTCCTAGTCAGGTCCCTGCTCGCCATCCCTCTAGTGGCAAGTCACAGCTGTGCAGGTGAGGGAAAGTCAGAGAAGGTTTTTAACTTTAAGGTGTGACTGCTCCAAACTCAAGCTAGCACTAATACTGATCAGCATCTGAGCAGCAAAAAGTGCAACATGTAACAAGGGCTCTAGACCTGTAAAAGAGAGAATTTCCTCCAGAAAATAAAATTTTGCATGGTTGCCTTGGCTTCCATCATATCTTCTCTAGATCCCCATTACTAGTATGCTGTTTGGAATTTGCAGGACAGCTACATGATGATGGATTGCAGCCACTGGAAATACCTAAGACGTGTGGTGATAAACCCCCATCACTACTATAGCCTATCAAGAGTATTTACAATGTCCATGGTAGTCAGACACCATCTGGATATACCGGTTTTTCTACCTGTCAAAGTCCTCTTCTCCTTAGGCTAGTGAAGGAACCTGGCCAACATCTGAATTTCTCTTTCTACTATTGTAAACCTTGGGCAGGTATGCATCTTTCTTAGGCTGGGGTTACTATTTTACCAATTTGCAGGGAGACACATTATAAATTGAACACAAATTACCATTGACCTAAATGTTCTAGACCATATATGAGGTTTGACAAGCTTTCCTGCCTCATCTCTAAACTGTACTTGTTTTGGTCCTAATGCAAAACTACTGTAATTTCTACCTGAACAGGCAGAACATTCCAGGTCTAGGTAACTGTGCCAGACAGCAAGCTGTAGAAGTTATGCATCAGAAACAGAAGTACACTCAAGGTCTTACACCTTCCAGGAGCAAATCACATTTTTTATGGCCCTGCTTATCAGCAAGTTTAAGGAGGATCAAAGCAGCCCTCAACCTTAAGGATTTGGAATGATAAGTAAATCCCAGATGACTTCAGGGATGCCATGATTGTGACAATCTTCAAAAAAGGAGACAAGTCTGACTGGAAATTACAGAAGGATCTTCTTGCTGTCCACCACAGGAAAGATCATTGTGAGAACTCTCCTGACCCATCTCCTTCCACTTGCTGATGAGTTCCTCCTAGAATCTCAGTGTGGGTTTAAGACATTAAGAGGCACAACTGACATGATCTTCACAGCTTGCCAGCTGCAGGAAAAATGCTGGGAACAAACTAGGCCTCTCTATATGGCCTTCTTTGACCTCATGAAATCTTTTGACTCTATCAACCAAGAACAGCTGTGAAGGATCCTTTTGAAATATGGATGCCCACCAAAATTCATCACCACTCTTTGCCTGCTCTATGATGGTATGTGAATGGTGGTTCTCAGTAATGGATCTATCACAGATCCTTTTGAAGTTAACATGGGAGTTAAGCAAGGCTGCATAATCACTTCAACACTTTTCCTGATATTCCTTACCATGCTGCTACATCTGACCACCAGCAAGCTTCCACTTGGAATCATGGAATCATAGAAATTAAGGGCTGAAAGGGACCTCAAAAGATCATTGAGTCCAATCCCCCTGATGTGAGCAGGAATACTGCTGAGGCCAAATGATTCTAGGAGGTGTCTGTCCTGTCTCCTTTTTGAAGACGTCCAAAGTTGGGGACTGCACCACCTTCCTGGAAAGTCTGTTCCAGATTCTAGTCACCCATACTGTAAAGAAATTCCTCCTTACATCCAACCTAAAACCAGCTGTCCCAGAGGGACGCAGGTAGAGGGCCCAAAGACCCCTCCTGTGGAGGGACCCGGGACAGGGCTGACCTGTCCTGACAAGAAAGAGGAAAGCTCTAAAGACAGGGCAAGCTTACCACTTTTAGGAAAAAAGAAGCTGGATGACACTCACTGGGATGGAACACCCGCATGGTTCATCAGCCACTTTTATTGCTGGCTGGGAGGAGCACGACCAGATGACATCATGCAAAAATGCTACCTGGCTGAAATAAAAGCTGGCAGCCAGGGGAGCACTGCTGGAAGCAGGCAGCAGGACTGCTCCCTGAGCTGAACATAGGCTGAACTGAAAGATTGAAGGAGGACCCATTGGAGCAGTTGAAGGAGCCACTACGTTCGCCCAGCTGTGTAGCCGGACGAGGCAGGCTGGTATCAAGGGACGTAGGAGCCACAGACACCAGAATCATGAGTGGGACGGGCTGAGGCCCCATTCTCCATTTTTTTCTTTTGTATATTTAATTTGTTCCATTTCAGAGATTTCATAGACATTAGGGAAGGAAGGGACCTCGGAAGATCATCGAGTCCAGTCCCCTGCCCCAGGGGCAGGAAATCAGCAGGGAACATAGGATTTCAGCAAGATAAACATCCAGATGTCTCTTGACGGTGATCAAAGTAGGTGCTTGAACCACCTCCAGCGGCAATCTAGTCCAAAACTTGGCAGCTTAGACAGTAAAGAAGTTGTTCCTTATGTCCAGCCTGAAACGGTCATGGAGGAGTTTGTGACCATTCGATCTTATCATCCCTTGGGGTGCTCTGGTGAACAGATATTGCCCCAGATTCTGGTAAGCACCCCTGATAAACTTATAGGTGGCCACCAGATCACACCTGAGCCTGTGCTTTTCCAGGATGAACAGTCCCATGGCTCTCAGCCTCTCTTCATAAGGTCTGTTTTCCTGACCTCTGATCATGTGTGTGGCTCTCCTCTGCACCCTCTCAAGTTTCTCCACATCCTTTTTGAATTGTGGAGCCCAAAACTGGATGCAGTATTCCAGCTGCGGCCTCACCAAGGCCGAGTACAATGGGAGAATGACGTCCTGGGATTTGCTTGAGAAGCATCTGTAGATGCAAGCCAGTGTTTTGCTTGCTTTACTAGCAGCAACATCACATTGGTGGCTCATGTTCATCTTGTGGTCAATCATAACCCCCAAGTCCCTTTTATCCATAGTGCTAGCCAGCATAGCACTGCTGAGCCTATAAGGTTTTTCTTCCTGAGGTGGAGAACCTTGTATTTTTCAGTGTTATACACCATCAAGTTCTTATCCGCCCATTTCCTGAGCCTGTCAAGGTCAGCTTGGCTCACCCTCCTGTCCTCAGGTGTGGACGCTTTACCCCAGAGTTTGGCGTCATCAGTGAACTTGGCCAGTCCACTTCTGATACCAATGTCCACATCATTAATGAAGATGTTAAATAGTATAGGCCCTAGGACAGAGCCTTGGGGGACCCCATTGCTCACAGGGCACCAGAACGATTGACTTCCACCAACTACCACCCTCTGGGTCTTACCACAGAGCAAATTCCCCAGCCAGCGGATTGTGGTGAGGCCGAGGCTGCAGTTAGCCAGTTTTGCTAAGAGGTGATCATGGGATACCAGATTGAAGGCTTTTTTAAAGTCAAGATATACGACATCAATCTCTTCTCCCTTGTCCAGGTGATAGGTCACTTGGTCATAGAAGGAAATAAAATTGGTGAAGCAAGACCTACCCACAACACACCCATGCTGGCTATCCCTCAGGATGTTGCCATCAGCTCGTCTGTTAAGAATGGTCTCTTTGATAGTCTTTTCTAAGACCTTCTCCAGGATAGAGGTCAGGCTGATGGACCTATAGTTTGCTGGATCCATTTTCCTCCCTTTCTTGAAGATAGGCATGACATTGGCCATCTTCCAATCTTCGGACACTTCACCAGAGTGCCAGGAGTTCCATGCCAGGGGCTGAGCTATGATGCTAGCCAGCTCCTTGAGTACTGTGGGGTGTAGATTGGCAGGGCCGGGTGACTTGAAGGTGTCTAGCCTCTCAAGGTGTTCCTTCATGAGGTCAGCATTGATGGAGGGCAGGGGATCTCCCTCACCTGGGCCTCCCTGTCCTGTAATGGGCACGGGTGTCCCATGGGACTGGTGAAAGAGCAATGCAATGTACCCATCTGGCTTGTTCCTGGGCATCAGTTGTCAGTTGTCCCATCTGGTTTAGCAGGTGTCCAATGTTGCCCTTGCTTTTCTGCTGGCTCCCCACATATCTAAAAAAGGACTTTTTATTGTCCTTGATACTTGTAGCTAATTGGAGTTCTGTTGCAGCCTTGGCTTTCTTGATTTGCTCCCTGCAGGTCAGAACTAGTGCAGAGTATTCCTCCTTGGAGGTGGATCCAATCCCCCATTCTTTGTAGGTCTTTCTTTTTAGATGCAGGAGTTCTGCTAGGTCCCTGGAGAGGCAAGGGAGCTGTTGTGCCCTTTTGCTGCCTTTCCTCCAAGATGGGATAGACTTTGCTTGCACATCCAAGATTGCTCCTTGGAGGAGCAACAACTCATCCTGAACTCCTCTCCCCTTTGGGTTGTGGCCCTTTAGGGCCTCCTTGACAAGCCTCCTGAGCTTGTCAAAGTCAGCTTTCCTGAAGTCAAGGTCTTCTGTATTGCTAACTGACTTGCCAGCTTTAGTGTGGATGGTGTAGGTGATCAGCGCATGGTCACCGTCACCCAGCTTCCCTTCGATCCTTACATTGCTGATTAGGCCGTTTGCCATTGCCAGAACCAGGTCAAGCAGCACTTTACCTTTCATTGGCCTGTCGACTTCTTGTGTCAGATAGAGCTCATCCATGCATGACAGAAAGCTTTGCACCCACTCCATTACCTCGGGGCCCCAAGGCAGGGAGAGGGAACACAAGCAACTTTCACAGAACAGGAAGATCCAGGACAGTGCAGCAGACAGCAGGGCAGTGGGGAAGACCTGGCATATTGTCAGGGATGGCCTAATGTCCCATAATCATCCTGAGTACAGGAAGACTAGCAGGAGAATAGCAGATGAAGAGAGGGTAGATATTGACACCAGAGGGTGAGCCAGTGGTCCATACTGGCCATCCTAAAGGCTGGTGCATGACTGGGGTGTTGGGGAGGTGGAGCCCCAACAGTACCTGCTAGAGGTAGTGGCCAACCCACAAGGAGTCACAAGAAGGGGCCCCACCACTGAAGGGAAAGATCAAGCTGTGGAAGGCAAGTATTGGGGTCTCCCTCAGGGTGAACGCAACCCAGTGCCAAGGCCACAGGAACAACTTCCATGGCTGACACTGGGTACATGCTCCAAGGCAGCAAGGGAGTGCCTACACGAGGTCAGGTGGGTGCACCATCCTCTAATAGTTTATGACCATTGCTCTTTGTCCTCCTCTGGGGCACTCTAGTGAACGGTTTTTCTCCCAGCTCCCAATATTTACCCCTTACATACTTACAGATGGCTACCAAGTCCCCCCTCAGTCTTCTCTTCCCCAGGCTGAACAGTCCCAGATCCCTTAGTCTTCCTTCATAAGGATTGTCTTCTAGGCCCTTAATCATTCTTGTAGTCCTTCTCTGTACCCTGGAGCTAAACTACTGTATGGATGGTAAGCTGTTTAATCTAAGATGACCCCAAGTCAAAACCAAAACTACACTGACTTCAATCATCAAGCTCCTGTACATGGATGATACTGTAGTCTGTGCTCACTCAGAAGCAGACCTTTAGGCAATCATTGATATCTTTACTAAAGCATACAATAAAATGGGACTGATGTTTAACATTCAGAAGACTAAGGTCCTCCATCAACAAGCTCTTAATGAGAAGTCCCCAGCTCTGGTAATTCAGATTTATGGTTTGATTCTGGAAAATGCTATTTCCCATATCTTGGAAGTAATCTCCTGCAGAAGGCTGACAACAACTAAGAAATCCAACATCACTTCAAATGTGTAAATGCAGCCATCAGATACAATTTGATATTATGATATCATGATCTTTGAATACCCATTCCCTCAGGTATCCATAGGCTGCACTTGCACATTTGAGGTAATGTTGGATTTCTTGGTCATGGATGTTCAATTTATTCTGAACCCTGGGGCAAGGGGGAGTGGAAAGGGTAGGTAGACCTTTGTGACATCAACTGGCCTTTTTTTTTCCATAACTAAAGAATGAAAAGTTAACTAGGAAGACTTTCAAAAGTAGGCTGTTGCCTATACATGGTTATGCCTCTGAAGCAGCTTCTAAAGTGCCACTCTGTCCTGCCTTCTGCCTATTGTGTCCTGTTATGAAATGGCTAATTGCCTCTTCAGAGGCTTCTGATTCACTTTACTGCTGCACAAGTGACTTCTCTCGCTTTATGGGGTAAAGCTGTCTATACTGGACATCTGCAAACTATTACTTGTTCATCTATTCATATTTTTACAAAGCATTTTACCAGTACCTTTGGTGCTGATGCATTCTTCAACAAAGCTATTCTGAAGTTTCTCTTTGAATAGATGCTGAAATTCACTGCCATAGGGTACTTCATGAAGTCATCTACAGTAGAATAGATGTGTAAGCAGAAATTAAGAAGAAAAATTGGTTACTCATCTTTCCAGAAACTGCTGTTCTTTGGGCAGGTTGCATGTGTCTTTTCCACCATCCACCCTCTTTCTCTCTGTATTGGAGTCAATATCCAGCAGGAACTATGGAACAATAGGGGTGGCTCCACTCTTACTGCTTTGATCAGTGATATCAGGATATGCAGTGTGCAGATGCCATCCATATGGGTACTGCTACAAAAAAATCTTCAAATCTGATCCATATATAGTAAACCCTTCTGAGGAATGGACATGTACAACACGCCACAAAAAACAATGTGTCAAAATGATAAACAACAATTTTTCTTCTTTCTTTTCCATTTTATTGCTACTACAGTGAGTAAATGCCAGACACGTACTGGCACCTTATCACTTTCACCAGGGGCAGCAGGGACTCAAGACCTGAACCTAGATGAATCTGTGTGCAGAAACCAACAAGGGGCAGGTGCTGATCACCGTCTTAGTTTCCATCATTTATTTCTGTAATATCATAGTACCCCTGCAGATACTAATGTCCCTTTAATTTCTCCAAGTGAAATGCCAGTTGTACAAGCTTCAGGACAACTCTGTCTTGCACCCGACCCTTCAGACTAAAGGGGCCATTCTGGCAGTCAAAAATAGCTAAGATGCAGAAAAAAGCACTCTGGCTACTTGCCTCTGTCTTTCCTCTCTGTGTATGCTGTGAAGAGCACAGGGAAGACTACACTAGCTCAGTGCTGTCTCTGGATGATTCTTTTTGTGAACAAAATACTACCCTTCTAATACCTTCTGAAAATTTGTCTTCCACAAAGTTGGTAATCCAATTTTGGCTTCTGGCTTTCCTGTATAATCAGTTATGGGGCTTTATGGCAACTTTTTACCTATTGAGGAAGTTGAAGGACTTAATTTAACAGAAAATCAAATCAACTATGTTCACAATCAGGTGGCTACTCTTTCAAATCCTTGGGCAGGCCTCCTTGACCCATAGGCCTGAATGAAAATGACTCCATCTTGCAGACTGTGCAATGGGTGGAGTGTTGTCAGCAGGGGATGTGGGCACAGACCAGGGTCTCAGGGGACAGCCGCTGTGGACTGTGGTACTCATTCATCTTTGTCATTTTCCAAGAAACTGCATTCCCAGCTTTCTAAGTCTGGTGGGGTTTGTAAAAAATGGTAGGGGCTCTTACTCTAACAGCCCACCCAAGTTTATTTTCCCTTGAATAGTGCAAACTCTGGCTTTACAAAGTGTCCTGGCTTGGGATTTGTGTTTGTGTGGATTGGGCACAGATATGCGTTCTGATCAAACCCAGCGTATAGGTTTATATTGCTGGGAGTGGCTGTGCTTGGTGTTTCCCTCTGCAGTGCCTGCTTGCATATGTGTGTGTGCGCGTGCGTGCGCTGCCTGTGTGTGTGTGTATTTGGGGGCACCTGTCTCTGTGCGCGCGCGCGGATGGGTGCAGTGCCTGCCTGTGTGTGTACACAGTGCTTCTGTGTGTGTGTGTGGTGCTTGCCTCTGTGTTTGTGTGGGGAGGGGTGTGTGGTGCCTGCTGGTGTGTGTGTATGGATGTGTGTGCGTGCAGTGCCTCTGTCTGTAAGGGGGGGGGTGTCTGCCAGTGTGTGCACAGTGCCTCTGTGTGCGTGCAATGCCTGCCTGTGTGGGTAGGCAGTGCCTGTGTGTATGTGTGTGCGTGTGGGGGCGGGGGTGCCGTGCCTTCCCGTGTGTGTATGGAGGACGTGTGTGTCCAGCGCCTGCCTGCGTGTGTGTGTGCGGCGGGGTGCGTGTGTGTGCCGGCGGCTCCCCCATTGGCGCGGCGCTGCCCCAAGGGGCGGGCAGTGCTTTGATGCCGGGGGTCCGGGGCGGCCGCAGCCGGAGCGGAGCGGGCGGGGGGAGACAGGAGCCGCCCCCCGGGGCGGCCGCCGGGCGCGGGCAGCGAGGGGCGAGGCGAGAGCCGGGCCGGGGGCGGCATGCGGGCGGGCGGGTGCTGAGGCGGGCGCCGCTGCCGGGCGGGCGCCGGGCGCGCCATGCGGTGGCTGGCGGGGCTGCTGTGTCCGCTCTGCCTGCTCCTCGCCGGGTGCCGGCCGCTGCGCCTGCACCCCGCGCAAGGTAAGCGCAGCCGCCGGGCCGCTCCCCCACGCGTGTCCGCGGGGCGCGGGGGGCGGGTGAGGCGCTAAGGGCTGGCCCGGCTGTCCCCGCAGAGGCGCTGGTGCGGCAGCTGCCGTCCTACGAGATCGTGGCGCCCGTGCGGGTAGACGAGCGCGGCGCGGCGCTGCCCGGCGCGCAGCCCTTCCGCAGGAGGAGGAGGAGGAGCGCGGAGCCGCCGCCGCCGGGCCCCGCCGCCCGCTACCACTTCCAGCTGGCCGCCTACGGACAGCTCTTCCGCCTCAACCTCAGCGCCGACGCGGGCTTCCTGGCGCCCGGCTTCGCCGTGCTGCACCGCGGCCGCCCCCCGCCCGCGCAGCCGCCGCCGCCGCCGCCCGACCTGCGCCACTGCTTCTACCGCGGCACCGTCAACGCGCGGGACGCGCACGCCGCCGTGCTCAGCCTCTGCGGCGGCCTGGTGAGTGAGACCGCTCCCCCCGGCCGCGGGCTGCCCGGGCACTAGGGTCGCCAGCTCTGCTTGAGTCTGTGCCGCAGGTTCCGTCACGTGGTGTAATGACATTAGTGGCTTGACGTCAGGGAGGCCGATGCACGTTACTACTACATGTCAGAAACCCACCGGACAACTGTAGAAATCAGATTCAGCACTTAATATACATTGTAATGAATGCCCATTCATTTCTCCCCCGGGTGACTCTCAGCAGTCTCCTCCAGATTTATCTCCAAATCCTGGAGACTCCAAGGCAATCCTGGAGGGCTGGCCACCCTGCCTGGCACCATGGTGCCTCCTGAGTCTGGGGGGACATGAGCAGGGCATGACCTGGGCGGGGGGCCTGCCAGCTGGAAATGGGGTGGGAGGGCAGTGGCACTTTTGTTGCCCACATCCCAACACCATCCCTAGGGGTGTGTGGGGCTAGGGGGTGGGGGTGGCAAGTGGCTGGACCATGGGGGGAGGGGGGATTGCGAGCTGCTGGACTGTGGAGCCGGCGGTGGCTGCAGCAGAGCCTGTATGGCAGTGTCTGTGGGGCCACCTGAAGCGCGGGACCTGGACCAGCCTTCCTACTCACCTACGCCTAGGGGTGGCCCTGACCCAGACTATTACTGGGAAGTGTGCACTGGCTCCTTGGACTTGTTTGAGGGCTAGTGGGCACCGTCCTGTGTGGTCTGCTCCGTGTCCCCACTCGGCACACCTGTTTTGAACCTCTGACTGGCACTCTTCTCCCTGTTTTTTCATGATTTGCCCCAAGAAGTGTATTGCCTCCTTTTCCTTTGCTGAAGGGAGGCCTATGAAAGACTTGGTGGGTTGGGCCCACAGGTTTTAGAAGGTGACAAATAAGCCTGACACTCAGCAGGATTGTGCTGCAGGAAAGGGCTGTGCAGCAGGGCTGTGCCACTGCTCCAGTGAAGCCCTGGCACCCCTTGGCCTGAAATGCATGGGGACAGAATAGGGGAAATAATGGTATGGCCCCATGGGGGCCTGGTGCTCTCCTGTTCTCTGCTTCTACAAGGTCTGTAAGGAGAGACCGCGGGGGGGAGAAGCCCCCAGTCTTTCTGTTGCTCAGCAGTCAGCACTGGTTCCCCCTGGGTCTGATCCTGCTTCCACTGAAGCAAGAAGGTCTCCAACTGACTTCAGTGGAAACCCATCAGGCCTCTTTCTTCATACCGGGGTATTGCCAATATTGTACTAACTTGGTTTCTTTTATTCCTCTTCCAACCCCTCTTTGGGCAAGAGGGGTAAGACTAAGGTAACAAAAGTACCTGGGGAAAGACTAAGGCACAACAATATATGAAACCTCTCCCTCTGCTGCTTTGGCCGAGAACAAATAACTAGGGATTTACCTAAATTGTGCCGTAAGTGCTACAAGCCCTTTAATTTTGCTCTTTTTGCTGTGCGCCACCCTGCCACTGATTGGCACAGGTTCCCTGGTGATCTCACTGCTTGTTCCTGACTGGCCAGGAGGCAAACACCACAGTTTTAAATATGCTGTGTTTTTTGCCTCTTATCACTAATTGGCCGAGGGGTCCTAGCAGCCTTTTTGCTTGGTGCTGATTGGCTGGGAGGCAGAAATCCCAGCATGTTTCAAACCGTGTTTTTTGCCTCTGGGGCAGCAAGCAGCAGGGCTTGATCCATAATAATAACTGATTAATTTATTATTATAGAACTATGATGGACGCTAGCTACTGAATACAAACAAACTTTGAAAGCCAATCTTAGAATCACATGTGTTAGAACTGACAGAGAGGTTTGCAATAACTTATTTCAGTTTATGATAAACTTAATGATTACTTGTAAATAGAGTAGGTACAATAGTTTTACATATATGTAGTTTTTGTGCCATTGATATCTTTGTTCTTGATCCGGAGCAAGCAGCAGGGCTGCCGGGGCCCTTCTGCCAATTGGTGGTAGGGGGGATGTATAGAGAAAAGAACAAGATGAAAGGAGCCACTGCACAGCGTGACTTAGGTAGATCCCTACAAATAACTAAAAAGTCTTTGCAGACACCTCCTAGTTGTTTTTTATTCCTTCTTTTTTGTCATATTTGTCAGCCCCTTCTGTTTTTCAGTATGGTTCTGGTTACCCATTGCATATATTATGCAATTTACTGGCGAACCACTCAATAAATTTAGACTGGCTACACATGTAAAGTAATTTATTGTGCAATTAACTGGTGAATCGTGCAATAAATTTAGACCAGCCACACGTGCAAATAGTTATCATAGGATAAAAGTGACTATAAAAAGAGCTAACCAGCTATAAAATTAGTGCTGACAATGTGAATAGCTTATTTCTATCCAGTTTTCATTTGAATGTGTAGCAGGGCCCTGAGATAATGCTGCTGCTTTGCCTTTAAATGAAGGGATGTTACAGAGTAGATATTGCCTATTATTTTGATGTTTTATTTTACAGATTGAGTGTTCTAAACTTATAATGTGGGACCTATATTTTTCCAGTGTTTATCAAAAAGTGGTTATTGGCACTCTTATTAATATTTTTATTTTATTGATATTTTTATTTTACCAGTGGTAAAAAAAGTCAACAACACTTTAAACCATCTTCCAGCTGTGGCAGAGGAGAAGGATGGAGTGTGGAAGCTATGATATCAGCTGTGATGTTTGGGTGGCAGGTCTAACACATAGATGTAAAACAGTAGTTTCCCTTTAAAAATCTGATTGTGTAATTATTATAGCACAATTTAAGAAGCTGTTTCCACTTAGGAAAGTGAAAGGAGGAAAGCCATAGGTCTGAGCATTGGGAAAGGCAGCCACATGAATAGGGAGGATGGAGACAATAATGGATGGAGGTGGCAACCATAATCAGGGGAAATGCACTGCATCCTATAAAAGGCTGAGATGCAGTCTACTCCCCCTTGGTGCACAGTGGAAAAAGAGAGCCACAGAGAAATTAGACTTGAAAGGGGTATAACATTTTCTCCCAGTGGTTTTTCTAGCATGTGTCAATATTTGTCACCCTATACTTGATCTGTGCCTACACACTTAATCTAGCCCTTAGAAATGAACTAAAAAAGTAAACTGTCCAAAGAAGAGATGATATTAATGTGCGTCCAAAAGCACTGATCTTGCTTTTGAAGCACACCTAATTAGTGCTGTTGTAATTAGAAGTAAAACAAACAAAGAAACAAACAAAAGTAAAGTAATCCAAAACTAAAATCCTGCCCAAACTAAACACTATACCAACACAATCCTTTTCCTGCATATTCATTCTCTCCAGGAAAGTGCTTTGAGACTCTGGCAGCAAGGGCAGAAGAAGTATGAGAACTTTTTTTCTGCTTACAGCTTTCATTACCTATGAGAACTCTTATTACCTATAAAGCAGAATTTTTCATTGCATGAAGGATATCGGTGACATAAAAACCATGTATATGTAAAACTGTTGTACCTACTCCATTTACAAGTAACTATTAAGTTTGTCATAAATTGAAAGAACGTATTGCAAACCTCTCTGTCAGTTCTAACACATGTGCTTCTAAAATCTGTTTTTAAAGTTTTTATTCAATAGCTCGCATTTATCATAGTTCTATAATAGTAAATTAATCAGTTATATTATGGAATGATCAGTTATCATGATTCATATTGTACTGATTTAAATAGGGCTACTCCTTGAGTAGGGGATGATTCACTGTGAGGGTAGTAGACTCTAGCCCTTAATTAGTCTGAACCCATTTATTGTAATTAGGGCAAATCCACTTCATGGGACTGTTTTCTTTTCCTTGGTTACCCAGAGACTTGAGCCTGGCATGTGGAGGTGAAAGGTGAGAAGATTTCATACTGGTTGTAATTCCCAAGTAGTGACTGATATAGTATGAGAGGGGAGAGGTAGTTAGCTGTGTTGGTTAGAAGTCAGCATTTGATGAAGTGAGTTTGGACTCATGAAAACTTATGCATCTCTGATTTAGTTACTCTCTATGGTGTAGGTCCACCCTGCCTCCTACCTTGTATATGAGAGCTTTTAAAAACTATACAGTAATATTTATGCCATCCAATTTGCATATATCTGAGGAGAACTGTTATGGACCAATACTGTAAGTCAAGGGAAAAAAGACATTTAAAATGCTAAAAGAATATTAACAATTTAATTTAAAAAATTGCTGTGAAGATGTATTCAGTCTGCCTGAGGTTTATCTAGTAAATCAGGTGCTCCCCGATTTGCCAGATAATAAAATTATTAGATTCCTTCCTTTACTGGCCTGACTATACCTCCAGCCTTCACTACCTCTTCCCAGATTCTTTCTCCTACATCCTTGTAGCTCCAACTCCTGTACACTCTTTTTCTTGAGCTGCTTCCTATTTTCATCCCAGGGTTAGCCTGTTTCCAAATATACCAAGAAGCACACATGTGTAATACTTGGGGAACATTGCTTAATGGCTTTTGACACCCTGAATGCACTTTTGTTGTGTTTACATGGCAGAGTCCGAATTGGGCTCTGCAATATACATTCCTGGGGGAGGCTAGGAGGTCATTAGGGAGGCTGTAGTAATTGCAAGGAGGGAATCTTATTAGGAAAACTGGGAATGCAATCAACATAGGAGGTCATTTGGAGTAATGGCCTGGCCACCTGGATGAACATCTGATTACTTGCTGGCACTTTTACATCATTTGAGTGATTTCTAAAATGTCAGGCATTATTTCATTTTATTTTCTTAAAGTTCTACTATATATAGATTTTTTTAAAACTTTTACTGCATTGGTCAGTTTTAGCTTCCTAAAAACATGGGCAACAGGATCTCCTGAGGGTGTCATTGGCTACATGTGGACTAAAGTGACGCCACAAACCTTATTCAAAAAGCAAGAAAAAGGAAGTAAAATATTCATTTAACTTTTAAAAATACACAGATTTTACAAAATTATTTATAAATACAGGTGAAACATTACTGAACAAAATAATTTGATATAGGCGATGACATGATTTAATATTTATGAATGGAGTGAGCTTTCAGTTCCAATTGGATCCTACCTGAAGGAAAAACAAGGCTTGTAAAATTTTAAGTTATTTATGGCCTCAGAAACTGTACATTTATTCCTTTGAGGAATCTCATAGGGAGGTGATGGTAGATTCTGGAAATGTCTAAACCTAACTGTCCTGAGCTAGAAGGGAGAGTTGGTCAATCTTTTGGCCAAATGCCACCCACTATTTCTATGGTTGCCTTAAGACATCACATAGAATAGATCTAGTATAGGGGTGGGCAAAATATGGCCCACAGGCTGGATGCGGCCCCTGCCAGGCCTTTCTATCCTGTCCTTGGGGGCCCCTAGAAAATGTAAAAAATATTTATCTGCTCCTGGCTGGCTGTCAAAGATGACAGGAGCCAGGGGCAGTAGGACCCAGGGGCAGCCATCAGCAGGATGCAGCAGCTCAGGCCCACCCCCAGCCATTTTCCTGTTTTCCTGTCCTGGCACTGCTTCAGCACCACATGGCTCATGGCTGCATCACTGGACTGTGGGAGCACGAGGCCCACACTGGTAGCCCGGGTGGTGTGTGTGTGTAGAGAGGGACTCTGTGTGTGTGTGTGTGTGTGTGTGTGTGTGTGTGCGCGTGTGTGTGTGTGGGGAGGGAGGGACTGTGTGTAGGGTGAGTCCCACAAGCACACCACACCATACACATGCACCCCCCCACATACTGCCATACATGCAGACCCACACCCCCTCACACCCCCAACCACCCTTCCTCCCACAAACCCCATACCCACCCACACTCCACATACCCACACCTCCTACACTTATCCACCCCCACAGACACACCCACATTCTCCCCCACACCCTACATACCCAAACACTCACAGCCCCCAACAAACAAACCTATACCCACTCCCTCCCAGTATACAAGAGTAAGACTTCATTTTAAGCTATTATATACAATCACCTTATGTACACTACACAAATGCATGTAAACCAGGATAAAATATTTTTTGAAATCAAATTAATGAATGTTTTAGATGTTTGCTGTTTAGAATATAATTTGGTATTTTTCTGGTTCCAAGATGGCAAAACCCCTTGCTGAAAGGAGTACTTCCGGGCTAGGAGAGGGACTTTTGGTGGCAAAGGTCAGGGGTTAGGGGGTGGGACTTCCAGTCACAAGATGGTGATCAGGGGATGGGGCACCTTGCAAGGGCCGAAGCTACCCATGCAGCCCTTGACCGCTTGCTAAAACTTGGTAAGTAGAACTCTGCCCAAAATAATTGCCTGGGCCTGGTCTAGTATGATTCCATTTTTTGTGGGGTGGAGTGAGGAAAAGAATATGTGTCTGTTCTGGGGGTGCAGCCCTAACTCATACTTCCCAACTTCTCAGGGGCTCTCTGCCTAACATAAGTTATGAGTGGGGTGGGGCCAGCGGGTCTTCTGCTACATATATCCAGTGGCCATTGACCCCTTGTGGTTGAGGAAACAGGATTGGTCAAAGCAAATACAACTTTGCAAGTGTAACAATCTGAAGAGCAACTGTGTTGTCACCTTTGTGACCCAGTCCATCCTCTTGTAATACCAGTCTTGTACACACCATATTTAACAATTTATTTAAATATTTAACATGTATACTTCACTTCCAGTACTTTTTAATTTTAACTGACCAAGCTACCTCTTGACAAAAATTACTTCCTAACTGACAAAGAAGACATTTTGCAGCAGTTCACTTGGCCTTATAACCTGTGTGAGCTTCAGTAATATATTAGGTGGTTAAAATGGGGAAAATTGTAAAAAAGAAGGGAAAAAAGAATGAAAATAAAATGCATGCAGAACAACATTTCATCATGTTATGCTGTAAAGAATATGTTAATTGTAATAGCTCTAATTTTTTTAACTCAGACTTTAGCGCAGGCTAGAAAAAATACTATTACCTGGCAACCCTTGATAAACACAATACCTCTAAACAAGTGAAATTTAATAACTGCTGATTGGTTAAGATGCTGGCCTTTATACACAAAAGTATGGGCTTGTTTGTAATTTAGGAATCTTCCATTCTGGTAGATGAGAATGTAATGCTGATTCTTCATAATATGTATTAATGCAATGGATCATATAAGTAGTTTTGGCTATGTTAGAGCCATGAAGTACCTTTAAACACAACTTGAGATAAATAGCTTGAGAAGTTGCTTGATGGATTAACAAACAGGATTACGTGACATATGGCCAGCAGCAGCAGATCATTAGACTCCCATCACCCAAGAGGTCCCCTTCAGTCCTATATTCTTATTTTTGTTCTTTAAAAATAAATCAATAAAGGATATTAACAAGCCAACAAAAATAACATGTGCTTGTGCTCACTTGTGCTCTGTCTTTCACCTGTCTACTGAAAATTATGATTGAGGGCTTTGCTTGTGCCTGTACCTGTACTGGGGCTAAACAGTGCGCTGGGGCTGGGCAACTTCCAGATGTGCCTTTGTCACTGCTGCTTCTTCCCCTTGCCACCTATCTTTCCTTCCCTGACTGCTTTTAGCTGTGTGGAGATGCACTGGTATTGGGCAGCTGGAAGCTGTATCCATGCTCATGCTCCTTTGTATGGCAACTGGGAGCGGGGAGGGTGGGGAGGAGGAAGTTGGGGAGGGAGAAACAGCAGCAGTATGGATGCACTGTCCAGCTGCTTGGCCTTGGCATAGCTCCCCACCAGATGAAAGCTGTGCCCTTGCCTAGCTGTGCTGCGGGTGCATCCCCCAGTTGCCTTGATTTGGTACAGCACAGGGAAAGCCCCTTACCAATGATGGCCCACATCAGACCACAGGTGGTATGTTCTGACCTGTGCCTTGAAAAGGTTGCTGGCTGCTGGTCTAGGTGGTTAAAGCCCTGTGTTTGGAAGTCAGAAAGATTCAGGGTCAAATTCTCTCTGGGAAAGGGGGACTAAAACAGGGCTCAGCACCCCCTGGCACGTGTGCCAGAGTGTGGCATGTGATAGCATTTTGCTTGGCATGTGTGCCTCAGGGCAGACTGTGGGAAGGGGCCGGGACTGCACTGCCTCAACAAAGATTGGGCCCCTCATGACGGGCTCCTCATGACTTCACTCCCAACTTCCCCTGGCACACCAACATCTTACAAGTTGAGATTGTGAGTGTTTTTGGTGCTTGGCCCAAAAATATCACTGACCTCTGGTGCAGAACCTCTGTCCCTAGCTTTTTATTTTTTAGTTCCCCACCCTTCCCGACCCACTTAATTCTTGGGGCTGAAACGGGTCCTCCTTCTATATACCCTCTCCTCCCTGAACTTTTTCCTGTACTTCAAGTATTCAAGTGTGCTTATACTTGGATGTGCACTTTCCTGGCCAGTGTGTAGCCCTATTGTGGATGCTTAGTCTGAATACACACTTACGTATCCACGGCACAACTGCAAGGCAAGAAGCATTCAGGTATATGATTAGAAAACTGCCACTTAGGGCATGTGTAGACGAAACAGGGGCCCTAAATTGAAGCAGTTGTTTTTTAAAAACATTGCATCAATTTAGGGCCCTTTAAATCCCCGTGTTGTGGACACACCCTGCTGACTTACCTGCTTCTCCAGTGGCAGGGGAGGGAGGGCAAGCTGCTGGCAGGCGGAGCAGTCCCTGCACTGTGGTTGGGGCTGGTGCTTCCTTCCATGGCAGCCTACCCACCCCCCCAGGTGGCACCTGCCCACAGGCATCTGGCTTGGGCAGTCCTGGGGGGCACTGCAGCCATGGAGGGAAGCACTGGACCCCTGCACAGCTCAGGTAGGCAGGCAGGCTCCGGTGGGGGGAGGGGGAGCGGGGAGATCAGGCTTGCCGCTTTTCTTGGATCAGGCTCAGGCTGCTGCCAGGCTGCCTGCAGGGCTTCCTGCAGAGCCCCAAGCTGCATGGAGCCTGGTGCTTTGCTCTGCAGCTGTAGGAGGAGTTTTAGTTTGCTGCGCCCCAAGTCATTTAAGGTCCCTTACAGTGCTGTATTTCCTACAGCAGCTGTAATTAATGTGCCATATGCCACTGGCATGTGCAAACACCAACACCATTAAAGCAGTGCAAAAGCATTTCACTTGCTTTAAAGTGTCGTGCACACATGCCCCTTGTTTCGTCTACACACGGCCTTAGACATTCAAAGGGAAGTGGAATTCTCCCCTGCATTGCCAGGTGATCTGACAGAATTATTTATCCTTTGTCTCGTAATCCACAAATTTACAAAGTCTCTTTATTGTTTGTGTTCCACTTATATATAACCTATTCATTTAAAAACTTTTTTTGACCGCTGCATGCGTGTGCAGCTGCCAAAGAAGTCCATGCGTCAGGTATCCAGGTTGTAGCTGTATTGGTCTAGAGGAAAAGGCAATCAGGATGCCTATTAGAGATGATATCTTTTATTAGACCAACAAGATTTTTGCAAAAAAATTCTTTAATTGCAAGCTTTTGGGTACAAATGCCCTTCATGAGAATTTAAGCTACTGAGGGAAGACTTCTTGGTATTTGATGGAGTTAAAGCAGTCTTTGATGTGGTCATGGCTGATTGCTCTATGAAAGCACACTTGCCACAGTCAGCTTTTTTCAAAATTCAAATGGAAGTTTTATCGTTGAGTGTTAAACCTGTCTTGTCATTTTTGTATATACACATTTTGTTATTTTTGCCATTTCATCACAGTACTCTGAGAATCAAATTAATTGTATTATAAATTAAGAACTAATGTTGAAATTTCCCTTATATTGATCAGTCGAACTCGCATGAATTTTAGGAATATAGTATATTTTATTTTGGTCAGATTGGGGGGAAAAAATATAGGTTCTTTAAATATTTCAAACATTTAAAAAAGTTTTTTAGGTATTGGTATCTACTTTTAATTTCTGTACACTTAACTTCTATTTAATGTGAAAGGCTATTGTTCATTCATTTCATAATCCTGAGCTGTGTTAATTTGTGATAATTCATATGGACCAACTCTGATTTAGCCACTTGATTTAGCTGATGTTATACCATGCAAACAACTTTGTTTGGATAATTGCACTCCTAGATGATATTGCCAGCTTAGTTTAATGTTTGTGTTTAGGGAAAGCTCAATACTGGGTCAACAAAATTAAATTAATGTTTAATCAGTAGTTGCAATTTTTCAGGTGTCCAATCATATACAGATTCCCAAGTATGTACAATACAGATGACACAAGAATTTAAATTTATTTATTTATTTTGTATTAAATAATGTGTTCTTTCAAATTTTAAGATATACTATAAACCAAGTATTTCTTTTAAAAATGGCATGTGTCTTAAATTTAGACACACAAAAAAGAAATTAGTATAAAACTATAATAAAATATAAAATAATTAATTATGGTAAATATGATGACATTCTTAAAAATACCAACAAAAGATGCCAGACAAAGCACAAATAGGAATGTGACAGTTAAATATTATTTTTATATAAATACAATAGCACAGAAATTGTATCCTTGCAAATCTGTCCATATTTCCTGTGGGTTGGTTTTTTTTCTTATATTGAAAGTTAGAAAATGTGGATGCATTTTGAATTTAAGAGACTGGGTCATTGAGGGGGAAAAATGTATGATTGAGAATGGGGGCAAGAATACAGGGCTTCTCTCTTGGAGACATCTTCCTCATTGGCCTCAGAATCAGGTTCTCTTGCATGTTTTCCTTCTGGTCCCAATAACTTTAGGGCTAGAAATAGATGTTGCCAAATTAAGTAGATCAGCTGTGCTGGGATATATGCTGGCACAGCTGATTTGCTTCACTGTGTGAAATGCATCACTTGATGTCCTGTTGATGTTCTCCGAAAATGGACAGCATATTCTGGGGATCTGTCTTGGTAAGTGGGAAAATCTGGGCAGGTTCTCCCAGGGTTTGAGGGGCCTGATTCTGTGTGTGAATTTCTGGGGTGTACAGGATCAGGCCTTGAAGCTCCCAACCTCCACTGAGTGTGACTGGAGAACACAGGCAGCTCCAGGTTCCCCACACTCTCCCATCCTAAAGCAAATAAATATCTGTGGCACAAATTATTATTCTGTCAAGGTCATAAATTTAGGCATTTGTAGTGTGACAAAAGGTTCTGATGCCTGAAAAGGCAATGTCTATTTCTGTCCTCACTTTCCTTTACATCCATTGGTCCAGCTTTACCAGGAAGAAGAATTCCTTCAGCCCTGCATAGCCTTGTGGTCTGACTTCCTTTCCTGGACATGGGAGACATGGATTCCTCCAGCTGAGTAGGCCCAAAACCCAGGTCTGCTGTTTCCTGGCAAAAGTGGAGTGGGTCCTTTTGTTCTCCCCTCTATTCCACTCAGCTTGGTTTTTCTTCATCTAAGGATTCAGGGACTTAATGCAGAGGTTTTACACTTTCAAAACAGACTAGGATTGCAGTGGATCTTAGCTGGGGTTAGATATTTAGATGGCTGTTCAGGAGTGCTTTAGATCATGTGCAGTACTGAGGTCTAGATATATTGGGATTAGGGATTTTTTGAGGCCAAAATGGACCCACGTTAAGAAACTAGACACTTTACTGGTTGTGCTTTATGACTGCTGTGTAGGATGGCGTAGAATCTTGTTTGGTGGCAGATGGCTTGTATCCACTGCCTTTGTGCTGAACCCAGGACTGCTGCCAGGAAACATGCCCCACCTACTCACTTCTATTTAGCATGTACCAAACCATGGAAATTAGGCTGTGTGACTGGCACATTTACATGCACAGGGGGCCTATGTGGCAAGGCCTGTCAGTGTTTAATGGAGAGTGGAGGGTGGCTGTGAGATGCAGTGGGGTGGGGTTGTGACTTATGTCAGGGGCCCATACAGTGCGGTGGGGGTAGGGGATGGTTTGCATGGTGTGGCAGGTGTGGGGAAGATGCACTTGTTTCAGGGTGTGGCCCACACATCATGCAGCCTGGTGTGAGAATGGGTATTGACTCAAAAGTTGGATAGCCAGACAATAAAAGATATCACAAAAAGCCTTGCCTTTTGGATTTTGTTTACTAATTTATTGTACTTGTAGTAGTTTTTCATAAAATACAATTTGAAGCAGAGGATATACATTACATGGTGTTCATGTAAGTCAAGGAAAACCTCTATAGATATACTTTAATAGATGTTAGGATTTTGTGGTTGATGCATTGGAATTCTTCCTCGTGTAGAATTCATTTGCCCGACAGCCATATATTTTGATAGCCCTGTTCCCCTTTGAAATATCTTTCCTGGATGCAAGGATATTTTACTGAGAGAGTTTCATGATATGGGAACAATTTGCTGCTTTTTTGGAGAGCGGCAGTCTGACTATTCATAGCATAATCCATATAGGGATTTTATAAATTTGGGAATGAGCTCTACTACTTTTCTTGCCCACTTGTTTTAGCTTTAGGGTGTAGATGCAATGTGGTACAATGATGATACAATGGTACAATGCAAGGTTCAATGTTTTGATTACACATTGAGGCTATGAGATGTGGTAATGGTGGTGGGGCAGGGAGGTTTGTGAATATATTTTGTATGTTGACTTTATAGCACACTTGGAGTGTACGCATAATTTGCAACCTTACTCTAGTTGAAGTAACTCCAAGCCAAAGTAAAGTTATCCCACAGAAGGTGAGGACTACCTATACCTCAGTGTAAGTCACACCTGTGTACCAGTTGTGTACCTGCCTCTGCAGTCAGAGTTGTTGAGGGATAGCTGTTTGCTTGATGGAACCAGCTTATTGCCATCAGGTGCTATAATAGTATCTACTGCAGTCAGCCAACTTGAAAGAGCTGGTTACTGCTGGTTCCTCCATATTATGGGTTAAATTTACTAGTGTAAATCTGGGGTAAATTTATGTTCTGTGTTTGTATCCTTAGCTCTTTCTTTCCCCCTTGTTTTCCTAAACTGTAAAATCTGAACTTACCATTTCAGAAAACTGAAAAGCTGGAACTCTTTGGCTGAGTACAGACAGTCAAAAAGCCTGAGGCTGAATCGATTCAGTCTTTGCAGATTAGTCTAAACTGCAGAGATTAAACAGAAACAACTGGACACACACTTACCTTTGATTCAGGAAATGCAGCCACGTGCCTGTAGTGCCTCAGGCCAATAGGCATTACAGCATGGCTCTCTGACACGTAGCCAACATGGGTTGTATGTTGGCTTCCACTTCCTGCTGCCCTCAACGTCTCTGGGATTTGCAATCCAGAAGCACAGCAGCAGGACTCTGGAGGATTATTCATCACTTCCTCTTCCTGCTTTCAGGTGCCTCTGGGATTTGTAGTCCACAGTCGCAGCCAACATTAACTTTCAGTAAGTTTAGCAGGGCAGGGCAGCTCTGTACTTGTGAAAGAGGGCTTTAAACCCCCTCCCTGGCCCCAGACCCTAGCCAGGGTTTGCTGGGGGAGGGGGCCAGTTCCTGCCTCCCATACCCCTCAACCCTTCTCTGCTGGAGCAGACAGCACAGCCCAGCCTAGGGCTGGAAAACATGCTGGGATGCTGGGGGACTACGATTCAACTGAAACCAGGAAGGTGTCTGGGAAAGAAGTTTCATAAACTGGTTTGAGCCAAATCAGTTACGTCTGATACTACATTCAGCCAGATTTACCTCAAACCAGTTTCAGTCATTATGAAACTGGTTTATGTGAACTGATCTTCTGTTCTGTTATAGGTTTAAACCAGCTTCTGATCACTTAAACTGGTTTGTGTAACATCTGTCCCTAGCCTTTATGTTGTGGATTAGGATCTAAGCTGTCTTCCGCTTTTACTCCTAGTGGAAGTTCAAACAACCAGCTGTTTATCATCAGGTCCTTCTAAGTGCAGATTACAGAAAATGGCAGAGTATTATTCTTGTGACTTATTAAGTTAATAAAAAGTATACTGGACACTTTACAAACATACAAAATAAATATTATAAGTGGAATTTATAATCTAAATTTTAGTCAACAACGAATAAAAAGACAATGAATAAAAATAAGATTTCAAAACCAAGAACTAAAAAGGTAAAACAATACAATAACCGACAGCAATGAAGAATGGATGGGAAATGTGGGAAGAGTGAACAAGAATTACGTAAGTTTACCAAGAACCTGTCACTGGTCTGCAGATACATATCAATATCCAAGAACTCTCAGACTTTGCTGCTAAATCCTGCAGCAAGGCCCAGGATTCTGCAGCACTCATAAAAGACAGCTATTGTAGCTCAAGGTAAGATATAAAGGTGAGCTTTAAGGTCAACTTAAATTAAACTTCAGATTTTACAAAGTAGAAATCAAAAGTTGACAACTTTCCTGATTGAAGAGGGGTGGAGGGTGATGGTGGTGGAGGTGGAATACAAATGTAGATTTGTAGTCCTGGTATGAGATAGCGGAAGCAGGGGATATTAACTGCTGACCAACTTAAATATAGAGGGTAGCCTGGGTGACCGTGACCATGAAACCATCACATTTACTATCTGTCTCAAGGCAGACAAATTATGGAAGTAGCACTGTCAACAATAAAAATAAAAATATAAATAATAAACCACTAGACAAAGGAATTTCATTTTCTGTGTTAAATAGAATTGGAAACTCAGTTCGGACCATGTTAAGTAGAAGTTGTAAGGATATATTAGAAAGAGGTTGAGATTTTCTTGGAAGAAGAGGAAGAGAGATCTAGAGCAGAAGCTGTGTGACTTTTTAGTATAAAGTTGATATCTAAATTTATGTTTCCAGATAATCACATGGAAACAAGATTCAAATCCAGGCAGGTTAAATTGTTGATTTAAATCACTTAAATAAAGGATTTATGTTTAAAAACGTTAAGCAGATTGATACTTTGTAAAACTGATTTGATCATTTCTATTATTGTAACTGAAATAAATGTACTTTGCTCATGCTTCTTTGGCTTTGAGTTTGAAGATTGAAATTTTGCTGCCGGAGTAATGACATTTGTTGTGTTTTTGCACTTAGCAGGGAAGACCATGAGCAGGTTTTCATCTTCTTCCCCTAAATCGTAAATTAAATAAATGTTTTAAATGTAGCAATTGATGGGATATCTTATTTCGATTTTTGTATTTACCAGCAAATTTCAAATACTGAAATTCAGGGTCATGATACTGCAAACAAAAACATCTCATAAATATGTACGTAATTGTAGCATCAGTGACTAAAACTGTAATTTTATCATTATTAACCTCTTTGTCACTTGAAACAAAAAGGCTTCAGTATTAAGTTAAATTCCAGAGCTCATTGGCATCTAGAAGTGGAAATTTATGTGTTACCTAGATAAATAGGAATGCTGATCCTAAAGACTTCGAATTGCAAAACTTGATAGAGGGTTATAGCCCGGTCTATACATCTCAGCTTCAACAATAAAGACTTGTTGAAGTTTTATATATTGGAAGATAATGTATGTATTACAAGTGGGGCACAAACTGTTTGCTTTGTATTTTTGTATTCATTGTTGGTGGGGTGCTTACAATAGGGTATTCTGGGGCCCTAATTTTCTTTTACAGCATAGATAAAAATTTTAAGTGTGGAATTTCCTTTTCAAAAGATGGGTAAAATTCTGAAATTCTGCTATTGATTGTGAAATTTATTAAAGGAACAAGTATAAAATATTCACTATCAAATTAAGATTATAAAAGGGGAAGAAATTAAGATTTTATTTAAATTTAAAATTTATTTTTCTAAAACATGATTTTTATCCCTTTTAAACAGAGATTTTAAAAGAACCTGCAAAGAATGGATAAATGAATGTATAAATAATGTTTACACAGACAAGGTCAAATTTATCCTATCTTTAGGATATGGCTTTATTAATCAATCACATTAAAAAAACACACTAAATCTTAGCTAAAACTTCACTCTATCCAACCTAAATAAGAGGACCTACTGGTCTCTTTCTTTTGTTGCTTGACTCACAGAACTAAACCGGTGGTATATATATTACATGATATCAGTGTATCCTGCCTGGGACATTCCTGAGCATGTCTCGCCTATTCTCTTGTATTCACTCTCTAAACCTGGACAAACATTAATGATGTTGCTTCAGGGTCCTTCCCAGTAGCTAGTTTCAAGCATGCTGGAGATTGGGTGCATCTACACGAGATGCTCAATGCGCAGTAGACTAATTCAACTGTGCATTAGTGTGTCACGGCAAAAGCCATGGTAATGTACAGTAGAATTAGTCTACTGAGCATTAGCACTAAGAAGGCATGTGCAGGTGCTACTGCACAGTAGTGCTGGTTACTGCACATTGAATTAATACCTGTTATTACTGTTGTTGGAGCATGCAACTAGGAGTGGGTGAAGCTGTGTGCCTGGTTAATATCCCAAGCTATCAGGTGTAGACATACCTGCAGAGGACTGACTGACAGGCTGTAGAACTTATAGGACATCTCAGGTTGTAAAGGTCCTATAGGACTTGGAGCCACTTTTATGCCCAGGCCTTACTACGAATTTAGATCTGTCTGATACTGAGAAAAGGCTATATCTGCAGAGTGAGATATAAAGGTATGAGAGGAAACATCTGGGGGTCAGGGAACAGTTACATGAGCATGAGTGTTATGATTTTGCTCTTTACACAGGAAGCATAATATGAAGGAACAATCCAGTCAAAGTGGTCTGTTTCTTAACTACATTCAAGGCTACACCTAGCATGTTTCTGGCCTGCTCATCTTGCATATTTCTAAACACAAAACACTGCCAGCCACTAAAGGCTCACACTTTTTAAGCAGATGCTATCAATTCCTCTATCTCTGTATTGCTCAGCTAGGGGTTGCAAGGCCCATGCAGGTTACGGAAAGCATTCAGGCGATCAAGGGAAAATAAATATTTTAATACAATCTAAAACAAAGAAAATCTTGTTCTCCTTCTCCACCCACACCCTTACCATTCAAGGATAGATATTCTCTGTCTACTTTTTAAAACATGCACACTAACAAATTTATAAGGGGTGATCACTTATACTTTTTAACATTTTGTTAGTAAATTAAGGGGGTTGTGAACATGTTTTACTTCTAAAAAGGGGTGAGCAGTCTGAAACACTCCTGTACACTCCTAGAAGAGGGTGTGACCTGGAGGTGTACTCAGGTACTGTTACTGCTGCCTTGTTTCCCTGGGTCTTTGCTGTTATACCACTTCATGCTGCTTCTGTCTGAGGGCTTTCTATTGTGCCTGAGCTTTCGGCTGTCTTGCTGAAATTCCAGTTGCTCTTCTACAGGTCATGTCATACTAGCTCTGATGGGAGCTTTTTCTGGGGACCTAGTCGTAAACAATAGCTTCCTAGCTCTTATGTGCTACTTTCTTTTGGTGGCTGTGTGTGACACATTCCTGCCTGCTGCTTCCCTTGCCTCAAACCTGGGGCTCCTACGAGTATAGGGGTTGCTGATGTTGTGTACTGTTTGCCTCTAAACCTTTCTTCCCTCTCAGTAGGCCCTGTATCTTGATCCTGTTCTCCCCTTATGCTAAGCCAGCTTGCTTTATACATCTTTGCTTTATATCTTAATGTTGTATTCACTGTTAAAAATTAAATATCTAACCATTAATTAAAATGATAAGAAAGATTAAGAGGGAAAGATGCTCTATTGGGATGTCTCTATTGAATGACCTTATGGGGGGATTCACTAGGGGAAACTAATTTTTTGCTTGTTTGTTTGCTTCCTTTGTGGATGGCCAGTTTTACTGATTACCCCTGCACACGCATTCGGTTCCCTTGGCTTTTTGTATCTTTCAAACAGAAGAAGGACAGAAAAATATTTAAGAAATAGCAACATTTATTTCAAAAGAATAACAACAGGAACTTAGACAGGAGTAGCTGCTGAAACTAGTTTTAAATATTTTTTGTTGAAATAAACTACGTTTTATGTTAGCAATATCTCTTTTATATAGAGTGAAACTGAAATTTTAGAACCAAAGTGTTATGTTACTTGCAGAAGGAAGGAACAACAGCTCAAGACAAAAACATAACTCAAGGTACAAATCCCAGAGTTGAGATTTCCTTGTTACTCTGAACTGAACTGATGTATGAGTGGAAAATTCCAGACTTTAGCTTAAGTATGGAGATTGTTAGGATTCTGCCTGTGCTTTAGGATCTTCCTACACAAAGTATTTTCAGGATTGGAAGCATCTAAAAGTAGAAATATAGATACAGATTTGCATATAGTACATAATATTCTCCAATGAAACCTCAGAACTTCAATGGCAACAAAATATACCAGACAGTGCAACTTAATTTAATTTAATTTTAAACACTTCATAATTATTTTCTTATGCGTGGTAATTTTTTGTACACCAGTGACTTCCATGTGAAGTGCATTGACCACCTATCTTTAATTTTTCAGATGGGCACCTTTAAAGCACACGATGGTGAATATTTTTTAGAACCTCTGATGAAAACAGACGGAGGTGAACATGAAGATGAACATAACAAACCACATCTTATATACAGACACGAAGAATTTAAAAAAGATGTTTATCAGAAATTCCATGAACCTTGTGAAGTTTCAGGTATAGTTATACTTTACATTCTGGTGTATTTCTATCTTTTTTGTTATTGTGGGAGTCTCAGCATCTTAACAAATTGTAAGTTATAAAGTGTTGTTTTTCTGTAGTAGTATTTATGCCTAGCCATTAATTCATACATTATTAAGTGTGGATTAATGGCTTCCCCCAGCTTAACCAGGGCAATTAAGCTGCAGTTCAGGTCACTCCCAAGCAGAGAAGCTACAAACGTCGTCTGCACAGGGTTCCTGGGCTGGCTATGGCAGACAGCCAGGAGGTCTAAGGAGCCTCAATCCAACTTGTTGCTAGTGGTGGGTACAGCACAGCCCTAGCCCCTACCTCACGGTCTGCCCCAAGGTGTGTGTGCACCCGTCAGTGGCAATGAGCCAGGTCAGGGCTTTGAGGATCACAGTGCAGCCGCTTGCAGCCTCCTGTCTGCCTGCCACAGCTGTCCTGGGCTCTGTGGCTGGCAGTAGGGGCCTGCACAGAGTCAGGGCCCAGGCTGGATGTGACAAGCAGCAAGGAGGCTGTAAGTGGCTGTAACAGAGTCTGGAGAGCCCTTACCCAGCTCATGGCCCGTGGTGAGTGCATGCAGGGTCCTTGAGCCGGGGCTGGGGCTCCATGGACCCTGGTGCAGCGAGTTGCAGTCTCCCAAACTCATGCTGCAAACAGCCCTGTTCCCCCCTTCCCCCTCTTCCCATGCTCCAAGATTGCAGGGCTTCCTGCCCTTTTCTTTGCTTGCAGGTGAAGTTTTTTTTTGTTTGGTTTTAATTCTTCCAGCAAGCCTTCCAAAAGCATGCTGTTGCTTTTTGATTGGACTCAGGGTTAGGAGTGAAATTAATTAATCAATGAGATTGTTCCAGTTGCAACTCAAATCTTTATTAGGATATGCTATAGCAAAGACTTACTGGTACTAATAAAGTCAATGTTTACACAGTCTTAGATTTGGGAAGAACAGGTCTGCTGGCTAGGCATCTGCTTTCCTGGAGACTCGTGCTGAGTTGTTTTTTTCTGTTGAGCTTCGGGGAAAAGTCCAATCTGTTGCTTGCCCCAGGCTCAGTATTTATGGATGATTGATATGGCATGCTAATAATTGATCTCTGATTGGTTTGATTTAAATTTCTTTGTTTCACTGGAACTTGTGGACCTGGATGGAACCATATTTTAATGGCCCTGGGAAAGGGCTCAAGGGACTAATTTAGCTAAGGTTCTTACTCCAGTCTGTCATTCATCTGGTAACCTTTAATCAATATCATGTTAATCATTTGAAATTTATATTTTTGAGATAGCAGAAGAACAGATTTATTATCTTCTTTATGGCTTGCTTTTTGGCCGTTGGTCAGTTACTTACTAAATGTACCCTGTAGCCTGACAAAGCCGCTTTGCTCTTTCCATCCTCAAGGCTGCCTTTGTGTCTATAATTATGTGAACATGTTAGCAAAAATACATTTATTATAGTAAAATATCCATTAATACATTTGGTCACCTTAGTTATTAATGTTTTAGGATGCAATTGTAATACAGAGCATCTAGGATACAGGCCCTTGGCTTGCTGTTTAGTCATGTTTCAACAGCTTTGACTTAGGTTCCAAGAAAATGGCCAAGCCTGACATCCACACTTTCCCTGCAATTTGGTTATGTTTTGAATAGCATATATTTGGTTTAACTTGTTTGTTACCCATAGTTCATGCTACACAGACTTATACATGGCTACAGCAGAACCTGCCACTTCTTGCGGAAAACACCTGATTTTGTATTTTTCACAAAAATGTGAAATTGATATTTTGGTAGGTCCTTAGTAATGATTCGAAAAGGAATAAAACCCCACAACAAATAGCATAAGGACAAATGTGGTTAGCAGAGTGCTTTAAACATGGGGTATAGTGTCATTTTATAGCATTTTTGTTCCTATATATTAATGTATTTGCATAGTTTATTGAATAATGCAAAATGATGTGATCAGGGAAAAAAGACACTCGCAGCTATTATAAATGTACAAACTGAGACAAAGGGGAAGGACTAGAAAGGCTTTATTTGGGAGTGTAGGTGTTCATAAGCTATCACTGCAAACAGTGAGATACCATGTGTTTAGACATACTTCCATATCAGTGTATTTCAAGACCCTGTCTGAGCAATGTACTTCATAACTTTTGCTATTATACTTGTGCCATTTTAGAAATATTGTTCATGGTATCTAAGGCAGTGTTTTAAAACTATTCACATACTCAGTGCCTTCTTGTGATTTTAATATAAGCATGAGAACTTTGTTATATAGCTTCAAAGAAACCACAAAACTGTGCAGCTTCACAATAGGATGCCGGAGAAAGCAGTTTGTTTGGCCTGATTTGACATTTTAGGAACATCCTATTTAACTCTGCATTGCTGATGAGGCCTGAAATGAACCTTTTCACATTCTGAATGTATATTTATTTCAGAAATGTTTTATCAAAAGTTGTAAATTGACAAGTACCTGATTTTCTTCAGGAGGAAAAGAGTCAAAAGAAAGCCATACCTTCTCCTTTCCATTTCTTAAAGAATATGTGATTAAATATTTGAAGAGATCAATTGCAATAAATTGTACCTTGCTTTGATTTTTGGTAGCTTGTGCTTATGACATTAATCCCACAAACAACTACATTTTAAACTTAGAAGCAGTAAGTAGAAGGTGAGAACTCTGATTATTCATAGAGTTTAAGGCTACAAAGGGTTTATTATAATCATCAAGTCTGACTTCTTGAATAATACAGACTATACCTGAATATGTATTTTAGTTTAAGGTTATTTTAGAAATATGATGTGCTGTTTGAACATGTGCCCAAGAGCAATTAACTCTGGAGTAATAAGCTGTTGAGTTTTTTCATGTGCAGCATGCGAAGATGGGACAGAGCAGCCCTGGCTGACAGGGGGCCCCAGGGGTCAGCCTGCAAGCTGCGAAGATGGGACAGAGCAGCCCTGGGCAACTGAACCCCCAATTCCCTACCATTGCAGGCAACCCTATTGTATACTTTGTAATAGAACTATTTAGTTCTTTTGTCCTCCACCATTGGTATTGGAAGACTGTTTTGGGAACCACACTCTGATACCAAAGCACTTGAGCTCCCAGAGTTCTAGTTTAAAATGGTAGCAGAATGTTCTGGGTGGACTATATTTGCTTCAGAAATCTCTTATCTACTTTGCTCACCTGAGCCTGGCATTAGTGACCATGAGGCTGTGTTACAAGACATTTGTTTTTTTCAAGGAATGTTCATTACAGGATAGACAGTGGAGCTATTGTTAGAAGATTTGAGGTTAGAGCTGGTTTGGTGCTGGGCAGGCTTTTGGGCTAGGTACAGACAGTCAAAAAGCCCAAGGCTGAATCAATTCAGTCTTTGAAAGTTGGTCTAAGCTGCACAGATTAATTTGAAACAGAAGTGAACAGACCTTTGATTCAGGAAATGCAGCTACATGTCTGCAGTGGCTCAGGCCAGAAGCCAGGGGTGCTAGAGCCCGGTTCTCTGGCTGTGTTTGCTTCCTCTTCCTGCTGCCCCCAAGGTCTCTAGGATTTTTGGTCCAGAATTACAGTAGCAGGACTCTGATTACTTATGCTGGTTTATGTGTAAGTTCTGTCCCTAGCCTTGGAGGTTGGCTTTTGATGTTTTCAGCTAGGTGGAAACTGGAGAGGACCATGCTCAGTAATAGGAAGATGAGGCAGAACTCGACAACCAGCTTGCTTATGAAAGAAGATTAAAAGAGCCAAGATAAAATTATGGAGGCAAAAGAATGTTAGTATAGGGAGCCCTGGCTCTCCAGTCAGGATGCAAGACACATGGGGTTGTGTTTACAGTTCCTAGGCTGCAGAACAGAGTGAGGATTGTTAGGTATATCCCATACTTCTGGACATTGCTGGTTGCTACAGGAACCAGGAAGGATTTTTTCCCTCTCCTGTTGCTAAGTGTGACAGGTTTGTTTGCTGCAGCAAGGGAAATTTAGTTTATGTATTAAGAAAAGCTTCCTTACTAAGAGGGTAGTAAAGCGCTGGGACAGGTTACCCAGAGAGGTTACCCTGGAGGTTTTTAAGACCCAGCTACATAGAGCCTTGGCTGGGATGATCTAGTTAGGAATGGCCCTGCTTTGAGCAGGGGGTTGGACTACTGGATGACTTCCTGCGGTCCCTTCCAACCCTACTATTCTGTGATTCTATGGCATATTTCTTTTGTTTCTTACATAGACCTTTTTGTGTTGTTTCTGCTTGTTTATTGTGAGCCGAGGTAATGAATGTGGTTATTACAATGAATTTATTTCCAGTGACTTATGCTAAGGTTCACACAGGTTGTACTATTCATATTCTACCACATGATCAGTTTGAATGACAAAATTACTCGTATTCTGCTAAATATATAATATTGCTGTGTATTTTAAAATATGATTTCTTATATGACACCACATATGGGATAACTACATAATAATATACTACAAATATCTAATGTGATGTTCCTGTTAGTTCATATTTAATAGTTTTAAAAAAAATCTTACATTGATTCGTTTGCAGGCAGATTGTAAGTATTGTAGCTCTCCAACTTTGTCTATTTTGTGCAGTTTTTTCTTCTCTCTAGATTTAGTTGTGCTTAATTTTAATTTCATTCTGTGTTAACTATTTTTACCTTACAGATAGACAGATGGAGAAAAGCACTTTACCATTTCCAAACTACAAGAGTTTAAATGAAGATTTAAATGTTTTACAAAAGGCCCCAGTTTTAGAATACACCTTTAAAAACCTTTCTATAGAGCATGGTAGAAGCAATCCACATTCCCGGAAAAAGCGTTTTCTTTCCTATCCAAGATATGTAGAAGTGATGGTTACAGCTGATACCAAAATGGTTCACCACCATGGACAGAACTTACAGCATTATATATTAACACTTATGTCAATTGTAAGTAAACCCAAGTCATATTGCTAAATAAAATGAATCTATTACTGTTTTGCTATTTTTATTTGCATATCTTTTCTGTCTTCTGAAGTATCTTCGTTCTGTTTTATGGAATTTTATATCAAAGCAAGTTACTTCTCTTTAGGCAACAGTTTAGCTTTCTATATATAATACATTACACAACTTATAGTTAGGAAAATTCTAAAGTTATTTTATAATCGTTTTCCAAAACATTTCAGAATAATATGATGAAAAATTTCAGCTGGTTCATTTAATGGAAGTACTTGAAGTATAAACTCTTTTCAGCAGGGGCCATGCTTTGTTCTTTGTATGCCTCATGTAGTGGAGGTCTTGGTCCAAGAAGTAAATGAAGGACTTACTATTAAATTTGGTGGAACCAGAGTTTCACCCATAGAGTAAAAAAATAGTACACAGTATTTTAATTTCCAGATAATTTTGATTTTGCTGTAATATGTGTCAAGCAATTTTAACTTACCCAACTTAAAAACATTATATTCATTAAAACAGTTTTTAGAACAAATGTATATTTTCACAAGGAAAAAGATTTTTCTTTCTAAAATCTGTCCTGTACATTGTATCAGTTATATAATTACTTGTTCTCCAGTACTTTGCAAATCCCAATTTTTCCATACAGTTGCATATTTTCCTTTGTTGAAGAGTTGGTTTATTATAAAAGTGTAGCTATAGCTGCATAATTATTGTGTAAACATTGTACCTTCTTACTCAGCAAAACCAAAGAATTAATTCAGAATCTTGTCTATTTAATTTTTAAATTAGTTTTTAATTACAAAAAAAAGCTGGTTTCCCCAGTCGTTCCCATATCATTTATGTAATTTAGATATTCTACGTTTACCAACAGTTTTCTTGGAATGGCATATTTCCTATCCCCATTTTACTAATTTAATCAGACACGTATAACAAAATTGCAAACCTAAAGTTTGCACAACTACAATAAAAGGCAGCCTGCTAACATCCTTCTAAGATATAATATGCAAAGCTTTAATTTTTAAATAAAGAAAATAAAATCTTTGCCAGAAAGAGTCTAACTGAACGTTGCTGGGGCTTGAATCATGGAAAATTAGGGTTGGAAGAGACCTCAGGAGGTCATCTATTCCAACCCCCTGCTCAAAGCAGCACTATCCCCAAATAGATCATCGTAGCCAAGGTTTGTCTAGTCAGGTCTTACAAACCTCCAAGGATGGAAATTATGCAACCTGTCTGGGTAACCTGTCCTGGTGTTTTACTACCCTCCAAGTGAGAGAATTTTTTCCTAACATCTAACCTAAACTTCTCGTGCTGCAACTTGAGATGATAGTTCCTTGTTCTGTCATCTGCTACCAGTGAAAACAGTTTAGCTCTGTCCTCTTTGGAACCACTCTTCAGCTAGTTGGAAGCTGCTATTAAGTCCCCCTATTAATTTAATTAAATTAAATTTATTTTTGGTCCAATCCTCCAATTTGTTGAGGTCTCTGAATCATAGCCCAGCCCTCCAGCATATCTACTACTCCCCCCAGCTTGGTGTCATCTGCAGACTTGCTGCAGGTGTACTCCTTCTGATCTTCCACATCGTTGATGAAGATATTGAACAAAACCAGTCCCCAGATTGACGCCTGGGTCACTCCACTTGATACCAGCTGCCAACTGGACACTGAGTCATTGACTGCTACTTTCTGAGCCTGCTGATCCAGGCAGTTTTCTATCTACATTACCATTCATTCATCTAATCCGTACTTCCTTTGCTTTTTTGTGAGAATGTTTTGGGAGATCTGGTCAAAAGCCTTGCTGAAGTCAAGGTATATCACACTGACTGGTCTCCCCGCATCCAAAGAGCAAGTCCTCTTGTCATAGAAGGTAATTAGGTTGGTCAGGCATGACATGCTTTTTTATGATCCATGCTGACTGTTCTCAATCATCTTCTACTCCAAGTGCTTAGAAATAGATTCCTTGAGGATCTGCTCCACGATTTTTCCAGGAACTGAGTTGAGGCTGACCAATCTGTAATTCCCTGGATACTCCTTCTTCTCTTTCTTAAAGATGGACACTGTATTTGCCCTTTTCCAGTCATCTGGGATCTCTACTGATTTCCACGAGTTTTCAGAGATGATGACCAGTGGCTCTGCAATCACATCAGCCAACTCCTTCCTCAGCCTTGGATGCATCCCATCTGGCCACATGGACTTGTACACATCCAGCTTTTGTAAATAATCCCTAACTTGTTCTTCGCCACTGTTGCATGCTTACCTCCTCCAGTAGTCTGGGTTCACTTGCACAAAGTTCTGTTTTAGAACTGAGTTCTTTATTAGTTATGGTGGGCCTGTTGGCAATTACATACACTAAATTAGTACAACTTGAATGTGATATCTTTTTTTAATATGGTATTCAGTAAGAAGCATAGCTGCCTTCTAGCAAATCTTTCTCCATATGTGTACCTGTACTTCTGAGGGTAATTTTGAAACAAATATGTGGTAAGAATTCATTTCTTCAAATATTTAATGTTTAATAAACAAAGTAAAAATATAGCTTGCCAGAACAGGATTTTGGAGTATAGCCTCAGATTCCACATAGTATAGATTTTTCTTTTCAGAAAATGAATTGACAAAAAATTTATACCAGCTGTGCCCTGCATTCTCATAGCCACAAAAAGGCCTCCAAGAAGCTAAATCTAATTATTTCTTGTGTTTGGTCTGTCAACTTATCATAGAATCATAGAAGTAGGGTCGGAAGGGACCTTGTAGATCTTCAAGTCCGACCCCCCACCTGGGCGGGAGAAAAAACTGGACTCAAATGAGTCCAGCCAGGTAGGCATCAAGCCTCTTCTTAAAGACCCCCAGGGTAGGAGCCAGCACCACTTCCCTTGGAAGTTGGTTCCAACTCCTAGCCGCCCTAACTGTGAAGTAGTTCTTGCGGATGTCTAATCTAAACCTACTCTCCAATAGCTTGTGTCCATTATTCCTTGTTATCCCAGGGGGCGCTAGGGGAACCAGTGTCTCCCACAAACCCTTCTGGTTCCCCCTAGTGAGTTCATAGACAGTCACCAGGTCCCCCCTCAGCCTTCTCTTGTGAAGGCTGAACAGGTTCAGTCCCGCAGTCTTTCAGTGTAGGGTCTGCCCTTTTGTCCCCGGATCATGCAGGTGGCCCTCCTCTGGACTCTTTCAATGTTGTCCACATCCCTCCTAAAGTGGGGCACACAGAACTGGATGCAGTACTCCAGCTGTGGCCTGACCAGCGTCACATAGAGGGGGAGGATCACCTCCTTGGCTCTACTTGACATGCACCTGTGGATGCACAACAAGGTCTGGTTAGCCCTGCCAACTGTGACCTCGCATTGTCGGCCCATGTTCATCCTGGAGTCAGTAATGACTCCAAGATCCCTTTCTGCCTCCATGCTCTCAAGAAGGGAGTTTCCCATTCTGTAAGTGTGCTGCTGGTTACTACTGCCCAAGTGCAGCACCCTGCACTTGTCAGTATTGAAACGCATCCTGTTTATGTCAGCCCACTCCTGTAACCTATCCAGATCTTGCTGCAATCTTTCCCTCCCTACTAGCGTGCTCACCTCACCCCAAATTTTGGTATCATCAGTGAATTTAGACTGGTTGCTTTCACCCTGTCATCCAAATCTCTAATGAAGAAATTGAACAGTGCAGGCTCAAGGACTGAGCCCTAAGGGACTCCACTGCCTACTTTGCCCCAGGTGGAATATGACCCGTCCACCACCACCCTCTGAGTACAACCCTTCAGCCAATCTGCAATCCATCTGACTGTGTAGGCATCAATGCCACAGTCACCTAGTTTTTTAATGAGGATGGGGTGGGAGACGGTGTCCAAGGCCTTGCTGAAGTCCAGAAATACCATGTCCACGGCGACACCTGCATCCAATGCTTTTGTGACCTGATCATAAAAGACAATCAGGTTGGTCTGACATGACCTGCCCCTAATGAAACCATGCTGGTTGCCCTTGAGCATCATCCCTGAAGCCAGCCCATCACAGATGTGCTCCTTGAGGATCTTCTCAAAGAGTTTCCCTAGGATTGAGGTAAGACTGACGGGCCTATAGTTGCCCGGGTCCTCTCTCTTCCCTTTTTTGAAGATGGGGACCACGTTAGCTATCTTCCAATCATCTGGCACCTGGCCCGAGCACCACGAGTACTCATAAAGCCATGCCAAGGGCCCTGCAATAACCCCAGCTAGCTCCCTTAACACCCTGAGGTGGAGAGCATCTGGACCCGCTGACTTGAACACGTCCAGCCCCTCCAGAAGCTTTCTAATCCGGTCCTCCCCAACTTACATGATTATAAAAAAAAGTTTGGTGGATTTTAAATTACCAGGTGGTGTACCCTATGCAGTATGTTTATTGTAGAAATTCCAAATCCTTTAAGGATATTCAGGTCTTTCGTTGCTAGATTTGGCTGAGGTTTTGAAGGAACATGAGAGAATTAGGTGTACAACTCCCACTGAATTTTAGGACCTTGACAGGTGTACAGGTAAAGGTGCAATGGGATCTGATGCATGATCCATACAATTACGCTTCCTGCCATTCTATACACGCATGGCTGGAGGTGTAGTTGTGGTGTTGGTGTATGCGGATTAGCTGACAGGCTCCTAGCTGTGGGAGCTCATGGTGCACCCCTGTGGCTGGGAGCCCAGGTAAGCTGACAGGGCTCCCAGCTGTGGGGGCTCAGCTGACCATACGTTCTATTAATGGTGTGATAGGAACCAGCCACAAAATTATTCCACATTTTTTGTGGAATAACTTTGTGACTTATTTCTTGTTTTATGATGCCATTAGTTGCTTTAAAGTGTGGTTGGGTCACGGCTTAAGACTTCATTAACTGTTGGTTGAAATTGGTATCCCTTTGTGTCTCCGCAAGAAGTCTTCTCATTAAACTGTTAGACAAACCCAGTTGCTCTTGAGAAACACATGTATATAGATCCTTCCTGGAATCCAGAGCCATCTGCCTGGTATGTCAAGCATTTCTCCCTATAATCTATGGTATGAGGCTCTGGGTTTGAATTCAGGGCCTTGGCTTGTCAGCTGTGGTGGCTCACCCTGGTCTGCCACCTCCCTGACAAAACATTAAGGGAGAGGCAGGTGGCCAGAATCCTTCACCTGGGTCTAGGCACATGCCTACTTCCTGCCACCGGAGTGGCCAGCCAAGGCCAGCTAACTTCCTACACCTTCCCATATAAATTCTTGTCCCGGAAGGGGAAGTGTTTAGGGAACAAGGTTCAACCTTGTAGTTAAGCAGCTGCACCCTTGGGATGTGCTGCTACTGATTGATGGATTCCTTGGATACCTGACCTGGCTGGCCTCCTGACCTGACGTTCTGCCTGACTCTCTTCTGACTCGGGTCCCCAAACAGATCTCCTGAATTCTGACTTCCTGACTTTTCCCAACCCCAGACCTGGCTACCCACAGCCCAGCATGAAACGTGGATATGATTGTCTTTGTCTTATGTCATCGGAGAGTGAAGACACAACTCATCTGCACTCTAATGGGAGGCTGCTGGGCTTGGGACTTCATGTATTTGTCCCTGTATCATGGTATAGGATCATGATCATTGATGTATTCCTTGGATTCTTATGATACTGGGGATCCATAGAAAATGGAGGCAAGATGCTGCATTGATGATTGTAATTAGCTTTAGCTTGAGCCAAACAGTTACGATGAATCTCACAGTGAAGCTGCTGATAACTTTGTCTTCCCTGCTTGGCCTAGTTTTTCAGAACAACATACAGGTCTTACAGCTGAGCCCCAGTATCTTCATATCTCACAAACTGGATGGTGTGCACTAAGAGAAGCTGCTCACTGAATTTCTGTTTCAAAGCAGAAAAGTCTGGACTAGACTAACTTATAAAACTAAGCAAAAGAGGTTTTCTATTTGGGTATTTTGGCAACAACTGTTTACCTTGGCAAAATCATTCATTCTGGATTTTCTAGTAGCTTTCTGAGTTTCCATTTACCAACAATGTCTACAAATCACCCTCCGATCTAGGGCTACTCACTCTCTATAATGGCTTTTTCTTTAATAGTCTGACTCAGGCACTTCCCTTCCTCCTCCCCCTTTGGGAAACTTCTCGCTCTCAGGATCTCATTACAGTATTAATAGGATTGATGGGTTTCTTACTTTTGAGTCCTTAGCATTTTCTTTCCTGTACTACTTATCTATGAAAACTAACTTTTTAGTAACCATTACTCCAATTGAAGTATTCACAAATACTGGCATCTGATGTAGTGTTCCAAAATGGCAGGTTTACTTAGAGGCCTCATTCCAAGTTTCCCAACTTCCTGTTCATAATTGTTTCAGAGCTGCATTTGAACCAATTTATTCATCCCCAAGCCTTACTCAACATCAGGGAAGTTAAGCTTCAAGTATACCTTGATGTATTAAGAGTTCTATATTATTACCATGAAAGCACAAAGTCATCTGGGAATACCCCCATGCTGTTCACTGTCTTTGCTGAAAAGAACAAGAGCTAGGCAATATTCTTGTGCTGCTTATCAAAATGGTTGCTAACTAAATAAGACCTTGTTATAACCTAGCCAAGTATGATTCACTTAATCATGTTAGAGGTCATCCAAGTAGAGCTCAGGCACACTTTGTCTAAGAATGTCCTCATTTTTTAATCTATAGGGCTGGTGTATAGATCTTGACCTACACTCTTGCAAATCTCTATTCACTGGTAAAGTTTTCAAGATCCGATGCTAATTATAGTTGGGCTGTTCTGCAGTTTTTGTTTAAGTAGACATCTTGGTTCCCACCTCATATAGTGAAATAACTGCTTGCTTGTTGATCACCAAGAATGGAAACTACATAGAACAGGATAGACTGATTACTTAATGAAAGTGTGGCTCTTTGAGATATGGAATCCACATGGACAATGCAAGTCGTATCCTTTCCACACTGCAACAGAATCTTAGTCTTTTGCTCTAATGTATTCAAAACTGAGGGATTTTTGGGACCGTCCAATTTTATAAAGTCAGGTAAAATGAAAGGTTTTCCAGACATCTGGTGAGCAGGTGAAACACCAGTGGTCTAATGGACACAGGTTTAGAATAGGCATGTGTATGTAGCTGTGCACCTGCCTGGCCAGTGCATATCCTACTATGTGTGCTCTGTCAACATAGTCATACTTATAGCATCCTCACTACAGCAGAAGTGGAATTCCTATGTACTTTCAGCAGGTAAGTGCCAAAAATGCTGCTTACCTGGCAAGCAAACTGACATTTAGATACACAAAGGGAAATAGAATTCCACCCTAGGTGTCTCCATTTTGTACTGTGGAATTCCATAGGCATCCACACTAGGGCTTATGTGCGTGTGTTACTCAAATTGCCACTTGCTCAAATCATGAGCAAGACTTTATTAAGGGGGATAAGGCAAAGTCCCACGTTTATTGATTCCATGAGTTAGACATAGAGGTTTGGACACACCATTCATACAAACACACAAATCATCATACATGTCATTACACACATAAACAACCATTTCACCCACACATACACCAGATATAGTTACCAGCAATAGTTGCTCAACATCAGCCCAGGGTGGCCAACCCAGGCTTATTGAGTAGATGATGATGATTTGAAGATAACAGCTGAAGCAGGGTGAACAGATGCATCTGTGCTCCAGTGAAACAGCAGTAGAGAAACAGATTCACCCAACTTGGCATTTTCAAAGTGTTCTTTTATAGGGATTGGCATCCTTTGTTTCAGTGTTTTGGGGTTTTTCCGGCTTCTGTTTTTGCAGTTGTTCTTTTGTCTTCAGCTTATCTTAGCCATGGAGTGTTCTTGTTGCCTTCCCGGCAGGATGGGTATTTTTTTTTTTTCTTGTTATCTTCTTTGTGCCCGAAGCCTCAAAGGAATTCTTCATCCATTTATTAATTAGTTTACTGACTGGTAACTTACATTTGGTGCCTTGTTGCTTACATAAACAGTTAAATCTTCCTTCATCTCTATACCATTCTCTCACTATTCACCCTTTTACACACACTCATACATAAAGGCTATGCAGAGTTTATTCATTTATGTCAAGCAGAAGGATACAAAATTGAGTTTTCAAGTTGCTTACAGGACAAGACTAACATGGTTATATTTCACTATTGTTACACTCTATGTTAACATCAGCTACATTAGTTCAGTTCATGCTACACATGTTCAGAAGTGATCTATTTGGAGCGGCTAAGAGGCTAAATCGCATCTAAACTTTGTTGCAATTTATATTGGTACTGGGAGGTACTGTAACTTAGCCTGGGTCGCTGCTATGCTAGCATCGGCATCCTCAGCACATGCCTAACTCATACTGGCACTGCATTTAGCTAAAATGATAGTGGTGCCTAGAGTGGGGCATCCTCTACTTCTGCTGTTGAAGCTGGACAGTCAATAATGAAAAAGTGGTAAGTTCAAAAGGACAGCACCTAGGAATAACCTAATGTTTAAAGTACTCTTCTGGTAATAAACCCCTGGGCTTTTGTCCATGCTTGCCAGAGCTCTTTTTGGGTTTTAATTAGCCACTGTTTTAAAAAACAAAGTAAACTAGAGAGGATATAAAGGGAAGCATGCCTCAGTTGGCTTTTGCTTATGGTATCACCTTTGAAGGAGGCAACTTGGGTTTTGGTTCCCAGCTCCAGGGTTATTTCAGTGATGTTCAGCTGAACAAAAGTTTGTGAAGTCCAGTCTGAGACAGATGCTTAAGCTGGGGTGGAAGTTCAAACATTCTCTTAGGCTTAGTAATTATACTGGCTTCTTGGGCTTTCCAGAGAGCCTAGGAACCAACAAGTGTCACAGAATTGTCATCCTGGGTCAAGATGCCTAAAACTTACGAGTCACTTTAAATAGGGCCCCAAGCATTCATAACCGACTATAACACTAAGCTGTCTTAAATTTTGCATGTGATTTTAGCAATGTAAGCTTATGACTTTTTTTCTTTCTAGGTTGCAGCAATCTATAAGGACTCAAGTATTGGCAACCTCATAAATATAATTATTGTAAAGTTAATTGTAATTCACAATGAACAGGTAGGAAAAATAATTATTTAAAAAACATTTTTCGAGTAGATTTAGCTGCACAGTTTTTCAGTTTACATCATGATTTTTTTACATAGAATACTTTCGACAAAACTTTTCTGTTAAATGTCAATTACTGCCACTTTTTCTTTGACCATCATTCTGCTTAAAAAAAGGTGAGAAATTATTGAGGGCTAAGTGCACCTTCATTTGAGAGTAGGTTATGTACACAGACGTCATCTAGAGAGTCCTTTATTCTCTGGAGCACTCCCTTCCTTTCTCCAATTCGTTTCTAGTTTTTTTAAGTAAAAGCTTTTCACGTTGATTTTATTTTTACTGGAAATGGCTTGCTACTAGTTGCAGATTACATATAGCTATAGGTATTGCTTAAAAACATCGGCTTTGTGTTGATGAATATTGATCAAAATGAGGCCTGAATTTGCAAGTTGATTTGGTAGGATTAGTCTCCTGCTTGGAACCCCCACTGACTCCTTGCTTGTTATCCAATCAGATACACTGAATTGTTTTGCACCTGATAAACAATGAATGCAAATGCATCATTTTTAGGCTTTGTTGTTTCCTTGCTATTTCCTGAACAGGAAGGACCAGCTATCAGTTTTAATGCTGCTACCACTCTTCGCAACTTCTGTTTATGGCAGCAAACGCAAAATGTTCTGGATGATACTCACCCGTCTCATCATGATACTGCTGTCCTTATCACTAGGTACAGTATCTGAAATAGTTGCATTTATTAACCGGATGTGACATATATTAGTATTTCTTGTTTTTTATTATTTAACTGTTGGATTAAAATATTTCAGAGTTAATTGAATGAAGAACTCAACCCTGATATGGAATAAAATGGTATGCTGTCCAGCACTACTGAAATAGCGCAGTACGTTGTTGGTAGCTAACCAACTGATATAGATGCCATTAAAGTCAGTGGAAGCAGGATGAGGCCTGAAATTGATGTAATGAAATGAAGACTCTTCTGATTATATAAACACAGTTCAGATAGCAAAATGAATGAATTAAGAGCAGAGACCTAACAAAAATCTACTTTTGCATTTTTTATGGAAGTAACATACTGCATTTTTTATGGAAGCAAAATTAAGTGTAATTTATATCCTTTTTGCCCTTCACTTCTCTCTTGGTTCCCTGATCTTCAGTTATAAAACAGTATGCTTCCCTAACTGTTCTTTCTCTTTCACTTGTTCTGATGTTGATACCTTGTGTTCCATCCGCTAAAAACACAGTGAAAACTGCATTTGGCCTTTGTCTTGAATTGTCCTTATTATTTCAACAGGAAAGTTGGTCCCCTTCCTCAGCTTAAAAGACTGAAATTAAAGTTCTACAATTTTCAATGACATTTTTATCATTACAGTGCATTATGAGTACTACAGGGAAATAGTATAATGCTTATGATTTAGGGTTTCTTCATAAAAATGTAAAAGCTTAGTTTGTATTCAAAGATTAAAAATGGCATCAAATGAACAGCTTTCTTAAATGGACATACTATCATAGAAATCAGTGCACCTACACACTAGCTGGGGGTATGGCCCAATGTGTTTTTATTTGGAATAAAATTTTTATTCTTGGATATTACAACATTTTCAAATAAAATCTTTTGCTTCAAGGGAAGATATCTGCAGAGCTAGAGAGAAGTGTGATACTCTCGGTAAGTTACTTCTAAAATTAGCATGATATTACTAAGAGAAAATGTAATGAAACTGCATTACAGATGTGAAAAAATTACTTGATACAAAGTTTTTACATTAAAATGTCAGTTTTTGTTTATTTGCTTGGTTTTTTTTGTTGTAATATCTATCATGATATAACCCTACCTTGGTATATGTTTGAGAATGTTTTTTTTTTTATTTGGAGTGAGGAAGATGTCTGGCTTATGTGCCTATGGCTATCTCTCTTAGGCATCTACATTTGAACATGTACTTAAAATGTGTTTATGACGTCAATGCTTGTACATGAAAATTTTGCTATTAGGCTTTTTATATAAAAGTTCATTTTTTCAGGTTTAGCAGAACTAGGTACAATGTGTGATCCACTGCGCAGCTGTTCTATAAGTGAAGAAAATGGATTGAGTGCTGCATTTACTATAGCACATGAACTTGGACATGTGTAAGTATATATTTCCAAAGGTAAAGATGTTTTGATTTCTTCTTTTATATAGTTAGCTTTACTGGTGTTCCTTCTGGTGTTGACGAAATGAAGTTCATAGGCTCATCTGATGTTCCTTCTATCTAGGAGGTTGACGAAGTGAAGTTCATAGGCTCATCTGTGAAAAGTGTTTTGTAAATTCCATTTGAGAATCAGGGCTGAGAGACTGGGGACAGAGTGATTTTCTTGTGAGAAATGTGCCCCCACTGGTAACTGGGTATTTTTGTCGTTAATAGATTTCCAGTGTGCATTCCGTCTGGTGCGCAGTTGTTGTTTGGCCTCTCCTACATATTTTCCATAAGGGCATTTGGTGCACTGGATGAGATATACAATGTTTTTGGAAGTGCAGCTGTAAGATCCAGGAATGGTGATGTTCTGTTGTGGGGTGCAGTGATTGTGGGGGTACTGGAGATACGTTGGCATGTTTTGCATTTCTTGTCATGTCATAGTCTGGATCTATTCGGTGTATTTTGGGAAGTTTGCTTCTGATGACTAGGTTAGCAAGATTTGGTGCTTGTTTGAATTTACAAAACACTTTTCACAGGCAAGCCTATGAACTTCACTTCATCAACCTCCTAGATACAAAAACTCACGGACTCAATATAGACATTGGATTTATGACATAGTATAACCTGCATGACATCTGACTCCCCAGGTACCGCTTCACTTTTATCTGCTACATCTCCTCTCCCCCTCACCCTGTGTCTCACCCCTGATGCCTCAATTTACATTTTCACTGACCAGTTTTCTTGCATGGATACCAGCCTTTGGTTTCTTTACTATTCATTCCATCCAGATAGAGCACACACACTGACTGTAGATACTTCTTCAGCTTGGTGAAGCATTTTTAAACTCAAAAGTTTGCTAAAATATATTTCTTCAACTATCCAGTTGGTCTAGTAAAAGATATCAGATTGACCTGAAGAACCTTGTCTGCCTATTTCCTCAGATCAATATGGCTACAACCTACACCCCTTAACACACACAGGTGCTACGAATTTTACTTTCAACAGTTTGAGGTGCACTTTCACCTGCACCTATTTCCCTGAAACCCCTGCACCTATCTCCTTGAAACTTGGAAGGCTTTATACCCTCAGAAGGGGCTACCATCTATACTGTTTTCATCCAAATCTGCAAAGAAAATGACAAAGTTATAGGTATTTTAGTGATTCCCATTATAGTCTATGGCCAAATTTCTGAATTGGTGCCGAATCTCTGAATCTGAATCAGCTAAATCGAATTGGACCAGCGACCTGAATCACCAAATTGAATCACTGTCCCTCCGAATCAGCCGAATCTGAACTGAATACCTGCCATTTCACACAGGCCTAACATGTAGTACTGTGTCCATTTGTTGCAAGTAACACATTAATTGTGGTATAAAAGTAACTGGTAGAGGGGGCTATAGAGTATATTTTCTATGATTCTATGTTGTGTATGTTGTTGATCTAAAACCATATGAAGCTTTTGAAGCAAACTTGAGGGTGTAGCCGTTAAAGTGACTCTCTTATTCTCTTTAGAAATCTTTTGAGTGTTTATTTCTTTAGTAATGTAGTGATAAAATCTATGAGTAATTATATCTACATGTATATAATACTTAGCTAAAAAATGCTAAATTGAATAACTCATATGCCATGTAAAAATGAATACCTGTTTTTAAGTATGGGTGAAAGACTTATTTGTCAGAAGAATGTACAATGAAACAGAACTGTAAACGGATTTATGCACATTTTTTGTATTGAAACAAATAAGGTGGTAGAAAGTGTAAGTTTTTTGCTGTGCTTTTTGCAAAGCCAAACATGTGTATAGATAAAATTGGAATCCCATTAGAATTTTCAAAGAGAGAATTTGGTCATTGTATAAGGAAACCTGCTTTTGTAGATGTTAGGGGGAAAAACCAAAGGATTGATCCTGAAGTCTATAATATGTTTTAAAATCCTTTGGTTAAGAAGGTTCTATAGATGCCAGCTAAGTATTCCTAAGATGCATATCACCATATCAGCAGTGAGACACGATAATAGATCAGTCGCATTTGTATGCCAAAATCCACTGAAGCCTAATGGCCCATTGGGCTCGTGCTTTTGTGTAGGGATCAATATGACCCACATATTTAGTTGTCTTTGGCTTGCCAGCCCTGATACCCCAGCCTTTGGCACAAATCAGGGGCAAGGGTTGAACTTACAATTCCAGGACTATACTAAGATCTTTTAATTGCTCTATTACTAAACGTATTAGCTGTATATGGTCTTTTAAGGCTTAGAACCTAAACAATTGTTATGTAGCCAAATGAACATATATGAATTTTTTGCTGAAGTTGTTTGTGTTTGCTTTTAGATTTAATGTGCCCCATGATGATAGTTTTAAATGTAAAGAAGCTGGAATTAAACATCAGTACCATGTAATGGCTCCGACATTAAATTACCACACAAGTCCATGGACCTGGTCAAAATGCAGTCAAAAATATATCACCGAGTTTCTTGAGTAAGTATCAGTAAAATTTCATGCATTTTTCCAATTTAGTCTCTTCCTCAAACTATTTTAAACCTATTGTTTAAATATCATATGCACACTATTTTAAAGCCACTTTTTAGCCTCTGATTATTTATGGTCATTTTATTTTTCATGTTCTGCATTGCCAAAGAATTGTCTTTAGGTTACCAGTTTAATGTTTTAGCCTGCTTTTCCCCAATAACTTATATATGGGCTTAACTTTATACCTTGTGGAAATCTATTCACGTGCTCTGGGGTGGAGAGGTGGGTGCTTTCATGAGTGGCTGTGAGCCAACACTTCAAAATGGTGGTGGGGATGCTTTAACTAAAGCTTGTTTGACGAGCTTTAATTAAAGCACCCTTGCCACCATTCTGAAATACAGGAACACTGAATACTCATATGACACAGAGGCTGCTGGAAGGCACTAATTAGCAAGCTCCAGCAGACTTGCACCGAACTTGATTAATCAAGTCTGCGGTGATGGATGCTAATTCGCATGTGTCAGAACAGAGGTCCATCATGTGTATAGGTGCCCTGTGGGCACATCTATGTGAGATGCATTACTGCACAGTAGACTAATGTATTGCACAGTAAAACATCACTGTCTACAAGTGTGGGGCATTTACTATGCAGTAAATTAAGCTACTGTGCAGTTAGCTAGCACCTGTAAATACAGTTACTAGATTAACTGCACAGTAGTGCTCATGTAGATGCTGACTGGGAGCAAATTCATGAGTTGGGAGCTGGGAACAGCAGCTATATGTGGCACAGATCTGGCTGCTCCAGGGGGCAGGCAGGGGCTGGGAACCCAAGCAAAGCAGCTGCTGGTGAGTCCTATGTCCTCTCCCCCCTCTACCTGGCAGGAGTCACACCCAGGACAGCTCCTGGTGAACCCCCTGCTGGGTAGGGAAGCCTGGCTTGTTAAGGGGCTTGCTAGCAGGTGTGTGTCCTAATGGGCATGGGGCTGAGAGAACCCTACCTACTACAGGGGCAGCTGTCTCTCGGCCCCATGCACATCAGGTCCCCTGTCGATGTGCATGGGGCCAGGAGACAGCTGCTGTTGGTGCAGCCAGCAGAGCTCTCCTGGCTCTGTGGACATTGGGACCAGCCCCGTGCCCCTTGTGAGCCCCCAGGCTGGCATGCAGGGGAACCTGGAGCTCCCCCGGCTGCTGCAGGGGGGCAGAGCAGGACAGAAGCATCCCTGTACCAGACTGCTCCCATTGGGAGCAAACCTGCTTCCAACAGGGTGCATGTGTAGATGTGCTCCTGAGGAAGGCTTGCTGCGCGGTATTTTACTATGGAGTAAGTATGATGTGAATCTAATAGCACATGTAGACACTCCCTGTGAGTAGTTCCATGGCTTCATTAGAGCTACTCACACCATGACTTTCATGCATAAGTCCCTTCAAGGTCAGGACTGTAGAAACTTCAGCAATATTTTTCACTGTGTATATAGATCAAAATGGATATACCTCTTCATTTATGAAGAACTTCATTTAAAAAGACCTATGCTAGTTATAGTGAAATTTTTTGAGTCATAATCTCTTGAGCTTTTCCTTTATTTTGATAACTTTTTTATTTATGATTTTCACAAAGATGATCCTTGCTTATGATTTAATTGGAAGATTAAATTTAAGCAGACTTTGATAAGGGATTTTTTTCTTCCTTTCATGTAAATGTCATTTTAATCTGCAGGCTTTCATTCAAGCATCTTGGCTATGAAGGACTATAAACAAATAGCACAAATGGACAAGTTTTCTACATTAATTTTATTTTATATCTTAAACTGTATTTGGTTGTGCTGAGTAATTATAATGGTGCTTGTCCTAAACTTTTAAAAAGCCACCTATCCCATACAGTTTAGTTTGGAACATTTATAACTTCTTGTTGTACATCAAATATACTGTAGAAAGGTAAAACTGAAGCTAATAATGAATACAAGCCCAAAACTGATTTCATTGTGGGGATTGTGTCCCCAGATTACATAATTCATTTTCTGCATTTCAGAACATAATCAAATACGGTCTTATTTCCAAAATGGTAAGTTTTTTGTAAAAATCAAGACATTTATTTATGTACACTTTGTTGTTTTGACTATAGCACTGGTTATGGAGAATGCCTTCTTGACAAACCAAGTGGAAGAATATATGATCTTTCATCTCAGCTGCCTGGGTCAATGTATGATGTCAATAAGCAGTGTGAACTTATGTTTGGACCCGGGTCACAAGTATGCCCCTATTTGGTAAGGCACACTACACAGAAACCCATCTCTAATATTTGTTGAACATTTTTTGAAAACTGTAGTTGGTAATTCCTTCAATATTGAAATGAAAGCTCAGGAACTTTTTTATCCTTGAGTAAATAATGGTGCCTATAGATGTGCTTGTTCATGTTTTAATTAGAATGTGTTGGATTAGACTCGATTAGTTGAGTCTGTTCCACATTCTAATCGGAACACTCCAGTGTTGCCTCGCTGTTACGTGTATTAAACCTCTGTGTGTTTCAGCCTGGCCACAAGGGCACTTTATCTAAACCTCATCCAATGAGCTTTAGATCCTGCGACCATTCTGAAATGCTGTGGGGCTTAATACACATGACATTGAGCCATTTTAATTAGAGTGGCTGTCCAGGAACCGTTCTAATTAAAACAGTCCCCCTCCCACCCCCGAGCATGTGTATAGGCAGCCAAAAGTGTTAAAAATTCGTGTTTCAGAGAGAAAAATCTTAGTAGAAAGACTTCTGAGTTCCTAGGGCTATAAAATTTTATGTAGAGGTAATGAATAAGTGTAAAAAACTGGTCTGTATTTGTGAATAAGTTTACAATCTCTTTTCAATTGTTGCAGAAAATCTTAATTTACATTATATTCTAACAACAGTATTTTCTCTTACTGTCATACAAACATATTAAAACTATATTAATTTTCACGTTATCCGTAAAATAATTTTGCCACTAGAAAACTTTCAGTGCAGTTATTTTTAAAGTATTCTTAATTGTTACGTTGGTTTAAAAATTGTGATTTTAAAACTAAATAGGTAATTCATATATATTCTCAAATAAATGAGATAAGGATCTTTGCTTTGCTTTGTAAGCTTCAGGATGTAGTTCTCATGTCTGTTGGCATTTGGGAATTAAGAATAACCTTCATTAAAAGCATAACCTACAGGCTGACAGTTTCTTAAAAACAGAACTATGAACTGGAAACAAAGCTACATAGAGACTGATACAGTGAAAACCTAAATGTGGATTGTTGGCTGTCAGTATAAACTTAAAATATCATTAAGTCCTACTCATTAAAAGTGGCATACTGCCAAAACTGTATAAATGGTTTGTTTTTGAGTTTCACCCACAGAAGATGACTTTGCTTGGTGGAACTAATTAGATGAGATAATATAGGACCAGCTTGAGTTCAGGACTTTTTTGGCAGGGGCTGAGGAGGTTGAAGTAAAGTTTTCTTCAGTGCAAGTTAGGGATTCAGAAATTGTCCCAGAGTGAATGTGAAATAATTTAGGAGAAATGATATAAAGGTATAAATACCCGTAGATAGGGCTCTTCAACAATGATTACCTCATAAACAACTCATGCTGTTTAGTCAGTGAAAAAACATTTTTACTGTGTAGTAGTAGTTTGAAAAAGAGAATTTCTACTATTATTTTTTTTAGATGAACAGCTGGGGTTATTTTTGGAAAGTCAGTTTAATTATTGGCTTTACTTGGCAATTAAATTCAGACCTTCTGCTATATAACCTGAATCTGAATTATATTTGTAATTGGTTTTTATTAGCTGAGAAATTAAAATATGAAGTTTACTCGTTGTTTATCTAGTGAATTTTCCTCAAAATGTTTTATATTACTTGTCTCCCCTTTATGCTGGATTGTTTTTTTTATTATTCAGAGTATCGCTTTTGAAAAATATTGGTAGTGACAGATTTTAGAAGGTTTTTTTTGTCTGCAAGGATTTACCAGGTGCATATGTCCAGAGAGATAAATTTTGGATTGCCCAAAATAATGTTGCAGGTATAACAAGGGCACTCCTGTTTTTTTTGTTTTGTTTTGTTTTGTTTTGTTTGCAGAAGCAATGCAAACGCTTATGGTGTACAAGTGTTGAAGGAGTTCATAAGGGCTGTCGTACTCAGCATATGCCATTGGCTGATGGAACCAACTGTGGTCCTGGAATGGTAAGGCTTAGCTTTTCCTAGTGCTCAATACTTACCTGGGGCAACATCACTAAAATAGATCAGAAAGACCAATGTCTGCTATGTATCACCCTGCAGTTGCAGAAAACTGGCTATGTAGGTTATACCCTTTTAAACTCAACAGTTGCAAAATTAAACCAAGCGATATAATATTGTAACATGCATGTCACTGGGCTGTGTTTCCTGAACACCACATTCCAAGGTTTAGGGGTGCAATGTTGATAACAATGGTGTTAAGTTTAAAAGGAAGCTGCTGTTTCTACTTCCTTTTGTAATCTGTCTTAAACTGTGTCCTAGCAGTTAGCTGTCTCCTGGCATCCTTGCTCCGGAACTGAATTTTGTGGAGTGTGGGTTCTACCAAAGAAAGCTCTAGCACCAGGATATACACTTGGTGATATTCCCAATTTCTCTCAGTGAAGCCATTCTGCTTTGCATCAAAAAACTAAAGATTCATTGCCTCAGGGGCAGGGCAAAAGCACCACGCTGTACTTTAGTGGTGAGTGCATTTGGGATAGGTCTCAGTCCTTGCTCTAATTAATGTTTATGTATTTTATCTAGTAGTTGTTTAATATAGAGCATGTCAACATACATTTTTGCCTCTATAAATAAAGAAGTAATAATCTCTTTTTAAAGAGTTATCAATTAGCTTTAAATAATGTAAGCTTAGATTTAGCCTAGTCAGTACTGTTTTTCTCTTTGTGTATAGTTTTAGAACTTGGGATTCTAATAAATATATCATGCTCCTCTTTTGTGTGCAGGTCTGTTTTGTAAAGGTTAATGTTGGCAACCAGCTGTCAGTTATGGCCACCCTATTTCAGCTGCTTGAAAACACAAGTAGATCTAAAACTAATAGTATAAAATCCTCCAAAGTGAGTGAATAGACTGCTTTTTCTATATTTCTTAATACCTTCTCTGCCTGTCAGTCTATCTGTTATTTTTTATGTCAAGCTCTGTGGAACAGAGGCTTTTTTCATTTTAGTGTTTGTTGTCTACAGTGCCAAGCCTGTAGAGTTACATTGCTGCTGCAGCTACTGCTTCTGTTGCTGCTGCTGCTGCAGCTGCTAGTACCACTACTACACAAATTTAGTAGTTACAGATAGCATTTCCTATAATAGTAGCAGACAAACTGAAGTATAGTGTGTTTCAGCTTCTCAATAGACATTAAAGGAAAACATTTATCTTGGGCTTTGATCATCTCCTTTTCAGCTTTAATTGCTTCCTAAAATTTAAAACCTGCTTCACTTTCACCCTGACTGTCTGGATAACTTGTAGTCTCTGCCAGTTTCATCAATGTGCACTTTGTTCACCCAACAGTTGTATATGAAAGTAAATGATTTTAGCTTGTCAGGCTTTCTGCCAGAATCTCTGAAAATCTTCTTTCTCTTTCTCAAACTTCTATTTTCTGAAGCTCAGGTCTGGCAGCAGCCCAGATACAGCTGCTCTGCTGTCTCTGTTCTTTTCAGTACATTGGTATTCACATTGTGTTCCTTCACTTCAGGTGGCTTTTTTTTGTTTGTCTTGCGGGCTTCACAAGGTCGCTAGGAGGTGGAGACGTCTGCCAGCTCTTCCAATAGCATGCAGACCGACAGCAAAGCAGAGGAGGATATGGGTTTTACAGTCCTTGGCTTATTTAATACTTCAGGGAGACTTTACTATAAAAAGACAGTAAATAAACCTAAACTTCTATGTTAATATTTATTAGTTTGCAGTAACGTTTGCCATGGTGAATGACTCAAATTTACAGCCCTTTGGAATAAATACCACATTACTTGAAAACATTTTTCCAAGAGAAATTGTTAAATCCAAAAATACATGAATCCTTGGGCTGTCCTGTAGGGTACATATGAAAAAGAATTGCAAAATATATAGAGGTCTCCACAGTCCCACCCTCCTCTGGAGGTTGGGGTTCTGAGTGCAGGGCATCAGGGAGTCATCCCATCCACTTGTGATTCAGAGGCTTAAATTCTGCGCTGAGGGATAGGTGCCTGCAACTGTTCTTTGAGAAAACCTGAGTGGAGGTCACTTTTTTCTTTAAAGACCCAGCTGCTGGAGATTGGTGGAGGTGCCAGGGCCTGCTACTTATATAACAGGCTTGTTGTCAAGGCCAACTTGCACAGTTTATTGGAGAGAAAATCTGGCATACGTTTCACTCAGATCATCTCTTGAAGACTGTATCAGAATTTCACATTAGTCAGACCATAGTTGTTTGAGTAGATCTTCCTAATGATGACTTGGAAAGAACTCTGTATGCGGCTAGAGGATTTTCTTTTTAAGTACATGGATCAAATCTCGCATATATTTGTCAAGGTTATTTGTGGCTATGTTATGCCATGTTAAATATTTTGGTAAAGGACTTTTCAGTAAAGCAGAAACTGCATTCTCAAAGATAGTACTTCAGTCAATATTTGGTTAGAACTTTAGCACTTCTTCCAGTGGAATCACTGCTTGATAGAGCTTCCATATATGGAATATAGATAAGTACTCAGAGAAGAAAATACCCTTGATTTTGCTGATGTTCTCAACTTGCCCTTGTTCCTGAAAGTCTATAGATGGTTAGCAAAGGAACCAAAGAATGGTTAGCTAAGCCCTGCAGAGCCTGTTGATGTGCACACAGAACCCTATTAATGTAAATGCAGTAGTTCTCATCTACGAGATACCTCTTATAGAATGGGTGTAGCATGTCACACTATGTCACAGCCTGTTTTTGTAGGTGGTATAGTTGCCTGTAATTATCCAGGGTCCTAAATAGGCTGGCAAAGTCTGCACTAACACCTGTCCTCCTGCAATAGTGGCATTAGTTTAAAATCTCACCTGTGGTGAAATGGTGCAAGTATAGATGACTAGGCTGGAAAAAATAGGTGGAAGAAGTTGGGAGATTTCCTCAGCAGAACCATTTTACTTAGAGAAGTAGAACTGAGCTGTCAGTACGTGAGGGTTTTAGAGGACATTGATTTAGAGGAAACAGTAACAAATCATGAGAACCTGATGTCATTCACCCTACAGTCCTTAAGGAGTTCAAATCTGAAATTGCTGCTTACCGCATACCTCAGTATGCAAACTATCACTAAAAAGAGGCCTTGAGACTAGAGGACCAGAGGGTTGCCAATATAAACCCGGCCTTTAAAAACGGCTCCAGAGGGGAGCCAGAGAACTACAAGCCAAGTAAGACTAACTTCTCTGCCTAGGAAGTCGGTAGGAACAATAATTAAAAATTGGATTGGTCACCGCATGAATGAAGAGAACTTGCCTGGGAGAAATCAGCATGGCTTTTCTGAAAGGAGGTCATGCTGTATGAACCTACAGGTTTCCTTTGCCAACAGTGGGGATTAGGTTCCTGAAAGTTCCCGTGGTTGGCAAAACTGTGGTTCGCAAAACCAGCAGGGCTGGGGGAAGGACGGGCACAGGCAAGTAGCGGGGGTGGAGGGGAAGAGTGCAAGGCATGGCCAGGGGAACTGTGGGGGGGTATTTTCTGACTGTACCCCCCTCCTTCTCTGAGCATGGATACTCAAAACCGTGGTTGGCAAAACCTGTATTAGAATTCTTTGAAAGTGTCAACAAGAACATGGATCAAGCTGACACAAGATATCTGGATTTCCAAAAGCCATTGATAAAATGCCACATCAAAAGTCTTAATGAAATACGGTTATCACAGGATTAGAGGGAAGATCTATTTATAGATCAGAAATTGGCTTAAGGATGGAAAACAAAGAGCAAGTATAAATGTCCAGTTTTCAGAATTGAAAGATGTAAACAGTACTGTCCCCGCATAGTATGGACTTGAGGATCTTACAGGTCCCTTTCAGTCCTTCTATTCTATGATTCTATCTGTGTTTTGCTGTAGACTAATTTGTTGTCCAGTAAAGCATCACCATCTACACGTGCATGGCAATTAGGCTGGTGTAGACTAATTTACTGAGCCATAGGATAATTCCATCAGACACAAGTACTATCCAATGGTGGAATAAATTACTGCACTTATACAAATGTATAGATGGTGATGTCTGGATTTGTTTGCTCCAGCACAAACTGTGCCAGAGTTTATTCAGTTGCATTAAGTGCATGAGTAGATGTGTCCAAGGGGTGCATCTATATATGCAATTAATGCAACATCATAAACTCCAGAGCACTTTGAGCCGGTGTACACTGCTCACAGGTGCAGCATCTACATGTGTTCCCGGGACAGTGGCACTTTGTGTTGGGGCAGAGCAGGCCCGGGCTGGCATCAGGCTCAGGGGATCAGTCCTGGGCTCTGGGTGGCAGTGTTGGGTGGCAGAGGGGCTGGCTGGGGCATGACAGTGCCATATGTCATGCCCCATGGCTCCACAGTGCCATATGTGTGGAGCCATGTAGCTACGTAGCAGGGAGGGGTCTGGCCCTCTGCTGCCTGGGCTGACCAGGTGCAATTTCCACTTCAGGTTACTGTCTAAATTTATGTTTTGGCACAGTAGTACTCCACCATAAGACAGTATTGTCCCTGACAGTGTAGACTGTGATGCTTTACTGCAGAACTAATTAGTTAACCAGTAAAGTGCATGTATGGATGCATCCGCAGTGAAACAATATTAAAAATAAAAGCATACATAGAACATCTGGAATGTGTCTGGTGCACCATTTTTCCACTGTGACTTCATTGTGTTGCTTCTGTAGGAATGCAGCAGAACAATAAGTGGTACAAATTAATTGAATAAGCTATTAAAATCCCAGATGTGAACATGTGCTTAGCATTTTTATGGAGGGATATAATCCCTGATGTAGTATAAGATTTCTGTGTACAATTTCATCTTTTCCAGAAATATAAAGTTGTTATAACTTTAGTTTAGCCTTAGACTGCACTCCTAGATATCCATAACAGTTAGGCAGTAGCCTCATGCTTGAAAGAAATACTTACATTTATGAAATGGAATCTATAATATTTTCTCTTGTGTTTGAAATATTTGATTTCCTGAGATGCTAATGGAAAACTCTGAATGTACATGTTCTTAATATTTTTTCATAATCCTATGTAAATTTCTCATAGTATCATGATATCTCTGTAGCTAGTGGCTGGTCCACTCTTTGCAGCTGTTGGAATAGATCCAAAAGTGATGCTACATCTATCCAGGTTTATCTTAAACCAGTTTTGGCCATTTTGAAAGTAGCTTACGTGCACTGAACTTCTGTTGTGTTACATATTTGAACTGGTTTCCAATCACTTATACCAATTTATATTTAATTTCTGTTCCTAGCCCTGCGGAGAACCAAAACCATATTTTGCCTGTCATTTTATAAGATTAATGAAATAGTTTATTTAGTTCTTTTAGGGTTTTTTTCCAGTGAGGGTAAGCTAAGTTTTGACATTAGCCTGAAGGAGCTGATGGTCTAATTGTGTAATTCTCTCAAGTTCCTGATATGATGATAAATCCCATTTTGGACTCATTCAAAACATACTTTGTATACTGCCATATTCACCCATAAGGGAAATTATGAGAACCGGTATTCAGAGGTTATCACTGATGTTGGCATCAATGTAACCCAGGATAATAAATTCAAGTCGCTCCAACACCAGATCAGATGAGAGAGAAATCAGGATTTAGCATAAAGAATGAGATTAGAGTAAAAGTTCCTATTTCTAGAGCAAGATGAAATGTAGACCTGTTTGTGGCATGTGGCTTTTAAGTGTTGACTCAGGAATTCAATACACTAGCTAATGAAAAGGATAATTTTCAAGACCTATATTGCAGAGCATAGGTGGCCAATAATATACCCATAATATAAGCCTGAGTTGGCTGTAACATATTTAGATCTGTTGAGAAAGGATATTCCTAAAAAACCTCCACAAAAACACTGAGTAGGAAATACTAAGCATAGAGATGTGTCTGAATTCCTAAGTCTGCAGGCCTTAGACACTTGGATAAGGGCTGGATGTTAGGCTTCTCTATCCACTTGGAACCCAGTCTTGAAATCTTTTTCTGAGGTAGGTGCCCAACTGAGCAGCTTTTACTCTTTCTAAAACACAACTGCTGGTTTTTGTGTGATGATCTAGTGATCAGATCTGGCATACGGGAAGTAGGAGACCTGAGTTGTATACTTTCACCTCTAGTTTCCCAAGAGAGTACCTTAGTCATCAGTCTGTAGAATAATATAGATGGAGCTCTCTTTAACTTATCCTGTTGAAGAAGCTGGGCCACTCTGGAGCCAGGAATGCAAGAAGAATAAGTAGGGTAACCACATTTATCTGATTTCAAAATGGGACACTCCACTTTCTGGCACACTCAGCTGTCTCTGAGTTCTGCTGTCAGCTGAGCACATTGGAGAATGGGGGTGAGTACAGAGCACCAGGACAGTTCCATTTTAAACATTAGTCCCAGGCATCCCACTGAAAATGGGACAAACAAGTTCATTTGTTTGGATGAAACTAGGCTTTGAGGCTGTTTTCTGGATTGCTTTTTGGATTTAAATTCTGGCTAAATCCTGTTTCATGTAGCTAAAGTGTCACTCTGTATTTTGTCCACTATCTCTTACTGTTTTGGAAAGTACTCTGTCGTCTCCTACTTGTCTGGAAAGCAGTATGCACAATTATGGTTTTGTGTAAGCAATAGTAGCTTCATTGCAGATATGAGGTGATGGTGTCTAATAATTGCAGTGGCCTTAACAGAGCATATGGTTATATTGTTATCTCTGCTATCTCTTGATTTAAATCCAAGGAAGTAAAATGGGATTAGCACCTTATACCAGTTTTGTTTATGGTGTTTTTGTCAGTCTTTCATTTATTTACAAGTGCTCAAGCACACGAAAAATCAAATCTGGAGTGACATGGTGACTGAATGACATCATAATGTAGAATCTTCCTCTGAGCATTAATGAATATTTCTTTTAGCTTTTGTTTGCATCCCTACCTAGCTTTTAAGAACTGGAAACTCTAAATGGTTTTGTAATGGGGTACACTGTTTGGCTAAGTACAGACATTTGGGGGCATTAGAGGGAGGTTAAATAGGTTCAAAATGGCTGCCCAATATGAGGTAATTCAGGATGGGAGGACCTAGCAGGGAGGTTGGGGATTGGGGATGTATTGGGAGATGAGGGAGAGGTGCAGCCCATCAGAGATTGGGGGAGGGCAGGGGTGACCTGTGGGTGAGGGGTAATAGGAGCAACTCATGAGGTTTGGGAGGGGCAGCATGACCGATGCGTGGGGTGTGTGGGCCTGGCATGACCTGTGGGTGGGGTGGGGGGTGGCATGACCTGTAAGGGGTGGGGTGGGTGGGGTCAGTGCAAACCATGAGGGGTGGGGTGGAGTCCCTCCCAGTAAACCTGCACCCTGTCCCTCCCACCCCTCCCCCTACTGGGAATTACTTGATCAACTCCAGCAGTGGTGAATGCTAATGAAAGCAGCTGCACCTGGAACGGCTTGTGGGATGGGGGTTGAGAGGGTTGGGTGGTCAGGGGGCAGCGAGTAAGATGCTAGGGGAGGGGCAAAAAATAGCCTAGTGTGGGTAGGAGAAGGTGAAAACAGCAGACCTGGGACTGGGTTTTCCCAGCACTGGGGCTGCTCAGGGAAAGCGTATGGAGGTTCCATACACTGGTTTGACCTACACTGAATAAGTTTGATATTGCATAGACCCAGTTTTGTCTTAAAGTGGGTTCTGCAATTTTTAGATGTGTCTGTATGCATGGAACTTCTATACAGATACAGGTTTAGATTAACTGCTGGTTGCTGAGACCAGGTCTGTAAGTGCAAGGTCGGTATTTGTATGACTCATTTTTAAATTGGGTGGCCATTTTGAACCCTATTTAATCTCCCCCAGTGTTTGTACCTAGCTTTTAGGTTTGCATTTCCACCTGAATTTCTGGAAAAAAAAATGTAAGAGAGAACTCAGACTAAAATCTGCTGCAAATCTTATTTACAATTGTGTGTATAAAAAATATGAACAAGAACTTAAAATCAGGATTTCAAGAGTTTGGCTTCCATTGAGGCACCTGAATTATGTGGCAGGATTTTCAAAATTGCCCATTAGTTTCTATTGTACTGAATGAACATTAGTGGTGCTGAGACCTTTGATAGTTTGGTCATTTCATTTAGATCTTTAGAAAGAAACTTCACGCTTTAGAAAAACTTTGGGAAGAATTTGGGGTGCTAGGCCTAGCTTTCTTTTTCCTGTCTGTTTTATAGGTTTTCTTTTTTTTCTGTGACATAGGACCCTGCAGTACTAAATTTTATGTTTGATTTCTACTAACCATGTTTCATGTTACCTTTTATTTCATTTTTGATGTTACCTCCATTTTGATTCGCAGATTCTAAGCGCACAGAGTTAATTTTTGAATTCTGTTACATTTGTCAACTCAACAGCACTGCCGCCATGGGATCTGTGTAAACAAAGAAATGGAAATACGTCCTGTAGATGGAGAATGGGGACCTTGGGGACCTTATAGTTCATGTTCAAGAACCTGTGAAGGTGGAATCAAAAGCACAAGTAGATTGTGCAATCAACCAGAGTATGTTTTTATTGTTGCTTTTTATTTATTAATGTGTAGTGATTATTATTGTATTTCACAAAGTTAGCTCAAGGCACCAGAAAAAAAAAAAGCTGTTTTAGTCACTTATAAAATCAGAGTTCATTCTGCCATTTCTGAAATCTTTCAGAAAATACATAAATTAATTTCATTTATATTTACAAATATTTTAAAATTGCTTATAGAGAAGCCCTTTTATTTTAACTTTCCACAATTTAGAATAAATTATTTTAGTCAAGTAGCAGCTACAAAATGACGATCCTTTTATTTATTATCCTTTTAACAAAATATTTGATTTTTTTTTCTATCTATAGTTTTTCACACGATTACCAGCAAGAATATTTTGGAGAATAGCGGTAGATATCCAAGCCACCACCTATTAAAATGCAGTCATTAGTAACATTTTATTCACAGAATAATGCCATGTGGTATCAACCTGGAAGATCTCCTTTGAGAGAAACTGTCTTGCAAGGGTGAATGCTTGTACAATCCTTTCCTGGTCTTGTCTGGGTGGGTAGAGGAGTACTAGAATCTGTTCCCTGCCTCTTCCCCAGCCAGGAAGTGCCCTGGTTGAGGAAGAAGCCAGGGTTTTGTTCTGCTGTTCCCTCCACTCTGCTTTTGAGGGCTGCAAACACCAACTTTGATTATGCTGTTGCTGGGAGGAGGGGAAGACTGCCATATGCCATATTTAGACTGTGGGTGCATAGCTCTCAGTGCTGTGTGGGGGAATGCTCCCCTTCTCATGCTACATTCTAGGCTGTCACCCATAGCTCCACTGGTTTTGCTTGCTGTGGAGGATCATCTATTTGCTGTTGGCTCCCCAAATTGGGGGTGCCTGCTCTGGGAATTGGGTGGGGGACTTTGCCCCTCTGTTCCAGTCCCCCGGGAACAGGAGGAGCAGAGGAAGGGAGAGGGGCTAGTTATTCCCTCTCCCAGAACAATTCCTAGTGATGAAAATTTCTCAAAAATTTCCATAGCTAGAAATAAATGCCTGTTTGAGGCCCTAGTCCTCCACCGCTGAGATTGGTAGGAGTTTTGGAATGGACTTTTATGGGGCTTACGTTTATTCAGCTGAACACATCAGATTTATAAGTGGACAAGAATCAAACCAATTTCCCAATTATAGTTGGTTCTCTGATGGATAAGAGGCATTTGTCCAAATTCTAATCTCATATGCATTGTATCATTATATTTTGGATGGCTGTCAGAATTATTGTATTTAACTTATATGTAATTGGCTTAGTATTGTAGCAGGTCTGGTGCGGGGTCAGCCAAGTCCCCCCGACAGAGAGCATCTCGACCCCCACCTTGCTCACCTCCTCTGTCCTCTCAGGGTCATGCCGTATTGTCTCACCTGCCATACCTTGATGTTATGATTTGGACAGGAAGACTGCCCCTACACAGTGGAGGTAGTTTTGCTTCTGGCCTTGGGCCACTTTACTTTGGCTGGTCCTGTCCTTCATGAGCTCTGGGCCCCTTGGCCCCTGGTCTTACTGTTTGTGGGCTCTGGACCCAGTGCTTCTGCCCCAGTCCTGACCCATTACTTCTGTCAATCCCTCTTCTGCAGTCCCACATAGCAGGCTTGGCCTGCTGCACTCTCTACTTAGTGACTGGGACTTCTGGCTCCTTGTCACAAGTATATAGAACATACTAAAATATTATGTTGAAGAGTTGCTAATACTAAGAATATCCAGTCTTGATTTCAAAGAACAATTTAGATTTCTAGTCTGGGAACCAGCTAGGTCACTAGACACTGTAAAGTAAACTGTATTATTTTATTTCCTCACTTCCTTCCAATATGTTATCTCCTTTTGTTCTCCCTTCCCTGGCAATCTGTCTTTGTCAGTGGATTGAAATTAGTATCAGAATTTTAGAACATAATTGCTGAGGTCCTTATTTTGGCCTCATTGTTGATGTCATTCTCCTTGGGAAAATGGAAGTTCCTTGGGGGAAATAATACCTCTTACGGACCACGTCTACATGAGACACTGATCGCACAGTAGCCTGATATTACTGTACAGTAGCACCACATGGCAAAAATCCATGCTATGACACTCCTGTGCAGTAGTATTAGGCTACTGTGCAGTAGCATCACTTAAAAGGCATTTACTGGTGCTACTGTGCAGTAAATCTGGTTACTGCTTATTTATTTAATACTTATATAAGCAAGTACTAAATAAACGTGCAGTAACCACTGTGTAGTAGCATCTTGTGTAGATAGCTTCACTGTGTATTTGTGTACATAGTGTGAAATGTGTTATGATTCTTTTTGGGGCCCCTAGACTAGTGCAGTATAACAAAAAGTACCAGTAATATAAGGAAAATAAAATGAGATAGACAGGTGTTCATTTAGTTATTCTAATTATATGAGACAGGAAATGTCTGATTCTACACTGGTCATGCTTTAAATTCACTTAATAGTCACTTTATACCTTGTAGAGAAGAATCTAGTGAAAATACTGTTTTTATGGGGAAACTGTTGAATGGATTGTTTAAAAAGGCTCTTTTAAAGGTTTTCCATAATGAGCAGCTAAAGAAAAAAATGTAAAAATCTTCTTTCAAATTCCATTCAACATTGCTTGCCTATAGAAAGAAATATTTTAGATACAAATGACAAAAAATATTTTTATACTTTTCATTTATTTTTTAGGCCAAAAAATGGAGGGAAATATTGTGTGGGGCGCAGGATGAAATTTCGATCATGTAATACTGATTCTTGTCCAAGAGGAAAAAAGGGTTTTCGAGAGCAGCAATGTTCTGACTTTGATGGAAAACATTTCAACATCAATGGTCTTACATCAGCTGTGCGCTGGCTTCCAAAGTACAGTGGCAGTAAGAAATTAAAAGTTTTCTTTGCTAACTAAATAAAATGTTTATTTACTTAAGCCTTTATTATAGAAAACATACTTACTGTTGAATTTTCTTTGCAGTTTCTATGAAAGATCGCTGTAAACTCTATTGCCGAGTTTCTGGAACGACTTCTTACTATCAGCTGAAGGATAGAGTTATTGATGGTACTCCCTGTGGGATTGAAACCAACGATATATGTGTTCAAGGTTTATGCAGGGTATTTAAACTTAACTTGAATACTATATTAAAATATATATAAAATGCAGTTGAAGAAAGCTTTGAAAATCACTAAAATAAAGTAGTTTTATTTAAATGCGCTCAATAAAGTGATTAGAGGTAGAGCTAATAAAGCAATAAGCATTTTAGAAGGAAGGACAAGCTAACATAATCCCAAACTTTGAGACAGATTTTAATTTCCATCCCCATGCAGTTCTACTCATTGTTAATGGAGTTGCATAAAGTAAAGATAAATTATGGCCTTTTGTACCATCAGAAGTGAAACTGGCAGAAAGCACAATTGTGTGTACTGTTTATGCATTCTATCCCATGAATATTGCATGTAAAATGTAAGAAATGTCATCAGAGACAGAGACTAGAACCTAGGATTCCTTCTCTCCATGGAAACTACCATTCTTTGTGGGCTTACAGAATCAGGTTCCATCTTACATTCCTTTCCACAAATTGACCCAGCTTCAGTAGGAGGGATGGAGGGTATCCTAGCCACTAGGTTGGTGGTTTAGGCACTTATAGGGAAATAGGAGATAGGGGTTCAAGTCCTCTCAGGGTGAGAAGGGTTTACAATCTAGGTCTTTTACTTCTGAAGAAAATGCCTTAACTACTAGGCTGTGGGGCAAACAGTGGACACATGCACTTAGTCTCAGTGTTAAACCTTGTTCAATCAGGGACTTTTGTGAAATTTGAGCTTCTAAGAATGGAACTGGGTTGGAACAGAGTTTAGGTAGAGTTAGGCTTCTATGAAATCTGGGTATCTTGGTGGTTTTGTGGTTGTTGCTTGTGGTGGAATATGATAGCATAGAATGACTTAGATACCTGAAAGCAATGGGCAACATTTAGACATCTCAGAGGTAGAATAGGATCTGGATCATGGAGCTTTAAAGAAATGATGTTTGAGTGTACAAAATACTGTATTGAAAAAAAGACCAATTTCAAATTTCTAGAATGTTTTAAGTAAATTTGGCTTTAAAATTATAGTAAGCATTCATTATTTAGATAGGAAAACATTATTATTAGATAGGAAAATATTAAATACAGGAAACCCTCACTATTCATGGGTTTGGTGTTCGCAATTCGAATATTTGCGAATGCTGAACCCACTTCTTAAATACACTTACGGGAGCTCTGTGCTTGCCACTGCTGCCAGTCTGCCACCGCTGCCACTGAGCTGCCACCACGCTCCTGCCGCTACTGCTGGGCTGCCGCCATGCTTCCACCGCCATGCTCCCACTGTCACCAGAGCAGCCATGCCCCCCCTCACTGGCTGCTGGGTGGCACTGATTTCATGAATACAGACGACGTTCATGAATGCAGTGCCTTGTTCGTGGATTCACCATTTGCAGGGAGATACAAGAAAATATCCCTCACAAATGGCTAGGGTCGCCTGTATATACTTCCAAATTTCTTGACACATTAACTAAGGCCATGTACAAGCATTACATTTCTACGAGGAGAATCAATACTTTCCTAGTAGGAACTATAAGCTTATAAGTGTACATGCAGATTATCCCAAGAGCAACAAGCCCCCTCCAGGAGAAGGAACTTCCAGGTGCAATAAACTTTCTTGCAGGAATGAATGCTTGTACATTCCTCTCCCAGTCTGGTTTGGGAAAGAAGGGAAGCAGTGGGACTCCCTGCTTCTTCCCCAGACTGAGAAATGCCCAGTTTTGGAAATGGAACATGGTCTTTACCCAGTCTCTCTTCCTCTTTCTAAAACCAGGGACTTCCTCAGCTGGGTGGTGGGGTGGGGTTTTCAAAGCCAGTGATTGGGAACCAAGTTGGGAGGTTCTTCCCAAGCTCAGTTCCCTGCCTCTCTGTCTTTGAAATCACTGTCCCCACTGCCCAACTGAGTTGTAGGGGAAGAGATTTTGAAATTTGGGAGTGGAAAAAGGGCTTGGAGACTAAGTTCCTGGCCCTGCTGGCTTCCCCTTACCCCCTCCCCTCCTCTCCCCTTCTCTGCTCCAGCTGCTCAGCTGGGCAGCAGGGCAGTGATTTCAAAGTTGGTAGGGCTGGGAAAAGGGCTTGGGGAAACTTTCCCCATGGCATTCCTGGTACTGTGGGCTTTGAATGCCATATGTATCGCTCAGCTGGACAACACACGTGAAGATTTTTAAAAGCAGGTGCAACCAGGAATGTTTTCACCCAGGGCAGGAGAACATTGCTCCCTTTGCTTCCTCAAACTATGGAGACCAGGCTGGGGACTTTGCCCTGTTGCCCCACTCCCCTCCTGGACCAGTTTGTGGGTGGAGTAGAGCAATGGGAAAAGATTCCCTGCCTGTTCCCCAGAACTGGGTGTCCCTAGTCAGAGGAAGCACGAGGAGCCTTTCACCACTGCTCTGTTCTCTTCCCTTGCTCCACCAGGAACTCTCCTGCCAGGAGTGGAGTAGCTGCTGCTCCCAACACCTTTTCCCAGACTGGGATCTCTGTGGTCACATGAAAGTGTAAGGAGTAGCAGAGAGGAGGCTGTTGGAGGCTGAAAGTTTGTACTGCTTCCTCTTCCAGAAACCTTTTTAGCACTGGAAATTTCTCAGAAATTTCTGCCACTAGAAATGAATGTCTGTTTGGGACCTACATTTGCCTTGTACTTTCTTAGAATAATAGAGCCTACTGTACTTTGTCTTTATATCCTAGTACCTAAAAACATAAAAGAGTTGCCAAGAAAGATGGAGATAATCTTTTGATAGGTTCAGTGAAAAAATCATTGAGGGGTCAAAAGCTTAAAATGCAGTTTTCATTGTAGTTTCTTAGCTGAATTATGTTTTATAGCACATACAAACCACAATTTATGTTTCTTGTAGCAAGCTGGCTGTGATCATGTTTTGAATTCTAAGGCAAAGAGAGATAAATGTGGAATTTGCGGTGGAGATAACTCTTCATGTAAGACTCTTGCAGGCACCTTCAACAGGGCTCATTATGGTATGTTTTATTCTTATTTTATATTTCAGTCTAGTTTGGGGTAACTCAAGTAATTATATTCAGGTTTGCAAGAGTATAATACCAGTATACATGTTCTTTAGGTCCTCTGCCAACAGAAAATACTGGTGACTCTGAGTCATGCATGCTCTTTCATATGTGCCATTTTGATTTAGGAAAAAAGTCAGACTGCTGCTTAATGTCAGAACAAAAGAGATGAGAAAATGATGTGGTGAGAAGTTGCAGAGCAACTTCTAGGCGAGCCTGTTTCCTGCCTTGTGAGCTCTGTGATGGATCTCTGTTGGAATTACACAACCATAAGTTAAGATCGAGCTTGTCCCGTCTGCCCCAGGATTGTCCTGTCCGTCCCAGCTTGTCCTGTTTTAACCCAGGATTTATTCTTCTGGGTTAAGTTATTGGCTGGTTTTCTTTTTTTATTTTAAAGACAGATATAGACCCAGGAGATGTGACACCCTCTCTTTTCCAAGTTTACCATAAGATAAACTTCTTCTGTACAATGGTAATTAATATGAGCAAGCCTCCTACAGAGTCAGAGAACCTGTGACTGACTTCCCTGATCTCAGTATGTGCAGCTCTTACTTCCATGTGCAATCATTATACAAGAGTGCAGGAGAAACCATTGTGTGTGTAAATAGCAACTTCTGCCAAGCATAACATACAGAACTGAAGTTTTATATATAGTTAAAGATCAGGTAGAAACTCATAGGAGATGTAGCTGATGTAAATTCTCAAGGGCCCTTTGTGCTGCTTCGCTGGTCTAAGGGAAAAGCAAACTTGGTAAAAATGGCTCCTGACATAAGGGAGAATGCCTAGCCAACACAGAGTTGCCAGAATGGCTGTACATTGGCACCTTTCCCCATCCCTAAGGAGAAGGGATTGGTTGACAAGGGAAAGTGTATACCAAGATTTTAGTGATTCCTCCCTGGCAGATAGCCTATGCTTACATCAGGGCCCAGGGAAAAAATACCAAAAGGCATAAAGATGGCACTGTGCCACCTTCCCATCCCTTTGTTTCTCCCATCTCCGCAACACACATATTTACATAATCTCCTCTTGTCTCTGTGCTGATTGATGTTGAAAGGCACAGTAAATGCCTATTATTAAATCAGAAAATATGACTTTGTTAATGTATGTTCAATACTGTAAAGGGAAAAATATAAGGTTTTGGGAAACTGTGTAAAGGAGCTGTGGATTTCTTTCATTTTCATGAATGATCTTTTACTGTATGATTGACATATTCAATAAGAGATTTGTATTGACATATAATACAGCGGGTTACTGCAGTTTATTTTCTTTGGTGTCATAGGCCCCCTCACAAGCCAGTATAAAAGAGCCTTCATGTCCTTAGGCCTATTGTGCTTTAAGACTCCACCCTGAGCTTCTGTCACAAAAATGTGTCTGATATCAATAAATATCTGTTATGATAAAAGAGCCATTCAGTCCATTGCCATCAAGGCTGTCAGCAGTTCCGGCTGTCAGACATGTTCTTGGTCTTGTTGCTGAAACATGGAGACTCATTTTGGATATATTTTATTTTCTATTAGTTTTAATTATTTAAAAAGAAAGTTATTAATTCAGTCACTTTTAGTTAGCACTGTGTCCTAAAAAAAGTAAATTATTAAAAAGAGAGGCTAGAGTTTCTTTCCGTTGTGAAAGAAGTTTACTTATTTTTTTCTCTATTAAGTTTTAACTGATGTATTGTATATCTCTATGTTCTGAGGGAATAACATAGTTAAGAACTCACCAGTTCATTTAGGAAAACTGATTAGTGTATACATTGAGGGGTTGGGACATGGCATGAATTAGGTTCTGCATAGCTGTGCCACAGAGCCTGTACTGCACTTTGCAGCACCAGTCACTGTAATTTGTTTTCCTTGTTATCACAGGCCTCCTCATAAGCATAAAAGAAGCTTCATGTCTTTAAAGCCATTATCCTTTAAGACTCCCATGCTGAGCTTCTGTTACAATGGCATGGCATTATGTTGTGGCCCATTCTACTAGTCGTACTTATTTAATTGTTCTCTGATTTTTGGTGGCCTTACATAGGGCATAGGTCAGAACAAAACTTCATGTGAAAGATTAAAAGGTTTCTCTTGCATGAAGAAAAAAATGGTTTCTTTCCATTTTAATTATTTGTAAAATATTTAAGTTTTACTTTATTACTTAAGTCCCAGAGCCATCATGCACCATCTGTCAGTATGACAGGTCATGTAGAAGCCTAACTTTGTTGTGAATAAGTAGTCAGACATTTTATCATCTGTGCTCAAACAGGAATGTGTGAGCATACACAGGATGTGATGGTCATCTGTCCCATAATCTCTACCAGAACAGAGAGGTAGATCCCAAGATAGTACTAGCCACATCACCGCAGTTAGTGAGGTGTTACTTTATAGCAAACAGACCTTTCCAGGGATTTGGAGGATATGGGTGCACCTCTCAAGATTGTGAGTACAGAACTCTGAGATTTATTGTTTCAGGGGTTTGCAGTGGTAGATGCTCCCTACAGACATAAGGCATGTTTCGTGGGCAGAATGATGGGGTTTGGTATATGCCTTTGCAATGGCAATCCGTATGATCTGCAGGCCATGTTTATGAGAATGTTAAGTAAAGGACACATTGGTGCTCACAACAATTAAATGCTAATGTACTAGCAAAAGCCAATGACCAAATTTTCCATTTTTCTCACAACAGCACTCTTCATAGCTTTGTTTTTACACTTCTTTTCATATTTTGTTTTCTCTCCAAGTACCTATCTTTTTTCTTGTTTTCAGTATGCTTCCACTCTCTTTTGCATGAGTGATAGAAGGTTGCTTAGTGCTTTGCCTTTAATATATATTAGAAAAGTAGACTTATTGTGACATTCACATATTTGCTGAGGGAGTGCAAGTTGCAATAGTTTGCAATTGCAGTGCTGCCATCATGTGGTAGATGTAATCAACCAGTGATAAAATTAACTGTGTTAAGTGGATAAATGAGTAGTTCTTAACCTTCTCAGACTCTAGACACTCCTGGTTAGATTCAGGGCACTCCACTGAAAATACCAGCTTTTTGCTTTCACCCATTTTTCAACTATGGAAAGATAGAGCAGTTTTTTCTGTTGCAGAGAACTCAAACCACAACAGGCCAGAATTTTTTTTATATTATAGGTTCCTGTTTCAAATCTCTTGGTTTATCTTGGGAATCATTTCTAGGTGTTCGTACACTTAACAGTGCTAACATTGTTTGGCACCCTTAAAAGGATCTCATGGCATCTCAGGGTACTGTATCACCCTGGTTTAGAATCACTGGATTAAATTAGTATTATATCCTTAAAAATATAGTACAATTAATGGGGTAGGAAACTGCAAAGGAGACAGTTGGTTGGTTTATAACCCAAAGGTAAGAGCTAGATCATTGAAATTTAATCCAGTGAAAACTCAAGTAATGCTTGTAAAATGGGGATATAAACTGGCAGTAAACTGATAAATTAGTAACGATTATATTAATAGCTCTGATTAAGTGTGTAATTACTTATTATACGGGTTCATGATAGAAAACTGTTTCTAGACACAAAGGTGCTTTTGGAGAGCAGCCTTAAAAAAGGGCATTTTAAACTGTTCGTGTGGGAAAATGTGATTGTTTCTTTCAGAAATAGACCTTGTTACCTATTATTTGTCACTTCAAAACACTCCCAATCACCTGGGGTTAGCTAGAGATGTAGAATATGATAGCACTGCATCAAGAAGGGAGCACATTTGACCAGTGCTCTGAAAGTACCTCCTCCAAAGTGACTATGAGATCACTGCCAAGAAAGAAGCCTGGTCTGCTTGCTTCTGTCCCACATGCACCACATCACGTGGTTATTGTTTTGGATTGTACCTAAGGACCCTCCCTACCTCAGTGTCGGGCATGCTCATAAGCACAGTGCTAGGTGCACCCTGTACTACTCTAACATCAACCATGCCACTTTTTCAGTATGCAGCTTTTGTAGAGGAGGAGTGAGTGGGCGGGGCTTGTCTCTTGAAGGCGTTCTTGGGCTTGTGTCTAAGAGGCATAGACAGTCTGAACAGATAGTAGTGTAAAGGGAATCAAACTGATTAAATGCCTTTTTAGGAAGTTCACACGTACAGATACGTGTTTATTTCTGGTATTTATAGGAACTAATTTATACCCAATTTATTCCAGGTTATAATGTGGTAGTAAGGATTCCCAAGGGAGCAACAAATATCGATATACGTCAGCACAGTTATTCAGGAAAACCAGAAGATGACAACTATCTTGGTAAAGGCTTCCAGTAGATAAGAGCTGATACATGATTTGTGTGTGCTTTCTTAGAGATCCACTCCAAACAAAAATGATCAGAAATGTGATAAAATCCTTAGAGAAAATACAGAATTATAGTTTGTCATCACTTGAGTTGCTAGGTTTCCTCTGCAAGAATTATGCTACTATAATTTTAACTATTGAACCTTTGTTGGATTTCTTAGCTTTAATATGTGTATCAGTTATAGCAGCATTTCTGAACCTGTGGGTCGCAAGACTATATGAAAGGGTTGCAGACAAACTTAAAAAATGTATTCTTCTTTAAAGGAGAAAAATGTGGGAAACTGTGGCTTTTCCCTTGCAGACTGGCAGAGTTCCAGCCTGCAAGGGACTGCTTAGGTCCCCCCTGCCCCACACACTGGGAGGCTGGAGCCTGGAGGTAGGGGGCAGTGGGTTGGGAGTGAGGGGCACTGGGTTGGGACTGGCCATCAATGTTTACAAATGGGCCCTGGTACAAAAAAGGTTGAGAACCACTAAGTTAGAGAGTCAGAAAAGGTGTAGACCATGTTATAAAAGTTCTGTCACTATGAGTATGTGATGACCGTATTCCTTATGAGTGGAAAAATTTAGAGTAAACTTAGAAGTTGCACAAATATTTGGATTTAGTAGCAAATGCTACAGCAGTACAGTAGAAAGAGCCTCTTGCTTGGGGACCTTTCCTCCAGTTTGGCGTGTAAATAATGCCAGAGATGCTGATGTTACAGGAACATTTTTGGCATGGCAGGATTGTCTGGGAAGTGGATTCTGGACTTGTTTCTTGAGCACAAATGATTTTACAGCGAAAACCGGTCATTACATAGCAGTCTATGAGCCTGCCTCACTCTCTCTGGGGTAGTAGAGTCCAGGATGCCAGACAGACCCCCTGGTGCCAGGGGGAAGGGAGGGGAGGGAGCCAGGAGCTCAGCCTCCTGACTAAAGTGAAGGACTAAGATACATCCTGTGGTGCATTGTGTAACTGGACAGGTAGTACAAGCAGTGCTAGAAATTGCTGCAATGCTGAGAAGCTTCTGTTGGAAAGAGCTAAAATTTCTTTGTGGAACTGCCATATTTTATTCTGCAAAAATCATCTCGAATGTCTGTATGCTCACTTTTTGCAGTACCACAGGAGCATAATTCTTGGTATAAATATAACGTCTTTACATGGAGAGAACGTGACAGGCGCACTGCCCCTGTTCTCTCCATTTCCCTACCACCATCATAATGGTCCATCCCCTTCCTTCCCCTATCACCTAGTCCTTTATCTCTTTGTTTCTCTTGCACCAAATCAATCATCTTCTTCCTCCTTCCTTCAGCACTGCGTAGCAAGCATTCAAATGTAATCTCTTTTTAAAAATTAGTTTGTGCCTCTTTTGAATTGGCTGATGCTAAAAAGCAGAGGTAAAAAAAAATAAAAACTTGATAGAGGCAAATACATGTATGTCTACGGGTCTCTCTCAGATTTCTGTAAGTGTTGACTTTGAGCTTACATGGTCTGAGTGTGGGGCATGTTCAGTGGAAACTGTAGAGCCACAGCAGCCATCCAGGCCACTGACCAGACTGGATAGAAAACTTGTTGTATGTACTTTCACAAGACGTAAATTCCTTGGGGAGCCAACATTGAAAATGGTATTAACCAAAGAGGCAATGGGTACTATGGAGCAGATGGCATAAGCATCAAGTAACCAGAATTTCTGCAGGCTGATTGGAGCCATGATCTGAGCCCCAGATATGCATAAAATATAAATTGGTATAATGTGCTGGGGTTTTTCCCCCTGCAGGGGACTATATCTTGGGAGTCCCTTCCACAGATGACCCTTGGTTTAGAAAAGATACCCTACTCCACAACTGCATGAATGGCAGCAAATTTAAATGCAATCCAAGTTAAGCATAAGTACTTTGGAATGCTTAAAAGAGTTAACCTTTGAAGTGTTGTCAACCTTAATTACAGCGGAACTAGAGCTCTACTACAACTTAGTATTTGATTAATATAATCATTATTAACACTGTTCTATATCTAATATCTTTAGCACAGGGTAATCTGGAAAGTGGGAGTTTTTAGGGAAGATGGAAGGAAAGGGCTCTAACATATACCTGCAGTACAGAAAGCTCAGAGTTGGCCTATTGATCAAAACAATATGCTTTCATTTTGATCAGTTTGTCGTTCTTATTTGGGAAATGTTGTTATTTCCACAGGTATGGAAATAACATAACTATGGAAGGTGTTAATATCTTCATTCATCTTGGTGGTTAGTTTATTTTTTCCATAGCTGTGTTGTTTCTTTCAAGTCTGTGATGTACAGAAATTGTGCCTGTTCTCTGCTCCTCACCCTGGCCTCAGAGATTCTATGCTTTGAGAATAGTTGTTCGTAGCTTCCTATGCACAGGGACGTGACTCTTCCAGACCCTGGATCATATAAAGAACCATGGAGAGAGATTTAGGATACGAGCAAATGGGTAAATTATTGTGATTTAATATGTGGTATGAATAGCATGCTAGCTGCTCTGTGATGATTCCCTGTGTGCATACCTTTTCCACACATTACAGGCAGCACAGCTTATCTCACTTTCATTTAAGGATAAGTTATCTTGTATTTACCAGAGGGTAAGAGCCGACAGTTATTGTGAACTATCTAATGCCTTAGTTTACCTTGTAACTGGCTTGGGTAGTATATAGCTATACTATATAATATCTATCACCATTTTGGGGGCAGGAGGGAGGCAGATAGAAAGAGGCTCAGACTTCCCAGTGAGAGAACATAGTTCTGAGATTACAGTTCACATATGATGGGTTGGGTCAAGTGTTGGGAGCACCCCCAAATCCCAGCAAACATGGTAAGGCAGGAAGAGGGGCTCAGATCTCCTTAGAAGGAAACAGTTTCTAGCATGCCAGCATTCCAGTCTATTTCTAGCATCTGATGAAGTAGGTTGTTGCATCCAAAAGCTCATGCTTGTCTGAAACAGCTAGTCTGTAACGAGCTCTTCTTTCGCACCTTCTGTCAGTCTTTAGATTAAGACGTACAATGCAGGTAAGCCTAGAATGGCAGTACTCTATCTTGACACTGAAGTTAGGACTTCACTTATTTTGGGTCTATCACTGAATTGAAAAGTAGCCCTGCAGAGAACAAGACTGTAGCACAATTTAGTAAAATTCAGTTCCTTGCCATCAACACTGCAGGTTCTAAACAGTTTTTAAATGTCTCATATTGCTACCCCATTGTAACCAAATTGCAAATCTTCCAGTGCTGCAAATTTTATTGATGTAGATTGAATATATGGTCACTATAGTAAGTATGCTACTAATGGTATGAGATCTAATTGATGTTTTCAAAACTGTTTTTTACAAATTAAAAGATACAATTGATCACAGTTAAGCTAAGTACCTCATAATTGAAATAGATGTTTTACTTATGGTATTTCATGTTACTTCCAGCATTATCTGATATTCATGGAAATTTTATCCTAAATGGAAATTTTGTTGTAAGCCTGTCTAAAAAGGAAATCATTATACAGGGAGCCATATTTGAGTACAGTGGTTCAAACAGTACTGTAGAGCGAATTAACAGCACTGACGGACTAGAAGAAGAGTTAATTTTACAGGTGAATGTTTAATGCTTTAAAAAGTTTATAAATTTAATAAGTGCTTATAACTTTCATATACTTTGGTCACACACAAATTCATTGAAAAACAGCTATCATTTTTATCTCAATTAAGGTTTTATGTGTAGGAAATTTATACAATCCTGATGTGCATTATTCATTCAGTATCCCTGTAGAGGAGAGAAGTGATCTATTTACATGGGATCCATACGGCCCCTGGCAAGATTGCAGCAAAATGTGCCAAGGTATTGTAAATTGTTTTTCAAATCAAAATGCTTTTAATAATGCTTTTTCTTGGTATTATCAAAATATCTGAAGATCTTAGTACACCCTGTCACATCATACATTTCAACCTACTTGGGCACAAGTGAGGGACAAAGACCTAAAATAAAGGGGCACCAATAAATTAATAAATTAAACCCTTTAATTAACCAGTTAAACCCTTTAATGGGTAAGAGATTTATTTCCTTAGTGTAAATAAAACTCTGTTTCCTGGTTTCTGTATTTCTGATGGAAATAATTTTCAGTAATAAACATGATGAAACACCAAATTTATGTGGAATTTTAAGTAGTGATTGGGATTAAAATGTGTGACATCAAAATAGTCAAGGCACATATTTAGAAGTGTTACAACAAGAGGTATGTTCATGGAACGGTTAAGAATGTGCTTTCAAATGTCATAGGAATGCAAAAATTATTGTTACTAATTTTTATATGTTAACAAATGATTCTAGCAGTAATAACTGGATTTCTTTATTTATAAAAGTTGTTATTTTTGCCTGATAATAGTTATACTGAGCATTCCCGAGAATAATTTGTTTTACTTTAGCTTATAATTTTTTAAGTAACTTTTTAAAATCAGATGTACATGATGCCTTGTTCTCATTAAAGATTAGCCATGTCTGTAACAATTTGATATGGCTCTTGCTCTTGATTTGATACAAACGAAATCAGAATATCAACAAAAGAGTCTGTCTGAATAGTTTCGAAAGCCAGTACTGGATGGACTTAAGCCTCATGCTTATTCACATGCTTTCATTTAGGTATGAGAGTAGTTCCATTTACTTCATGTAAATCACATGGGTAAATCTTTGCAGAATCAGATGAAAGCAATATTTTGGTAGAGGAGTTAGCTACATAAGCCTCTTGCATCCAAAAACTGTTCATTCATGAAATTTATGAAGCTGCCACTGGAACTTAGTTCATATCTTTATTGTTAGTTGTTGCTGGCTAGCCCCGCACTGGAACACCTTCATGCCCCAACCAGCCCCTCTGCAGCACATTGAGCCAGCTTGGAGCAGGCTGATCACCTGGCCACCCTGCCAGCCAGGGCTGCTCTGACTCAGCTCAACATGAAGCAGTCCTGGTTACATGTGTAAATGTGACTCCTGGCAGCAATAAACTCTGGTGTGCTGGAATTTATTGCATTACATTAATTTCACATGTAGACACACCCACTGGGTACTACCATAGGAAAGGGATATCACCACTGGAAAGGTTCCAGAGAATTTTAAATATGTACAGTTGTCCTTAGTCTAAACTATGGGCATTTTGAGAACCTGTCTCAGGTTGCTGAGCCTCATGGCATTATGCATGTTTGTTACCCAATATGTAAGATTTCATTTTTGTTATCTGCAAACCTGGATAACATCACCTTACTCTCCAAGCAAACATTGCACAGGTTAGCTAGTTCTTGAATCACTAGCATAGTGGAAGGCTCTAGAAACTGTGTGCAAGAGTATTATTGTCTGCACGGGCTATATAGTGTGAATTAAAAACAAGCAGGAATCTTATCAGGGGATAAGGCACAACGCCGCATTTACTGGAACATAAAACATGCAACATACAAAGAATAAAGAACAGTAAGGTTATTTGCTTCACTCATTCCCATACATATTCGTTCATTCATACAAAAGAAACAAGCACACACACAGATAGACAGCCCTGCAAAGGTTAAGGTATTACCAAGTTCTGAAATTGCTTGCCAGCCACCCTGACCATGAGGAATGGAGTCAGGTTTTCTTGGATGCACCTAAAACTCCTTCTTGCAGGTGGACAGACCCAAAGCCTTTTCTTTGTGTTCATTTTTTACAGTGATAGCTGTCCATACAAGCCTATGGATTCCACTGAGTCAGACACAAAGGTCATCCTCCTTGTCCTGTTGACAGGCTGGGATTGGTAGGACATGATCTGGCTTTGTGGTCTGCAATCTTCAGGGGGTTTGTTGCTTGTAGTCTTCAGGTGTCAGGGTGAAGGCATGATTTAGTATTTGGTAATCCTTAACTGCTTACTTAATGTTGCTGTGATCTTTGACTGTTAAACCACAGAAGACTATTTTCACCTGCGAGAAGACTGTCTTCCTTTACATTGTCATTCTTCCTTCATTCATTCTTCCATTACCTCTTTTCAAACATGCCAGACATAATGCAGACCTTACATAAGCATTTTTCTTATACCAAATTTAAGTTCTAAAATCATGAGACCAACAGGTCAAACATATATCTATTTTAAATTTCCTATTGCTTAGGATATGTATGTGTGTGTGTGTGTGTGTGTGTGTATGCCAAGTAATAGGAAATTTAAAATAGATGGCTAATTCCAGAACAGTAATAACTGATTAAAATATTATGAAAGGTAAATCATAACAAGATTAATTTTATCTTAATGGCTAAATAATTCATTATAAAAATAGCAATATAAGCAATTAAAGCAATTATAGCTACTGCAATACAGTATCAAAATAGTATGAATTGGTCATGCCTTCTGGCACTTGGATTGGTGCAAGTCACAGACACGCCTCTTTCAGGGTTCAAAACAGCAAATCTTTTATTTGGAGTCTTTTATCATTCACACCACTCTGCCTGCTACATTCAGTAAAGGAAACCAAAAATAAAGAAAATAACTTTGTCCTTTCAGTTTGGACTTCAAAGTTTCTTCAACTTCAGTAGCAGCAACCTCCTTCAGGTCCTTTTGCTCACAAAGGCCTTTTTCAAACACTCCCAGCTGGGTATCCATGCACAGACCTGATTGTCCACAGCTGTACCTCATTGCCAAGCAGAGCTAGCATCCCGGTTTGGATTTTTAAAGGGTCTCCGTACCCTGTCACAAGAGGTATTTTTAGCAGATTTTCCTTTCAGGAATTATGGTGATAGACATCTCTGCTGTATCGTGTGAACAACTTTACACCCTGGGGACTGTGCTCTGCTCACGTAGGAGGCACGCACATAAACATACCATAATTAAGAGCCATCTACTATGCATGTAAAACCTTCCTAAGGAGAGAGAAATTTCAGGGTTCGGGTGGCCTCAGACCATACAACTGGTGTCTTTCTTCTGAGCAAACAGAGATGTGAGGTCAGCTCTGTTGTTTCAGGAAGCTTTTTACCTATAAAACTCTTCAATAATGTATGGTGATTTTCCTATTCTGTGTAATTATTTTGAGAAACACAAATGAGCATTTTATAATAGAAAAATACATTGTAAATTTCACATAAACAATACAAACAGGTATAAACCTTCAAAATAAACACCTTTATAGACTTTTAATCTTTTCTAAATATTCTGTTTAAGGACTTCGCAAGAGAAAAGTGATATGTAGACGTAGAAGTGATCAACTGGTAGTGTCTGACCAAAGATGTGAACATAAACCTGCTCCACCAGCAGTCACTGAACAGTGTAATACAGAATGTGAACTAAGGTAGAAAGACATTCTTAATAAAAATTCCATTTAGCTTTTATTAGATTTTATAAGTGAAAATCTAAACAAAAATCATGCAAAGGCTGGCTAGCTGCTGCTGCTTTTTCTTAAATCACTTGATTTCACATAAGTACACTCTAGATTTGAGTCTCTGAAACCAAGAAGTAATCTACTTTATGTATTATGTGTCAAGGTCCTTTCTTCAGGGGCCATCCAGAATCATACTCTCCAAAGTCTCGGAACCTGCTCCTGCATTCCTTGTGTGCCGTGTTTGAAATGTGCGAAGGCTGCAGGTTTAGAATCACTGACTGAGTTTATCAGAAGCTACCTAAGGACATTTAGGCAGAAATTCTGTTGATGTAAAAGGAATCTAGAAGTCTTCCACTTTGTGTGTCTAAATCCCCCCTACTTAGCTTTGAAAATAGCCATCTTTGTTTTATTTGCAATTTATCTGTTGTCTAAAATATATATTTACACTACATCCCCCATTATGCATGTATATCGTATTTTTAAAACACATTTAGTTTATGTAATGGTTTCTCTTTGCAGGTGGCATGACATTGGCAAGAGTGATTGTACATCACGCTGTGGTCCAGGATATCGCACTTTAGATGTCCACTGCATGAAGTACTCTGTTTCTAAAGGTCTTAGTGTTCCTGTGGATGATAAATATTGTGCTGACCAGCAGAAACCACCAGTCAGAGAAACCTGTCATGGTGACTGTCTGTTAACAAGTTGGCACTACACAGAATGGTCTGAGGTATAAATTTAAATGCTCATGAATGTGTTTCTGGTTGACATTTAGATTAGGTTTTTATTTATTTTATGACTGTTTCTTATAGTTTCATAGTTAGTAGGGTCGGAAGGGACCTGAGCAGATCATCAAGTCCGACCCCCTGCCATGGCAGGAAAGAATGATTGTCTAGCCTTGTCTTAAAGACCCACAGGGTAGGAGCCAGCACCACTTCTCTTGGAAGTGGGTTCCAGATTCTAGCCACCCTGACAGTGAAATAGTCCTGATGTCTCATCTGAATTTACCTTCTGCCAGTTTGTGACTGTTATTTCTAGTCACCCCTGGTAGTGCTTGGGGGAACAGGGACTCCCCCAATGCCTGCTGGTCCCCTCTGACTAGTTTGTAAATGGCCACTAGATCCCCCCTCCACTAGATCTCTTGTGGAGGCTGTATAGGGTCAGGTCCCATAGCCTGTCCTCGTAGGGCCTGCCCTGCTGCCCCCTGATCATGTGAGTGGCCCTCCTCTGGACCCTTTCCATGTTGTCCACATCCCTCTTGAAGTGCAGCGCCCAGAACTGGATGCAGTACTCCAGCTGTGGCCTGACCAGTGCTGCATAGAGGGGGAGGATCACCTCCTTGGACCTGCTTGAGATGCATCTGTGGATGCATAACAAGGTACGGTTGGCCTTCCTGACTGCATCTCCACACTGCCGGCCCATGTTCATCTTGGCATCAGTGATGACTCCAAGATCCTTTTCTGCCTCTGTACTGATGAGAGGGGAGTTCCCTAGCCTGTAGGTATGGTGCTGGTTCTTCCTCCCCAGGTGCATCACCTTGCACTTGTCAGTGTTGAAACCCATCCTATTCTTATCCGCCCACCCCTGTAATCTGTCTAGGTCTGATTGCAACCTATTCCTCCCTTCTAGCGTGCCCACGTCCCCCCACATCTTAGTGTCATCAGCAAATTTGAACAGGGTGCTTTTTACCCACTTGTCTAAGTCACTGATGAAGATGTTAAACAGTGCAGGCTCGAGGACCGAGCCCTGTGGAACCCCACTGCCCACGTCCCTCCAGGTCAGAAATGACCCATCCACCGCCACTCTCTGGGTGCGGCCCTCAAGCCAGTTGGTGACCCATTTGACCGTGTAGGTGCTGACACCACAGTCCCCCAGTTTCTTAATGAGAACGGGCTGAGAGACAGTGTCAAAGGCCTTCCGAAAGTCCAGGAAGATTATGTCCACTGCTACCCCTGCATCTCATGATTTGGTGACCTGGTTGTAGAAGGTCACCAGGTTGGTCTGATAGGACCTGTCTCTAATGAACCCATGTTGGTTGCCCCTAAACATAACCTCCCCCGCTGGTCCCTCGTGGACATGTGCCAGAATAATCCTCTCAAAAAGCTTACCCAGGATCGAGGTAAGACTGACTAGCCTATAGTTTCCTGGGTCCTCCTTCCTCCCTTTTTTGAAGATAGGAACCACATTGGCCCTCTTCCAGTCCTCTGGCACCACACCAGAGCACCATGAGTGCTCGTAAAGCCATGCCAGGGGTCCCGCAATGACCTCAGCTAATTCCCTCACCACTCTGGGGTGAAGATTGTCAGGACCTGCTGATTTAAATACATCCAGTCCCTCCAGAAGTTTCCTGACTAGATCCTCACTGACCCTTGGCCTAGGTGCGCCTCCCTTTGTATATCTGAAAGAAAAATGTGTTTGGAGGATCAAAGTGGTTGGTAGTGAACTTAACATTTATGTTTTCCAACACTTTTTGACATAAAGTTTTATTTACTGTTTTTTTAGAAGCTCTAACACTTCAATTGTGTGCAGCTGATCCTTTGAAATTTGGTTAAAGAAAAACCTTTGGTATAAAGAAACATCTTTTCTTTGTGCTGTTATATTATGGTCAGATTTAGCAGACATACACTATTTTAAATCTACTGTTGTCCTGTTTTTGCTTTCATTTCTCTGGAAAATTTTTGGCAGCACGACAGAATTATTGAACAGTCAAGCTGTTACAAATTAGCAATAGTATACACTTCACTGGGAACTTCTAGCCCTTACCCCAATCAACTTGACACAGCATCAGTCTTAGTGAAATTACATGGTATACTTAGACCATACTAAATTTGTGGAATGGTAAGTGGTGTTAAGGTTAGAATGTGCTGTGATCAGTTGCATGTTAAAGGTTAATACCTTTTCTTGCCTAGACAGCTCTGACTTGCCACTAGAGCGCTGATGAGCAGGGGTGTGGCTAGAAGCCAGAAAATCTGGGTTGTCTTCTGCTCTGGAGGAGGGAGGGGGAACTAGGAGTAGTGCATTTTGGGATGCTAGAGGACTGCACATTGCTCATTTTATCTCCATGGAACAGACTGAAATTACCCTAACACGAGTTAGGCAGTATGGCCCAGAGTTAACCCTTGCCTGAGATGGCGTAACTTAGAGCTGCTTGGAGGGTACTTAGCACAAGTGAACGAGCTTTAACTTGTGAATGCTCATTTTTGTAAGTGTCCTTAGTATGGTCTAAGTGTATGGTGTAACTTCACCTTTCCATCCTGTTCTTTAGGGCACCGTTTGAGGCAAGAGCTCCCTCAACCCATGAGACAGGTGGGAGAAGTCAGTTTGATCTCCTTTCCTACCCAGCACATGATGACAGCAGCCCAGCCTCCTGAGGACTTGCACTAAATAATTTTTCCTTACCTTCTAAAGAGGAGGAGGGAGAAAGGGCGTTGGTTCAGGCCAGGTCTCTCTCAGCACTGTTTAGATCTATCACTTGAGTCAGTAATTTGCTCCTTTCTAGGGATAACACCCTTGCCCTACTATCAATTAATATAGTTAGTCCACTAGCTCAAGTAGTAACAGTTGAATGCTGTATCAGTGTTGGGGGGTCAAACCCTGCTGGTGATGCCTAAAAACTTAGGACCTACTGAAACAGTGGCAAAAATGCACTACACAGTGGCTCCTTTGTTTATGCAGTTTTTCCTACATGCTCCGCACCCCTCTCCCCACCCCAAGTTCACCTGTTGTTCCTGATTGACAGGAAGACGAAAACAGTGTTTTTAAATATGGCGCAGTTTATGCCTCCCATTGCTGATTGGCCATTTGGCCCTGGTAACCTTGTTTGTTGTTTACCAACCAGGAGGCAAAAAATGTGGCATATTTACTGTCTGTTAGTAATAGCAACGGTGTTACTACAGTTGTGTATGTTTATTTTTAAATTTTAAAAATATGTGAGAAATTACCTACCAAGAAACTGTGCTATGATAACCTTATGTAGGGTACAAATAGACATGGCGTTTTTCTTGGGAGAAAGCCTTATGTCCAGGAATCCTACAGAGGTATGATTCTAGGTTCAAGCCTGTCAGGCTGTGTGCTCTTGCTCGCTCCCTACTGGCAAAGGGGCAAAAATGCAGCTTGGAAGGGCTGCGTGTGTAAATGGCCATGCAGTTTGTGTTTTGAGCTGAGTTAAAAACCAGGACATACAGGGCCACCTCAAATAAGATGTCCGTTTACAGTCTTAGGTGCAAAGCCATGTACTTGAACGTGGGGAAATGCCAGAATTAGAGTACTTGTGAAACCATAATTCTACCTCTTTTGGTATATATATTAGAATAGTGTTTAATTCATAACATCATGTATTGTTTTGTCTATGGGATTCCCTGCCTCACTCAGTGCACAAGAAGGGTGCGATGTTTGCACAGGCAGCAACAAATCAGTTATTTCTTAACTTTTAGGTGCTTGACTTTGCAACCTAAATAGCTTAACGTGTGTGTATGTATGTTATGGGAGATGTGGTTATAAAATGGCAGCCTTAATATTAATTTATGATTGATATTAAAAAAAAATGGGTGCTGAATTTATATCTAATGTACTTGAAGTCTGTGGAGTTGCACCAAAGTTCAGGTTTTTTAATCTTCCTCATCTTTAAGGTCTTTAATGTATAATGAACTGGTCTTCATAACAGAACATTTATTATGTTTTCTCTATATCCCAGTGTTCCAAGAGCTGTGAGAGAGGTGTCAGAACCAGAGATGCTTTTTGTATGAACAACTTTGGTCGTCATCTTGCTGATAGAGAATGCCATGAGCTTCCAAGAATTGTAACACAGAGCTGTAATGAGTTCTTATGCCCAAATTGGGCTACTAATGACTGGAGTGAGGTAATTCCAATCATGCAGAATTTAAGAATTCTTGATATTGCTATACTTTTAAAAAGATTTTAAAAGTAACAAGTGCTTTTAAAATGTTTATAGTTTTTGTTTTTTCTATTTTTTTTCGTGTGCACTAACTGTAATGTATTGTGGTCATATAATTTTGCAAAGCTTTCAAGATAGAAAGGTTGCTTGATTCTTATTAAAAAAGTGAAACCTTTATTTAGTCATGCTTTTTATCATCTGACAAATGTAATTTTATAACTCTGCAGTGTCCTATAACATGTGGGAAGGGAATGAGGCATCGACAGGTGTGGTGCCAAATAAATGATGAAAAACTACAGGACAGTTTCTGTAATCCAAACTCTAGACCAGAATCTGTTAGACCATGTGAACTCCCTGAATGTGCCTCTTGGCAAGTGGGACCGTGGGGATCAGTAAGTACATTTGCACTTCTTGCTTTTTGTCTTCTATTCCAGAATTTTGGATGATAATGCAACAATAAAATATTTAATAGATTCCATACACATTAGAGCTGGAAGGGACCTTGGAAGATCTTCCCTAGTAAAGTTTTAAAACATTTTCTATTGCTACTTAATTTCTAAAGTTGCATGATTGTATGTACTGCCAGAATATAATAAAAATAGATGCATTTAGCAGAGCAGCCACTTCAGTGGCAAGTGGCAAATCAGCATGTTTTTAAATTATACTTTGTCCTTGTATGCATTTTGTTTATCTGTTTGTGTCCATATTAGGCAGAGTTCCTTAAACCATGTTCTCTGCATAGTGCTGGGAATCTGAGCAATTTTTAACAATCTGGCTGTTAGAAGATACTGGCTCCTGCTATTAAATTTCATAGATTTCATAGACATCAGGGCTGGAAGGGACCTCGGGAGATCATCGAGTCCAGCCCCCTGCTCAAAGGGTAGGAAGTCAGCTGGGGTCATAGGATCCCAGCAAGAGAAGCATCCAATTTACTCTTGAAGGTGTTCAATGTAGGCGCTTGAACCACCTCCGCTGGCAGACTGTTCCAGACCTTGGGGGCTCAGACAGTAAAGAAATTCTTCCTTATGTCCAGCCTGAAACTGTCTTGCAGGAGTTTATGACTGTTCGAACTAGTCATCCCTTGGGGCGCTCTGGTGAACAAATGTTTCCCCAGATCCTGGTGGTCACCCCTGATAAACTTATAGGTGGCCATCAGATCACCCCTGAGCCTATGCTTTTCCAGGCTAACGAGTTCCATGTCTCTCAGCCTGTCATCGTAAGATCTGTTTTCCTGACCTCTGATCATGCGCGTGGCTCTCCTCTGGACTCTCTCAAGCTTCTCCACATCCTTTTTGAATTGTGGAGCCCAAAACTGGACGCAGTACTCGAGCTGCGGCCTCACCAAGGCCGAGTACAAGGGGAGAATGACGTCCCGGGATTTGCTCGAGAAGCATCTATGGATGCAAGCCAGCATTTTGGTCACTTTAGTAGCCGCAGCATCTCATTGCAGGCTCACGTTCATCTTGTGGTCAGTGATGACCCCCAACTCTCTTTCTTCTGTAGTGCTAACCAACGTAGCACTGCCGAGCCTACAAGGATGCTGCAGGTTTTTCCTCCCAAGGTGGAGAACCTTGCATTTTTCGGTGTTAAACACCATCAGGTTCTCGTCTGCCCATTTGCTGAGCTTGTCCAGGTCAGCCTGGATCACCCGCCTATCTTCTGGCGTGGATGCTTTGCCCCAAAGTTTGGTGTCATCGGCGAACTTGGCCAGTCCACTCCTGACTCCAATGTCCACATCATTAATGAAGATGTTGAACAGTATGGGTCCAAGGACAGAGCCTTGAGGGACCCCACTGGTCACAGGGCACCACGATGAGTGACTGCCATCAATTACAACCCTCTGGGTCCGACCACAGAGCCAATTTCCCAGCCAGCGGATTGTGGTGGAGCCAAGGCCACAACTGGCCAGTTTGGCCAAGAGGTGATCATGGGATACCAGATCAAAAGCTTTTTTGAAGTCAAGATATATGACATCAATCTCTTCTCCCTCATCCAGGTGATAGGTCACCTGGTCATAGAAGGAAATGAGATTGGTCAAACAAGACCTATCCGCAACAAACCCGTGCTGGCTATCCCTTAGGATGTTAGCCTGGGCCAGTCCCTCAAGGATGGCCTCCTTAATAAACTTTTCTAAGATCTTCCCCAGGATAGAAGTCAGGCTAATGGGCCTGTAGTTAGCCGGATCCACTCTCCTCCCTTTCTTGAAGATTGGCACCACATTGGCCTTCTTCCAGTCTTCGGGCACTACACCAGAGCGCCAGGAGTTTTCAAAGATCCGTGCCAGGGGGGCTATGATGCTCGCCAGCTCCTTGAGTACCCTGGGGTGCAGATTGTCAGGGCCGGCTGACTTGAAGGTATCCAGCTTCTCAAGGTGTTCCTTCACGAGGTCAGCATTTATGGAGGGTAGGGGATCCCCATCACCTGGATCTCCCTGTCCCATAGCAGGCATGGGCGTCCCATGGGACTGATGAAAGATCGATGCAAAGTACCTATTTAATAGGTTTGCTTTTTCCTGGGCATCAGTTGTCAGTTGCTCCATTTGGTTTAGCAGGGGTCCAACCTTGCCCTTTTCCTCCAGCTCCCCACATATCTGAAAAAGGACTTTTTGTTGTCCTTGATGCTTGAAGCTAGTTGGAGTTTAGTTGCAGCCTTGGCTTTCCTGGTTTGCTCCCTGCAGGACCGGACCAGCGCAGAATAATCCTCCTTGGAGGTGAACCCTGTCCTCCATCCTTTGTAGGCTTTCCTTTTTAGCCGTAGGAGGTCCGCTAGGTCCCTGGAGAGCCAGGGGGGCTGCTGTGCCTTCTTGCTGCCTTACCTCCGTGTTGGAATAGATTTAGCTTGTGCATTGAGGATCGCTTCCTTGAGAAGCAACCACTCTTCTCGAACTCCCATCTCCCTGGGGTCACGGTCCCTGAGGGCCTGACCGACAAGCCTCTTGAGCTTGTCAAAGTCGGCTTTTCTGAAGTCAAGGACTTCTGTGTTGCTGACTGACTTGCCAGCTTTACGGCGGATGGTGAAGGTGATCAGCTCGTGGTCGCTGTCACCCAGCTTCCCATCGATCACTAGGTCACCGATTAGGTCATCCCCCATAGCCAGTACCAGGTCAAACAGCACTTTGCCTCTCGTTGGCCCATAGACTTCTTGAGTCAAATAGAGGCCATCCACGCACGAGAGAAAGCTTTGCGACCGCTCGGATTTTGCTGAGTGATCTTCCCACGAGATGTCCGGGTAATTGAAGTCACTCATGGCAACCAAGGTCCTGGAGCAAGTGGCCTCAGTCAGTTCCCGGGCGAACTCCTGGTCAGGCTCAGGACTTTGAGTGGGAGGTCTGTAGTAGACTTTAAAATAAGATAAAAATCTATTAAATATCTCCAGAATACTACTCTTCTTTGGACAATATTGTTGTAATAGGTACTTCAGACACAATACATCAAGAAATCTACTAAATAAGAAACCTTATAATAAAAACAAAACAAACTCAGCACCTTCATTAATCCATTATGACATCCATTAGTACTAACTGATAAACTGAATCTTTGGCCCTTTTCACAAGTTCATTTGCAACAGTTGCAAATCATTGTTTTGTTTTGTAATGTAGTACGTTTTAGGAGATAATGCTCACCTGAAAGTGAACAGCTTTGCAATGCCATGAGAGCACTTAATGACTTCCTGATCAGGTGTCTGCTTGCATTTTAACTTCATTCAGTAAGTGTACAATACACCTTAAATACATATTGTGTAGCTATAACATCCCTTACCCCTCCCCCAATCCAATGTAAGAGTCCTGAAAAAAACTCTTGGCATTTCATTGTACATGGTCACTCTAACTAGGGCTGGCATAGCCAGTCCTCTCACACAGTAATAATTGGGGATCCTGGTTTAGTCTGATTTAAAAAAAACCCTCCAATTTTTGCATTAAAAAAGTAACCCAAAATTCACATCTTTCTGTGATTAAAATGAAATACCACTATATATACATATATATCTATATACTAGTGGTGTTTCATTTTAATCACAGAAAAATATGGATTTTGGGGGGTTTTTTTATTAAAAAATTGGGGATATTTTTTTTCAGCAAAAACCAGGATCCCCGATTAATACAGTGAGGGCCCTACTTTCAGAGCCTTAAAGAAGCAGTTCTCTTGAAAATACATTCAAACATTTGGATTATGCATTCTGTCCCAGACGGGCCTTCTCCAGCTGCTCCTAGGAGTCCTGCTCTCCTGGCAGTTGGCTCCACCCCTTCCGGACCTGTTCGTCACTGGGATAGTTCGTCCTCCCGCACCGCCAACCCCGCTCTTTCCTGCCACGACTTGGTGTTCCCCAGTGGGTGGGGCTAGTTTGCGGGTCCCTCAGTAGCCCAGGCCTGGCCTGCCGGTTGCTCACGGGGCTCTGCCACCCCTACACCCAGCCTCACGCCACCTGTGGTGGTCTGCCTCCTCGTGCTCACCCAGCGTTGTTCCCGCCGGCTTCAAATGCAGTTCCCGTCCTCGGGCCCCAAATACCAGTAGGGTACAACTACTCTGAGGTCATGCACTTCCACACAAGCCTGTATGGGAGCCTCAGCCATAACCTTCATAGGCACCTCACCACAAGCCCTCCACCTTGTGCACCTCTGGGCTTCGTGCCCCACTCGGGGACTCTAGTGTCCTGGCTACCTAGCTGACCCTCCTCCAGATCCCTGACCATGGATCCCTATAAGCCAGGAGGGGAGGGGTTACCCTCTGTCGCTCACTAGTTGCCCCGTTTGAGCCCCTCTATCGAACTCCGATGATCCTGGCGGCGATCCCGCCCTGATCACCCTCCAGCTGGGTGGTCCCTGGTCATTCACCCCCTCTTTGGTGTAGCCCGTGCCCACTGTCTCTGCACTTACTTCAGGGTCCTCTGATTCTTCCGGGGCTGCCCCGGTCATTCCTAGCTCACCCAATCCCTCACTCCTGGGTCGACCCACTGGTGTCCTGGTTGTCGTGCCTCTTTCTTCAGCCACTGCTCCTTCTGGCATCCTGGCTCTCCGTCGCCTTGCCCGCGGAGCTCACACCATTGCTGGACCTGATGGCAGTCTGGCCTCCGGGCTATCCGCCCCGGCCCCGGAGCAGCGGCCGCCATTTTTTAATCTGCTGACCGGCATCTGATGCCAACGTCAGCTGCCGGCCACAGCTGTACAAAGGGGTGGCTAATGAGCCACGCTGGTTTTCCCTCTGGCTCTGCATCTATCCTGTCCTGGGCTGCAGGTGAGCATTCCTTGTTACCCCAGCCCCTGGGACACATTCAGATAGCAAGTTTTATGTATAACTTTTTATTTATGAGTTTATAGGAAAGTAGGGCTGGAAGGATCTCACAAGGCTATCTAATACAGCCCCTTGCTCAGGGCAGGAGCATCCTTGATTAAAGCGTTCCAGCCAAGTGTCTGTCCAACATGTTCTTGAAAATTTTCAGGGATGCAGATTCCACCACTTTTCTAGGTAGCCTGTTCTAATGTCTGGTCACCCTCATAGTCAGAATGTTGCTTCTAATCTCCAAGCTAAATTTCCTTTGCTAAAGTTTGAAGGTATTGCTCCTACTCCTGTTCCCTACACTCACAGAAAAAAAATAATCTCTATTCTCACTGTAATCTCCTTTAAGTTACTTAAAGACTTTTCTAGAACCAAAACAGTACTGCATGTGAGGCCTCACCATTGCAGTATATAGTGAAAGAATAACTTCCCTTGATTTGCAAGTGACACTCTTGTTAATACAATGTACTATAGTTTTCACTTTTGCAACAAGAGCACACTGTTGGCTCATATTTAAATTTCACAGATTTCATAGACATCAGGGCTAGAAGAGACCTTGGAAGATCATTGAGTCTAGCCCCCTGCCCCAGGGGCAGGAAGTCAGCAAGGATCATAGGATCCCAGCAAGATAAATATCCAAATATTTCTTGAAGGCATTCAGAGTAGGTGCTTGAACCATCTCCGGCACCAGTCTATTCTAGGCCTTGGGGGATTGGACAGTAAAGAAGTTCTTCCTTATGTTCAGCCTGAAATGGTCATAGAGGAGTTTGTGACCATTTGACCTTGTAACCCCTTGGGGCGCTCTTCCCCCAGATCTTGGTGAGCACCCCGATAAACTTACAGGTGGCCACCAGATCACCCCTGAGCCTGTGCTTTTCCAGGCTGAAAAGTCCCATAGCTCTCAGCCTCTCATCATAGTATTTTCCTGACCTCTGATCATGCGCGTGGCTCTCCTCTGGACTCTTTTGAGCTTTTCCATATGCTTTTTAAATTGTGGAGTGCAAAGCTGGACACAGTACTGCAGCTGCAGCTTCACCAAGGCCAAGTACAATGGGAGAATGACATCCTGGGATTTGTTTGAGAAGCATCTCTGGATGCAAGCCAGCATTTTCCTTGCTTTACTAGCCACAGCATCACATTGAAGGCTTATGATCAGCTTGTGGTCAGCTGTGACCCCCAAGTCCTTTTTGTCCATAATGCTAGCCAGTGTAGCACTGCTGAGTCTATAAGCATGCTGCAGTTCCTGAGGTGAAGAACCTTGCATTTTTCAATTTTAAACAACATCAGGTTCTTGTCTGCCCATTTTCTGAGCCTGGCAAGGTCAGCCTGGATTGCCCTCCTGTCCTCAGGTGTGGATGTTTTACCCCAAATTTGATTTCATCAGTGAATTTGGCCAGTCTGCTTCTGACACCAATGTCCACATCATTCATGAAGAAGTTGAATATTGTTGGCCGAAGGACAGAGCTTTGGGGGACCCCACTGGTCACAGGGCACCATGACTATTGACTTCTGTGAACCACCACCCTCTGGGTCTGATCACGGAGCCAATTCCTCAGCCAGTGGATCGTGGTGAAGCCGAGGCCGCAGTTGACCAGTTTTGCCAAGAGGTGATCATGGTATACTGGATCAAAGGCTTTTTTAAGTCAAGATATACAACATCAATCTCTTCTCCCTTGTCCAGGTGATAGGTCATCTGGTTGTAAAAGGAAATAAGACCTACCCGCAACAAACCTGTGCTGGCTATCCCTCAGGATGTTGGCATCGGCCAGTCTGTTAAAAATAGCCTCTTTGATAATCTTTTCTAAGACTTTCCTTGGGATAGAGGTCAGGCTGATGGGCCTGTAGTTTGCCGGATGCACTTTCCTCGCTTTCTTAAAGATAGGCACCACATTGGCCTTCTTCCAGTCTTCAGGCACTTTACCAGAGCGCCAGGAGCTCTCAAAGATCTGTGCCAGGGGCTGAGCTATGATGCTTGCCAGCTCCTTGAGTACCCTGGGGTGTAAACTGTCATGGCCAGCTGACTTGAAGGTGTCTAGCCTCTCAAGGTATTCCTTCATAAGGTCAGCATTGATGGAGGGTAAGGAATCACCCTCACTTTGGTGTTCCTGTCCCGTAATGGGGAGGCATGTTCCTTGGGAGTGGTGAAAAAATGATGCAAAGTACTCATTTAGTAAGTTGGCTTTTTCCTGGGCATTAATTATCAGTTGTCCCATCTGGTTTAGCAGGGGTCCAATGTTGCCCTTGCTTTTCCTCTGGCTTCCCACATATCTAAAAAAGGACTTTTTTTTTACCTTGATACCTGTAGCTAGTTGGAGTTCCATCACAGCCTTGGCTTTCCTGGTTTGCTGCCTGCAGATTTGGACCAGTGCAGAATACTCCTTGGAGGTGGATCCAGTCCTCCATCCTTTGTAGGTCTTTCTTTTTAGACACAGGAGGTCTGCTAGTCCCCTGCAGAGCCAAGGGGCTGCTGTGCCCTTTTGCTGCCTTTCCTTTGAGATGGAATAGACTTTGCTTGTGCATCCAGGATTGCTCCTTTGAGGAGCAACCACTCTTTCTAAACTCCCCTCCCCTTTGGGTCATGGTCCTTTAGGGCCTTGCCAACAAGCCTCCTGAGTCTGTCAAAGTCAGCTTTTCTGAAGTGGAGGACTTCTGTATTGCTGACTGACTTGCCAGCTTTATGGCAAATGGTGAAGGTGATCAGCTCGTGGTCACTATCACCCAGTTTCCTTTCAATCGTTAAGTCATTGATTAGGTCATCTCCTGTTGCCAGTACCAGGTCAAGCAGTGCTTTACCTCTCGTCAGCCCATAGAATTCTTGCATCAAAGAGAGCTCATCCACACATAAGAGAAAGCTTTATGACTGCTCAGATTTGGCCAAGCACTCTTCCCATGAGATGTCAGGGTATTTGAAGTCTCCTATGACAACCATGCACTGGGAGCATGCAGCCTCAGCCAATTCCCTGGCGAATTCCTGGTCAAGCTCTTGATCCTGGGTAGGAGGTCTGTAATAGACTCCCACCATTGTGTCCCCTGTACTGTGTTCCCCATGGATTTTAACCCAGAGTGTCTCCAGTCATGCACCCTGGGTGCCAATGTTGGCTTGCAGGGACACATAGCTCTCTTTGACATGGAGAGCAACACCCCTTTTTGTCTACTTGTCTCTCCTGTGCAAGGTATAGCCATCTATTCCTGTGGTCCAGTCATGGGTGGAGTCCCACCAGGTCTCCGTTATTCCTATGACATTATAATTTTTTGTGTTAAGCAGGAGGACAGGTTCCTCCTGTTTATTCCCCAAGCTCCTGGCATTTGTATACAGGCAGGCAAGTGTCCCTTTTGGGGCCCCTGCCTTACCTACAGCTTGTTCCAGGGCTGGGGTAGGGGTGGGCTTTCTTAAAAGCCTTGGTCTGCTGGCTTTGCAAGGGTTCCTCAGTGGGCCGGCAGTGGCGGTAGCCCATCCTCTGGCAGGCTCCATTTAAAGCCTGGTGGAGCAGATCAGCCAGTCTGGCTGAGAAGAGCCTCCTCCCCAATGAAGAGAGTTGGAAGCCATCCCTTCCCAGCAACTCACTACCTTTCTGAGTGGACTGTGGTCATGGAAGCCGAAACCTTCCTGATGACACCAGCGCCGCAGTCTTTGGTTCACTACCTCAATTCTCCTCTCCAAAGAGGTCTATTGCAGTGGTCACCAACCAGATTAATTTAATCAACTGGTTGGTCATAGAGCCTCTGACAGCAATCTCAGTTTGTCAGAGGCTCCATGATCGGGAGTAGCAGGATGAACGTGGCTGGGCTGAGCCACACCCCCTGCTGCTCGGGCTGAGCTGGGTGAGTGGGGTTGGAGCCCGGGAAGCAGGGTAGGGCTGGAAGGGCAGGTGGAGCTGGGCATGTGGAGGGCAGGTCAGGGGGTAGGGCAGAGGTAGGCGGGGGGGGGGGTAGATCCTGGGGTGCCAAAAAATGATGTTCACCATAAAAAGGTTGGAGACCTTTGGTCTGTTTTAACCCCCACATCCTTCTCTGTAGCCTAGCTAATTATTTATAATCTGTATCTGTGCATGCAGTTATTTTGTTCCAAATGCAGGACTTTGCACTTGTCATAGTTCAATTTCATCTGGTTGATTGTGGACCATTTTCTAGTCTACCCAGGTCATTCTGGATCCTAGCCTTACCCTCCAGAGTGTATTTAATTCCACCCAACTTGATGTCATCCACAGATTTGCTAAGCGTGAACTTGATCCCATCATCCAACTCATTAATTAAAATATTAAGCAATACTGGATCCAGGATGGACCCCTGAGGATGTACTCACCTGATACTTCCTCCCAACTAGACATCTGCACATGTATTTACTGTGATTACTAATATGTATTAGATTTGTAAATTTACTGTTAGGGAATATATATTCAGAATTATTGCCCATTATTAAAGTTATTCCATCTGTTAAATTATCATTAGAATAATTTTAGTAAAGCAAACAAAACTCCCCAAATATGTGCAAAAGTAATTATTTCTAAATTAAGTTCTTGTTCATGTTACATGAGTAGTTTAAAAATAGAGCTATTCATCAAAATTGGTAAACGATTATTAGATCTAAGAGTATATTAAGCATGCATAATTGTTGGCTTTCAGTGTGCTGTGACATGTGGACATGGATACCAGATGCGTGCAGTCAAGTGTGTTACTGGCAATTACAGAGTTATTTCAGAGGATGATAGGGAGTGCAGTGCTGCTACCCGTCCTAGAGATAGCCAAGTAAGTAAAACATCTGAGTCTGAGAAAAAGTTGAACAATTTTTATTACAAAATATATTAACCATTAAATAAATATAGCCTCTCTGCTGTTTGGTGCCTGGGAAAAAGATGCTGAAACTAACTAACTAACTAACTAACTAACTGTTTCTCCTCTGTGCTTTAGTAGTGGCTAATCCAGAGAAAAGGATTCTTGTGACTGGAGGTATACCCAGAATAGTCTGTCTGTAACTAAGAGTGCCCAACCTGTTCCATCATCCAAAAGGATGTTTTGATTAATTCCAGATTGCTGAGATGTTTGGAGTGTGCACACTCCCTCTCTCTCGCACGCACGCACGCACGCAGATACAGTGACCACTTGAGCCCTATGGTAGACTTCGTGTTTTCATTCACTTGCTTTTATATTCAGTTTTGGAATTCTAATTATATTTAGCTAAGAGAGGGAAAATGATTATTTGAGGGAACAAATGGTGAATATTGTTCTGAAGATAATATAGTTAGTTGTATAAAATTGCACGAACTTGGTTCTTTGCCTTTTCCTTTTATCCAAGGTTCCTAAACTATGTGATGCTTTTAATCTAAAAACTGCACTTTCCCATAATAACTATTGAACACAGTCAGGCTTTTTGATTCCTTTTAATAAAGCAATGTTAAAGTCCAGGAGGACATAATGGCTGTGTATACCCCTTATTAATAATAATCCAGCCATTATGTGTTAGATATCTAGAGGCCAAGCAAGTCTCAAGGTCAGAGTTTTGTTATCAGCTCAAGAAGCACAAAGAAAAAGGTTCCATTTGTCCTCAGGTAAGGCATTTAAGTGGAAGCAGCAGGAGGATAAAATTGGACTTGGGGACCAACAGGACTTCAGAAAGAGACTTCATAGAAAATACTTCCAAAAGTAAAAGTGGGCTCATCTACATGAGACACTTTACTGCATAGCAAACTACTTTGCTTCACTGTAAAGCATCACCCTCCACACGTGCACAAAAATTAGGGCTGTGCTGCTGGATAGTTCTGTCAGATACAAGTGGTATCTGGCAGTGCAGTAAATCCTGCACTTAAATGCATGTGTAGACAGTAATGTTGGGATTAGTTTACTTCAGCTCAGTTTGAGCCGGAGTATATTTAGTCACATTAATTGCATGTGTAGATGCACCAAGCATGTAGTTAAGTAGCTGAAATGTAGAAATTAAGCTGTATGTGAAGTGATTGCCATGCAGATTCTGCTCTTGGAGTTCATGAGCCTTTGTGTGTAAGAACGGAATGTTTCAGGCAGCAATGTCTATTGTGTACTTAGCTTTGTCTAGTACATAGCTGCTTAATGAAGTATATAGATGATAGGCTAGGTTCAGTCTGTACTCATTTTGTTCTTGCTGTCCATGGCTGCAAGATAGATAGTCACCCCTGCTATGTCTATGCCACTACCACCAAGCAAGCTAACAGATAGAGTTTTATATGGTATAGTTATTGTTAAGTTACTGGGTTATTGTTAGCCTTAACAAAGTTTACTTCTGCCCATTATCTCAAGATAAAAGTTTGAATAAAACCACAGAACAGCATGGTATGGCTGAAAATTAGATTTAACAAGGTGTGAAGCTTCTTTTTTCAACATGAGTTTGGTTTTTTTCTTTGCAGTTTTGAAAACTGTTTTTAAGGTTTACATTATTCTTATTTTGCACAGGACTGTGAAATGTCACCTTGTCCAGAAACTGCAAAATTATGGACAACATCACTTCCTGTCATTCAAATGAGCAAGGTGACTCAATGGAGATATGGATCATGGACCCCAGTATGTAATATTATAGTAGGCACTATAAGGGCCCTTACTTAAGCTGCTATACTTAAGCTGGCATAACAGTTTCCATTCTCTCCCTTTTGTCCATTGATTAGAATTTTCTTTGATGTGAGTTTTCATGCTGGAATTTTCTAGGGGTGGCTTCCTCAAAAGATGAAGTTTCTGCAGTAAATTTTTTAAATATTAATTGATCTGATGTGAAGCACAGAGTAAAAAAATAGACTTTTTCAATTATAAAAGTAATATTTATACATGCTGTTTGTTTAATCTACTGTACTGCCAGTATGAAGATTGCAAGTTGTAATTTTGGATATAAGCACCTCCACTGAAAAAAATGTTTTGAGAACTCTCATGAAAATGATTTTTGATTTCAGTGATATATGAACACTTGAAATAATGTAGCAGGCATGTGTTATATATATATCTGCTACTCTCAAAGTGTATAACTAGGAGAGGCTATGATTTATATTTATGCTCCACTGATTTAGCTGTGTAATATTGCAGAATGTGCTGAAATTGAGCATGGGTTGACATACTGTAATTCAAAAACATTTATCTGAATTTAAAGGTGGCTTTTGAGATATGAAAACATCAGAGTTCTGCTTGTGTGAAACAAGAACAAGTTACTGACCATATGGACAAAAGTCCTTTTTAGCAACTTTTAAAAGGAGGGGGAGAGCTTCTGTTTTATTACTTTGACCCTAAAGCTAGGGACAGACATTCAAAAAGCCTGAACTTGAATTGATTCAGCCTTTGCAGGTTAGTCTAACCTGGCTAAACTAAACTGGTTTGTAACCATACAGACATTCTCTCTGGACTGAGCAAATTCAGGCACATGCCTACAGTGGCTCAGGCTAGAAGCTGGAGGATGCTAGAGTAGCTTTCTCTTCCCTTTTATAGTGCTGAGATGGGGGAGGGTGTGGCCAGGCCTGGGCAAGACCTCTGATTAGGGAGGTCTGCCTACACCATCCCTGACTTTTCCCTGCTGGTTGCTCGAGGGTTGCCAGCCCCAGCCCTGGGTTAGTACTCTAAGACAAGTGGGGGGCAGGGCATGCAGTGCGTGCATCTGCCGAGCTTTTCAGTCTCCCTCCCTGGTTCTTTATACTGTCTGCAGCAAACTGTCAGGCAAGCAAGCCAGCAGGGGGCTGATAACTAGGAATCCCAGTTTTCTCTGATTTAAAAAAATCCCCAAGTTTTAGTTAAAAAAAAAGTAACCCCAACTCCCCATTTTCCCATGATTTAAATGAAACACCACTGATATATAGATATATATGTAATGATGTTTCATTTTAATCATGGAAAAATGTTGAGTTGGGGTTACTTTTTTTTTAACTCGGAGAAAACCAGAATCCTTGTGTGATAAGTGTTTATCTCCCCATCAGCAAAACAATAGCCTCTATCTATTAGTTCAAGCTCTTTTTAAACAGTTGGCCTTTTGATTAGCTCTAAAAAGCCCTAAGCGGACACTGTTCTGTCTGTGAAATTGGAGACACGCACACACAGACACCTCTCAGCATTAGCTAATATAGCATGTGCTTAGGGTCCATGGGGCTCAGGTCCATGCTGTGGGAGATGGGAGGAAGGCAGTGGGGGATCCCTGCTTGAGTAGTGAGCAGTGAGGGGGAGTGGAGCAGGGAGAAGCCAGGTAGACTCTGCTGTATGTGCCGTCTCTGCTGGAGGTCTGGCCAGGAAGCAGGGGGGCTGGGCTAGGTCTGCTGTCTGAAGCAGACAGCCCAGCTCAGAGAGCATGTCGGGATGCTGGAGGAAACTGGTTTAACTTAAACCAGGAATGGGTCTGGAACAGACATTGCATAAACTGATTTGACCCAAATCTATTAAATCTGATACTACATTCAACCAGGTTTATCTGAAACCAGTTTCAGCCATTTTCAAACTGGTTTATGTGCACTGAGCTTATGTTCAATTACAGGTTTAAACCAATTTCTAATCACTTAAACCAGTTTATGTGTAATGATTGTCCCTAGCCTAAATAAACCAGGGTTAAAGTGAGAGTGTTTTTGCTAAACTTGTATTGCTGCAGAATCATGCAGATATGACAGTTATGTCATAACGAATATCAGTATCTTTTGATTTTACTACAGTTGTTGTGTCTGTTCATAGAAATCTGGCCCTAAATATCTCATATCATTATGTCAAGAGATTAATATAAGTGTAAAATAATTAAAAAGTACTAGAATACACTAAATATATAAAAATATCTAATATTATAGAAAAAATATATTTTAATAATTATGATTAACATGTGGTCCTATGAGATAGCTGTGGTTGAGCATCTCCATTCCAAAGCCCATCACTCCTTTATAATCTGTATGAGGCCAGGATCCCCCAGTAAAATGTCATTCCTTATATCCTGATAGAATGACTCGACAAGAACCACACTACCAGGGCTTTCCCCCCAGTTTAGAATCTGGCCTAGTACATGATTCAGTTCGGTCTTCCAGGTGCTTAAATGGGATGTAGGCAGCATTTAGGCACCAAAATTCCAAAGAGTGATCCAGTTTTGTCCTGGGTCATAAGCCACAGAACTTAGTAGGTGCCTAAGTATATTCCTTTGGGCTGCCAAAAATTAGAGGGGCTATGCTTGATTTTCTAAGCATACTCAGAAGTAATACAGTTAGATCACCTGGTTGCCACACCCTTGTGTGTGCTGTATTGTGATTCAATGTGTTGCTGGGGCATCCAAGTCTCTGGAAGAACCTGGTCTGGTAGCCAGTCCTGCAGCATTGCAAATTCACATTGAATTTAGCTAAAAAAGATCACCAGTGATGGTTATGCTTTCCTGTTGCCCAGCAGCTGAGTGGTTAGAGCCCAAGGGTTATTTCTGTTTTTTTTTTTTTAGCCAAAGATGTTATAATATTAAATATATAAAAGATTCTTAGTTACAGTGGCTAGCACTCAGGTCTCCCTTACTTCAACAGAATGTTATAATAACTAGGTTACAAAAACATGCTGTCTTGCTGGCTTCCTGTCTTTTGTAGTTGTGGCCATCCAGAGGCCCAGCTTCAACAAGAGAGATAAAGGTCTATAGCCTGATTGTCAGGACACTCTGCTGGGAGTCGGAGATGTGGGTTTGAATCATGTCAGACTGTGGAGGGGCCTAGAACCCTGACCTCCTGATTCCTGGGCTGATGCTGGCTGCCTGCCCTCAAAAGAAGGATTAAAGGGAGACTTAGTGGATTACCAAAGTGCAGCTTGAAACTAATTTTGAGTTACCATAGGAGTGATTCTGTTACCCCAGATAGACGTGTATGTGCTCCCATTATAGGAATAGAGAGATATTTTCATGTCTCTGGAAGGCAATCATATTCCTATAACAGGAGCGTTGGTGCGCCCAGATGAGGTAATAGTCCTTTTGGTAACACTCCTTGATTACACTCCTACACAGTAACCAAATAACTCAAGAGTTAAACTCAAACTGTGCTTTGGTCATCCTCCAGGCAAAATAGATTTCAGCCCCAAGTGCTCTGATTACAGTTGAAAGGAGGTACTGTGTCAAGTGTTTCAGCTCCTGAGAGATGTGGGAATTCAGACACACATGCACTTTTCCTTGGGAGCCCTTAAAGTCTTCTTATTGAGGGATCTCAGTGGTTTGCTGCTCTGAGTTGAAACACCTGTATTTTCTGCATTAGGATGTCTAAACACATTTTCTTCTGAGACCAAATTAGATTGGTGTTGACTTCATATAGTAAAACTTTTACCTTTTTTTGCAAGTTAATTTGGAGTATTCTGATCAAATAAAATGTGATCTACATGTATTGTTCTCTTTCATAGTGCTCTGCATCATGTGGAAAGGGTAGTCAGGCTCGCTATGTAAGTTGTAGAGACGCTCATGGTGGAGTTGCTGATGAATCATTTTGTGCACACTTACCGAGACCAGCTGATATTTCAACCTGTTTTAGTCCATGTGGAGACTGGCAAGTTGGAAATTGGTCACCTGTAAGTATTGTCATTCTCATTTAATATTTTATTATATTAGTGACCAAAGGCTCTAATTACGATTTCTGCCTCATTGCACTAAATGCTGTACAGAAATGGATGAAGATACTGTCCCTACTTTGGAAAAAAATAAGTTTGTTTCTTACTTCAAAAGAAAACATAAATGTCTTTGGTTACTGATGTCTGATGTTGCATCACAAATATTGGGTTAATTTTTGGTCAGTGTTCAGTTACGTGTGATAGTGGAATAGTAACAAGACAAGTTGTCTGCATCCATTACCATCAACAAATCAACGAGAATTACTGTGATCCTGAAGTCCGGCCTGCTCATGAACAAGAGTGTAACATGCCACCGTGCCTGCCAGTTTATCGTCAGATTCCTAAAACGAATTACCGTCCAAGACATTTTCCAGAACTTGATTACCCTCCAATCCACAAGGGCCATCATCCACAAAAGAATATAAATCAATGGAATCATCCTCCTGTCAGTGGATACCAGTGGAGAACAGGACCATGGGGAGCAGTAAGCAAATTGTTAAAATTTATTAACTCTGCTTATAATTCTGCATGAACTGTTGAGTTCTCTTATCTTTTTTAACAAGTCTGAAATTTATGAATGTTTCTGAATTTTTCTGAAATTAACTTTGTAGTACTATACATATTTAGTATATTTAATGTATATTTTTATTTAAAAGCAAATATTTTTAAAGTAAAATTTTATAACTAAAAACATAATTTTCTTTGGTGGATAATTACAAGGTTAAATTTTTTATTTATACTTCACTGCAGATTTCCAATTTTCAAACTATTAAGGAATATATTATACATTTTGAATTTCCCGAACAACTGACAATGATATATGTTTGCATATTAATTTACTAGTGCTCTAGTACTTGTGCACATGGATTCCACCATCGGGTTGTAGTGTGTCAAGATGAGGATGGAAGAAGTGCTAGGTACTGTGATGAGGCAACAAAACCACCAGAATCGAGGCACTGTGATTCTGGACCCTGCCCACGATGGAACTATGGGAACTGGGGAGAAGTACGATTATTTTACTTATTTTAAAACAACTATTAGATTTAGTATGTAACTCAGGGGTAGGCAACCCAGTGAGGAAGGGGCTGGGGATGCACTGCCACAACAAGAATTGGGCCCTCATGGCTCTCCTACCATCTTCTCCGATACCAACATCTTACAAGTCGAGGTTGCAGGTGTTTTGGGCACTCTGCCCAAAAACATTGCCAACACCTGACACAACTGTATTTTATTAAGTGGAAGGGTAAATATTTCACTAATCTTAAAAAAAAAAAAAAGCCAAATATTTAAATTTGCTGCTTATTTTTTTTAAACAGTGTTTGCAATACAAATATGGTCTTGCCAGGCTTGAATTTAAGAAGTAAATGTGTGCCAGTTTTTACTGTGTTAGAATTTGGTTACCATATATAAACAATAGTTCAGTGAGAACATTATTCATCAGCCTAATTAGATATTATTGTAAAAATGTCTAAATGAGCACTTTACATCAATAAAGTCTTGAATTAGGCATGACGAACAGTTATTTTCCATTGCAAAAAAGATGTGAGAGAAGCTTTGCCACAAAAATCATTGTCTAATGGCCACCATCAGGAAAGTAGATACAAGAAGGTGAAATAAGTGAAAATTTTCCTTGGAAATATACAGGAAACCCTTGCTATTCGCGAGTTCGGCATTTGCAGTTTCAAATATTCACAAATATTCGTGAATGCTGAACCTGCTTTTTAAATACACTTTATACACTTACAGGAGCTCCTCAGGAGCTCTCCGCTTACTGCTGCCATGCTCCCACCACCACCGCCATGCTACTACCGGAGCCGTGTCCCATTCCCTCCTTCCAGCCACCGGGGGCACTGCGTTCATGAACGCAGACTGCATTCATGAACTCAGACTACATTCATGAACGCAGTGCTTTATTCACAGATTTCGCCATTTGTGGGGGATACCAGAATGTATCCCCCACAAATGGCAAGGGTTGCCTGTACTGTAAAACTGAGCAGCAAGTTGGTCCAATAAAAGAAACTACCTAAACAAGTCTGGCTTGTCGCATATTCCTTTGACCATCATGATTACTATAACACTACAGCAATACTACAACACAAAGTATTATATTCACTGCCTGTGATGGACAGGGTAGATAAAAAAAAATACTGAGTTGGAGCTGTAAATTGATAGCCTGGAAGAAAATAACCCCACACTGAAAGTGATATCTTAGAGATAAAAGTGAGTCAAAGAAACCTGATATGGTATTTTAGAGGAAGAAATAAGGTGACTTTTGGAAGATACAAGCCCAGTAGTCTGGATACTTCTACCTCTTTAATTGCCTAGGTGTCCATGAATTATTTCAATTCTGAAAGCAAGGAAGTGGTTCTCTATCAAATGTATGAGCAATACAGAATGTGACCATATGTTTTGTTCTAAGCACTACATGTACAATTGAAAAAATAGACAATCCATTTGGGGTTAATTTGACTCCATTCACCTAACTCTGTTCATTTTTCTTCAATCCTGGGTACCACACTAACCATGTAAAGATTGTCAGCATTTTTTGAATTCTTTACATTGTTGATGTTTTTTCATTCAACTTCTGAATTTTAATAGGAGAAATACAATGCAATTTGAATGATTTTTTTGCATCTTTGGACCTGACTCTCTAGCACTAAATGTTCTACCCGCACAAAATGGACATGAACATGTTACCATGAGATAAACAATGCTGTGGATTTATAGCAGGTCACCAATTCCGTAACAACTCTGTGTGCATTTTCTTACCCCATGATAAATCAAAACTAACCATTGGCAGCTTATGCTTCAGTGAAAGGGAGTAACTTTCATTTACTGGGAGGTAAGGGTGTGCACATGGCAGCTGGCCTGGAGTAGCTGTCATGCCTTTATCTTTTAAAAGTTTTTTATAGGGCCATGTTCATTTTGTATGGATAGAATATCTACTATAGTGAGGTAACAAAGTGTTGGGGGCAAGCAGACATTCACATAAAACAAGTATTAAATAACAGTGACCACTTACTGATAAACGTTTGGCTTAGTGGTACATGAAAACAATGTCAGTAAGAATGTTCAACTACATACATTTGTTTATTTTATAGTGTACTCAAACATGTGGAGATGGAATAAAGACAAGACTAGTGATTTGTCAACTTCCTAATGGCCAAATGTTGAGTGATCAAAACTGTGAACTTCTAGACAAGCCACCACATATAGCACAATGTAATGTGCATTCTTGTCCTGGTGATGTTTCATGGCATCGGGGACCGTGGAAATCGGTACGATAGTATTCACTATTTTTTCATTTCTCTCTTTGTTTCTTTTATAGTATTTTTATTTGATCACAGGAAAATAAAGCTGTGTGTGAAATGTACCCAACATAGTTTTAATAAAATTTTGCCTCTGCCCATAAATGACATGGGAAAACTTTCACTGACCTTGGTGGAAGCAGTATCCTGCTCTAATGCAGTATAAGAATAATTTTAAAATTGATTTACTTATCATCCAAGTGTTTACTGGTAAGTAGCAGTTTATTATATTTTTTAGAAGTAGGAATCAATTTGGGATTTTAATTTTAAATTCAATAACTTAATTTATACCATGGAATTATCTATAAATTTATATAGATACTTGTATATAGAACATTATATTCTAATAAAAGTTGCATAAAGTATCAAGTAAATCTCACACACAGGTATATTTTGCTTACTGTGTCATCACGCAACATTGTAGTCTATATTACATGTACATTTTTTATATAAAGTTTAAATTTAACAACAGCTAATTAAAGTTGTCTTTGCATAATTGAATAGGTAATTATGATACAGTTTCTGTCTATGTCCACATTTATTAAAGTGCAAAAAGAAATATAGTTATTAGTGTTAAAAACTGTACAGTTATCACTCTCAGATAATATAACTGAATTAATCAAACTATACCTTCTACTAAGAGAATATTGTATTTACTCAAATATAAGATGTGGTTTCCCTCCACAGTCAGCACAGAGGAAAAGCCCCTTATCTTATAACTGCATACTCAGCAACCTCTTTAAAAATATTGGCTATCACTAAACTGCTGCCAAAAGCAACATGTGCTCAGTAATGGAAATGAAGTATGAAGTTGATTAAATGCAGCCAACACTGATCATGACTATGTAAGACATGACCCACACTGGGCAGAGGTGTTGGTAGGAACCTACTGCAAGAATAGATTAGATAAGATTGCAATTTAAAGGAGGATTTGTGAAGCTTATGCAGGTTGTTCAGGTCCTGGGAGAGGTAGATATATATAAAATCAAAATCTCTCTCCCCGCTCCACATTAAAAACAAAAGAGTTTACATCACTTTACATAAAACATTTCCCCAAACTAACATGGAATCTCCTCATTTATATCCTTTGACATCTACTGTTTTATCCATGTATGTGCTGCTTATCCTCTGGCATCATCTGCCTCTTGTTTTCATACAGCCTTACCAAGAAACATCTCCCCTCCTGTGGTTTATCCATTGTAAACAATCAACATTGCCTTTTATTTCACATCATATTAACGTTTCTATACCGCTTCTAATATAACTGCCTAACAGGCTTCCCTTACTACTTACGTCTCTTCAAATGGCCTTACTTGTCATGCTTTCATCAGTTTCTTCCCAACCCATTCTGTAATTCCCCCTGCTCCCCCTCCCCCTGCCCAGAATTTTTCCAGAATAGTGTTCCCCAGTCTTTTAATCTCCACTTGTTCGTCGCACTCATTGCTCCCAGCTCCTCTTCATCTCTGTCAATAGAGATGAATGGATAGATGCACGCTTTCTTGTGGTGTTCACCAATAGGGTCTGCATCTTCCAGATAGCCACTCTCCTGCACATTATCAACAGTCTCATGTGCCAGCTCATTTTCTCTCTTTGGTCCAGTCTGTGCATTGCCATCTTGTATGTCAGTACATTACTCGATTGGGTTCTCTTTGGAGACCTCCCCACCCTTTTCCATACCTTCTCTGCATATCTACCCTTCCAAAACAAGTGGCAAACTAGCTCTTTGTTCTCAGTTTTCCCTTGGGCATTTTTCTGATCTGTGTAATCTCCATCTTCATAACCTCTCCCCTACCATTAATACATTCTGCACCATCATCTATGTGATTTCTACAGGTTCCCTCTTTGCCTGTGCTTCCCACATCCCCTTCCACACTTTGGCTGGCTGAGTGACTCTCAGTCAGGTTCTCCACGTGTGTTATTTTGCCTCTGTCCTTTACATTCCTTTCAAAGCTTTTACTATTTTCCCGTTTCATCAGGCTCCCTTCTAACAATGCATATTGTACTATAAACTTCTCTGCTCTTGCATAGTGGGCAGGGGGTGTCCAAGCCCAAGGCCTTTTCCGTTCCTCCTTCCCTCTTTCCCATGTCCTTGAGACTTTTCCTGCTAAGTACTGACAAATTCCTGCCATTTTCTATTCCCCTTATATCTACACCATCTACATTCTGATGAATTTTGTGTAAATAAACAGCTCTGTTTGGCATTCCCCATCCTCCCACTTGTTTTCCTTTGTATATTTCTCATCTTGCCACCCGCTCCCTTTTGCTGCCCCAGTAAAAGTGCATTTAAGCTTTTGAGGCTAATGTGTGGTATAAGCTGCCACCAGATTCCCCAGTATCTGACAGTCCTCTTATGTACGTTCCTGCCACACCTTTGATATTAAAGAAAATTCCAAAAGAGAAAGTAAATATTGGGAGGCGTGCCTAATAAATCTCACTGCAACCAGATTATGGCTTCCCGTCTGTTCACAGGGCTCCCCACCAACCCCTATACCCTGTCCTTACCACACCAGATGTTCAAAGGTACTTTAATACAGTGTCTGCTTAAAGCATGCACTCTACTTCAATAAACTTTTCATGATATGCACTAACTCATCATCTGTCCTCATACTAGTTGGATGTTTCTTAAGCTTTCATGGGTTTCTCCATAGCTGGTCAGTTCTTATTTCCTGCCCTGACATCCAGGGTATATTCCCTCTCAATTCACTCACAAGGCTTTAAATTTTAGCTGGTATTCAACTAAGTGTCTGAGTTAGCTTCTTGGGATTAGCTTATCAGCATATCAGTCGGTGAGCCTGAACCTGCCTCACACAGTCTCTTGACTTGGCCACTAGATTACTCTCTCACTGGGGAAACTGCCCTCCCATAAACTGGTTTCTTTAAAGTTTCCCTCTTCTCTGTTCCCTGAGGGCAACACCAAGTAGCATTCACTTACCAGTCAGGCTTCTCTTTGCCTTCCTATGATGTTCATTTGCTTGCTCGTAGCTTGAAGCAAGCTTCTCTGTCTGCTTTCCTCTCAATCAAACTCAGTCAACTCCTTGACTAGGAGTCTAGTAAATCACCACACCTCTACATGACGAGCATGAGCATCTGCTCCTGCTGGTGTCCCTCTGGGGCACTAACCTGTCTGACCCCTGGGCTTTTAACTTTCAGGTCAGTGGCCTTGGCCAATGAAGGCAGCTTCATTTCAGTGCTGGCATCTGGCACAGATCTCAGTGAGAACTGATAAGGCTGAACTGCTTTATTGTTTTCTTCTGCCCCACTGCTCTTTTATAGGTAGGGCTCTCTCCCTGGCAGCAGTTCTCCGGCTTCACCCTGTTGTCTCTATTTCGCCCAGCTACTACACTTGATTTTAACTCACAAGAGGCCGAGAAGCAATCACCCTTAAATCTTGGTGTCTCCCCTGCTCCTGGGAGATGTGGGGGTTCAGACACACCCTATGCTAATATATGCTAATGTCCATTATGTGCAGTCTGCCTTAGCACCAACTGTTTTTCAAGTCTTGGTGAGCCACTACACAGAATACATGTTGACTTCCTCTTCATTCCCACAGCTGAGCTGCTCCTTTCTTCCCAGTTGCAGTGATTCCTGTTTCTTTACCCACCCTTACTGTCTGGCTAACATCACTAAATGGGGTCCCAAATAGTTCATCTGGAATCCCTCTCTGTCTGGTGCATATGATTAGCATGGCCCTGTCCTCCATGAGGTGAAGCTGGATGAGGTTGCTCTATACCTAATGTGCATATAAGTTTTTGAAGGCTTCCAAGACTCCTGACACAAACACCTGGTTCCAGTCATGAGTGGAGGGCTAATTAGCTCATGGGTCCTTTGTGAGGGGTATCTGGATTACACAAACATACTAAGTAGTGCTGAGCTGTAGGGTCACCATGGCTTGAAAACTTGTCGATTCTGCTGGGTATACACATAGATACAAAAGTGTCGCTTAAAAACATGTTTATGGAATACCTGTGTTAAAGCTTGTAGCAGTTTCAAAAAAGGTGAAATGCATCAATTCTAGATGAACAAAGTCTATGGGTACCTGTAATAATTTGCCTATGTATAAATTACTATAGCTGTGTTTATTTCAAAGTCAGTGGGCACATCTACATGAGATTAGCTCTACAGGAAATGTCCAAGCATCTACACATGGACCAGGGGCTGCTGTGACATGGCTCAACATGGTGTGCTCCTGGGAGCATGTTCAAACACAGTGCCCAGGAGCAATAAACTCTGGATCAATATGTACTGGGATTTATTGCTGCACATTAATTGCATAAGTAGACATGCCCAGTGTTTTCAAATTTGCCCCTCACTTCCATATGCTCAGAGAGAGCAGGGTGGAAGAAGTTAGGGGGCAGGGGCAGAGGATAAGAGGGCTATCTGATGACCTAGATTATTTTCTGTGCTGTAGCAGAAAGAGGGGGACAAATTCAAGGCAAACCTCCAATAATTAGATTCTGTACCTGGAAAATTATAACAAATTTATAAATTTTCCATATAGCGATCTAATTATTGAGGGTGTCATCTTATATTCAGGGTTGTTTTAGATTTGAGTAAATACAATGTATAATATTTCTTATTTTATGGATGCCCAGTAATATTCATTAGGCATTATGCAAAACTGGAAAGAAATTAATGGCAGCTACTGAAAAAAGATAAACCACCTCCATTGAAATCTGTGGTAGAATTCATATTGACATCATTATGAGCAGAACCGTAATCATAATGGTATTAAGCATTATTAACTTATAAAATGATTTAATTTTTTTTCTAATTAAAGACAGTAGACATTAAGTTTTTTTTTCAAATTTGACTAAAATGTTTCAAATACTGCAATTTTATAATCTTTGAAACAGATGATTTAATTAGTAATTTACAATATCTTTTTCTTCCACTGTGCAAAACAGAATTTCAGTATTTTTATTAGATTTTCAGAGTTGTCTTTTTTAGGCATTTTCTGAGTATCTAGGGGTGACTTGTAAACACTTTAATTTAATATGTATCATTAACTGTATCACTGTGTGATAAACTAAGCACATCCTCAACTTTGAACCTAACTTCCAATTCACCTGAGATCCCCTGCTGCCAGCTTATTCTCTGGTTGATGCAGCTTGCACTGCTTTTTGTAGCTGGCCATGCAGCCACTGGAACATCAAGCCAGCTTGTTTTTGAAGTGAGGCCTCGTAAGTGGCTTTCACATTATAGTGCCATTTTGCAAAGATGTTCATTTTGATATCCCAAGTGATTTAAATACATTTAAATTCTTGAAAAGTAGTCATATAATATAAAATGGCACTTTTAAGATGAAACAAGACAAACATTTATGTGACCATGTTATTTGATCCCACTGGTTAGGACTATCACTGAGCTGTAGGACATGTAGCACATAAAACTGCAGTGAACTTTAAAAAAACCTTGTTTAAACTGAGCTATAACTGCCTTATTCATGGAATTATTGGTCACCAGGAACTAGACAGTATATATTTGTCATGCCCCTTATTTGGGGTGGTGGGAATTTGTAGAGTTCCAGAGCAATACCAGAGGCATTTTGCCTCAGAAGCAGGATGCTCCCTTCAAGCTCCTCAGTGCAGTGTGGTCTATCTAGTACATTTAGTATATTTTTATAAGCCCATCTCCCTAGTGTATAACTGTTTAGTCCTCTTGACGAGTGTATATTTGGTTGAAGGGTTGAAGCCATCACTCTACCTACTGTAAGCGCCTTTTTAAGATGTAGTGCGTCCTCATAGGAACCTGTTTGTAACGGTCTTGGACAGCTATTCTTGAATGGAGGATCTTTATTTTAACTGCCCCCCCACCTATCCTTCCCTTACTAAGGAACTAGCTAGAATCTGATTCCATGTTCTTAATGAAAAAAAAAGAAAATTTAGCTCTGTTGAACCAGAAGTTTTGGCTGACTGATTCTGCACCTAACAGCTTATTTGGGACACAGGATTTCATAGTTTCATAGTTGTTAGGGTTGAAAGGAACACCAGTAGATCATTGAATCCAACCCCCTGTCCTGGGCAGGAAAGAGCACTGGGGTCATATGACCCCAGTTAGGTGCTTGTCCAGTCCCCTCTTAAAGACCCCCAAGGTACGGGAGAGCACCACCTCCCTCAGAAGCCCATTCCAGATTCTGGCCACCCTTACCATAAAGTAGTTTCATAGTCAGTAGGGTCGGAAGGGACCTGAACAGATCATCAGGTCTGACCCCCTGCCATGGCAGGAAAGAGTACTGGGGTCAAACGACCCCAGCAAAATGATTGTCTAGCAGTGTCTTAAAGACCCCCAGGGAAGGAGCCAGCACCACTTAGCTTGGAATTTCGTTCCAGCTCCTAGCCGTCCTAACAGTGAAATAGTGCCTCCTGATGTCTAATCTGAATTTCCCCTCTGCCAGCTTGTGACTGTTATTTCTAGTCATTCCTGATAGTGCTCGGGGGAACAGGGACTCCCCCAATGCCTGGTCCCCTCTGACTAGTTTGTAACAAGCCACTAGATCCCCCCTCAGCCTTCTCTTGTGGAGGCTGAACAGGTTCAGGTCCTGCAGCCTGTCCTCGTAGGGCCTACCCTGCTGCCCCTGATGCAAGTGGCCCTCCTCTGGACCCTCTCCATGTTGTCCACATCCCTCTTGAAGTGAGAGGTGCCCAGAACTGGATGCAGTACTCCAGCTGCAGGCTGACCAGTGCTGCATAGAGTGTGCCCACATCCCCCCACATCTTAGTGTCATCAGCAAATTTGAACAGGGTGTTTTTTACCCCCTCGTCCAAGTCACTGATGAAGATGTTGAACAGTGCATGCCTGAGAACCAAGCCCTGCGGAACCCCACTGCCCACATCCCTCCAGGTCGAAAACAACCCATCCACTACCACTCTCTGGGTGTGGCCCTCCAGCCAGTTGGCGACCCATTTGACTGTGTAGGTGTTGACACCACAGTCTCCCAGTTTTTTTAATGAGAACAGGGTAAGAGACAGTGTTGAAGTCCTTCCGAAAGTCCAGAAAGACTATGTCCACTGCTACCCCTGCATCTCATGATTTGGTGACCTGGTTGTTAGAAGGCCACCAGGTTGGTCTGACAGGACCTGCCTCTAATGAACCCATGTTGGTTGCCCCTAAGCATAATCTCCCCTGCTGGCCCCTTGTGGACATGTGCCAGAATAATCCTCTCAAAAAGCTTACCCAGGATCGAGGTAAGACTAACTGACCTATAGTTTCCCGGGTCCTCCTTCCTCCCTTTTTTGAAGATGGGAACCACGTTGGCCCTCTTCCAGTCCTCTGGCACTACGCCAGAGCACCACGAGTGCTTGTAAAGCCATGCCAGGGGCCCCGCAATGACCTCAGCTAATTCCCTCAGCACTTTGGGGTGGAGATCATCTGGACCAGCTGATTTAAATACATCCAGTCCCTCCAGAAGTTTCCTGACTAGATCCTCACTGACCCTTGGCCTAGGTATGCCTCCCCTGGGGCCTGAGGGGGGCCCTATGAGGGGGCTGATCTGGTCCCTGCTCAGGAAAATGGAGGCAAAGAAGTCGTTAAATACGTTAGCTTTGTCGGCTAATGTGACGACCAAATTTCTTAGCGTGTCTTGCAGGGGCCCCATGTTACCTGGAACCTTCTTTTTGCCCCCTATGTATTTAAAAAAGGACTTCCTGTTGTCCTTGATCTGAGAAGCTAGTCCCAGTTCCATCTCTGCCTTGGCCTTCCTCACTGCCCTCCTGCATCCCCAAGCAACTGCAGTATAGGCCTCCCTGGTGATGGCCCCTTCCTTCCGTTGGGTGTACGCCTCCCTTTTAGCTAGAAGACATTCCCGGATTCTTTTGGTGAGCCATGGGGGCTTTTGCGCCCTCCTGCTCCCTTTGATCCATGTTGGGATTATCTCCCTTTGGGCTTGGAGGATTGTCTCTTTAAGGAGCAACTACTCTTCTTGGACACCTGGCTCCCCTCCCCTCCGGAACCTCAGTGCTTCTCTGACTATTCTCCTTAGCTCATTGAAGTCCACCCTCCTGAAATCTAGGGATGCTGCCTTGCTGCAGGCCTTTGACACCATGCGCTGAATGGTGAATTCCAGCAGGTGATGATCATTGTCACCCAGGTTGTTGAGCACCCACAGCCCCCTCACCAGGTCGTCACCCATGGCCAGCACCAGGTCCAACAAGGCATCTCCCCTGGTGGGGCTGTGCACCTCCTGGATTAGATGGTGGTCCTGCATTCTGGCTAAGAACCTATGTGAGTGGTCAGACCTGGCTGACTGCTCTTCCCAGCAGATGTCTGGAAAGTTCAGGTCACGCATGATGACCATGTCCTTTGACCTAACTACCTCCATGAACTGACTTAAGAATTCCTCGTCTAGCTCTTCCCCTTGGTTGGGTGGTCTATGGTAGACCCCCACCGTTAAGTCTCTTTTCTCTCGACTGCCTCGTATTCTAACCCAGAGAACTTCCGTGTGCCCCTCCTCTGACTCTGTGCTACTTGATGAGGGAAGTTCTTCCTGATGTCCAACCTAAATCTGCTCTCAGTCTGTCGCTGTTGTTCCTGGTTATTCCAAGGGGTCCCCTGGTAAACAGAGCATCTCCTATTTCCTACTGCCCCCCACTGCCCAATGAATTTGTAAATGGCCACAAGATCCCCCCCTTGGGCTTCTCTTGCAGAGGCTAAAGAGATCCACGTCCCTCAGTCTCTTCTTATAGGACCTTAACTGAAGGCCTTTAACCATATGAATGGCCCTCCTCTGGACCCTCTCAAGATTATCTACATCACTTTTGAAGTGTAGCGCCCAGACCTGGATGCAGTACTCCAGCTGCTGCCTGACAATACCGCATAGAGACGAAGTATCACTTCCCTGGACCTGTTTGTGATGCACCTGCTAATGCATGGTAGAGTACTGTTAGCTTTACTAATTACTTCATCACATTGACAGCTCACATTCACCTTGGAGTCAACTATGACTCTGAGATCCCTTTCTGCCACTGTGCTGCTGAGAAGGCCATTCCCTAGCCTATAGGTGTGTTGGTGATTCCTTCTCCCTAAATGCAGCACTTGGCACTTGTTTTTGTTGATCTGCACCCTATTCTTTTCTGCTCACTTTTCCAACCTCTCCAGGCCCCTTCCCACTAGTGTACAAACTTTTCCCCATAATTTTGTGTCATCCATGAATTTGGACAGAGTGCTCTCCTTGCATTCATCCAAGTCACTGATGAAGACATTGAATAGCACAGGTCCAAGGACCGAGCCTTGGGGGACCCCATTGGAGCCCAAAACTGGATGCAGTACTCCAGCTGCGGCCTCATCAAGGCTGAGTATAAGGGGAGAATGATGTCCCGGGATTTGCTTGAGAAGCATCTGTGGATGCAAGGTAGCACTTTGGTCACTTTACTAGCCTCAGCATCACATTGCAGGCTCATGTACATCTTGTGGTCAATTATGACCCCCAAGTCTCTTTCTTCCGTAGTGCTAGCCAGTGTTGCACTGCTGAGCCTATGAGGAGGCTGCAGGTTTTTCCTCCCAAGGTGGAGAACCTTGCATTTTTCAATGTTAAACACCATACGTTTCTCATCTGCCCATTTGCTGAGCCTGTCCAGGTCAGCCTGGATCACCTGCCTGTCTTTTGGTGTAGATGCTTTGCCCCAAAGTTTGGTGTCATCGGCGAACTTGGCCAGTCCGCTTCTGACTCCAGTGTCCACATCATTAATGAAGATGTTGAATAATATGGGTCCAAGGACAGAGCCTTGGGGGACCCCACTGGTCACAGGCTACCATGATGATTGACTTCCATCAATTACCACCCTCTGGGTCCGACCACGGAGCCAATTCCCCACCCAGCGGATCGTGGTGGACCCAAGGCCACAATTGGCCAGTTTCGCCAAGAGGTGATCATGGGATACCCAATCAAAGGCTTTTTTGAAGTCAAGATATATGACATCAATCTCTTCTCCCTTGTCCAGGTGATAGGTCACCTGGTCATAAAAGGAAATGAGATGGGTCAAGAAAGACCTACCCACAACAAACCCATGCTGGCTATCCCTCAGATGTGTATCTAGCTGGGGTAATGTAGGCCCAGCACTCTTTCCCTGCTTATGCAGGGGGTCGGACTCGATGATCTATTGAGGTCCCTTCCGACCCTAGCATCTATGAATCTATGAATCTATGTTGGCATCAGCCAGTCCATTAAGAATGGCCTCTTTAATAAACTTTTCTAAGATTTTCCCTGGGATAGAAGTCAGGCTGATGGGCCTATAGTTTCCTGGATCCACTTTCCTCCCTTTCTTGAAGATAGGCACCACGCTGGCTTTCTTCCAGTCTTCGGGCACTACACCAGAGTGCCAGGAGGTCTCAAAGATCTGTGCCAGAGCTATGATGCTTGCCAGTTCCTTGAGTACCCTGGGGTATAGATTGTCAAGGCCAGTTGACTTGACCTCTCAAGGTGTTCCTTTATGAGGTCAGCATTGATGGAGGGCAGGGGATCTCCCTCACCCAGACCTGCCTGTCCCGTAGTGGGCATGGGCATCCCATGGAACTGATGAAAGACTGATGCAAAGTACCCATTTAATAGGTTGGCTTTTTCCTTGGAGTCAGTTGTCAATTGTCCCATCTGGTTCAGCAGGGGTTCAGTGTTGCTGTTGCTTTTCTTCCGGGTCCCCATATATGTGAAAAAGTCCTTTTTCAAAGCTGGTTGGAGTTCAGTTGTATCTTTGGCTTTCCTGGTTTGCTCCTTGCAGGACTGGACCAGTGCAGAACATTCCTCCTTGGAGATGAATCACATCCTCCATCCTTTGTAGGCCTTTCTTTTTAGCCTCAGGAGGTCTGCTAGATCCCTGGGGAGTTGCTTGAGGCACCTGCGGGACAGCCTCACTGTTCATTTTTGTAGTCAAACAAAGTAAAAGAGTGTTAGCTAGCTACATAATGAACACTATTATCATGCTGGAGACAGTGGATCCTTGAAGATATTACTGTCTGAAAGATTTTTTTTCACTTCGAGGCCTGAATGAGCATGGTCTACAAACATTATCTCACTGCACCAGAACTATTAGAAAGGAGGCTGATTAGCATATGTCTCACAAGTAAGTTTGCCTTAACAGCTGCTTGCTGTACTTCTCAAAGCAGGAAAGGGAGGACGAGTGAGTTTACCCCCCTTGAGAAGTACAGGCGGGTAGTTAATTGGAATATGAGATTTACTAATTTAGGTTTCAATTCCAGAAGACTTTTATGCTTAAATGCATCCCTGTTCAAAGTAAGAGTTAACTATATACTTAACTTCAGTGTGACATAACCATATCTTAAAACCACGTACCACTAATAGAGCTGCTATTCTGCCTCAGGGCCTGAACATAGAATACCAAAGAAGGGAAACAAAATGTGGCATGCATCTTTGTGGTGGGGGAATGCATTTCTGCGTACCCAACCCATCTCATTTGCTGGGGAAGTACTGCTGTTATAAATAATAACATCCATATCTTCAGGTAAATGTTGCCTCCTGTGAGTTCCAGAGTAGGAAGCTGCTGCCTTAGATAATCAGGCATCAGCTTTTTGTTTTCCAAAATTTTCCTACCTTCTGTATTAAAGTAGTCAATAAGTTTTAATGAAAAAAGACTAATTTTCTCAAGGATTTTTAAACATAACACAATGGTTATGTTGCTTTTCTTGCTTTAAATTTTGGTCTGAATATGTAGCCTTTCTCTATGTAATTTATATTGTAGTCTGGGATATGACAACTCCAATTCTTTTCAATTTATCATTTATGAATTTAACTCCAACCCTCGTAATCTTGTTCTCAATGGATGTGTCTACACGTTCATGAATGCACTTTTGGTAATGCAGATTAAATGTAGTATCCCCATTATGAGGTACAAGAAAAAGGTGCATTGGCCTATTTTAATGTGCATTAGTGAAAGCGCACGGTATTTTTGCAACACCGTTAGCTTAAAATAGGCTAATGTGCATTTTAGTGCATGTGTGGACGTGCCCAGTTGTTCTGAAGCCCTCTCTTTTTGTTCTGAAGCCTAACTTCATTCAATGAATACTGACTATGCAAAGAGTTTCTGCAGCTCTTGGAGAACTGTAATAAGGGTCACACATTAATTTTGCTTCCAACTCTTGGTGTAGTGGGTAGATAAAGTTTCTCAAATTTTTTTTAAAAAAAGGTCCTCTAAATCAACTTTTACATTTGAAGTACTAGAAAGTTCTTGAGACTGTTCCCAGATGATATTAACAGAATGTCAATCGGAATCAAATGGTGCCTTTGTTATCAGGGATGATGCAGTTCTGAATTGGATGTTATCAGTCATGGCCAGTCATAGTTTTGTTTTTAGACATGTAAGATAAAGATTTTTATTTAACTCGTATAATGTACCTGTATTATGGGAGCATTCAACATACTGGTGGCATATTATGGGGTGAGTAGTGATAAATGCAGTACTACTAATACTAATTACACATGCATTCTATGTATAAGATGGAAACATCAACTTCGATGTTTAGTTACCATATTTACTCAGATACCATACTTACTTTTCCCTGCAAAATTAGCCTTCCAAAATTGGGGTGTATGTCTTAGATGGGAAAGCTGATTTTCTATCTAGAACAGAAGCATGGATATATAGTTGGATGGCTGCTGCTTCCTTTTTTTCTCTTACTTCCAGCAGCATGGCAGGAGAAGTGGCATCCAGGAGAGGCAGAGTCAGGTAGGGTACCCAGGTGCAGTCGCACCCAGCTTAGATTCTTGCTAAACCCAATGTTTAAAACCAGCTGCACCACAGCAGCAATGGCACTTCTATTCAGGCACTGCTAAGGGAGTCAACTGACTTCATGGCTCATTACAATCTAGCTCATTACAGTGGCCAGCAACCTTTTCAAGCCATGGGACAAAACAGCCTAGCTCTGGTTTGATGCAGACCAGGTGGCTTTTGTAATGTGCGTGTAGCTAGGGGCCTCTGCCTGCACTTTTACCAGGGCCTGTCAGCTGAGAGATGAACTCATGTTGTTACTGCTTCATCCACCCCTTACTATCCAGCAGGAAATTGCATCCACCTGCTGCTGCTTCTGAGCCACAACTGGGAGATAATAGGGAAAGGGGCGGGGGGAAAGGAGAGGGAGAAGTGGTAGCAGTATGGACTCAGCTTCCAGCTGCCTGGCCCCAGTGTAGTTCCTTGTTGACTGGAAGCTGAGCCCATGCTGCAGCCAGGGAGAAGCTGGTAGGGACAGGTGGGAGGGAAGCAGCAGTAGCAAGGATTACAACTCCCTGCTGCTTAGCCCTGAGCCAAGTATAGGCATAAGCAAAGCCCTGAGGCGCTGTAGACTGGATCCAGTGGGCTATATGTTGCCCTGATCTACCTGATTCCTGCTAATTGCTTTTCACTGCACAGGTGTTAAAGACCTTCTCTCCTTGCTAATGGTCTTGATATTTCATTAAGCAAGCTATCTTTTCATTGCTAGTTTTCCTGTTTTTTAGTTACTCCTATCCTCTCTTCTCCTATTTCAGTCACACAGACTGCTTTTAGTTCCTTTCAGAATCCTAGGCACACCTATGGAGTCCAGTCTTCAGCAGCCGCTAAAGTTTTAGCTTTTGGCTGAGTAGCTAAGAACTGCTGACAGTTCAACTGAGAGAGAGTTAATAAAACTGTAGCTTTTACCAAAGCAGGAAAGGGAGGACGAGTGAGTTTAAGATCAAGCTCTGTCTTTGCTCTATGTTGCTGTAACTCTGGGGGGAAAAAGTCTTTATGGTGCCTTCCACAAAACAAGGTGCATATCTTATTTTCTATTATGTGGTGTGCGAGGAACTATATGGTAGCTTTATGCTTCAAAGTTTGTTACTAGCTGAGATAATTTACTGTGTAGATGATGACTGTGAGTGTAAATTGTGCTATGTCAACCCAGTCAGCTGGGAGCCAGACTCTTACCTGCCACTTAGTCATACGGCTTCACACTTTCAACACCCTTGTGCCCCATCTAGCCCCAACACCACCACCCAGAGCTCAGGGCTGAGAGGCCATGGCATGAACTGCTCTGCCCCAGCTCAAATTGCTGCTGTCCTAGGTGCATATGTAGATACTGGACCCAGGAGTAGTTTACTCCAGCTCAAACTGGTCCACAGTTTATTGTTTTGTATTAATTGTATGTGTAGACACACCTATTCAAATGCAAATTGTAAAGGTATGAAACAAAGGTAGCTGATTTCTTTAGCACTGCAATTTTCCCTTCAGTTATGAACTGAAGAAGAGTTCCATTGAAGAACTCTGTCTTTTTGCACTAGTGGAAGAAATATCATATTGTCTTTAGGGAATGGATGTAGACCATTAAAAATAGAGGTTCCAGTCTTTTCCCAGTGAAGTCAATGCCAAACTCCCATTGACTTCTTTAGGAGCAGAAGCAAGCCAAGACTCTGTAAGTGGAGATATTGATTTGTTTTCATTTGAATGAGAAGATCCTGTTATGTATCATGAAAGTGCCTATGTTCATTTTTGTAGTATGTAAAGAGTATTTATATCTTTATATTCCTTTTATATTAAAAGGGAACTCAGGATCAGAAATCTTGGTTTTCAAAACCAGCTACAGTCTTATACCTCTACCACTGCTGCTGCTTATTGTCAGACTTCAGAATACCTCATTATTGATGCAACATGTTTATTTAATATTCCATTGACTGAAACTTCAATGTGAGCATATGCCGTTAATTCTTTAAAAAAATAGGAGAAAGAAATGCCTTTTCAGAAAAAAACTGATACTGTCTGCCACTATCCAGACAATGACATAAAACAGACTCTGAATTACAAACTCAGTTAAACACAATTTTGGTTTTAAAAAGGAGCAATATATCTATTCTCAAAATTACAGTAAAGTTTAATATGCATTGATTTTATTTAACCTATAGTAAATTTCTCCATTATGATACTCATGTTGTCTGTATAGTTTAAAATTTAATTTATAATTTATGTCTGATAATTTAATTTAATTATTATGTTGTGGCTTGATGTCTTTCTGAAATACAGTTGCATTTTAACCCCTCTGTGTTTGACACATGTTTTGTGGCTTTGTCTGTGTTTATATTTAATATGTGCTTTATTAATGTATCTCAATGTTTGGACACCTTTCTTTAAAGAAAAAAATGAATTAACTTCTATATGGAAATTATTTTAGTACCATAGTGTGATATTTGTACTGTAATGACTTTCTATGTTTTTTTAGTGGCATTATTTTAACAGGGAAAAACCACTGAGAAATGCCTTTCTGCAAATTATTAAAGGTTGTTATGTTGTGGAATTTGTTGTGGCTTTTATACTTGATATTAAAATAAAATATCCACATGTCACTATAGTCGAGAGAAACCTTAGGTAGGCCCGACAGCAGCAATTGGTAGTCTGATGCATCCAGGCTAATGCATGTTTTTTGGTAACAAAACTAAAAGATGTTGGCTGCAAAGTATGTTGTTCTGTTGCTGTAACATTCTGGGCTTAATCCTGCTTGCATTAAAGTTAGTGTAAAACATCACAAAAAACAAAGCAGTATTTTAATCTCTTTATATTGACAATGGTTTGTACTATTTCACCTATATTGATCTATTTATTATTTAGATTTATATCTCACCTTATGTATTCAGTTGTTACCATCTCACAAAATATAGCAGAGTAAAAGGGATAGGAAACACAAATATTAAAGTGCTAGAAAGACTTTGCTATGAAGAGTTTTTGAAGAGATCAGAACTGTTTCATTAAGAGACTAGATAAGAAGAGATGTAATAGAAGTCTACCAAATAATAAATATCATAGGGAAAGAAAACCAAGCATTTCTATTTAATGTTTTTAATAATACAAAAATAAGAAAATAGTTGATTAAATTAAAAAACAAAAAATTATTAATACTAATACTGGTTTTATACAGATACTGTGGTCCCAAACAGGCATTCACCAGTAGAAATCTCTCTGGGATAGGAAGCAGTATAAGTATTCAGCTTGCAGCTGCCCCCTCTTCCTTGCTTCCCACATCTTTCTCAGGCCGGGGTAATCCTGATCTGGGGAAGGAGTGGGAAGCAGTGGCTGCTTCACTCTTCCAGGTCCCCAGGGGAGTGGAGTGTCAGGAAAAGACTCTCCTTGTCTTCCCCAGATTGGGCACTCCAGTCCGGGTAACAGGGAGGGAGTGGCCTCTGCATCATTTCTGGTCTCTGGAGGCCCCTATACATGAGCAGTGGGGCTGCTCTGATGCACTGCAATTACAGCACATTGGAGTAGGCTCGATTAATTGAGCCTGCTGGAGTGTGATATTTATCACACTCCAGCAGACTCCAGCATCTTGTGCATCAGTGCCCCTGCACTTAAAAATGGTGTTAGGGGCACTTTAACTAAAGCTCGTTGAACAAACTTTAGTTAAAGTGACCCTGCCACTGTTTTTAAATGCAGGGATGCTAATACATGAGATGCTCCATGTGGATTAATTAGAGCAGCTCTTGGAGCCACTCTAATTAAAGCATTTCCTCCCCCCCCCCCCAACTCCCAGAGTACATGTATAAACACCATGGGAATGGAGTGAAGGGAGTAGTAGGCAAACCCTCCTGCCCACTCTTCAAGCCAGGGCCCTGGTTTAGGGAACAGGAAGGGGATGGGGGGAGGAGGGAAAACAGCTGCTCTTCTATTCTGCTTGCTGCAGTGGAAACAGAGCAAAAGAACAGGGGGCAAGCAGTGGGACCCTGGTTTGGGGAGTGGGCAGGTCATCATCTTCTTTCATATGGCTGACTTGGAGCAACAATTATAAGTCCAGTTTAAAGTTAGTTAACCAGTCTAATGCTCTTGAGAAAAGGGAATGTATCTTTGCAATGTCACTGTCAAATTTGTATAGAGGGCAGAATGTTGTTATGTGATTCATAGTTTGATCAAGATTACCACTGTCACATTTTGCAGAACTCCTAATACTGTACACCATTTGTGCATCAAGTGACTGCAGCAGCCATGCCCAGTTCAGATCTGATTTAGACCCTTCTATGTTTTTTGCAGAAAGTCAAAACCAGAAGGCTTTATTGTTGGGTTGGAAATTAGATTTTTATTCCAAATAGTGGTTTCAGTCCATGTTTTCCTCCAAGCTGCTGCACTGTCGCGTCCTACGAGGGCTTGTACACATGTCCACAAAGTAGATAGGTGAGGGGCAAGGAGCAGGCTCTATTCTTGCCTCCTCCCCAAACTGGGAAACCTTCAGTCTGAAGAATGAAAAGGGGTTTTATCAGAATAGACTGGAAGGGGGCATACAAGTGTTCTTTCTTGTGAGAGATCTTCCTGAAGGGGTTATGTTTCCTTGGGGAGAAAGTGACTGTAAATGCTTATATGCATCTAGTTTCTACAGGGAGAGCGACAACTAACTCAGTAGGAACCTAACTCTTCTACATAGCCTAGGGCTTTTGGAGAGGTACATATCCACCAAGGGAGTTGCATATCCACATTCATGTAAAATTCAGGGGAGCAAAACACCCAACCCACTGTAGCAGATTTTCAAATCCCAGTCAGAATCCAGAATCAACCTGTGAATCTCATTTACACAAAATATCACTTAATTACATGAAATATTACATTTCTATAATATCTGTGGTTATTAACTATGGTGACAATATGTAAGGGATATAATCACTAAAACTTTACACTATTAGACACCAAATAATTGACAGAGAAAATGTACAAGTACTTTCATAAGTGTCCCTTACGGAGGTTCTTGTTTCTCTCAGGAAAGAATCTGGTAATAATAACTAGGGACCTACCTAAATTGGGGCAAGGCAAAGGGTTTTTCATGGCCTGCTTGTGGCATGCAGAGCCACTTTCATGGGCATTTTGTGGTGGCCCCATCCCTCACCTCTGAGTATCCAAGAGGCCCCAGAGGCCCATCCCTCTCTGCTGATTGGTAGAGAGGGCTGCCCTTCATGCAGGTGATTGGTGGAGAGGCTGTGGTGGGGGAGGAGGGACAAGGGGATTGCCATCATCTTCGCTGCTCCTCTTCATGTAACTCCACCAGCTGGCCCTTCCCCTCCTCCCCTCCCCCCTGGCAGGCTGTGAGGCTGTGCAGAAGCCGCCATGAGGACCACTGGGGAGCCAGCAGTTTATTTTTTGTAAGTTTATTTTTTTCAGGTGATTCTGTGAGAGATCCCAGTAAACACCATTTTTTGCAGTGATCACAGAAACTGATGTTTTTACCGTTTCCATGAAATCATGAAAGTGCAATTTAAGTAGGTCCCTAGTAATAAGCATTTTTTCATTAGACAGACCATTAGACTTATTGGTATGGTCATTCCAGTGGTTCTGTGCGTCTGACTGCTGTTGAGAGGAGGAATGTGCATTTAGATTTTCTTGCTGTTGAGAGGAGGATAGTGCATTTAGATTTTCTTTCTGAAGCAACCTAAGCTGAAATGTTTCAAACATTTAAATGTATTTGAACACTTGGAAATTGTTCATAAGTGTTTTCAAGGGGGGGAATAATTATAAGCAGTTTAAAAATAGTGAAGAATATTTGAGGTTGGAAAGAAAATGGAAGACACCATAAACAGGTGAGTAAAATAAAGCCTTTCTCATGAGTATACAATAAATACATTGTATTATTTCCATTTAATATTTTTAAAACAAAATATTTATTTCATAGTTTCATAGTTGGTAGGGTCGGAAGGGACCTAAGTAGATCATCAAGACTGATCCCCTGCCATGGGCAGGAAAGAATGCTGGGGTCAAACGACCCCAGCTAGGTGATTAGCCAGCCTCCTTTTGAAGACCCCCAGGGTAGGAGTGAGCACCACTTCCCTTGGAAGTTGGTGCCAGATCCTAGCCACCCTGACTGTGAAGTAGTGCCTCCTAATATCTAGCCTGAATTTACTCTCAGTCAACGTATGGTCATTATTCCTTGTAACTCCTGGTAGGGTTCAGGGGAACAAGGTCTCTCCCATTGCCCACTGGTCCCCCCAGTAAGTTTATAGACGGCCACCAGGTCCCCCTCAGCTTTCTCTTGTGAAGGCTGAACAGGTTAAGGTCCCATAGCCTCTCATAGAGTCTGCCCTGCTGTCCCCGGATCATGGGAGTGGCCCTCCTTTGGACCCTCTCAATGCTGTTGTGGAAGAAATCAAACTTCGCGTTGTGGTTGAATCAGAACTGACAGAGCCAGCTTTTCTTTATTGAGGGCTATACTGTGATCACAGGGAGAATTCCATACAGCAAGGGGAATCACCCACTTGTCTCTTTCAAAGGATTTCTCAAACTCTATAAGTTTACAAGCATATTTATACTTAAGACAGAGAAAGAGAAAAAAAAATGACCTTGGAGAAACAAAAAAATAGTAAATCACACACAGACATACAGGCAGTTTACTTAAAGAAAACATCCGTGCACAGGGTAATATATCAAGACAAAACAAGGCATGCAGGATTTCTTATCTCAGAACATGTAACTGAAATAAGCAGTATGAGCACTTCTGGTCTCTGTCTGTTTTCCTAGTCAAGCAGGCCAGAAGCCTGACCAAATCCACTACCACATTCCCTCCTTTTATTTTTTTCCAACAAGTTAGATATTTATAGCCATTAGCCTTTCAACTTCTAGTTTTTCTTTCTCTTTACTTTCTGCTGTTTTAACATACAAATTATATACTTCATTTCTGGTTGATGGGCTATTCCGCATTTGCTTGTCAGCACAACTTAAGCAACATTGTATCATCATAAACACTAGGCATACTTCAATAAAAGCAACAAACAATATTAACAAACTATGAATGACGGTAGAGCCTAAGGAACTGAAAATAGAGCTGAACCAAGAACTCAAATTCCGACTATGTGGCTCATGCAATTTAGCTGCTTCTTTTCGAACGTGTTTACTTAAATCCTGGATTTTTTCTGAATTATTGGAAATATAAATACAACATTCTTTACCTATTAAAGCACAGACTCCTCATTTGCTGGCTAGTATATAATCTAACACAAGTCGGTTTTGCAATGTCATTTTCCTTATTTCCTTCATTTCTGTATTTATTTTATCAAAACTATCAGCGGTAGCATTAGCAGTCTTTTCCAGAGATGCTGCGACTTTCTTTATCTTGGACATAGCTAAACCTGTTGCACAGTTGGGAAACATTATAACCCAAAACCTTTGATTTTTTTGTAATTTCACAAACATTGTGAATTCTTCCTTTAGGTAAGTGAGATCTAATAGTAAAGGCAGGATACGCTGCAGAGACGTAGCATGTTCCTCTCCAACTGGCGAGAAGATTTTTATAGGCCTTATCTCCACACACAAAATAGTGAACAGCTAATGCAGTAAATCCACCTGTATTACAGTGTGGGGACATCATCCATTGTGAATAATAGCCTGAACATTGACCTGCAGGGGAGTAGTTAGATATCTAGGAGCCATTAAAAAACCAAGCACCATTTATCTTAAATTCTACCTTGCACTTACTGACTCCTACTGCAACATGAGATCCATTACAGGTCCAACAGAACTTTCCAGGGGTGGCATATGCTAATCGTACATAGACCAGTTACAACTTATATTCTGCCAAGTTTCATTTCCATGAAAATCTGAATAGTAAGGGGCTAACATCTGAGTTGCATTCAAGGGTGCTGGTATCATGGGTATCCCTCTGATACAATAGATAGGGACATGACTACATATCCAACAATGAGAGACATTTAAATCTACCCCAATTTGATTAACTAAAGACAAGAACATAATTTCATGAAATGATCTTCTTTGTTGGTGCGCAAGTGTAGTTTGGTTTACAGAGTTGCTCATAACTGATGAGTCAAGTTCATATAAGATGGCCCAAAAAGAAATATTGAGAACTACCCAAATCATGACTAACCAACTCCACCTCGGGAACCAGGAACTAAGTAGAGGCCTTTTTCCTGTCCCGAAGGACATAGTGGTGTTGTTGGCGCACATCCTCTTTGCTCTGTAGTGGCAAATCCTCTTCCCCAGTAGGTGCTTGGCTCACTACTGGTCTTGAGGTCTCCTGCTGGCAGGCGCTAGGCTCACTACCAGTCTGTGGAGGCTGATTACAGAATTGATATGGAGGAGACTCTGGGTCTAACGGGGCTGATTTTTTTTACTATGTGAAACATGGATCCATGTCTGGAGTCCTTGACACTTTATTGCAGTGTTGGTGGTCAGGAGTACCTGCAATGGGCCTTTCCAGCGAGGTTCCAGTGATGACTTTTGTTGATGGACTTTTATATGGACCCAGTCACCAGGGAGGATAAAATGGCACAGCTCATCTTGTTCTTTGGGGAGAGCTGCCTGTACCTGTGAATGAAAAGCCTTAACACACTTCATTAGTGCCTTACAATAGTCCAGAATGGTATCATCAAGTGAATGTATATCGCAAAAGTGGGAGGCAACAGGTGGCGAGGCAGGGAGCCTTATGGGTCTTCCCATTATAATTTCATGTGGGCTAAGCCCAGTCTTTCAGTTAGCAGTAGATCTCATACTCATAAGGGCTATGGGAAGTGCATCTGGCCATTTTAGGTGAGTCTCAGCACAAATTTTGGCCTGTTTATTTTTCAGAATGCCATTTTGGCGTTCCACTTGGCCCAAGGCCTGTGGATGGTATGGGCAATCAAAGTTCTGTTGGATCTGGAGGACTTTGTAGATTTCTTTCATTATCTTTCCAGTAAAATGAGTTCCTCTATCAGAGTTTAGGGATAAAGGAATACCAAACCTTGGAATAAAGTCTCTGAGCAACTTTTTGCTTATAGTGATGGTGTCAGCTTTTGCACATGGGTAGGCTTCTACCCATCCAGAAAACATACATACAATAACAAGAACATATTCATAAGAACAACATTTCTGCATTTGAATAAAATCTAATTGTAAATTTACAAACGGTCCCCAAGGTGGGGGATGTGCTGCCTTCTTTGTTTTTACAGGCTTTCCTACATTATGGGCTTGGCAAATAGGACAGGTGTGGATGTACTGTTGAGACACAGATGGAAAAGTTGGAGCAAAACAATCAAGCTTAACAGCTTCTTTCATTCCCCCTTTGCTCACATGTGCCATGCCATGGTGTATGCGAGCAAGATGAGGAAGAAGGACCACTGGAGCAACCAGGCGGCCGTCCAGGGAGTGCCACAATGGTCAGGGTATAACAAACACCCAGCCTGTCTCCATGTATGTTTCTCTGGTTCTGGAGCCTGATCTTGGAAGAGGGCAACGTCGTGAAGACTTGCCAATGGAGACTGGTCAGTTGGAATAGACAAAAACCCAGGCGTAGTCTGAGGAGTAGAAATAGCTGCAGCTTTGGCAGTGGAATCTGTCAGAGCATTCCTACGTGTAACATCATCATAAGTTTCCTGGTGAGCTTGACATTTAATAATAGCAACAGCAGAAGGTAATTGTAAAGCATTCAATAAGGCATTTATGTATGGACCATTACTAATCTTGGCACCTCCTGAAGTGAGGAAGCCTCTTTGTTTCCAAAGTTGACCATAATCATGTACAATACCAAAAGCATAGCGAGAATCAATATAAATATTAACAGAGGCACCAGAGGCTAGGGTGCAAGCCCTGGTGAGGGCCACAAGCTTGGCAACTTAAGCTGAATACACATTAGGTAAGTGATGGCTTTCTATAACGTTATATTGGGAATATACTGCATGTCCTGCAGCAAGGGAACCTTTTGAGTTTGTTTGACATGATCCATCAACATAGACTACCAGATCTGGGTTTTGTAAGGGGTTGTCCTTTAGATCAGTGTGGGGCATTGTTAGGTGAGCAGTAACAAAAATACAATCATGGGGTTCACCATCCGAAGGGGTAGGTAACAGAGAAGCAGGGTTTAAAACAGTGCTCCTAGTTAGGGTGACATTTGCAGCAGAGAGAAGCAAGATTTCATACTTAGTTAATCTAGCATTTGAAAGGTGTTGGGTTTTTGTTTTTAGCAAAAGGGGTGCTACAGCATGTGGGACAGCAACAGTAAGGGGAGAACCTAATACAAGGGTGGAGGAAAGTTCAACAGAGACATGGAGGAAGTCCAACTGCAACAGAGTCAAGAGCAGAGCTATAATAAGCAATGGGACGGTGCTTGTCTCCATGTGTCTGAGTGAGTACTGCAAGTGCAAATCCGTCCTTTTCATGACATAAGAGAATAAAAGGTTTAGTATAATCGGGAAGGCCTAAGGCAGGAGCTTGTGACACAGCTTGTTTAATAGAGGCAAAAGTGGCTTTGATCTCTGAAGTCCAGGGTAAAGGCTCAGGGGTATTTACAAGAGTCTGATTTTTCAACGGCTTGACTATAGAGGCATAGCTGAGTATCCACTGGCAGCAGTAGCCAGCCATGCCTAGGAAGGTACTCATTTGGGACATAGTAGTTGGTCTAGGGATTTTAAGAATAGCTTCTATTCTGGAAGAGGAAGGCAGTCATTCTCCAGCAGAAATATTATGACCTAAATAGTGAACACGAGGAAGACAAAGTTATAGCTTTTCTTTAGATGCCTTATGGCCTTTTAGGGCAAGAGAGGTAAGGAGAGTTAAAGAATAAGTTTTACAGGCTTCAAGGGAGGTAGATGCCAGAGCAAATCATCAACATATTGCTCAAGCACAGAATTTTCTTTAAATATTATGTCATCTAGATCTTTCTTCAGAATTTGAGAAAAAAGAGAAGGGGATTCAGTATAGCCATGGGGCAATCACATCCAGGTGTACTGAAGTCCTTGATAGGTAAATGCAAAGAGAAACTGGCTATCAGGGTGTATAGGAATAGAGAAAAATGCAGAACACAAGTCAACAACAGTAAAATAACAAGCATTAGGAGGAATACAGGACAAGATAGTAGCTGGATTTGGTGCAACAGGGAAAGTAGGTAAAACTGCAGAATTTACCACATGGAGGTCTTGTACAAAGCGATAGATATTCTTTCCAGGTTTTTTTTACAGGAGGAATAGGCATATTACAAGACCTCTTAGTCGGGACAATGACACCTTGCTTTAAAAGGGCAGTTATAACAGGGCGTATCCCTTCTTTGTCTTCTGGATGTAAAGGGCATTGAGCAACTTTGGGTAAAGGCTTAGCTGGGTTTAATCTAATTTTTAAAGGCTGGGCAGGATGGTTTTTTCCTACTTCATTAGCATACTGGGATCAGAGAAATGGAGGGACAGCTTTTATGATTTCTTCTTGCAACACAGAAAGATCAGGGAACTCAGGCTCAGGAGGTGAGCTAGCTAAGTACAGCCATTTCGTTATCATGGGGGACATCCAAGTAAACACCATTAGGAGAGCAATAGATAGTACAGCCGAGTTTACAAAGCAAATCTCTGCCTAACAAATTAACAGGAGAACAAGGATTAAGGAGAAAGGCATGTTGATCAGAAACAGGACCAAGAGAAACATGTAATAATTGGGAAACAGGATGAGGAACTATTTGATTTGAAATTCCTACAGCATTTACAACAGCAGAGGAGAGAGGAGTTGTAGAGGTGGCAGGTTAAATGTCATCCCAGGCTGGCCAGGCCAGTGAGGACATTGAGCCTTCCAGTGTCCCGGTTGGCCACAACTCTCATTATTTTGGGACTAAAATCCTCCTTGTCCCATCCCACGGCCATGTCCCCTGCCTCTGAACTGTCCTAGATGGAAACCTCAGCTTCTGCCCTTGCCTAAAGTCTGTCATTGTAATGACATTAGCTTAATTGCCGTGGACTCCTTTTTCTTTTCTTGGCAGGTTGTACAATGATTTGCAATGGTGACTAGTTCTGCAAGTGGCTTAGTCTGCCAACCTACAACAATGTGCACAACTGTTCTTGGACTTTAGAAAGAAGTCTGTGGACAAAAGCGGAAGCAACTGCTTCTGAGGCAGTTTCAGCTGCATTTTCAATACCAGAATGTCTTTCAAATACTAGTTTTAAGCAGTCCATGTAGTTTGCTGGGGATTCTCCTTTATTTTGTTTACAGTTATGTATTTTTTCCCAGTCAGTTTTTCTGGGGCAAATTTTAAGCACAGCCTCAAGGACACGTCTTAAGGCATCTGCTAAGTGATCTCCTATTCCGGGGTCTTGAGTAGGCCAAGTAGCCTGTAAGATGAGGTGGTTGCGGACCTCAGAGGGCAGAACACTTCTCATTAATTGGTTCAAATCTGCCCATGTTGGATCATAACAATGGATTACAGTTTCCAATTCATCTCTAAACTTCTGGGGTTCCTCTCTGATGTTGGGAAATTTTTTAACAAGGTTTAGGTGATCTCCTGGGGTCCAGGGGACATGGACTGTGATTGTAGTTTCCCCATGTGTAGCTTGCACTGGAAGTTGGCGTAAAGGCATAAGCTGAGCCTTTTTAGATTTTAAAGAAGGGGCTGGACCATACTGGGTACCAGACCTTAAACAAGAGAAGGGGATTGAGATTTCAGGAGACAGACGCCCTGCCTCCAGTGGAAGTGGGCATGCCCCGAGGGCAGGTGACGGTTGTTGAGTGATAGTTTCCTGGTGAGGCAGGGTAATCCTGCTGGAAGAGTCTATTTGGTTACTTTGGACTTCTTCAGGTTCAGATTGTGCCTGGGACTGATATGGGGGTGGCACATTAAGAAAACCAATTATCTTCTGTAGATTCATTCTGTTATTTATGGATAAAGTTGTTTTGGAGCTGATGGTACTGTTGGTGGGGGCCCCCTTTTGGTGCACTTTTCTGTTTTAATTCCTTTATCTGAGATTTCAGTTTTTCTTGGGAGTCCTTAAGACTCTGAACTTGAGATTCTTGATGTCTTTTGAAAGCTGCTTCATACCAATCAAAAAATGTGTCCAACTGAGTCTGTGGTATATTACTACCTCTTATCTCTAGGTCTCTGCGGAGATGAACAATTGTACTTAAACATTCTCTCCAGTGGAAACTGCCTGCTCAAATCATCTCCATTATACCAATTCCATTTGTTTAGAAACTTACAACTTTTATGGCCATAGTGCATATACATGTATAATGCTGGAGTCCCTTTTGGTGGAACCGGTATGTCTTTAGACTCTCCACTCCCCATATCTTTAAACTCAATTCACACAGGTCTTTCATACAGGAATGGCTTATTCAGGGTGTCCAGTAAGGTTGTGAGATTTGCTAGCAGCACAGAGATGCTGTGGCTAATGTCCAAAGACAAAACTCCATGGCAATAACGGCACACAATGCAGTTACTCATGGTTAGACACGGCTCATTTATGAGGGTGGGGGAAGGGTAAACCTGCCCACTGGGTCACAAGGTTCCAGTTGAGCCACCTTGCATTTAAAACTGCCCTTCCGGACAGCCTTGGGGCAGCTGAACCCAACCTTAGTCTCAGACCTGGTCAGTGGCTGATATTTCTCAATTCATACTCTCAGTTCACACAAGGGAATTTCTGCGTTGAGGCACAAGGTTCAAGAGCATCTCTTTAGTCTCAGCCTTGGTCAACGCTTATTGTGGAAAACACTCACACTCTAAGGGTTTCCACCTTGCAACCTTGCTTTTGAAGAGCACACAGAATAAATCTGTTGTTTTTGGGGCGGCTGCACGAAGTTTCCACTCCTGGCCTCAGAGAGACCTCATAGTTCTTTACAGAACTTAATTCACACAGCGAAATACTTTCATTGACAACAGCAACACGGAGTCTTTAACCTTAACTTTCTACTCACAGTTACTACTTACATAGTGGGTCTGACAGTTCTGGCAGAAAAGAAAGTTCGGATAGGGTGAGCCTCAAGCAGTGAATCAGGAAGACACAGAGACAGCCTCTCACTGAAAAGTCCCAATAGAGATTTCAAAAGGTCTCTTACCTTGGTTTGGCACAGGGCTTCAGTGAAGAGATGTCTGTGTCCCAGCTGATCACTTTGGGCATCTCTGTCCGAGTCACGGCACCAAATTGTGGAAGAAATCAAACTTTGTGTTGTGGTTGAATCAGAACTGACAGAGCCAGCTTGTTTTTATTGAGGGCTATACTGTGATCACAGGGAGAATTCCATACAGCAAGGGGAATCACCCACTTGTCTCTTTCAAAGGATTTCTTGAACTCTATAAGTTTACAAGCATATTTATACTTAAGACAGAGAAAGAGAAAAAAAAATGACCTTGGAGAAACAAAAAAATAGTAAATCACACACAGACATACAGGCAGTTTATTAAAGAAAACATCCATGCACAGGGTAATATATCAAGACAAAACAAGGCATGCAGGATTCCTTATCTCAGAACACGTAACTGAAATAAGCAGTATGAGCACTTCTGGTCTCTGTCTGTTTTCCTAGTCAAGCAGGCCAGAAGCCCGACCAAATCCACTACCACACTGTCCACATCCCTCCTGAAGTGCGACACCCAGAACTGGATGCAGTACTCCAACTGAGGCCTGACCAGTGTTGCAAAGAGGGGGAGGATCACCTCCTTGGCCCTGCTTGTGATGCATCTGTGGATGCGCGACAAGGTGCGGTTAGCCCTACTTACCATGTCCTCACATTGGCGGCCCATGTTCATCTTGGAATCAATAATGACTCCAGGATCTTTTTCTGCCACTGTGCTTTTGAGAAGAGAGTTCCCCAGCCTATAGGTATGCTGCTGGTTCTTACTGCCCAAGTGCAGCACCCTGCACTTGTCAGTATTGAATCCCATCCTATTCTCATTTGCTCACCCCTGTAACCTGTCCAGGTCCAGATGTATCCTGTCCCTCCCTTCTAGTGTGTCCACCTCACCCCAAATATTGGTGTCATCCACAAATTTAAACAGAGTGCTTTTCACCCCCTCGTCCAAGTTGCTAATAAATAAATTGAACAGCACGGGCCCAAGGACTGAGCCCTTGGGGACTCTACTGCTCACATCTCTCCAGGTCAAATATGACCCATCCACCACCACTCTTTGAGTGTGGTCCCTCAGCCAATTTACTATCCATCTGACTGTGTAGGCATCAATACCATAGTTGCCTAGCTTTTTAATGAGAATGGGGTGGGAGACAGTGTCAAAGGCCTTCCTGAAGTTCAGAAAGACTACATCCACTGTGACACCTGCATTCAATGATTTTGTGACCTAATCGTAGAAGGCAGGTTGGTCTGACAGACCTGCCCCTAATGAAACCATGCTGGTTGCCCCTGAGCATCATCCCTGCTGCTGGCCCTTCACAGATGTGCTTCTTGATAATCTTCTCAAAAAACTTCCCTGGGATTGAAGTGAGATTAACAGGCCTATAGTTGCCTGGGTCCTCCCTCCTCCCTGTTTTGAGGAGGACCACATTGGCCCTCTTACAGTCATCCAGCACCTGGCCAGAGCACCATGAGTGCTCATAAAGTCATGGCAGGGGCTCCACGATAACCCCTGCCAATTCCCTCAACACCCTGGGGTGGAGAGCATCTTGACCTGCTGATTTGAACACGTCCAGCCCCTCCGGAAGTTCTCTAACTCGGTCCTCCCTGACCCTAGGCCTGGTGGAGTTTCTCCTGAGTCCATCCCAAATCTCAGTGTAGGAGTCCCAGTCCCTGCACAAAAAAATGGTGGCAAAGAAATTGTTAAAAAGGTCTGCTTTTTCCTCTGGTGCAACAACTAGATTGCCTAGCATATCCTGCAGGGGCCCCACATTACCCAGTGCCTTCTTCATACTTCCTATGTATTTAAAAAAGGACCTTTTGTTGTCCTTGATCCTTGATGCTAGCCCTAGTTCCGTATCTGCCTTAGCTTTCCTAACAGCCCCCCTACAATCTTGAGCAATGGAGGTATAGTCCTGCTTGGTGATGGCCGCTCCCCTCCATTGGGTGTATGCCTCCTTTTTAGCTTTGAGATGTTCCTGGATGCTTTTGGTGAGCCATGGGGGCTTTTGAGCACTCTTTCCCCCTTTGATCCACGTTGGGATTGTTCCCCTTTGGGCTTGGAGGATCGTCTCCTTAAGGAACGACCTTAATTCATACAGAATTTTAAAAGCATTGTGTAAATTAGAAATATATCTTTGAAAATTTGTGAATGCTGAAATACTGTCATTCTAATACCACTTAATTCTTACTCTTTTTTAAAGTTAAGACTTTGCAGAGCTAGCTGCTTTACACATAGAATTTAATATAAAGACAAAAGTAGTTATTTCAAAATGCCTGTTTATACTGATTCTGGAGAATTTCACAGTGGAAAGTTTGTAAATGATTAAATGAAAGCTGGAAAATTAGAACTAGGTTTCTAACCATCACTGGGTTGGGAGTTTAAAGGTAGAGCTTGACTATTTATGAATGAAATTCAGAGTTGGCTACCTGTGATAGCAAGTTACTGGACTTAGTGATGCAAGAGATCCTTTTCAGTCCTATATCCTTTATTTCTATTTTTCTCTTTCTTTAAAATCTTGAGATAAAAGATGTAAGCTAGTGCTATAAAATATGTCTATAAAGAAGTAAGGTTAATTAACCCCATCTATACATAGGAGAGATGTTCCTGCTCTAAACACTTCCTCTTAACATCTAGGAATGTTGGAGATTTGAATTTCAGAGCTCATGTTTCTGAGCCCAGTTTCTGGATCTGATCATTTCGGAACTTTGGAAAGACCATATCAAGATTTAAACAGTGCAGTCTGGGATTATTTCTAAATTGTTCAGAAGTAGAATATTTCAGTGTGTTGTAACATATGAATTACAGTTCCAATTATAGCAAACCGTTGCTGCTTCTTCAGCTGACTGTTCATATAGATTTGTACATGTGCCCCATCAGTGTAAGTTTAGATTCTTTTGTTTAGCAATATCTGTTGGGATCAAATTCATGCCCCTAATGGTCTACCTCCTTACCCAAGAGCATAAAGGGTAGAGTGGGTTCAATAATCCTTATTCCTTTCTTGTTGGTCATGGGAGGCACATAGAATTCTGCAGTGTCCACCAGCCACTCTGCACACAGTGCTAGTAAGAGCAGTTGTACTACTCAGGTGTAGTACAAGCAGCCAGCTTGTTAGCTAGCTTTTTGCCATTTGTCTATGTAAAAGTTACAGCAACATTTCTAATTTCTTCTTAATGCCATAGTTGTTCCCTCTGATATGTTTCTCACTCCCTCTATATCATAGCTTATTCCTCTCCCTACTGGCTCTCCATGATACTGATGGCATTCTGGGGACGTTGAAGCAAGAGCCAGAATCATAGCGTAAATTGGAAGAGTCTTCAAGAATTATCTAGATCGGTACCCTGCACAAATGGCAGGATTTGTTTGTCCTGGACCCTCCTACAGAGGTGGCTAACCAGCCTTTGCTATTTTTGTCTGCTGATTGTCAGAGCCCTGGCTTAGGCCAGTCCGTTTTAATATTCAGATCAGTTTATCCGTCAGTGTAGGATAGCCACCAAATAATTTGTACCCAGATGGTTTCAGATGGTTTAAAACCTCCGAATTTTTCAATAAGTTTCTGAGTTAAGAATGAGCTGCTCTGCTTAGCACTTCCCTGATTAGCTGGTGCTCAGCAGCAGTCCTGCACAGCTGCTCAGAGAAGCAGTGGGCTTTGAAATAAAAACCACAGAAGACAGCCAGAGTATCTCAGTGGTCCTCTTAGTGTTTGTTGTGGCCCTATATATCCTCAGATACTTTTCAAGCCCTCATTTTCACAGAGTGATTTCAGAGTTCCATGTGAACAAATTTTATTGATTTCCTGGTTTTATTCCTCCTTCACATTGAACACCAGAAGCTAAGCTTCATGTGTTTAACTTAATAGGGACTTTGTCACAGAATGTTACCAAGATGAAATTATTCTAAAATGTACATAAACTCCTCATGACTTTTACTGAAAGGGGCAATGGTCAGATACTTCTGGCCAAACAAATCTGTTCTTGTCATGCAACGGTTTCAGGTAAATGAAGCATGGAATCCACATGGATAATATATCTCAAAGAGCTGTGGCTTCTGTAAGGTAAGTAACTGTACTTTTTTGATTGTGATCCCATTTAACTGTAGTCAATGCCTGGCTTTTATAGACTGTTAAGTAAAGAGGATCAGGCCAATAATAAAAATTTCTGAGGCAAAAAAAGTATTCTACCTTGTAAAACCAAATAGTCACATTTGTTTCAAAATCACTTGTTTTAGATAATTCTTTCTATTGTCTCTATGAAAATTGAAAACTTAACTGGAGAAGGAATGTGTAAAATAATCATATTGATGCTTGGGGCACTTTTCTATATTTTCCATATTTTGTGGGGTTTAATATTATAATAAGCTGTATAATTACTGTAGGATATGAAAGATCCAGTCAAAACTGGTGTTCCTATGTTTGCACATAATGTAAATACTAGGAACTTTACATTTCTAAGGCCTGAGCTTGCAGACATTTCATACATGCTTAACTGTAGGCAGATGCATGTGCTACTACTCATGTGCTCCAACATCCTTTCTAATAATTTTATATAGCATACACTTATTTCTAAACCCTTTTAACTAACTTAGAAATGTGATGGGTTACATTTGGAGACGCAGGAGTAAAAGAGCATGCAGCTAAGGTTTGTTCAACATTGCATTTATCTTCTGGGCCATCATTTGTTGCTGCTAACATTATTGAAAATGACAGCACCCAGATTGCAGTAATTAATGCAACAACGCAAAATTGTTTCTTTGTGTTCACATTTAATTTTGCAAACATGAGAGCTCATCTAAATCCTAATTGTCTCTCATTGTTATTGAATAGTCTGAATTTATTGATTTCTTTCTTTAGTTAATTAAATAGATCCCATAGTTGCTACCCTTATAACTATTATTTAATTTGTTAAAGTATGTAAGTTGCATTCTTAGAGTATATTTGGTTCATAAAATGGAAGAAGCTCTGTCTTTTAAGATTATGGTCCAGATTGCATAGCAACAACCTAGGAGCCTAGTGGAAGGGTCTCTCTATGGAGAGGCATAACAAGAAGGATTTGTGCAGTATGGTGAGGGAGTAAGGGGTGGGGGTCACATGGTTTAAAGAGTAGAGGAGGGAGAGAGTTCAGGAGTCTTACTCATGCTAACTCCATAATAGTCTTTGGCTGTTCTGCTGCTACTGCTAGTGGTACCACCACATGCTCTGCCTGCTCAAGTTCTTGCTCTTAGGGTAGCAGTAGAGTGTCCATGCACCTGCTGCTGAAGCAAAAGCAATGGTGTAAGCTACTTTTGCTGCTGGTGTGTAGACTCTGGTAGAGGGAGGGGTAATTTTGCCTCTCTTCCCCCCAAGCTGGCACCATGATGTGGTGTCCCACTTGCGTGCCCCTATTTATGTTGCCTTCTCCACATGTAGATTGCCTCTTTTCCATAGAGATTGCATAGTCTCCACAACACCATCCAATGCACAAAGGTAGCGAGCACAATTGGTGGGTGGAGCGTGGAGTATGCCAATTGCTTCCTTTTTGAGAATGTTTTCCCAAATATATTTGTGCATTGGAGAGAACAATAGAACACAACTATTTTTCTTTTGCACCTACCATGTGCTACTAGAGGCATCCAGTTTCCAGTTTGTGCTCTTTTTTCCCAAGTCCACTTGTCTCTGGTGCTACCCTTTTCCCATAGTGATATCTAGTACATTTGTGGAGTGTGTGGGAGCTTCTTGAAATTTTCTGAAGTTTTATCTTTGGGGTCTACCCTAATGGAAGAAATGCCACAACTGCAGGTGCAGAAGCCAAGTATATACTGGACATTACTTAAGAGAAGCATCCTCAGCAGGACTAAATGTACAATTCAGCTGGATCTTGATAGATTGAACAGCTGAGCTAGAGACAACAAGATGAAGTCTGGTACTAACAAATACAGGTGCTACACTTAGAAGAAAAATTAGAAGTGCAAGGAGAATGGACGTTAACTATGTGAATGATAGTACTATGGAGAAAGATCTTGGGAGTATCACAGACTCATCATGAGTTTGCGGTGTGATACAGTCACAAAAAAAAGTGTGCCTATACATGAGCAAGGAGGCTTCTTCAACATGCTGTAATTCCAGTGCATGGAAGTGTGGCAATTACCATGCTCCAGTAGTTTCCTGTGTCTTGTGTATCAGTGTCCCCGAGCTTCAAAATGGTGGCAGGGACACTTTATTTAATTACATTAATGATACATCTAATTGATTTAATTAAAGCACTACACAGTCTCACACACTCCCAGAGCACATGTATAAATGCCCAATATAGTTTATACTGCATCAACTTCTCTTGGGTGCAAGACATGGGAGGTAATAATACCACTCTACTCAGAGTTGGTTAAGCCTTACCTAGAGCATTAGGTACTGTTATAAACTCCTTATTTTTAGAAAGAATATGGAACAGATACAGGATCCAAAAGCAGGCAACCAAAATTGTAAAGGGTTTTGGATCCTCCATCTTTTCCACATTCTTTTCCAACTTCTGTTCCTGAAGTTTTTTTAAAAAATAGGTTAGACCAGAGATGTGAAACATGGCCCATGGTCCAGATCTGGCTCTCAAAACCATTCCTTCTGGCCCATGGGTAGTCCAGTGGGCTACTGGAAGTTGGGGAGTTTGAGGTTCCCAAACCCCAATGGACATGGCCATTGGCAGTGGAGGTGAACAAGGCCTGTGCAGATACAACCCTTGCTTGCTGAGCTGCCACCTGCTTCTGGTACCATGGTGCCTCCTGTTCCTCTACCGGCACAGCTGCCTGCTACCCACCAGCACTGCTGGCTGCTAACTTACTAGCTTTGCTGCTCACTCTCCTACCTATGCTGCTGCTTCTTGCCCCCCTACCCACGGTGCTGCCCAGTCCCCTACCCATGCTACTGCTCAATGTGCAACTGACACTACTGCCAACTTCCAGACCTGGACCCAGACCTACTGCAGCTCCACAGATCTGGCCTAGTCTGAATCTGGCCTAGAGCCTGAGGTGAGTTTGATACCTCTAGGTTAAACAAATCCATATCTAGGATGGTTTAAATGGGAATGATTTTGCCTGGAGCAGAGGTTTGGACTAGAAAACCTTCCATGATCTCTTCCAAACTTACTTTCTAATTCTGTGAATTGTAATGCAAATGTATACGTGACAAGAAGATTTTCAAAAAGATTAAGTGCATGCCTAACACTTATTTCTGAAAAGGTATTATCATATTTGCCATTTATTTCAAATATAGAAGAGTTAAGGAAGTATTGATTGCTTTTCAGTACCCCACTCTTTGTTTTCTAAGTTATTTATTTACCTCTAGAGATGTATCTCCATTTTATATATTGGTAAATTCAACAGTGGAAATAAACTGGTCATCTCTCTGACTATTTTATAATATATCTTACAATTAACTTCAGTGAGAATTTTGTCTAAGAAAGGGTTGAAGGTGAAATTCAATTCGAATATACATTTAGCATCTTCCAAACCACTTACTTCCTGCATTTATAGCTGCATAGGAGGTAAAAGGTCCGACAAGTGGAACAAGTACAGAAGGAACACGTACTACTTGTTGATTCTCACATGGCATCCAGATGCTGTGGATCCAAGTCAAGAATGAGTAAGGCAGGAAGAATCATTGTACAATTCAGTTTTTACTGTAATAGATTAAATGGAATCTAAAATTGGAATGTAAAATGAGATGCCCAACATGGCACATTGTTGCTGTTGAAAGAAAATATATTAGTTACTCACTCATGAAATAATAACTGATTATTTTAAATATTAAAAACCCAGCATGATATTCAAAGCTCCTTGGCATTTCAATTATAGAACCCTGGAGGCTATTAATGTCTCTTCTATATAGCTTAGGGATGTCTGCAGTCCTGACAATGCAAGCTGGCTCTCCTATGGCTTGTTCTTGGCTCCATCGGAGTGCTGCTTCAGAAGTGATTGAAATCTGGGAACAGTTGGAATCCAGTGTTTATTAATTCATGGAACAAAAATATAACCTGCAAAGGCAGTTATTCTGTTTCATATTGCTTCTAGATCTGACCCATTTAATGTTTTTCTTCTAAGAATCACTCTCATCTTCTACTCTTTCTTGTACATCTCCTTTTTATCTTGTATCTTATTTTCATTTTCTTCTTTTCTTTCTGACCACACAATCTTTCATCGAGAGCTACCTCAGTGTAATCCCTTAGAATGCTAATGAAATAGTATTGCCGCAAGTGTTACTGTGGAATTGCTCAATTTGTGGTCCTTTGTGGTATATTTTCACTAGAAATACAGTGGTTATTGGAGTTTCGCCTTCATTTTTCTGGCTGATTTCACATTCTGTTTGGAACAAATTTCAATTTGGGGTAAAATTCAGTTTCAAGTTATGAAACTTGAATTTTGAATGTTGGGTATATTCCAAATCCCTTTTTAGGAATCATAACTATTCAGGACTTTAGATTTTTAACTTCAGTTTCTCTGAAAGCCTCCTATTTATTCTTTATTACTCTACCATTTCTTTCAACCCCAGTCTTATGACATCAACAGTTTTCACTCTGCTTCCTGCAACAGAAAGCAATAGTCACTTTCAGCTGAGGCTGCACCATTACACTTCATATTAAAAAAAGGGGGGGGGGCGGGATCTTCATTTCACCAGAAGAAGTTGCTAGTAAGAATCACAAATCCCTCCCAACCTCTAAGACTTGGGAGCATGTAAATGAGCCTCTGAATTTGTTCATGGTCCATTCCTGAGCACTCCCAGATGCTAAATGTTCTCTGTGTTCTCACTGGATCACCAGGACTGCCTCAGGCTCATTTTTAGGGGTTGTTTATATGAAGCTGAGTATCAGACTTTGTTTCAGAATGAACATGTGTTTTTAATTAACCAGATAAATGAATGTAATTATATTGATTAGAGACAGCAAACAGAAAACACTTTTATTTTGTCACTTTTAAGTTGGTTCTAAGTGAGTTTCATAGATTTCATGGATTTCATAGACATTAGGGCTGGAAGGGACCTCGGGAGATCATCGAGTCCAGCCCCCTGCCCAAAGGGCAGGAAGTCAGCTGGGGTCATAGGATCCCAGCAAGATAAGCATCCAATTTACTCATGAAGATGTTCAGCGTAGGTGCTTGAACCACCTCTGACGGCAGGCTATTCCAGACTTTGGGGGCTCGGACAGTAAAGAAATTCTTCCTTATGTCCAGCCTGAAATGGCCTTGCAGTAGTTTATAACCGTTTGACCTCATCATCCCTTGGGGTGCTCTGGTGAACAAACATTCTTCGCTTCTTGTTCTAAATGCCAAGCAACTTCATTTTCAAAAACTAGCAATTTGCCTGTTGTTAATCTGCACCAGAATCTAGGGCATCTGGGGCCAGATTCTCCCTTCAAGTGTTGTGGTTTTACACAGATGTCACTGTATTGACCTCACTGGACAGAATGCAGATTTGCAACAATGTAAGTGAAAAGGAGGCCAGGACATTGTTGTTTGGAACAAAATACTAAATCACTAAATACTAATTCAAGTTTAAGAAAATACTGATTTGCATGCTCAGGAGCTTTATCTTGTTATTATTCTTGAGATTCATTTGTATTATGGACTATACCTGCCCCTATTCAAATCAGTAGCAAAATTCCCATTAAATTCAGTGGATTAGGTCACTAGCTACCTTTATAATTCCATGTCCTGGAGCCATTCTGTGCCAGTCTTGCCATGTTGCGTAATGTGGTAATTGTCAGGGTACAGATGCATCTTAATTACACCTCACTTCTCCTGTCCTTGCCTGCTATTTTAGCTGCTAGAACTGCTATAGTGGTTCTGTGCCACTCAGTACAGGCAGTCCTTACACTTATGGCGGGTTACGTTCCTGGAAAAGGCTCTGTAAGTTGAAACAATGTAAGTTGAATCTGATTTTCCCATAGAAACAACGTTATAATAGTTGGTTACTTTCCTAAGGGCCTGATGCCCAATTTTTGTAGAAATAACCATAAACACCATATTTAAATCAACTATTTTGTTTATTAATTTTATTTAATCAGAAGGTGAAGGAACACTTTCAACAGGGTCATGGAATGGGCTTCTTTGGGGAGATTTTTGGGGAGACTTAGGGCCACTTACAGCGATTTGCAACAATGTTATTACTTACAGCACTGGATCTTCACACTTACAGCATGATGGCATGATGTTTGTGTGCTGCCTGAGTTGCCATCATGCTGTAAGTACAAGAATCCAGCACTGTAAATAATGATATGGTTGTAAATGGCAGAGTGCTGCAAGTGCAAATTGCTGCACGTCAAAACAATGTAAGATGAGAACTGCCTGTACTGTTTTTTTCAATGAGTTCTCCAGATACCAAATAAACGGATTTTGACACAACTTTGCGCTGGTGGAATAATACTGGAAAATCAGACCCAATGAGATTCTACAGGCATAAATAATTGCATAATTTTGTGGCACTGTTATTACAGTCGATGAGGTACATGAAGCGGTTAGCCCAGATTGATTTATGGAGCAATAGTCATAATTGCCTCCACCAGTTAATATTTCTTAAAATTTAGAAGACTGATCAATAATATACAATTTTCTAAAGAGATAATGCTACCTAGAAAGATAAGGAAATATATTTTCATTTGATCCTTTAGTTTAAAAAAGAAAAAAGTTTCAGCAAGTTTAATGAAAATGAGAACAATTGAAAAAGCATCTATGAAGATGTTATCTAATATGGTATTATTAATTTTTTTAAAAAGCAGGTTACTTTGATTCAATTAAACAAATCCTTAAAGAGATTTGGGTATAGTGAAATAGCCAAGAAAATAAAAATCCCTGTGGCAATATTTAATGAAAAGATTTTAATTTTACAATTTGTTGAAGTAATATTTAAATTGTTTGGGTATCCAATTGTTGTAGCAGAAGCAAGGTACTTACTCATGCCATTGGGCATTTATAAACATAGCGTTAGAATCTAGCCTCCAATGACTCTGTGACATTAAATATTGGATTCCAGTGAGGGAACCTATTACTAGAAAGCATTACTAGTAATAGTAAATTGTAATACTAGTAAAACCCATTACTACAAAGCAATACAAATTATGAAGGGACAGTATATATTATTTTGTGGGGAAAGATTACATACTGTTTTTACTCAAATCCAAGTACAGAATCAATTATTGGAGGTTTGCCTTGAATTTCCCCCTACCCACAGCTACAACAGGGAAAATAAATCCCCCCCACAGTCCCTTCTCAATCCCCACCCCCCAACCCCCTTTACTGTTGGACGCTGCAATCCTTAAATGTATAGAAATGAGGGGAATTTTGAAAACACTGACTTTTAAATAGTAATTCTAGTAATTTGTATGTAGGCAAATTATTAGAGGTACCCATAGGCTTTGGTCAACTAGAATTGATGCATTTCAAATTTTTGATTCATTTTAATTGCTGCAAGTTTTAGCACAAGTATTCCATAAACACACACATACAATGGGACTATATATAGATAGAAAGATAGATCTATTTACGTATAGATAGATCTATATAGAGAGACAGATAGATATTGCCGTGCTTCACTTGCCAGTCCAAAACACACTTTTACAGTGACACTGTTCTTAGTCCCATTGTAAAAACCACCACATGCCCACAAGCCCATTACTAACACCTGTAAACCATCATAGTTATACAAAGAACTACTTCAGTACCTTCCCCCTTCCCCTTCTCCCCTCTCCCTTCCCTGCCTTCCCCAACTCCCCTACCTGTTTGCCCAGTCCTTTCATTTGTCATTATATTTGTTGTCGTCTGCATCATCATTTTCACCCTCATTGTCATTATCTTCATTGCTCTTTTCAGAGGACTTGTGTCTGACTAGTCTGTGCCAGTCCTGTCTCTTCCATTTTTGGCACCACAGGGAGGATGTTAGGGCTGGCTCTGGCCTTCTTGGTGCCAGCCTGGTATTTGCAGTACCTCCACGCTTGGTGCCAGTTCCCTGTGGCTGAAATACCTGCCCATGTTTGTTTTTTAAGGGCCAAAACAAAAGTTCCCATGAGCATGTTTGGCACCGGGGAGGGTGTCTGGGCTTGCTCTGGCCTCTCTGGGTGCTTGCTTGGTGGTGATCTTTCCCTCCTTGGGAACCAGCTGCCCATTCTTGTAGGGGCCACACACACGCACAAAATTTTTAAGGTTCCTGTCAGCATGTTTGTCCTATATGGGCAATGTTTTTTATAGTTTTGCTCAGTGTTGGCTGCATTTAATCAACTTCATAGTTGATTCATAGTTGATAGTTAGTGGAAAAACTAACAGTAAGATTTATCAGAGTGAAGAATAGATGTAAGTATGATTTCCACAACTAAAATTTTACTCTGTCATGTAAGATGACTGACATCATAGGGGCAGTGTCAAATGAGGCATCCTTTTAAATTCTGTGGTGAGTTTTCATATGAGATTTTGAGGCGGTATAATTTTTCTTTTGTTTGTGACTCTGCTACCATTTTAAAACTACTAGCATTTATTGGAATTGTAGAGTGGGTAGAGGCTCTATTCAGGCATCAGAATTGCAGCTTTCAACATAAGCATAAAATCACCCTTGCACAAATGCAGTGGCTTTTGTGCAACAGAGACAAGATAGCAGTAGGATGGTAGTAATTAAATTGATAAACAGTGAGTTATACCAGTGAGGCATCCAGCAGAGGAGAGGTGAACAAAGGTGTTACAAAGCTTTTAGCAATTTGTAGAATTAATTGGGACTTTGCGGTCATAAATTAAAATCTACTTCTCCAGGAGTCAACTCCCAGTAAAGTTACATAAAGTACAAAAATATGTCTTGCTAAAACTTTCTAACTATAGTCAGAGCATTGAAACCAGTTACTTAGGAAAGTCCAGGAATCCCTATCTTCAGATTTTTTAAAGAACAAATTAGGCTAGTCAAAGTAACTGTCAGGAATGATCAAAATGTACTTGATCCTGTCACAGGCATGGGGGTGGACTAGATAACTTTGGCACCTGGGGGCATGATGGGAGACCTGCATTATTGTTTTATGTGTCAATGTTATTTCTGTTTTTACCTATAAGCCTTCTAATTTTGAATGATGTCTTGAAATCTAGGACTCTCCTGTCTCAGGGGACTTTCCAGCCATACTCCAGATACAAAAAACCCTCTCTCCACAACTGTTGCATTATTGGCTGCCAATTCTCCACTGCCAAAACGAGGGGAAGAAGGTAGTCGCACACCCTTCTGTAAGATAGGGATTAGGCCAGTCTCCAGGAAGCTTAGAGATTTGGGTTTGAATCCCCTCAGGATGAGGAAGGCATACAGGCGGAATCTCCCACTTCTTGGGTAAATCCTCTAACTGGTAAGTTATTTGGAAAAGGAGGGCAAACCCATTCTGACTTGTGACTGGGACTAAAGCTGATCCCAGCTACCCCCTTCTTACCTAACAGGCCACCAACTTTAGGATGGGAGATCTATCAATTTTCTGACACCTATTCACACAACTGGGACCCATTCTGCTTTGAACCCTGACATTTTACAAGCCTATGGTCCAATTTATTCCATTTTGTGTACATTTTTAATTTTTGAAACTGCTGGACCAATCAATACAACCACAAAGAGACCTGAAAAAGTAATAGCAGTAGTAGCAGCAGCAGTAGTAGTATTTTGTGGGGTGTTGTTTTTCATTACTGCATGTTGGTAAATGTATTATTCTCTTTAGATACTATTTTTCTATTCTTGACCACAGACCTTTTAAGGGTTAAGCCACTTGGTAGCTTATAAAAGCAGAGTGGGAAGTGCTTATGTGCATCTAAAAGCTTTTTAGCACAGCTTTTCTTGGAGAACAGTACAACTGCAAGCTATTTGAAAATAACTTTAATTTGCTAGCAGTTGATGATGGTCCTTCTGTATAAAAATTACCATGTACACAATAGTGAGTGCCAGCTGCTGTATAAGGCTGATGATTCTCATCAAATTTTATTACTGAAAAATAAAAATTAACAGATGAATCCTAGTTACCAGGGTTACAGAATTACTTTGAACAGTATGTATCAACTCCAGCATTTCACTGTAGTTTTATAATCTTTTTAAAGGAATTTGCCATCTGGGAAGCATTACTTTAGTCTATATTGAGACAAGAGCTAGAATTTCAATATTAAACACTTGAAGAATGGGGTTTTTTTTCAACTTAGATTTGCTTTAAAAAAGTTCACATTTCTTCTGAGATGTAAAGTTCTTGAGGGAATTCTTTCTGTATGTGTGATCCATACCATACAGGAAAATGTACTCTTCATGCATCTACAAAAGTAATTTAAGCTTAAAATCAATAATTAAAAAATTACCAAACTTTTCAAATTAAAGCCTTCTACATGTGCTGAGCTCTGAGAGCCAACACATGGTCAGCCCTTTTGCAGTCACTCAAAATGAAAAGAAAGCATCAATAAATGGAAGAGCCAATTACAGTTGCAGTCCTTGTATTTGAGGGAATTAAGTGACCTCTCTAGTTCCTAAAGATGCTACTTCTATAGCAGTTCATAGAACTGAACTGGCATCACATAGTGATTGGGGTAAACCACACAAAAAGGCTCCTCCTGTACATCAGGGAGCACAGGGAAGCATGCAGCCTTCTATATAAATGGCATAAATAAGCTTTACAACAGTTATGTTACATTCCAAGTTATTGAACTGATAAAGCACTTAGGCTCCTGAATGTTTGGCACTACAAAGCCTAAGTACCTCATCATGGGCAGATACAAGATTTTGAAAATGGCTATGTAGACAGTAGGATAAATCAACACAATGAATATTTTTCTCCAGTTAAAGAGAAACTAGAAGATTTACAAACATGTGAGGGGCCCACTCTTTATTGGAATGTATGATAACATTTTTAAAAATGCAACAAACTAGGAAATATAGTAAAAAATATAGTTGTATTAGTCCTGAAGTTATCAAAGTTAAATGTGCATTGCTTATTCATTCAGATTTGTAATACAAAATGTAGCCTTCTTGAGTGTCTTGATAGTGCACTTCTCTGTTACTCATTATCACACCCAAGTTTACCTAAGTTAAAATAACCACACTTGAATTAAGGTTTTAGCTAGACCTTAAAACAGTCTGCAGGGCTGTGAAATAGAAGAGAGATCACCAGGAATGACTAACAGACAGCAAAATTGCAGAAGAAAGGATGGATTCATTAATAGAGCAGCAAGATCCTGAAAAAGAAAGGAGAGCCATTAACATCTGTGGAGCAGAGAGATTGCCAGGAATTAGGTAGATTATAGTGAACTATGAGGTTGGTTGACTTCTTCCGCACTGCCTGAATAGAAATGCTGCTTCCCTTCAGAAGCAGTTGATTTTAAAATTTGGGTGGAAAAGGAATCAAGGGTGGGAGTGCGTGCACCTGCACCACTGTACCCTTTCTGGATCCCCCTCTGTGCCTGGTCTCTGGGGTGAAAATCAAAACCTTATGGCCAGGTCTACATGGGTGTGTTAATGTACAATAGCCTATTTTACTGCATATTAAAGCAGCATATAAAAAAACATGCTATTATGCCAATGTGCAGTAAAATAGTCCACTGCACATTAAGTGTCACCTAAAAAGCGTGTCTGGATGCTACTGTGAATTAGGGCAGACTAATGCACATTGATTTAGTTGGAGGTACTAAATTTAATGCACATTAGGAAGAGTGAATTAATACACATGTACATGTGCCCTTTGTGAGGTGTCTGGGCTCCCTGTCAAGTGCATGAGGAAAGCTAGGAAGAAGATTCAATACAGGCAGCATGCTAAAGCTGCTTAAAATTAGCATGATCTGCATGAAGCTGCAGAGAACCAGAAAAGCATTGAGAATAGAGGGGCAGGTCTTTAATTCTGTCTCCCAGAAGCCTCACAGAATCCACAAATTGGGACCATCTCCTGGAGGTAGATGCCTGTGGCTTTTCTTTCAAAATACTGAGCAGGGCTCACTTTTTTTCTTTAATAAGATGACCTGTTAGTTGTAGTCTGAGAGAATTTCAGAGGAGACTGGCAGATAAACACTAAATTTCTGGTTCCTGATCAGCTTTTGATGTGAAGTAGGCACTGGACTGCTTAGACCAGTCAAAACTTGGGGGGCTTGAATACGCAAGCAGAACTAAAACTTCATGGTCACATACTGTGGCATTTATGGAACCAAGATACCACCAAGGTTAGGTGTTAGCTGAATGAGGTTTTAAGACTCACAGCCTTGGACTTACTTCCCTCAATGCCACCAAAATTCCATTTTAGACACCCAGGTCTTTTCTTGGATGTGGTCCTAATAGTTAGATTTAAATTCCAGTAAAATCACTGAGGCCATATTCAGACGATCATGGATGTTTGTTTTCCCTGAGACAAATAGCACCTTGTGCTGCTGCTACTTGTCCCTGGGAAACACCTGTGCCATGCATGCTCTGGCACATGGCAAGTTACTCCAAGTGACTGGGACCAGCAACTGTGCTGGCCCCAGCAGCTATATCTGTGGTTCCAGGGGCCTTGAGGAGCTGCAGCCATGGCATTCCTGCAGCTGGGAGCCTGGCTGGCCACCAGAGCTTGGCTCTGGATGGCCAGGCTCCATTTTTGGGCCAGAGGCACTGCCACCATGTGTACTGCCCTGATATGTTTTGGTGGGATTTATTTTTTTACCCTGGGATTTATATATATGCACCCTCCTAAAATATTATATATTCTCTATATATAGAAGCCTAAGTCTATCTGTCTCTCTATCTGTCCATAACACTTTATTTGCACTCTGATTGGTTGTCTGAAACAACCAATCAGACTGCTCCAAGAGCATTCAGGACCGAAGCCAGCAGCCAGAGCTGCCATGACAGTGTGGACAGAGTGGGGGGCAGTACTGGCCTCACCATCACACCCCCTCCCTGCTCCTTGGAGGCAGTGGTGGTGGGTGGAGTGGGCCCAGACCCCAAGTGGTGGTGGAAGTGGGCCTGGGCCTGTTGTGGGGGCTGGGGAAGGGGAGGAGTGTACCCAGGCCCATTGGGGTGGTAGGGGGAGGGGAGGAATGGACCCAAATGAGGAGTGGGGGAGGGTGGACAGTGGGCTCCTTCCCTGCCTGCCCCCCCTGTCATTTGCTTGTATGTATGTATGTGTGTATTATGTATGTATTAGGGCTGTGCAAAGCTTCAGTCACCAATTCAATTCAGAGTAGATTTGACCAAATTTGGTAGCTGAATCTCCAAGTCTCAATTGAATTGGGAGGCCCATTAAAAGGTCCAAATTGAATCCAAAGCCTCTGAATTGATTAGGAAAAGATTCACAGCTTTGGATTGACTGGGGGGAGGCAGGCACAGCTGGGCAGCTGCAGGTTCTCTGTCTGGGAGCTGGGGTGGCTCAGCCCCAGTGGTTGGAGCTCCTAGACAGCACATGGCACCCTGCTGAGCCATACTGCACCCATGCCATGGGGCAGCTGCCACATGGGTGCCAGGTGTGCAGGGGCAATCCCTGCTGCCCCCCACTGACCTATGCTGTGTGGTGGGGCTCTGCCACAAGCCTTCAGATGTGAGGCAGGTATCAGGGGTGGGGCTGGATGGAGGGGAGATTGAAGCAGAGGTTGTGGGGCGGAGGGGCTCTGAAATGTGGTCTCAGAGCCCTCACAACTGCTGCTACTGCTGGTGAGTGTGTGGGTGGGATTGATTCCTGGACTGCTGGGGCTGAGCGGTGGGGCCATCAGGAGTGGTGCTGAGGGGGATGTTTGGGGCATGGGGTCTGTGCAGGGAGCCTCTGCCAGGAGGCTCCAGAGCCCCCACAGCCCCTGTTGCAGGCAGGGGGCCTTCTCCAGTAGCTCCACCCACCTTGGGAGAGACAGGCACAATTGGAGAAGCCACAGGAGATCCTGCAGCTGCCCAGCTGTGCCTGCCTCTTCCTGGCTGATCCTAATTTCTGCTCTATCTATCTATCTATCTATCTATCTATCTATCTATCTAATAAAATCAGGCTGTTATAAGGGAAATCTATTTAAATGCATATTATAGTAACACTAGTGAACAGTAATAGTTTCTTTATAAGTATTAAAAATTGTATTAAACATTATTGCTGTATATAGAGAAGAACACAAAGTATTTACATATGCAGTAGAAGAGTTGTCTTGGTGTTTATGTGTGACTGCAGTAAGAAATTTAAGAGTAAGCTTTTGGGAAATAAATACTGATTAAATAAATATTTATTTAACCTGTTGAAATTACCACAGGTTAAATGATTAATTGGTGGGTTCAGGGATAGGGACAGGTATGGCAGTTAGGCTCCAGCCTGGTTCTGCGAAGTTGGGGTGGGGGGAGCTGCTGAGCCCTGGGCTGGCACCTGCTTTGCCCTTCTCTGCTGTGGAGGAGGGCCGCACCCTCCTGCCCTGAGCAGCATGGGGAGCCAGAGGCCAAAGAAGCTCCACCAAGGAGATAGCACAGCCCAGGAAGCCCCGGGAAGCAGCAGCCACCAAAGGGCTGCAGCCACCGGCATGTGTGGTGGCTTTCTGGGGCCAGCTGCATCAGGTTAGGAGGGAGTGGGGAGGGGAGAGGCAGGCAGCAGCCAGTAAGGGGCTTTATCAGGCCACTGCAGCCACTACCACACTGTGAGGGAGGGAGCAAGCAACCCCTCCCTCTCCTCTCCTCTCCCTTCTCCCCTTCTCACTCCTCTATCCCCACCTCCCACTGCATAGCCTAGCTATTAGATATTAGTCGCCCCTTACCTGCCTCCTGCCCTGCCACCTTATGGTTTCTGCTGGGGCACCACAGGGCTTCCTACCACCCCTGGACCCTGGACTGCTCTGGGCCCCAGGCTAATTGATGACTTGTAAGCTAGAACCAGTTATCACTGAACTGCTCGGGAAAACAATTAATCGTTTAACCACTCACATCCCTAGTAAACTTACCTAAGTGTTCTTTGCTGGAGGAAGTTCTGTAAGCAGAGACTTTTTAGATAACGGGGCCGTTGTTCATTCAAGAAACAGGATTACAAGTCCCCACAAGAACGAGGAGATCTGTGTCTAGGAGGTTTTGGAGATTAATACTGAGCAGATGAAAGCCATTAGGGAAAGAGGGGCATCCAGCCATGTGATTGTGGTAGTTCCCTAGTGTTTCACATGTGGAAATTAAGTCATCTTGTAGTGCATTAAAGTTATAATCTATTTATAAAAAAAGGGGAGGGGGGTCTGCAGAATTTACATATTGCTTTGTACATTCATCTATGACATACTGGTAAAGACTTAAAGGGTACTACCCTTTATCTAGGTTAGAATTAGTATTTTAGGTTTTTAGCTATACACATTATCTGTGAGATGCTTTGATGTCTAAATCCTGTGAAAGAAGAGCTAGTCTTTGAAATGTCTGTTTAATTGTATGGAAGGAGAAAGCTGCAAGCCTTTTGGCCTACATCAGTCTTAGATAAAGAGCAAGAAATCATTTAGATGCAGTAAATTGTTTCACATGAAGCATTTTCAGCATTTCATCTTTTCAGATTATCCCAGTTTTAATGAAAAACCTATCTATAAGATTACATGTGGAAGATTCTAAAACCATAAATTGAAAGGGAAAATGTTGCTGAAGGGAAAGTGTTTATAAGCATTCCCATTCACTTTAGTAACTGCATGTTAGAATTGTATGTTAGTTGTGAGACAAGCTAGAGGTCTTGTTTTATATCGTCAACATAGTCAGTTACAGGACATAAGGGGGCATAAAATAGCTTATTATGTTTAATGAATGCAACTTATGTTCTGATCCTGCAGGTGTTTATATATGTGCCTAATTTAAACCATATGAGAGGTTCCATTTAAGCCCATGTGCTTGTACATACATGTACACAATTTTAAACACATGCATAAGGGTTTTTTTGCAGGACCAGAGACAGAATGAGCACGATAAATGCCATATTTACTTGCATCTAAGATGACCCTGAATATAAGACAACCCCCCAGTAATTAGATTCTATACTTGGAAAATTATAACAAATTTATACAATTTTCCTTGTATTTGAGTTTTGCCTTGAATTTGTCCCCTTCCTACTACTACAGCAGGAAAAATAAATCTAGGGGTGCCCCTTGCCCTTTGCCTGTGCCAACTTACTCCTTCTGTAGCTCCTTTCCCCCTTCCCTTAATTTCTGACCCTGCTCTCCTTGAGCACAAAGAAGTGACAGGCAAATTTGAAAATACTGACTTTGAAATAAATATACCTTTAGTCATTTGCATACAGACAGATTATTACAGGTACCCAGAGATTTCATAGTTTTGTTTCATTGTTGGTTCTGAGTTTAAAATATGGTTTTTGAGCTATGATTTAAAAGCAAGAGGATATCAAGACTTTTGCATCAGAAGAGTAGTGTATTATTAAATTTATTTTCTAAAAATAGAAAATTTTTGTATTTTAAAAGGTTGATAATATTAAGATGTGATGTAAGTGCCACTGATAAAGCAAGCTGAGGTAAGAAAAAAGAGTCTTAAGTATTTGCAAAGGAGGCCTTTGGCTAACTCTTTTCTCCAATGTGTTTATGAAAGAAAATTTGACTTGAACTAGATTTCTTCACCTGATTTTACTAGAAAACATTACACAAGATTCCTCTACACTATAGGAAAAAGGTAAATATAATTAAGGAGTTTCCTTGCTGAAAACTGAAGCAGGAATAGAAACATCTGTTCATCAACATTTTTTTCCAGAAATAAGTATATCGCCTAAGGATGACCTCTACAAATATTGAAATGCTGCACTTGCATTAATTCCAATCCCAGGGCAAATCTTGCTATTTTTAAACCTATGAATTACGTCCATTGTGCCCACACATTACATACTGTAGGATCAGATCCTGCACATTAATAACATACTGCTTCAGTTAATAGGCAGATGTTGCTTTTGATGTGCTTCATCCTAATTAAATCATATTTTTCAGAAGTATAGAGATTTGCAAAAGAGTAGAGATGAAATCTTGGCCCCATTGAAGATTAGGAACAAACTCTCACTGAAATCTTGGTTTTTTTAAAATCATCCTGGGTTTGCATCAAGTCTACAGATGGAGCAGCAGAGATGTACTTGACCCTGAGCACATCTATACATGCTATTAAGATGATGCAATGAATTCTGGTGCAGTTCACGCTGGAGTTTATTGCTTCTGGGCACATTGGCCCGGACTGCAGCATGTTGAGCTAGGGCAGTGCAGTGCCATCTGGCAGGGGACCCAGCTAGCCCTGCACTGTAACAGCCTCATGCCCCAACCAGCCCCAGTCACTGTCAACACGTGCATTGTGGTAGAGTAAACAACTCTGCCATAAGATAGTACTTGTGTTGGGTAGTACTGTCCTATGGTAGAGTTAATTAGTTGACTCCGGCCTAATAGTGTTGCATGTGTAAATGATGACATGTTACTGTTGAGCTAATTAGTCAACTGCAGTAAAGCACACATGTAGATGCTCCCTTTTCCCCCCACCCCCAAGTAGGGTAAAAGGAGCCTTGTTGAAGTTAAATATACACACACATATATCTGTGTGCATGTATGTATGTATTCTGACTTCTGTATCTGCTTTTAAATAAATAATGCCTGTTTCTGTAAAAAAAAAAAAGAAAAAGAAAAAAAAGAAATGAGTTACACAAGTGATCACAAAAGATCAAAACTAGGGCAGGTCCCTTCAGATTCTTGGGTTTGTTTGACACTTTCTCATAGGAACCCTGGAAACTGAGGATTCTGTACTTTTTTGATAAATTTTGACACATTTGTCTAATCCATGTATTTTTACATACAGAATAATCTGCTATATAGTTATTTAAAGTGGAAAAGGGAATTGTTGTGAGATCAAAATGTTGACAACTTTATGTACTGGCATCTGATCTCATATATTTACCAGACACTTCACTGGTTAGCCAGGTCCTGGCCAACAATCAGTCCTTTTCATTAGGAAAGAACTTTTGTAGTAACTTCCAGCATCTTCAGTACATACTGTTATACAATGTAAAACTGCTCTTATTGATTTATGTTACCATAATGTGACTGGTTATTGCATTTCTACTTTTCATGTTAAGTTAAAATTATAATAAGAACAATGAATAAAGCAAATCTATTTCCCTTTTTCCAGTGTTCTGTTTCCTGTGGAAAAGGTTTGAAGTACCGTGATGTACATTGTGTTAACAGCTTCCAAGTTAAATTAGAGGAAGAAAACTGTAGACATTTGAGGAAGCCACGAACCCACAAAGTTTGTAGAACTGGTAGATGTCCTGCATGGAAGGCCAACAGGTGGATGGAGGTATGTACAATTCACTGTAATTACATGCCATTTCTTCTTATGAGCAAAAGAAAAAGGCCATGTTAATGACATACTGCTTCAGTTAACAGACAGAAGTTGCTTTTGATGTGCTGCACCCTAATTAAATCTTATTTAATTATAAAGTGGTTCTTTCCAAAATGTTGCTTTTATCTTTAAACTAAATCACAGAAATGTCTGTGAAATCAGATTTGGCAATGTGCATCTGCTGCTGAATAGTGTCATGGGGATCTCTTTTTGCAAGGTGGGCTATTCTTGCAGGAAATGTAGCCTAATTTGTAATCTCTGAAGCTAATATGTAAGGTAAACATTTGTATCTTGCAATTTTTAACCAAAGCGGTATACCTTTTAAAGATTTTTTTTTTCCAGTATGTAAGGGATTACGTGGCAGGCTGATTAGCATTGCTGAGTAATGGTGTCTAGATGCAAATAGCACCAAGCAGATGAGCACTGAGAGGACTTAAGCAGTTATGTGAACGTTCAGTGGTGGCTGACACTTAAAGGAGGACTTCACCAGTGAAAACCTAAGCACCAAGGGAGTTTGAGCCTATAAGATTAGGTGGGAATTTTGTGAATGCTAGTTAAGCTAGATATTAGAAGTTAGGGCCTAAAGTAAGCTATAAATCTGGCTTCTGAATCTACTTTTGAAAACCCATAGCCAGGTAGAACAGGTTAGTATACCAGTCTGCTCTGTCCCTGGTTCAGCACTATGTGGAGAAAAAGGAAGTTATAACAAGTGACCTGACAAGTCCCCTTCTCTGTTATACCCAGCAGAGAAACTACCCCTGACTATACATACCTATGTCTGTGGCACAAACTGGTAATGTATGGTACGTAGCCAACCTTTCTTTAACTCCTTTTTCTTATAAATTGCTATAATATTTTATTTTTCCAATTTTTCCATACAGAGGGCACTCATTCCACTCTCTGTTTCCCATTTCCCATTCTAAGATGATAATTAATAGGGCTGTGTGAAGCTTTGGTCACTGATTCAATTCAGAGGAGATTCAGCCTGATTTGGTGGCTAAATTTCTGAATCCAAATTGAATCAGGAGACCCATTAATCTCTCTGAATTGAATCAGGAGCTACCAAACTGATTCAGAGAGATTCGGAGAAATTTGACGATTCGGCCATAGTTACAGCTTTATTTGTGTTTTCTACATACCTCGAGATACCAGGTGAATGCTGAGATGGTGGGGTGGATGGAGTGTCCCATAGGAGTGCCGGGGGGGGGGGGGTCCCCCATGCACTCAACAGCAGACGCAGAAGTGGACCAGAAGTACTTCTGTCCACTTCTAGGTCCATTGCCAAGCATGCAGGGGACACCCTCTTCACCCCCCAGCCCAGCAACTGGTGCCTTCTGGGTTTTGGGGGGGCACTAATCGCCAGGCTGATGGGGTGCAGAGGGGTCCTCTGTGTGCTCAGCAGTGGACCTGGAAGTGGACTGGAAGTAGATTTAATAGATTTCATAGGGTTGGAAGAGACCTTGGGAGATCATTGAGTCCAGCCCCCACTGAAGTCAGCTAGGGTCAAAGGGTCCTAGCAAGATAAGTGTCCAAATGCTTCTTAAAGGAGTCCAGAGTAGGTGCTTGCACCAAGGGAACCTATTCCAGGCCTTGGGGGCTCGGACAGTAAAGAAGCTTTTACTTATGTGCAGCCTAAAACAGTCTTGGAGGAATTTATGACAGTTGGTCCTTGTCATCCCTTGGGGTGCTCTGGTGAACAGATGTTCCCCCAGATCCTGATGCACACCCCTGATGTACTTATAGGCAGCTACCAGGTCACCCCTGAGCTTGTGCTTTTCCAGGCTGAAGAGTCCCATGGCTCTCAGCCTCTCTTCATTAGGCCTATTATCCTGCCCTCTGATCATGTGCATAGCTCTCCTCTGGACTCTCTCAAACTTCTCAACATCCTTCTTGAATTGTGGAGCCCAGAATTGGATGCAATACTCCAGCTGCGGTCTCACCAAGGCTGAGTATAGCAGAAGGATGACATCCTGGGATTTACTTGAGAAGCATCTATGGATACAAGCCAGGATTTTGTTTGCCTTACCAGCTGCAACTTCACATTGGTGGCTCATGTTCATCTTGTGGTCAGTCATGACCCCCAAGTCTCTTTCGGCCTTTGTGCTAGCATACATAGCACTGCTGAGCCTATAACTGTGCTGTGGGGTTTTTTTTCCCAAGGTACAGTACCTTACATTTGTCAGTATTGAATATCATCAGGTTTGTATCTGCCCACTTTTTCAGCCTATCCAAGTTAGCCTGGATCACCTTCCTATCCTTAGGTGTGGATGCTCTAACCCAAAGTTTGGTGTCATCAGCAAACTTGGCCAGTCCACTTCTGACACCAGAATCCACATGATTGATAAAGACTTTAAAGAGAACAAGTCCAAGGGCAGAGCGTTGGGGGACACCACTGGTCAGAGAGTGCCATGATTCAGTTCCGTTGACCACCACTCTCTGAGTCCAGCCTCGGAGCCAATGTCACAACCAACAGACTGCCAAGGCCGAGGTTGGCCAATTTTTCCAAGAGGAGATTGTGAGACACCAGATCAAAGGCTTTTTTAAAGTCCAGATATATGACATCAATCTCTTGGCCCTTGTCCAGGTGATATGTCACCTGGTCGTAGAAGATGATGAGATTGGTCAGGCAAGACCTAGATGTGACAAACCCGTGCTGGCTGTCCCTCAAGATGTTGCCATCAGCCAGCTTGTCAACAATGGAGTCTCATGATTTTTTCTAGAATCTTGCCAGGGATTGAGGTCAATCTGATTGGCTTGTAGGTCCCTGGATCTACTTTCCTCCCTTTCTTGAATATGGGCATCACACTGGTCTTCTTCCAATCTTCAGGTACTTCACCTGAGTGCCAGGAGTTTTCAAAAATCTTTGTCAGTGGTTGGGCTATGACTCCTACCAGCTCCTTAAGTACTCTAGGGTGCAATCTATTGAATGTGTCCAGCCTCTCAAGGTGTTCCTTTACAAGGTCTACACTGATGCTGGGTATAAATTCACCCTCACCTTGGCTGTCCTGCATCTTGCTAGGCAGACCAGACCCTTTGGGTTGATGAAAAATGGACGCGAAGTACTCATTAAGCTGGTTAGCTTTTTCCTGGGTTTCAGTTGTCCCGTTTGGTTTAGCAGAAGTCCAGTGTTACCCTTGCTTTTCTTCTGACTCCTCACATGTCTAAAAAAGGGACTTTTTATTGTCCTTGATATGTGTAGCCAGGTGGAGTTCAGTTGCAGCCTTGGCTTTCCTGGTTTGCTCCCTACAGGTACAGACCAGTGCAAAGTAATTTTCCTTTTTGGTGATTCCTATTTTCAATCCTTTATAAGCCTCTCTTTTTTGGCATAGGAAGTTCCACAAGTCCCCTGCTGAGCCAAGAGGGTTGTTGTGCTCTTTTGCTACTTTTTCTTGAAGATGGGATGGACATCCCTTGTGCTTCCAGGATCACTCCCTTTAGGAGCAACCATTCCTCTAGGACTCCTCTCCCTGTCGAATCATGGTTCCTTAGTGCCTCGGCAACAAGCCTCCTGAGCTTAACAAAGTCAGCTTTCCTAAAGTCTGCATTGCTGACTGACTTGCCAGCTTTGTGATGGATAGTAAAAGTGACCAGCTCATGGTCACTGTCTTCCAGCTTTCCTTTGATCTTTAGATTGCTGACTAGATTGTCCCCTTTAGTCAGTTTCAGGTCCAGTAGCACTTTACCTCTTGTTGGTCCATAGACTTCTTGGGTCAAGTAGAGCTCTTCCACACATGTGAGGAAGCTTTGCAACTGTTCAGATTTGACTGAGTACTCTTCCCATGAGATGTCTGGGTAGTTGGAGTCTCCTATGACAACCATGCACTGAGAACATGTAGCCTCAGCCAGTACCTTGGCAAGCTTCCCTGGTCAAGCTCTTGTTCTGGGTTAGGTGGTCTGTAGTAAACTCCTACCATTGTATCCCCTGTGCCAGGTTCCCCATGTATTTTAACCCAGAAAGTCTCTAGTCACCCTTCTTGGGTGCCAATGTCAGTTTGCAGGGATGTGTAGCTGTCCTTGACACAGAGAGCTACACCCCCTCCCCTTTTATCTGCACGATCTCTCCTGTACAGGGTATAGTCATCTATACCTATGGCCCAGTCATAGTAGATAGTCCCACCAGGTCTCCATTATTCCTATGAAATCATAGTAATTCTTGTTTAGTTGGAGGACCAGTTCTTCCTGTTTGTTCCCCAAGCTCCTAGCATTAGTGTACGGACACATAAGCATCCTATTGGGAGCCCTAGGCATCCTTACATTCCCAGGAGGACACCATTCCAGGGCTGGGGTAGGAGTGGAATCCCTTGGGTGCCCATACCTGTTAATTTTGTAGGTATTGCCAAGTAGGTTAGCTTTAGTGGTTGTCCACCCATCCCCTGGTGGGCTTAGTTTAAAGCCCAGTAGAGTAAGTCAGCCATTCTGGCTGAGAAGAATGAGGTAGAGGCCGTCTTTTCCAGTACTTCTGGTCCACTTCTGGGTCTGCCGCCAAACATGGGGGGGTGGCCACCCCCGCACTTCCATGGGACGCTTCATCTCCCCCACCATCTCAGCATTCATGAGCCGCTTCTGGTACCTTGAGGTACGTAGAAAAAACATATAAAGCTGTGTCTATGGCCGAATCACTGATTTTCTGAATCAGAACTGAATCTTCAGATTCAGCCAAATCAAATCGGGACAGTGATCCAAATCAGTGAATCAAATCACTGTTCTCCAAATTGGGCCAAATCTGAATTGAATATTGCCTGCTTCACATACCCCTAATAATTAATCAAGTAACATGATCAATTCCATTAGTTAAATTTGAAAGAAGAATGTAGGGTTCTTTCGTAAAACATAAAGATATATTCAGTTTGATGTTTTAATACCCCAATATCGACCTGTCAATGCAGAGTCTCTTTAAGTTGATGAAAATGGTAGTTTGTTCTAGAAAGAGCGTGAAGCTGTGAATCAGTCATTCAATCAGTGCTAGATGTCACCGTGGAACTAACACAGCCTAATTGGTGATACCTGTATTTTCTCACATACAACACACCTTTTCCCCAAAACCAGCCACTGGGATTTTGAGTGTGAGTTATATGAAAGAAACATGATAAAAGCAGTTTCTACTACTTACCAGGCAAAAGTAGAAGTAAAATCTTCATGCGATCTGCAGGGAGCAGAACAATGAGCAACTTTGGCTCCCTTACTGCTAATAGACAATTACTTCCTACAAAGGAAGATTTGTTTTCTTTGTTCTGCCTTTCAAAAACAAAATGTATATCTTACTCCAGGGCATGTTGTGTGAGAAAAAATACAGTAGTTTAAAAGATCACTAGTGAAGCAATTTATAGTTAAAAGATATAGAGATAGTAAGGAGTTAGCTATTATTACAGTGCCAGGAGCAGCTATTGTATGGAAGTTTGGGAATGTGTTCCAGTATTAGACTCGCTCTGAAATGCTTTATTGCTTGTGCGTTAATAGATGTTTTGTTTTGCACCTTAAATTGAGATAGTCTGAGTCATCTTTGGCAAGTCTACCCTAGTCATGCACCTTGGTGAAAATATGTTTTACTGAATAACAGCATTACTACAAAATAATTATGCACCATAAATAATTTAATTTCAGTACTTTTCTTGTATTAGAACATAATTAAAGGTATTATCCTAATGGTTTGATATACTAAAACCAAAAATATTTTTTAAAGAATTATAAAGGGACAAACTTCATTTTACCAATTTCTCTCTTTGTTGTTGTCTGAAGTTAATTGCAATCTACCTGATGATCACTGGATGATGATGGATACTCCAAATAAACAAAATTTACTATATAGAATCTTCTGTCCTCATACTTACATGTAGACCCCAGAAAAGTTAATGACTGTGTTACAGAAGTGTCTGGAAAATAAAACCTTCAACTTTGCATCTGGGATTTTCAAATAAAATGAATAAAAAGACTGTGGGATGTGCCTTTCCTATTCAAATTGCATAGAGTTATTTATCTCTCTTTAAAAGCTGGACATTTCAGGAACTCTGCTGGGTATATAACTATGAAGGACGGTATCTTAAAAGGAAATACAGATGCAGGGAAGGTAGAAGAATTGCTTCATATGATTTAGTGGTTGCTGAAGTCTGGAAAAGATTGGATGGAAGTAATTAGATGAATCGTTAAAGAACATCTTTTCCTCTACCTGTGTGCATGAGAGGGAGAAATAGAGAAGAAAAGAGAGAGATTTTATTAATTATTGTTAATTTATAATACTGTATTATAAGAAAGTTAAAAGGAAAAGGTGAAAGTACATAGTGTATGTCCCTCTTCCATCCAGGCCCAGAACATGAGCCACTTGTCATGTGCAAAACACCTGTATTACCAGTTAAAGGAATCCCCTTCCCCCAACACCATTCATGGGATTACACAGTTAGAGCTAGCCATCCATCTTCCACCTTGCAGAATGGCCCCTTGATGACTCAGCATGACACAAACTAGTCTACATTTTCTTGCAAGATGAATTATCCAAATTGAAAGGAGAAATACACCTGAACCAGAAAATGTCAGACTTGTAAGACATTATAGGACATTGTCACAGGTGGCCCTAGCAAGATGGTTTATCTGTGGCTTTTCAGAGTCACCATCTTGGCCTGGGCCACTGGGAAACTGGTCAAGTTAGGTCATGCTTCCCCTTGGCCACTTGATACAGGATAGAGAAAATATGTACAGTCTTAGAGAAGCCCAAGTCCGGTGCACCAAAGAGGGTGCTAGGGAGAGCAAAGAGCAGATGCAACCTGGGGAAGCCCAGCAAGGTGTGGAGGGGAGAGAGAATGAACAGAGAACGAATACAGAGAATGAACAATGAGAACATGCATGTGCTACTTAGACTGACATGTGAATGAATACCTATAGTGACTGCCATTCTGCCCCATACCACGACTATGCAGGAACAATGACAACGTGAAATGTATGAGTAGAACCTTTTCAATTGTTTTCTATTTCTTGTTATAACAGAAGAATATCTATGTGCATATCTGAAACATGTACTTAGTCTTAATAATCATGTCTGAAGTCTAGGATTACATTAACTTTTTTAAAATGGCATTAATGAAAGTAATTAAATATTTATTTCAGCATGGGTCCCACTAGGCAGTCAGCCTCAGAACTTTATGAATATCAGTGTTCATTGGAGTTGTACCTGCACAGACATGGTCTCATGTCTCTGTCCTGGGGGCATAAATGCAAGGTGGTTGCAAATGCCCCCAGTTCTGTCTACCTGTGCATGGCAGTAAGAACGAGCAGTACTGTCCCATCTGCTACCCCCTTTACCTATCTTTAAAATTCTTTTGTTCCTCATAATTTACTAAGTGGAAACTAAGAAAAGTGACTGTTGGAGATCTGCTTCCACTTTCATCTCATGACAGGCTTAAAGCCCTTTGGTCACAAACAAATTTAGATCAATAATTAGAAAGAGGTTTCTAATGTTGGAGTGATGATGTTGTATCTATGGTGGTCCAGGAAATATGTGAGAGGCACAGATTGTTTTGGGTAGTGCCTTTAATTGAACTAACTGCATCATTGGGATAGACTTGGACACACTTTCAAATGCAAAGCATTCTTTATTAGGTCTGAGGGAAGAAGCAAGCACAGCAATGATTAAAAACAGTGTGGAGAGCTTTGAAATTGAAGAAAAGAGAAATTCCCAGAGGTAGCAGACAAAGAGAAGAATGCTTGATTAGATCAAGACCTTTCAAAAGGGAAAAAGTTTCCAAGCATTGGAGATGTAAAGTTTTGGGATGGTCTCCCCAAAGTATTGGGGTAGCTTAAAGATGAAACTTGATAACTTGGTGGAAGGGATTGTACAATAGGACAGAAGTTCTTGGCTTAGTAATTGAAGTATGTGATATGCAGCCTCAAGTGCTTAGTATCACCAGGTGTTACTTTGTGCCTGATAGCCTCTGTTATGTTGCAGAAACCCCAACTCAGTTTCTCTTGAGGGGATTGATGTTTGCAATGCTTATCTAAGTTCCTAAGGACTGTTTTTCCTAAAAGCAATGACATGTATACATTGTAATTAATACAGTTTAAATTGCCTAATTTGGCCTGCCCTAGTTTGGATTAATTTTAATCCCCATACAATGAGGATTAGTTAATTTGGACTGGAGCCAATTTTACTTAGGACTATACATGCCCACAGGCTTGTAGTAAGGATTAAGCCTAGAAAAACATAATGTCTCTAAATGGCTACATCTCAGATATTATATAACATCTCAGATGTTATAACCATTAGTTTTAACTTTTTTAAATGGTGATCATTTTGTGTTGTGTTCCCATTTTCTTTGGGAGGAATATACTATAGCTGATGTACTACATGTCCACAAAATAAATAAAGAAATAAAATAGATACTGGCATTTGAGCTTAAAATGAATACGTTAGACTTTATCACACAGCATCATAATTTAAGAAAATGTTAGTATATTTCATTACAAAATTTTTAAAAAGATGGAATCAATGTCATCTTGTCGCAGTTTGCATCAGGGGCATCTTTACAGATGCAGTTTGCATCAGGGGCTCCTGGGTGTGGGGTTTGAAGAGCTTTAGTTAAAGTGCTTCCACCACCATTTTGAAATGCGGGGATGTGTGAATACATGGGACACCAAGGCTGCTGGAGCATGCTAATTAGCACCCTCCAGCAAATTCAATGAATCGAGTGTGCTCCAACATGCTGTAATTACAGTGTGTCAGAGCAGATGTCCTGCACATCTCCAGGCACCCCAAGTGTCCAGTTTTCTGAAATTCTGAAGAGCTGCAATTATAGTTCATGCATTTAATGACAACAGCATACCCATAATCTTTAAAGAATTGAGCAAAATTAAGTGTATCCCTTTAAGAGAAAAATTTATGTTCTGTGTTGGCTATCCCATTTCAGTGAAACAGCTCAATAAAAGCACCCCAGGATCTGGATGTAACATTGCTGGAATAAGACATAGTTTCTACCTTATAGTTGGTGCAAGCAATATCTCTAATTAAGTAGTAATACTGACAATTGTTTCTTTCATAGCACCATATTCCACTTTTAGTGTGACCTAATAATCAATAATCATAAATGTTTATACCTCAAAATGTTTTATACATCATTCTCTAAAAAATAAATGGAGACATTTGATGTTTCAAAGATGTTATATATGTATATATTCATAGATATTAGGGTCAGAAGGGACCTCAGCAGATCACTGAGTCGGACCCCCTGTCCCAGGCAGGAAAGAGCGCTGGGTTCAGATGACCCCAGCCAGGTGCTTGTCCAGTCTCCTCTTAAAGACCCTCAAGGTAGGGGAGAGCACCACCTCCCTTAGAAGTCCATTTCAGATTCTGTTATCCCTTACGGTAAAGAAGTTCTTCCTGATGTCTAACCTGAATCTGCTCTCTGTCAGTTTGTGTATTGTTCCTAGTTACTCCAAGAGGTGCCCTGGTAAATAGAGCATCTCCTTTCCTTTGCTGTTCCCCCCAGATTAATTTAATTTGTAGGCGACCACAAGATCATCTTTCAGCCTTCCCTTGTGGAGGCTGAAGAGAGTCAGGTTCCTCAATCTCTCCTTGTAGAGCCTTACCTGTAGACCCCTAACTATATGAGTGGCCATCCTCTGGACCCTCTCAAGGTTATCCACATCCTTCTTGAAGTACAGCACCCAAAACTGGATGCAGTACTTCAGCTGTGGCCTCAGCAGTTCCACATAGAGGGGAAGTATCATCTCCCTTGACCTGTTTGTGGTGCACTCACTAATACAAGATAAAGTGAGGTTAGCTTTACTGATCACTTCATCACACTGGTGACTCATGTTCATTTTGGAGTCAACTATGACTCTGAGATCCTTTCTGCTACAGTACTGCTGAGAAGGTCATCCCCCCAGCCTGTAAGTGTATCAGTAATTTCTTCTTCCTGGGTGCAGCACTTGGCATTTGTCCTTGTTGAATTGCATCCTATTCTGTTCCGCCCACTTCTCCAACCTGCCCAGATCTGCCTGGATTTGTTCCCTGATCACTAGTGTGTTTACTTTATCCCATAATTTCATGTCATTCACGAATTTGGACAGAGTGCTCTCCACACCCTCATCCAAGTCATCAGTGAAGACACTGAACAGCACTGGTCCAAGGATTGAACCTTGGGGAACTCCACTGCCCATATCTTTCCAGGTCAATGCCGACTCATCAATCACCACACTCTGGGTGCATCCCATTAGCTAATTTGCCATCCACCTGACCGTGTAATCATCCACATCACAGCCACTCAGTTTATTTATGAGGATAGGATGAGATACCATATCTAAGGCCTTCTTAAAATCCAGGTAGATTAGATCTACCTCGTCCCCTGTGCCTAAGCATTTTGTGACCCAGTCATAAAAAGACACAAGGTTAGTCAGGCAGGATTTACCTGTTATGAACCCATGCTGGTTGCCTGTCAGCATTATTTTTCCTGTTGAACTCCCACAAATATGATCCTTACAAATTTTTTTCAAAGGTTTTCCCAAGGACAGAGGTGAGGCTAACTAGCCTGTAGTTACCCGGATCCTCCTTCCTCCCCTTCTTGAAAATAGAGACCACATTGGCCCTTTTCCAGTCCTCTGAGACCTGACCACAGAACCATGAGTGCTCAAACAACCATGCCAGTGGTTCTGCTATGACACTAGCCAATTCCTTCAGCACCCTTGAATGAAGATCATTCGGGCCTGCCAAATTAAACACATCCAGCCCCTCCAAGTTTCCCTTCACTAAGTTGACATTAACAGTTGGTGGCCTGGTTTCCCTCCTGTGCTCACATATAATCCAACTGGGAGATTTGTTCCGATCTGTGTTCAGGAATATGGAAGCAAAAAAACTCATTGAAGAGCTCAGCTTTGTCCCTCCTATCTGTCATCTATTGCCCTAGTCTGCCCTGTAGGGGTCCTATGTTACCCTGCACCTTCTTTTTGCTCCTTATATATCTGTAGAAGGACTTTGTGTTGTCTTTAATTTTCATTGCCAGCCTAAGTTTGATTGCAGCTTTGGCCTTTCTAACTGACTCCCTGCAAGTGCGAGCCAAGGACGTATACTCCTCCTTGCTAGCTACCCCCTGCTTCCACAGCCTGTATGCCTCTTTTTTTGCTCCTAGGCTTTCCTGGATTTCCCTGTTCAGCCAAGAGGGTTTCTTGGCCCCTTTGCCCTCTTTCATGTGCAATGGGATTGCCTCCTTCTGCGCCCAAAGGATTACTGGCTTTAGGAATGACAGCCCCTGGGGTATATGTATATGTATATGTATAAGGTATATGTATATATAGGCCTGACTTTGGAAAGTTCTGTTCGTATGTTGAACTTTGCATGTGTGAATAATGACTCTTCCCATTGTGACTGAAGTTACAGAATCACAAAAGGTGCCGATAGATGTGCAGGACGCCTGCTCTGACACACTGTAATTACAATGCATCACAGCAGACTCAATTAATTGAGTCTAATTAGTATGCTGTAGCAGCCTCGGTGTTTTGTGTATTCAGCATCTTCACACTTCAAAATGGAGGCAGGGGCACTTTAACTAAAGCACATTGAACAAACTTTACTTAAAACTCTCTCAACATCATTTTGTACTGTGGGAGGCTGAGTACACAAGGTGCTGGGGGCACTTTAATTAGAGTGGCTTCTGAGAACTGCTGTAAGCAAATTCTCCACCCCCGAGCACCTGTAAAGATGCCCAAAGACCATAAGTCTTTAGAAAATCAGAGTCTTTACTCTGTAAAACTTATTAATTTTATTATTTAAGATGTATTTTAATCGTAATTTTACAGTTTGATAATACATTTTCAAACATAAAGTGAAGAAGGTTTAAATAAACATTGTAAATTATGTGATCAAAACCAGTAGAAACTATATATGTGTAATACTGGTAATGTGCAAACACTGGTTTATCAGTGACATGAAGTAATGGAAAATTATATAACATTTTGACAAGTACCTTGTTTCATGTTGTCTTTGATTCCCCCCCCCCACCCTTTTAGTGCTCTGTGACCTGCGGGGAGGGAATTCAACAAAGGGAGGTCTACTGTAGGCTGAAGGGCAGGGGTCGAGTGAATGAAGCAATGTGCAGCCAGGATACACAGCCCCATAGCAAGAGACACTGTTGGCTACCATCCTGCATGCAGTACCAATGGCTGACAGATAAATGGCAAGATGTAAGTATGACCTTTCAATTTGAAAAAGCCATGTATTATTCCATTGGCATCTCAGGCCACCCTGCACCTGTCATGCATCCTGATTTGTGTATTCCTGTTCTTCCTTTATCATACAAGTATTGCACCCTCTGGTGCTTGAGGTACCTGATTTCCTTTCCTGGCAGTACTGTGTAACTTGTATTAGTTCATGTATCAGTCATGGCTCTAGTGAGGCCTACACTGCTTTATTAAAGCCTTTATGTACTCATATATATTAATCAATGGCTGTACTAATCAATGTTCCAGCAAGACTTACGTGGGAAATCCCGAGGCTTACATCCCTCCGTTGTGAGAGCTGAGATAAACATACTCTTTGCTTCCTCTTCCTTAACTACTTCCTGATCCACAAGCGGACCTTTCTGCTAGTTCCATGACAGCCTCATTACCTTAAGAGTCATTGTTGAAGGAACTGGTCAAAATCTTTTTGTGAAGTCCAGATACGCTACATCAACTGGATCATCCCAATCCATGGGCTTGTTGATGCCCAACAAAGAATGTCAGTAGATCAGTAGATACCTGGTACTATTTCTGAACAAGAAAAGGAATTAATTTCTTCAGTGGAGTACCAGCAACTAATTGAACAAGAATCAGATAAAATTGGAATAACTTAAAAAATTCTCTATAATTTTGCAAGATGGTGGGGGAAAAATAGGAAGTAATAATTTTAAAGTTACCCTCTGGCACCTACCATCTGCCAAATCTGTATGGAATATCCACTTCTTCTCAACCTGCTTCTAAAAAGCCAATATCAGCCATATGGATATTTCTCTTTCCTCTGGTGGTAAAGTGGCAACTGTGGCTACCAATAGTTATAGCAATGGTAAGACCCATCTCATTCCTTATGACAATGAAGGAAAACGTTTGGCTGTCAAAAGACAAAGAGTAGTTTTTTCACCTACTCTTAGTATCAGAATAGTGAACTACAATATACACCTTACCAACTTCATGTATGGGATACTGACTAGGTCAATCCAAGCGTAATTGGAGGACTGGCACAAATCAGCTAATTGGTTTTAATAAAAGGTCAAAATGTGGCAAAGTCTGCTCTTAGATGGTAAATAGTTAACCTGAGTAGTGTCATCTTCTGTCACCATTTCTGGTTAAGGTTACCTGCACTTTCAATTGAAACAGATCTTCTTTTTGAAAGAAATAAGCTGTTTAGCAATACAACAGATGAATAATTATTAGACAAGTTTTAAGATCATAGAAACCTAAAAAAGGTAGTAGGCAAAATCATTCGACTGATTCCTTCTGCCAGATTTTCAATCCTAATGTTCAGAGATCATGAGCAATCCACTTTATTATTTCCTCAAAAGAAAGCATGTAATCAACAGCAATTGGTTTCAGAAGATTAGGAAGTCGTTCTGACAGTATGTGAGAGAGAAGCAGCAACCAGCTTCTCCCTCAACCGTGATGTGAAGGTCAAGATGTGTGCTCTGATTTACACTAATCCTACCCAGTGATTTTATTTTTTTAAAACAGACTCCTTTTTGTGGATAGGCAGAAATGAGTAACATCAGAGAGTGGATACAGGAAATTACATAAATGGAGTATTCCATTTAGCTCAATACCTTACCTCCACCCAACCTCCCCCAAACACCGTTCCTGTTGAGAGATTCCTCTCATGAGTGAGTGCTTGGTATTGAAAATGTCATCCCTGATACTATCAGGAGAAATAGAGGAGGTACCAAAAGAGCTAGGAGAATCAGGTGGACCCAGAAATATTGAGTGTGTTTATGGCCTGCAGGGTGGTTAAAAGTCCTGTCACTTGTAACAGTGCATCTGAGCAGAAAAAACTTGTTTGTATGCCCCTATCTATATGATTGGCTTTTAAAATCAAAGACTTGTGAAGGTCTTCTAAAAATATTTGACATGTAACTTCACTGTTCAAAGACTTTGGTCTCTTAATAAATGTAAGTTTTGTTTACACCCTTTGCAAAGGATCTCATAACAGAATTCATGGACTCTTTGGAAAGCAAGGCTTTCTGGCAGCAGACCAATTTCAGTCTTCAGACTTCTATATTGCACAAGAGTATGCAGAGGACTGGCTATTTTTCTAGGTTTTTTTGCTTAATGACACAAGCAACGCTTGTTACTCTGCACACTAATCTGCTCATTACTCTGCACACTAATCTGCTCATTAGAATTTTACACTAACAAATGGCTACCACCTGGAGACCTTGGAACAGCATACAAACATTGCTAAATATATTAGAGAATGTAATGAGGTCTTTGATTTGGGGGACTCAGTGAGTTCAAGTGGTGAGAGCTATCCTATCCTCTGGCCCTAATTTTAATGATAAATCAGAAAACATCCAGGAGCAGCTGTGGTACATGTATGAAGAAATATCAGTGATATTGGAGCCCATTCAGTGTAATGTGGAGATGCCTCAGCTAAATACCTTGGGTACTATAGAACATTTAGCTCTGGAAACATGTTGCTTTGGAGTGCAGTACAGGCTGATTTATCTTTTGAATTTACCTCTCCATTATACTGCAGGTAATGATACTGGTTAGTATTGAGTGTGCTATGGCCCTGGCACCTTATGGCTTCACAGTATATTACCTAAAATGGTTATAAATGTGATATGCTAGATAGAAGTTGTAGAACTTCTATTCACAGTTCAGAAATGCTTAGACCACTGATTACTTTTAACAGGAAATACATATACTTGAAGAGTGAATGTGGATTTTCCTTTCACACCAAACAGTTCTATTTTCTGTCTAGGTATTCAGAGCTCTCTATTACAAGCAGAAATGCTTTTATATTACTGGCTATTCCTGATAATATATTCCATATGTTTGTTACTATTTGTTTGAAGTTCTATTGTTTAAATTCTTGCCCTGCCCATTCTTTCACGATCCTGGAATACTATACTGTATCTCCTGTGGAAATGGTGGATCTGAATGTGCTTGCTCATATGTATTCTACTCTGGGGATACTTACACGTTTGTGTTTGAGATTGGATTTTTCTGACCAGCAGTGTGCATTGGGCTGTCTCTGTCTGTGGTGCACTTCTACACAATTTTTATTAAAGTAGCATTTAGTCAGTTCATCAAGATTTCTTAATAACCTCATGTTTTCAATATATTTTTTCTAAAGACTAAGTTATCTGCTCCATGTTGCAGTATTTAATTGCATGTCTCCCAAATAAAAAAAAAAATCTTGTTTTCGGAAGGCAGAATGAAGACAAGATTTTGCTTTTAACCAAACTGTTCAGAATCAGTCTCCTTGATCGAGGTATACACCCCAGTTTTCAATGGCTAATTTTCAGGGGACAAGATGAATGTGGTATGTAAATAAATATGTTAATTGAAATGCTTTTTGCTTCCTGTTCTTTTACACAACATAGTCATTTTCACTCACCCATTATTCTGGTCTGACATTTTGTCATTTTGAAGTTTTAGCTGACTTTTTTCAGTGTAGTGCTCGTATCTGGACTTTGCAAACAAAATTAATTGTCTGGAGTCCAGACATATTCCATGCTGATATACAGAACAAACATCACTAAAAAATTCTGTTTCAAGGTTTTATTTCATAAATAGATTTGCTCTAGAAACAGTTCAAATGGACAATGTGTTTTTGTTCTACTCAGTGCTCAACATCATGTAGAAAAAAAGAAACACGTCGGAAGGTCAAGTGTGTGGATGAAAACAAAATGGAAGTGAATGAAAGTTTCTGTGATCCTATCACAAAGCCTCCATCAGCCAAGAAATGTTCGTTTTCTCCCTGTAATTATATTGTGATTACTGGAGAGTTATCACAGGTAAATGAATTGTATTGCTATCAGAATTTTTATCTCACTTCATTCATCAAAATGTATTATACCAGTATAAAGAATACATTGTGTATAAAAAGGTGGCATTTTAGTTCAAACCAGAATTATCCAAACTTTTTCCAAGTGGAACATTTATCCTGGGCATACGTTCTTGTTGTGACTCTAGTATTGTTGTCCTGAGTGGTCATGTCCCATGACTTTTGCAAGGATTATGGGGATTAGACTTTCAGTAAGAAACTATATCTAATTTTAGTGTGAGCTGGTGCTAAAATAAGGGAGTTGCTTTTAGTAGGAGGAACATTACTGAGGAGATAATTGATGTTTGAGCTGTGTTAGAGCACTGCTGGGTGGGACTAAAGTAGCAGTAAATAAGCAACCTTCTACTGCACCTTGTACTATACTGGGTGCATGTACATGTGAAATTAATGCTCAGTGATAAACTCCAGAGCTGTTTCAACCAGTCAACTGGTCCCAGGTGCAGTGTCTATACATGTGCCTGGGACCAGCAGCACTTCGAGCTGCGGCAAAGAAGCCAAGGGCTGGCAGCATGCACGGATGGTCAGTCACAGGCTCCACGTGGTGGCAGAGGGGCTAGCTGGGACATAAGGATGCTAAAGGGTAGGGCTAGCACCTTTGTGTCCCAGCTAGACCCTGTCACTGTCTACATGTGCATTTCAGTGGAGTAAATGACTCCACCATAAGCTAGTACTGTCCCCAGTAATAATGGCAGCTAATTAATCTACTACATCCTAATACCAACACTCATGTGCTAGCTGGGTGACCAGGGAGCCTGTTACCAGGGAGCCAGTGAACAGGGACTGCAAACAAGGTAAGCAGTTTTTAGGCAGTTGCTGGGGGCAAAAGGAAGAAGGAGAGAAGCCAGGCACCAGATCCTGCCCAGGGAAGGTAAGTGATCCAGCTACCTGTGCCTTTGGTTTTTCTGAGTGTTTGTTTGGTGGGCTATGTGTGTTTGGGGCATGTACTCTGAGAAGCTGGGAGTGATTGCTGATTGTTGAGTGATTGGTGAATGATTGCTGCGTGGGCCAGACTTCCCCAGTCGACCAGGGTGCCATGAACAGGGACTGCAAACAAGGTAAGCAGGCCAGTTCCTAGGACAGTTAATGGGTAGTAGTTAATGGGTAGTTAATGGGTAATAGCATAGTCTATTACCATACAATGGTGGGGATGTGTCCTACCCCACGGCTTCCTGTCTTGGCCCCAGCTCATGCTCCATCCCCATCTCCACCTCACACCACTGAGGCCTCCACCCAGATGGAGCCCACGGTTCTGGCCTCCACCCAGACAGAGCCTATGGGTTCAGGCTTTGGGGGCTGCCTGGCACGACTGCCAGCATCTGGGAATGAAAGCAAGGGCACCCCTGTTTGTGGGGTATGCTCCCTAGTGAAGTCTCTAGAGTGCCAGTTGAAGGAGCTCCAGGCAGAGGTGAGCAGGCTTCCCACCATCAGGGCCCACAAGCAGGAGATTGATGATCACTACCAGGCCCTTCACCTGAAGAACATAGAGGCAAGAGCACACAAGCCCATTAGCCAACAAGGAGACCGACCTAGAATCCCATTCTGGAGTTGCCTGGAAGATGGTCATCTCTGGACCCAAAGCATGCAGCACCAAGGTTACTCCTCCCCTGGAACTGAGAAACAGGTATGCACTTCTCACAGTGCCAGCAGAGTCATCCATAGAAGCACCAGCTGTGGAGGAAGGAAGGCAGCCAGCCCCCACAAAGAAGAGAAACAAGGTCATTGTGGTGCACAGCTCCCTCCTGAGGGGAACTGAGGGAGTGATCTGCCACCCCAACCCTCTAATCTGTTACATCTGCTGCTTCCCAGGGGCTTGCATCTGGGATGTAGCTGAAAGGACCCCAAAATTTGTCTGGCCCTCCAAGCACTACCCCATGCTCCTCATCTATGTGGGCATCAATGACATGGCCAGGAACAATCCTAGCCGGGTCATGAGAGACTACAGGGCTCTGGGGACTGTGGTCAAGGGGTCAGAAGTGCAGGTAGTTTTCTCCTCAGTCCTCCTGGATGTAGGTCATAGGTACAGGAGGGATAGATACATAGAAGAAGTAAACAGAAGACTATGGTGTTGGTGCTATTGTGAGGGCTTCAGTTTCTTCAACTATGGCAAACACCTCTGGGACTTCACGCTGTTGGGAAGGGGTGGCATCCACCTCATGCCAGAGAGGAAGAAGCTTTTCTCAGCTAGAATGGTGGACCTCCTGGGTAGGGCTTTAAACTGAGATTGCCGGGGGATGGGCCATCAACCACTAGCACAAGTCTGAAAATGACAACCTCAAAACCAGCATCCCAGGGTACGATAGGAAGCTTTCTCTGACACCAGGCAATGGACAGGTTATTCCACAGCTCACCCAAAAGCCTATAGCCTAGAGCAGGCTTAGTTCCCTGTAGTCACCCTGTAACACCAGAAGTATGGGAAACAAGCAGGAGGAACTGGCCCTCCTACTAACCAACAACCAATACAATTTCATAGGGATCATAGAGAGCTGGTGGGACTGCACCTATGGTTGGACCACAGGCATATGGTTGGACCACAGGCATGATCCCTCTATATAGGAGGGATCATGTTGGGTAGAAGGGCAGTGGAGTTGCTCTCTATGTGAAGGAACATTACATCTGCCTAGAAGTGAAGATCAGAAACAAAGGAAGGCAACTTGAGACCCTCTGGGTCAAGATACAGGGAGAACATGGGGAAGGGGATTTGACCATAGGAGTTCATTACAAACTTTCAAACCAAGAGGAACAGCTCAACCAGGAATTCTCTGGAGAACTGACTGTATGCTCTCAGAGCATGATTGTCATAGGTGACTTCAACTATCCAGACATCTCATGGACTGGAGCACTTGGCTAGATCCAGTCACTCACAAAGCTTTCTCACTTGAGTTGAGGAGCTCTGACAAGAAGCCTACAGGCCAATCCAGGGCAAGGCACTCCTAGACTTGATTCTAGCCAAAGGAGACAATCTAGTGAGCGACCTGAGGATCAAAGGGAAACTGGGTGACAGTAACCATGAGATGATTACTTTCTCCATCCACTGTAAGTCAGGGAAATTGGCTAGTAAAGTAGAAATCCTTGATTTTAGGAAAGCCGACTTCTGCCAACTTAGGAGATTGGTTGATGTGGCCCTGCAGGAGCATTGTTCGATGAGGAAGGGGGTACAAGAAGAGTGGTCATTCCTCAAGAACATGATCCTAAAAGCTCAAAGAAAATCCATTCCCTTTCATAAAAAAGGCAGCAAAAGGGCTGGGAGACCCCCTTGACTCAACAGGGAAGTCATGGACATCGTGAAATTAAAAAGGGAAGCCTACATAGGATGGAAGTTAGAAATAACTACTAAAGAGGAGTACTCAGCAGCAGCCTGCACCTATAGGGAGCAGATCAGGACAGCAAAAGCACAAACTGAATACAGATTGACAACCAGAATCAAGGACAACAAAAAGTCCTTCTTTAGATATATATGAAGTTGGAGAAAAAATAAGGGAAGCATATGATGAATGAAATGGGATGGCTGATAACCAACACTCAAGGCAAAACCAAACTCCTGAATGAATACTTCACATTGGTATTCCACCAGTCCAAGGGTTTTAGCCTGCTTGACAAGATACAGGATTGTCATGGTGGGGGTGACCCCCCCCCACCATTGTTGGCATAGATATTGTGGGAGAGCACTACAAAGGCTAAATATCTAGAAGTCAGCAGGACCAGATGAACTACACTGGAGGCTGCTAGAAGAACGGGCTGATGTCATTGCATGACCATTGACAAAGTTATTTGAAGACTTGTGGCACTTGTGAGAGAAGAGTGGAAGAAGGCCAATGCAGTGCCTATTTTTAAGAAAGGGAGGAAGGAGAACCAGGACAACTACTGGCCAATCAGTTTGAGCCAAATCCCTGGTAAAATCCTGGAGAAAATTATCAAAGAATCCATTACAGACAGGCTAATAGAAGGCAGTATTCTGAAGAATAGCCAACATGGCTTCATTACAGGCAGATCATGCCAGACCAACCTAATTTCCTTCTATGATCAGGTTACTCACCACTTGAGTGGGGGAAATGAGGTTGATATCATATACCTGACTTCAGAAAGGTCTTTGACTTGGTCTCTCTTGAAGTCCCCATGAAAAAATTGGAAAAATGTAGCCTCAACTACTTTACGGTCCATGGTAAGACCCAAAAAGTATTGATTAATGGAACTGAGTCATCATGGCGGAAGGTAACCAGTGGCATCCCTCAGGGTTTTGTACCTGGACCAGTGCTTTCCAACGTGTTCATTAATGATTTAGATTTGGTTATTAAAAGTGAACTAGCAAAGTTTGCTGATGACATCAAACAATGGAGGAGCATGGTCATGCTTGAAGACAGGCTGGCAATATAGGCCCAACTGGACATGCTTTTGATGTGGGTGAACCTCAACCTGATATCATTTAATATGGAGAAATGTAAAGTGCTCCATCTGGGGAGAAATAATTCACAGCACACTTACAAGCTTGACAGTGCTACACTTGCTAGAACCTCTTCTGAATGAGACCTGGCTGTCGTGATAGACAACAAAATGAACATGAGTAACCAATGCGATGCTGTTGCTGGCAGAGCTAATCAAACACTACCAAGGAACCTCAAGCAAGGTTAAGTATGTCATCATCCCACTCTAGTTGGCCTTGGTAAGACTGCAGCTGGAGTTCTGCATCCAGTTCTGGGTGCCACACTTCAGGAAGGATGTGGAGAAACTTGAGAGATTCCAAAGGAGGGCCACACACATGATTAGAGATCTAGACACCAGGTCATATGAGAAGAGGCTAAAAGACATGGGACTGTTCAGCCTGGAGAAGGGAAGAGTCAGAGGGGACTTGATGGCAACCTATAAGTATATCAAAGGCATACATCAGGGCCTGGGGGAGCATGTGTTCACCAAGGCCCCCCCAGGGAAGGCTAATAAATAATGGGCACAAGCTGATTAAAGATTGCTTCCGGCTAGATGCAAGGAAAAACTTCTTTACAAATCAAATACTGAGAGTTTGGAACAGGCTTCCCCCAGAGGTGGTACTCACCCTGGTGATCTTCAAAAAGCCTCTTGATGGCCATCTTGCAAAGGAGGGCTGGACCCAATGATATGTAGGTCCCTTCCAGCCCTTAAGAACTATGTAGATAGTGACACTTTATTTTGAACCTGATTAGTCAACTCCACAGTAAAGCACATGTGTAGATGTACCCACTGGGAACTGATTAAGCCTGGGGTGGGAATGCAAGAAATGAAGGTTACAAAGTAGGGGTGCACTGATAAAGATTTTTTTGACCAATGCTAATAGCTGATTATTAACCAGCCATAGTGGTTGATACTGATCTGATAACCAATTTACAGGTATGCAGCTGGGCAGCGTAGAGAGCAGCACACTGCAGGCAAGTCTGTGGAGGAGAAGGGGCATGAGGGAAAGAAGAGATGTGGAGGGGGCAGATCGAGGCCCTCACAGTGAAGGAGGAAGTGGAGCAGGGGCTGGGGCTGAGGGTGCTGCCCAGCCAGGGTGGTGAATGGGACCTGGGGCTTGGGCGTGGAGCAGGACAGAGCCATGGGTGGCTCATCCAGGGGCTCAGTGTCCTGGTGCTTAAAAATGGCTGCAAAGGTGCTTGAACTAAAGCTCATTAAACAAGCTTTAGTTCAAGTGCTGCCACCACTGTTTTTAAGTGTGGAGACACTTTTAAGCAGGGCAGAGCTGAGCTAAGTAAGGGTGGATGTGGGCTGCCCACTATGGGCTCAGGGCTCTCTGTTCTGCTGCCTTTGGCCTGAGAGCCCCATGCCAACCACACATCCGCTGCCTGCCCAGCCAGTGACAGATTAAGATTTACTGGGGCCTGGGGCAAAAAGAAAAATTGCAGGCTTCTCACCAGAACAGGGCAGGTTCCCTCTGTGACCACCAGGAGGCAGTGGCTGGGTCCACCCAGCCTTCTTGACACATCTGGGTTGAGCCAGGGGGCATGAGCACTTCTGAGGTGAAGGCAGCCGCATCCCCAACCCAGCCCAACGTCTTCACACAGTGGGTCTCACACAGCTGGGTCTGCGATCCCGCAGCACTGCAGGACAGGTTGGGGCTGGGGCTAGGGACATGGGCTCTGTGCCACCCCTCCGCTGGCCTCAGCAGGGGAGGGCTCTCACTTCCCATCCTGTCCCAGCAGCGCTGGTGCTGGAAGCAACCCACAGGTGATGGAGAGTAGAAGTGAGGCCTCCCATGGGGCCTCCTGGCAACAGGTATCCCTGGGAAGTTACCACCACCCACATGGAGCCCCATGCCCACCCCTAGCCTCTGGCCCTGGCCCAGCTGGAGGGAAGGAGGACTGCGCTGCCTACCCCAGGTACCCCTGGCCAGGATGCCTGCCTGAGCTGTGCTGCCCCTGGTACCCCAGGGGGCACCTGATTGGCAGGGACCCCTGGGCCCAAGCCCCTCAGGCCCGTGCATTAATCTGGCCCTGCATCTGGCAGGGGGGCACAACTCACTGCCCCCACTGCTGTCAGGTAGGCAGCCAGCAGACAAACAACTGGTGAAAAGCTCCTGAGGGAAATGCATCAGAGTGGAGAGCCCCAAGCCCACAGCAGGCAGCCCACATCTGCCACATGCACAAATCTAGGGGGCATATGCCCCCCATGCCTCCCCTTGGGGTTGCATGCAGTAACAGGGACCCAACCCCCATACTCCCTGGATGAACCGCCCACAGCTCCATCCCACTCCTGGCCCCAGGGCCCATTCACTACCCTGGCTGGGCAGTGCCCCCAGCCCAAGCTCCTTCCCCTGCCCCACTCCCTCCTTCACTATGGGGGCCTTGATCTGTTTGCCCCCCAATACCCCTTCCCCTCCACACACTTACCTGCATGGAGCTGCTCTACCTAATCATGTACAGCCACGCAGTGTCTGGGGGCCACAGCCAGAAGGCATAATTAATTACATTTATTGGTGAATACTATCAGCTACACCAACAAAAAGAAAGCCAATAGGTGATAATGTAAATTTCCCTTTTATCGGTGCTAATCCCATATGCAACTGATACATTGGTGCACCTCTATTAAAAAGTCCATTCCACTAGTTCCTTACCACCTTTATATAGCACTTCTCTGGAGCAGGCTGAAGTAGATAAAGTGAATGAGTAATATGACATATGAAAATGATATATCATCAGCAGAAAGCTCTTTCTTTCTCCCCTCTAGATGGCTCCTACTTCTTTGCAGGTGCTGAAGCATTTCACAGATTTTTACCATTATCCACTGGCAATTCCCTGATTACCCATCTGAAGAATGTGACTAATAGTTAGGGAACAATGGTTTGGTCTTTACCACCAGTGTTGTTTATGCACTCTTCTATATTCATATTTTATCTATCTTATATTTTAGCTTTTTTATTGTAAGACAGCCTGAACCTTTTCTGGGGAGAGTGGCATATAAAATCAAATAACCAAATAATAAATTCCTTTTTTAAATAGCAAGGAACCTCTCCTGGAGCTTAGTTCAAAGCCCAAAAGTTAATGTGCTCTTCCCCTGGTTCCATCCAAACCTGAACTGTGAGAGAGTAACAACAGATGCTCTCTCTTAGGAACCAGTGTGGGCTTTGCTGTCAGGAAGTGGCTATATGGGAATGGGAGGTGGCATAGCTCCCACAGAGATCCTGTATGCATAGCTAACATTGAGCTTCTCTTCTGTACTCTGCTTGATCACTACTAGGCTCTGTTAGATGGCATATCTGGGAGTATGGGCTACTACACTGTATACTCCCATAGAAAAGAGGGTCAGGTTTGACTTTCCATTAGTGCTAGAAATATTCTCTCATAAAATACATATATTTTTGTCTGTGGGGTCTTATTTCAGTGTTCGCCCAGCTGTGCACTTGATTACCAGCAGAGGATCACATATTGTGTTGGAATCCATGCTATTCAGAATAATCGTGCCTTTGGTCTTCGACCTGTAGCATATCGAGAATGCCCAGTAATACCTTCCCATCACATTTATAAATGTGATGTCAGGGGATGTTCACACACAGCTACTTGGAAAGTGGGGAAATGGAGCAAGGTGAGTGTTAATGTGCAAGCTAAGCCACCATAGCTTCCTCAAAAACAAAATTCATCAGAACAAATTTACAGATATTAATTTTAATGATTATTTTCTTATGAAATAACTTTTGGTTGTTATCTGTGTATAGTGCTCAGTGTTTTGTGGAGCGGGGATAAAAGAAAGAAGAGTAGAATGCATGACTGAAAATGGATTATCCAGTGACTTGTGTCTTTCACGTTTAAAACCAGCATCAAGGAAAATCTGTCATGCAAAAGAATGTAAGAGACTAGATGCTCTCTTTGATTGTTTTTATAGACAAAAACCTATAATTATTTTTGAAGCACAATGATTTGCCAAGTAATTGCTATAATGCGACTCTGCCAACAAAATGTTGATATGGTTTGTTCACTCATTTTAAGGTGAGACTCTCATCAGCTGCAAAGAAATCCAAATTAAAAAAAGACTTAAAAAAGACGGTGAATATTTACTTAACATAAAAGGAAGAATGATAAAGGTATTGCTGCTAATTTATATGATGGGATATTTGTGTGAAACAAAATTTATTTTTTATATTAAAAAAATGCTAATATGCTGTATCTTCTTTTTGAGATATATTGTTGGGGCATGCAGTCAGAGAATCCCAAAGAATATGTAACATTGGTTAAAGGTGAAGCAGACAACTTTTCTGAAGTATATGCATACAGGTACAAAAGACTTATTTTCAAAGTTGGTGGTTTTCTGACCTTGAATTCTATGTCCATTCCTCGAAAATAAAAGGGGCTTTTCTTTGGGAGAACACAGTCCTGGAAATGTAGTCATAGTAATATCATTAGAAATTTATATGCGCCTGCAGTAACTGAGCATACCAATATTTTATGATTTCAATAGAAGAGACACTGGATTATTCTAAGACTGCAGTTGGCCCAAAGTAGATGGAAGTCTTACTGTTCAGCAGTTGTATGATATTCTGTTGGTAAAATATAATGATCTGATTGTTTATCAACCTGGTACTACATATTAGAAGTAGACTACAAACTAATGTATTCTCTTCTAGGTTACAAAATCCATATGAGTGCCCTTTCAATGGCAGCAGAAGGCAGGATTGTGAGTGCAGAAATGACTACCTTGCAGCTGGCTACACTGTTTTTAGCAAAATAAGAGTTGACATAATCTCTTTGCAAATTAAAAGTAAGTATTTATGTATTATTATAGTAATATAATGATATAAGAAGCCTCTTTCACAGTTTGAAATGGTAGTAACTACTGTAAATGCACACTTAAAAACCAATTATGCCATTTAAATACAACCCCCACGCCCTTCTAAATTTTAATGGAAATATCATACATAGCTTCAGAGGTTCAAGCCTTGAATTTTCATGGGAGTCTTACATACTCATGCATAATTTTCAAATAGTGGAAGCTATATATCTGTATTTGTCAAGAACAGAAATATCACATGGAGGTCACATGGATTTGTTTTTGTTTTTTTTAAATCCAGAAATATTGAGGGGCCTGTCAAAGCTCCTGCTTTTTAATTTTTTTCTAAATTGGTACAGAGATGGTTAGCCTCATTACCCTGAAGTCAGACTGAAGGTAAGGCAGGGTGGCCCCTTATACCTAAGTGCCAACTTTGTTTTTTGCCACTGGGTGCTTGTAGACTTCAAAAAATAAAAAAAACCACAGCACTTTACTTTTAATTCAGTGTGTTCCTGTGTCAAGCCCCACACATGCCCAGAAGAAGCAGCATTTTTCTTTTACCCGGCTCTGCAGCATCTCTAAAGTTCAGTCACTTCAGCAGGGCTTTTATCTTATAGCTGATTGAATCAGCTTTAGCTAAAAGCACCAAAAAGTCCCACTTAATTGCCCAATCTGTATAGACATTGCAGAGCCAGGTAGAAGTAACACACTGCTGCTTCCAGTAAAGTGTGTTTTTTGTTTGTTTTGGTGTTTTGGGTTTTTCTGGTTTTTTTAACATCTGCAAGTGTGGTTTTGTGGGTGCTGAGCGCCTGCTAATTTTTTTTGGTGGGTGTTTAAGCTCTGGAGCATCCACAGAGTCATTGCCTATGCCCTTAGATATTGGGTGGTCTAAAGAAGCATGAGTTTTCCAAGGTTGCAACCTATTTCATCAGATGCTACAAATGGTCCATTCTTAGCATTTGACAAAGTAGGTTGTAAAATTTAATGTATTGTTCCTAGGGTGAAGATAGGTTGTTGTCTATGACAGATTCTCCTCCTCTGAACCATTTAGTCTCTAAGGCAATGGACAGGCATTACGTTTGTAATGCTACACATGCTTTTTTAGCACTGCAAAAACATAAGCATACAGCTATTCAAGTGGTGAATAACAGTGAAAACATGGCAAAACCACCTCTTTTAAACAGGAACTTCTTGGCAGCGTGAAGTTTCCCAGTGCTGTGTGTAGCACCTATGCAGTTAATGCTATAGGGTATGACTCAGTCCTCCAGCATCCCAGAAGTCTTCCCCCTCCTAATCCTACCATTGTTCCAGGGAATCTATATCTGATTTGACACTACTCCATCATACTTGCCCCAGGATAAGAGACTCAAGCTCATGTGCTTCCACACTGACTTGCTTCAAAACTGAATAATTGTCATGTTTGTTTACTAGCTACAGACCTTCTCTTTGCTCAGACTATATATGGAAGAGCTGTTCCTTTTGCGACAGGTGGAGATTGCTATAGTGCTGCCAGATGCCCACAGGTATTTACTGGGGTTTTCTCCCAAAAAGTGTGCAAGAAATCATCTATTTTAATATAAATTTTAGATAGTAGATGCAGTCGTGTCTATCTGTCTGTCTGTCTCTCTCTCTCCAGCATTTGATATGAACCATATAGTCAGAGACAACCCAGGTAGGGTGTGGGGCCTGGGGCAAATCAGCCTGTGCAAGGCCCCACCCCTGGGTGCAAGGAAGCCGGCAGCAGATTCGGCAGCAGGGGAGGGGTGTGCCAAGCAGCTGGCCATGCTGGATTCAGCAGTGGATTGGGGGCAGGGGGGGACTGCTGAATGGCTGGCTCGCTGGCTGGCCGGCCAGCCGTGAAACCAGCAGCAGTGTGGAGTCACTGTGGCCTCTCCACATGTCTCTGCGGGGCCTCACAAAGTGCGGGGCCCAGGGCAGTTGCCCCAATTTGCCCCCCCCCCGGGACAGCTATGCATATAGTATATACCAACAGTGTTCCTAAAGCTTTCCTTTTCTGTGACCCCATAAGAAGTCTCTTTTCCTAGCCCTTCTCTTTCTTTCCCCTTTCTTTAGATCCCCTTTGGGGTAGAAACATCATCTCTCTCTATTTTCTCTATCATGATTTATGTGGCACAAAATATTCACTTACACAAAGAGGGGCAGAGCTGAGATGTAGATGTCAACATTAGCCAGCCACTAACTGCTTGGCAAAAAAAAAAAAAAGCTTCCCAACAAGTATTTGGGATAGCCTTTATAAACTGGGGAACTCATGAATGACACCAGAAAGCACCATGAAAAAAGCAAACAAAAGTCCAGCAGTCTCAGGTGCAGAAGGGTGCCAAATATCATCCATTAGCCTCAGTAGCATAACGTAAGATGGGCAAGCAAGAAAGCGTTCTGTGAGGGGGCCACCTCACTCTCATTACGTGCTTCATGTGCACTTTCCAGCAATGGATACATTGCAGTAGCACAGGTGGTATGTGTCATGGAGTACAAGCCACTCTGGGAATGATAGTCTTGTAGAGCAGCAGTGGAGTTCACTGCTGCTGGTGGAAGGGGAGAAATGACCCTATAATCAACAATTTTTTGTCCTCCCAACATGGGCTATGGCAGCAAAAAAAAAAAAAAATGGGGTGAGTTTCCTTCCAGCAGCAGCAAACTCTGTCAGTACAGAGAATTGCAGTTCCCAGAATGCCTTTCCATGATATACATGGCTGCTGCTGCTCCTTCATGCTGCCAAAGTTGAGAAAGAACTGCTCTTGGCTCATTCTTTGCACATTATGCCTCTTAGCCTAATCACAAAAACATCCTGTGGATAGGTTCAGCATGCTAAATACTAAAAAAATTAAAAAATGCTCTATGGCTTAATCCAATACTGTTATCAGTGTGCATAACTCCATTCAATTATATCTATTTGTGCCAGTAGGAATGTGATCCATAATAATGGTTGGAAAATGAGTCAGCTAAGGACGGACATATTTTTAGATGCGAGTACACATCTATGGGAGATATACTAAAATGAATGCTCCTGGTTTCTTTCCATGGACGTGCATCACTTTCTTCACACTCAGTCTTTTGAATCCTAAACCTGAACATAATGCATGACAGACAGCAGCTCTAGCATCTGTATAAGCTATTTTCATTTATTGCTACAACATGACATCACTGCAGATGAAGTCACTTTATGAAATAAGTATAGAATAGGACTATGGAATAGGTTGATATAATTTGTATGAATTTTCTCCAGATGCTTTTCATCATAAAAGAAATGTCTTCCACTTCATTTGGTACTCAGAGTGCCACCTTCCCCATACATATCAATGTGTGTCAGCATAACAGGATCTGGGTGCTTATATGAAACTTGGACAATATACAATTGAGTTTTCATTAAAAGTTTTAAGCATCTCTGTTAATACTGGAAGCAAAGTTTGGATGGTTTGTATATATCATGAGAACAGCAAGGCAAAAACAGCCCCATCTGAATAACTATAGCACTTTGCATGGGATTTATTTTTAGTAAAACTTAAATATGAGGATCTGTGAAGTTCTGTATGTGCACACTGGCAGAAACTTAGACACAGGGAAATTTAGGATCTACTAAGTTAGATGGCACCCAAGAATCTGAGCATTGCCTTAAATGTCAGGCATAGGCTCCTAAAATGGCAAATAGTCACTGTGGAGCTAGCTCTTATTTCATGACACTTCATAGTTTCATAGTTTCTAGGGTCAGAAGGGACCTAAGCAGATCATCAAGTTCGACCCCCTGCCATGGCAGGAAAGGATGCTGGGGTCAAACGACCCTGGCTAGGTGATTGTCTAGCCTCTTTTTGAAGACCCCCAGAGTAGGGGCAAGCACCACGTCCCTTGGAAGTTGGTTCCAGATCCTAGCCATCCTGACCATGAAGTAGTGCCTCTTGCTGTCCAGCCTGAATCTACTCTCAGTCAGCTTATGGCCGTTATTTCTTGTTACTCCTGGTAGTGTTTGGGGGGAGTAGGGACTCCCCCATTGCTTGCTAGTCCCCCTTGGCAAGTTTGTAGGTGGCCACCAGATCCCCTCTCAGCTTTCTCTTGTGGAGGCTGGACAGGTTCAGGTCCTGTAGCCTCTCCTCATAGGGCATACCTTGTTGCCCCCTGCTCATGCAAGTGGCCCTCCTCTGGACCCTCTTGATGCTATCCACATCCCCCCTGAAGTGCGGCATCCAGAACTAGATGCAGTACTCCAACTGCAGCCTGACCAATGTCACATAGAGGAGGAGTATCACCTTCTTGGACCTGCTCTTGATGCACCTATGGATGCATGACAAGGTGCCGTTAGCCTTCCTGACTGTGTCCCCACATTGGCAGCCCATGTTCATCTTGGAATCAATAGTGACTCCAAGATCCTTTTCTGCTGACAAAAAGGGAGTTCCACTGCCTGTAGGTATGGTGCTGGTTCTTCCTCCCCAGGTGCAACACCTTGCACTTGTCAGTATTGAAACCCATCCTATTCTCATCCTCCCACCTCTGTAACCTGTCCAGATCTAGTTGTAGCCTGTTCCTCTCTTCTAGTGTGCTTACTTGTCCCCACATCTTAGTGTCATCTGTGAACTTGAACAAGGTGCTTTTCACCCCCTCGTCCAAGTTGCCAATGAAGATATTGAACAGTGTGGGCCTAAAGACTGAGCCCTGGGGGACCCCACTGCCCATGTCACTCCAGGTCAAAAATGACCCATCCACCATCAGTCTCTGAGTGCAGCCCTTGAGCCAATTAGTGATCCATCTGACTGTGTAGGCATCGACACCACAGTTGCCTAATTTTTTAATGAGGACGTGGTAAGAGACAGTGTTGAAGGCCTTCCTAAAGTCCAGAAAGACTACATCCACCATGACACCTGTGTCCAAGGCTTTTGTGACCTGGTCATAGAAGGCCACCAGGTTGGTCTCAGAGGACCTGCCTCTAATGAACCCATGCTGATTGCCCCTAAGCATAATCTCCCCTACTGGTCCCTTGTAGATGTGCTCCTGGATAATTTTCTCAAAGAGCTTCCCCAAGACCAAGGTAAACTAACAGGCCAATACTTTCCTGTGTCCTCTTTCCTCCCTTTTTTGAAAATGGGGACCACATTGGCCCTTTTCCAGTCCTCTGGCTCTTCACCAGAGCACCACAAGTGCTCATAAAGTTGTGCCAGGGGTCCTGCAAAGACTTCTGCCAATTCCCTCAGCACTCTGGGATGGAGATAGTCAGGACATGCTGATTTGAACATGTCTAGTCTCTCCAGAAGTTTCCTGACTAGGTTATCACTGACCCTGGGCCTGGCTGCACCTGCCCTGGGTCAGTCCAGATTCCCAGTGAGGGAATTTCCCTGTCCCTGCTCAGAAAAATGGAAGGAAAGAATCTGTTAAAATCTGATCAATATTCCTACATAACACTGCTTTATAAGTTGTGTTATGTAGGAATGTATTCAACTAATCCTTTTTTAAATTTACATCTTTAGTTAACTACCTTGCTTGTCCTTGTGCTGAAAAGCCCTAAGAAATATTTGTTGATTTTGTGATATTAAGTATTTTAAAATTTTTACATAAAATATGCGCTTTGTCTTCTTTTTTCTTGACAGGGACAGTTCAGCATTAATTTAGCAGGTACTGGACTGAAACTATCCAATACAGCTAGATGGATTGCTCAGGGCAATTATGCAACTGTTGATATACACAGATCCCAAGTAAGTAATATTGTACATTCTTTGTCCATAAGCCTTTCTGCTCACATAAAAAGAGAGCTGTACAGACATTTAAAAGATCTGTTGCAAAAGAGAACTGGCTCTTCTGTAAGAAGTTCAACCAGGTACTTACAAAAGAAGATTTCCCCACTCCTGATCTAACTTGAATGCCACTTCTCTTGAGTGTGGAGGACACCCGCTATCCTAGGGGTGGACAATTATTTCAGCTGGAGGGCTGCTTCATGAGTTTTGGTGAGCTATCTAGCTCTGCAAAGGTAGCCCCTCCCCTTGACAGGTGCCCTGCCGCCGATCACCATCTTGGTACCCAGAGTCCCTACTCCTAGCCCCTACCCCCTGACCTTGTCACCAGAAGTCCCTGCCCTTGCCCTGGAAGAACTCTTTTTTGGAAGGGCGTTTGCCATCTTGGAACCATAACACCCCCCCCCCCAACTTATATACTAAAAATCTAACATCCACGATAACATATTTTAATTTAATTTTAAAAAGATGTTTTTGTCCTGATTTGTGTGTGTTTGCATCGTGTATACAGAGGTGGTGGCATAATAGCTCAAAATAAAGTCTTACTCTTGTCTATTGTGGGAGGTGTAGAGGGGTGAGCAGGAATGGTTGGGTGGGTATGGAGTTTGTGGGGGGCTCTGGGGATGTGTGGATGTGGGTGGGTATGAGGGGCTTGTGGGGGTGTTTGTAGGGATGTGTGGGTAGGGATGGGGTTTGTTGGGTGTGTGAAGGGGAGGGTGGCTGGGGGTATGTGTGGGGGGTGCAAGTATTTGTGTGTGGTGGGGTGTGTATGGGTAGTAGTGAGTGGGGCTCCCCCCAGAGACCCAGGGGTATGTGTGGGGTGCAGAGGAGTGTCTGTGGGGGGTGCGATTGTGTGTGTGGAAGAGTGTAGTAATGGAATTTCTGGGGTAGGGTTTGATGGTATATTAGGATGTGCATGAGAGCCCTCCCCCGCCATGTGCTCCCCTGAGCTAGCCAGCACCTGCCCCCACCCTGCAGCAGCCCAAAGCCCATGTGCTCTGCAGTGTCTCTGTGCCATCCCCAGCAGTGCACAGCCCCAGCATGCCCCATGCCCGCTCCAGACTAACTCCAACAGGAGCGGATCAGCTAGAGGCCCACACAGCCCCAACCCAGCCCCCACGCCTGCTCCACACCATCTGTCCATGGTATATCCTGCCACCCCCTAGGCATGCAGCAAGGCTCGGGCAGCTCCCTGCTGGACTGGCTTTCAGCCTGGAGGCAGGAGTGACAGTGCAGGGCTGCCCAGTGCAGGCTCCACATGGCTGCTGCAGGAAGAGTCAGGCAGCACTGAGGGGGTTGGGCCACTTTTCCCCCCAGGCCGAGCACACTTCTGACTCAGCAGCACTGCTGCTGCTGCGGCTGTTCAGTGTGAGCAAGTGAGTCTGCAGCAAGCATGGGGTGGGTCAGGACTGTGCGCAGTTCCCATCCAGTACTATGGGGCTGGGGTCAGCAGCTGCCACTGCCTAGAAAGGCAGTCCAGTGGGGAGCTGCCCCACCCCCACTGCATGCCCAGGGGGCAGCAGGGTACATCACTGTGGGATGATGCCTGAGCCAGGGAGGACCAAGGGACCCACCACAGGCTGGACAAAGCCCCTCAGCAGGCACAGGCTGTATTCTTCCCACCATTGAGCTATCCTATATTCCTCCCTCCCATCCAAAGAAGTTGCAGGGGAGGAAGAGCACTGGTTCCCTGATAGCCTGTCCTGGGGCAAGTTGCCCGGGAGACATGGGGACCCTGCCCTGAAAAATGCCCTCCTCCTGCTAATCAAATGATTGATGGGGCAGCTTCTCCTTTGGGGGGAACCCTCCTGGGACAGAATGTGACAATGTGTCCACCTCTGCCACCAATCAGCTGATTCCCCTGCCTAGGAGGAGGGTAGGCTGTTAATTGGCAGTTGGCAGCTGCTGAACAGCAGCAGCTGCCATAAACAACTGGAGAAGCATTCCAGCCCCAGGAGAATGCACCCCCTTCCCCATCCCACCAACCAGCTGACTAGCAAAGGGTGGCGGGGAATTTTCCTGTGGAAATCTTATTGCTGTGGCTCTGCAAGCCAAGAACTCTCCTAGGAGTTCCCCCCTCTTCTCATACATGACACCAGGGGGTCACAGCACAATAGGCATGCAGGCACCTGGCAGGCTTTTCTTGCTGCCACCTCAGAGCCAAGGTACTACATGCAAGCAGAGAGAACCCCTTGGGGAGCTCCCCACTCTGTACTTGAATCCCAGCTGTGGGATTTCCACATTCTCCAACATGGGGGCTCATCTGCAAGCAGGGGTTTCTCTCAGGATAGGGCCCCTGGAGCCCTGGAAGGGGCAGGAGACTGGCCCTGGGGGACGACAGCCCTGGCAATGTCTATTAAAACATCTGTGAAGGGCATCAGCTGTGCCATGGCTGATCATGCTCCAAAGAGGAAGTCTGTTTCCCACCCAAGACTGCAAAGTTTACTACACAAAGTTAATCTGCAGTGTGGTTTTAGAAAGTCTTGCACTCTCAGGGTGCAAAATACAAGGATTTTTGGCCCTTAGAGCACTTTTACTTGTGCTCTGGGGGGTGGGGAGAGGGGCAGCACTTTAATTAGAGCAGCTCTGAAAGCCATTCTTATTAAAGCACCACAGTGTCTCATATCAGCATCCCCATGCTTAAAAATGGTGGCAGGGGTGGTTGAACTAAAGCTCACTCAACAAGCTTTAGTTCAAGTGCCCCCGCCACCAATTTCAAGCATGGGGACACTGATGCATGAGATGCAGGAGGCTGCTGGAGTGTAGAAATTGCCATGCTCCAGCAGACTCAATTAATCGAGTCTGCTCCAATACACTGTAATTACAGCGTGTTAGAGCAGCCTCCACGCTCATGTACAGGCACCCTAGGTGTTTATGTTAATATGATCTTCTCTGTGACACAGTCTTCTTATGTGTGATGTATTAAAGATTCTGATGACTCAGAACATTAAGGAACTGAATTGTGTAGCTGGTACTTCAGTAGGTTTTTGTGATTGAGATCCCTCTATTTTTGCCTCTGTAATTTCCAGGATGGTACTAAAATATATGGAAGATGTGGAGGATTCTGTGGAAAATGTGTCCCTAATGCAAGCATTGGTCTCCATCTTCAAATACAGTAAAAATTGTGCTATGGTCAATGCATCAAAAACAGGAAACTCTGTCTTTAAGGTGCAAATTGTAGGTGCTATAATATTTTCAGTTTTTCATCTCTGTAATGTTTAATTAATTCTAAGAATTCTGTCATGTTTTCATCAGTGTTAATATCAGGGATGCATATTATTGTTTTATCATATGTTTGTGAGCTAACAAGTACATAAATAACAATCATAAACCCCCAGGTTTTAACAAAGAGGCATTATCTTAATGTACAGTATATAAAAACAAATAAACTGCACTGAGGTTACTACTATGGGTAACATCTTAAACTGGGCCATAATTGTAGTGCTGTACTTGCAACTAATCAGTGCAAATTTTTATGAAGTGTTAAATAAAATACATATGCTGTACTGGTTGTGTCAATCAACTATATTAAAATGTAGAAAGGAAAAATTATTGACAGGGACTAATAATTTCAACTTCTTTCAGCTTTCATGAAACCTGCTGGGCATTATGATCTGCCAAAAATTGACATCAAAAGAGTACAAAAGCAATATACTTTCTTCTGATACAGTTTGTATAGGATTTTATGTTCTTATGTCATTGCAAACTTTTTATTCTCTTTATTTTTGTGGTGCTAAAACAGTAGTAGTAGTTCTGGAAAGAGTTCTGTAGTCCCCATAGAAAATGTTTAACATCAAGACACAGTTTTATTGTGGGTACAAGAAAATAAGGAAACACATTTTTGGACATCTTATTTTAAAAACCCTACCTCTCAGCCAAGTATACTGTAAAAACAGTATATTGCGTGTGTTGTATGATTTTTATATGCAATTTTATAAATACATATATTTTCCTAAACTTTGTCCATATACTTAAGATGTTTTACTTCTAACTGGCCAATGGTATATAAATGAAAGCCATAACTTGATTTCCTTTCACATCTGGAATTCCCATTGACTTGAGCTTATCAATTTCAGATATCATCTAATTGTTTGATTTTTTGTTTGTTTGTTTGTTTAGAAGAACTCCAAGTCTAGAAGCAGGGAAAATATGTATAGTATAAAGTTATCCTGGTTAAGGGAAATTCTCAGGTAATCAAAGTAACACTTTCTTTGGGCATAACACAACTCAATGGGTGCATCTACATGTGTGCTTTAAAGATATTAGCCTATTTTAATGCACATTAAAGCATCACAAAGAACTGCTCTTTAGCTAATGCCCGTTCAAATAGGCTCATGCACATTTTTCTAGTACCTCTCAATGGAGATACTAGATTTAATGTGCATTACCTAACGCATATTAATGAAACTGTATATACACCCACTATGTACTAGATAATTGTAAGTATTTTTCTTGGTAATACCTGCTCTGTAAACCAAATATCAACTAATGTTTATGCATCAGTACCATTGGTAGTCATATGGCAGCTATATTTTAATTTACCAACAAAATGTATCCATGAATCAGTAATACAGATAAATTAAAAACTATATTGTATCACAGAAATTTAAGCATTTACTTTTAGATAACACATGTAGGTAATTATTTTGTGATCTCTGTATCAGAAAAGTATTTTTGCACTATGTGCCTCATATCAGTTGTAAACATTAATAAGAAATATATAACACTATTTTCCTAGAAATGTTTACATTTATTAAAATCTTATAATTTATAAAATATTTATATAATAAATATGCTTGTGTGATTGACATTTGAGTACCTTGTGTTTTTTTCATATCAGTGACTTATTTGGAATTTCAATTAATTTGTTTAGCTTCGGAATAGTTAGTCAGCATTATCTGAACAGAAACACAAAGTTCTGTAGAATAATACTGAAATAACTGCCACAAAATCAGTTTTATATGTTGTACAAGCAAAGAATGGGAAGTAAATGAAACTTACTTTTCAATTTTTTTTAAATATGTTTTAAAAAATAAACTCATTTTTGCATTGGATGGATTAATGACTGAATCCTAAAACTTGTAAAAAAACCACCCTTGTAGGCATTAAGGAAGGCAGAAAATTAGTGGCATGTCTATGAAATATTAATGGGGCAAAGACCTTACTGTATTTGGTTTTATGCTGCTGCCTTGAGGGGTCAGGCCAATGCTCAGGATCTCAATATTGTGCTGTTAGACAGGAGGGCATGGTGTACAACTGCACATGCACACATAAAAATCAATTAAGCACACACTCACTAGGTGCATACACCCCTATTAGGCATACACACTCACACTACCAGCTCAGGCACATACACTATACACCCCAAAAGTTAGACACAGATCACTAATTTGTATATCATGCACACAATACCATATACACACACACACTCACACTAGAAACTCAGATACACACGTTCAAAATAATTAGTCTAGGTTCACTCACACTACACACACCAAATTTAGACAGAATCAGTTACCACCACCTACACATTCAATACACATATGCAGATTACTAATTCATATACCACACACAATATCAATCTATATCTATATATGTGTATTCACTAATTTACACACATACCACCAACCTACACATACACATAAGTGAGTTCCTAAGTTGGGTATTGTGATATGTTTGTATGTATATGCTTGGTGTACTTGGGATACCTGGAGAAAGATTAAGGTAAGAAAGTAGAAATGTAGAGGGTTAAAGTTACCAGGACTGGGATTAGAACTGGTAGACTACCAGGGCCTGGACTGGAGAACTGAAGCTCGGGGGTTAACTTTAGGTTATTGATCTTAATTGATTAAAAGACAACACCCAAAGCCTGCAAAACAGGGAAGCATGCTGGCATAGAGTCTGGGACTGGAGCCAGAGCTATGGGGGAGCTGAAAAGGTAGATGGGGAGAGGAGGAAAAAATGGGACTAAAGGAAAGTGTGGGTGTTAAAGAGGGGCTCTAGATGTGGGGAGCCAGAGGATGGCTCCAGGGCAGCTAGAGAAGTTGCAGAAAGCAGCAGTAGGTGCTGGGAGCTGGAGAGAACTGCAGAACAGCTAATAGGAACTGGGAAGCTGCAGGAGGTGGGGGGAAGCCTGAAAAAAGAGAGCAGCAGAAAAATCACAAGAAAAGCATCAGGGACAGCAGGAAAGCAAGGAGAGGCTGAGAGGTGGCAGAAAAAGGGTGATGGAATTGGAAGGAGATGGGGAAACTAGCAGAGAGGATGGGAACTGGAGCTGAGAGAGAGAATGAGGTTGGAATTTAAGATAGGGAAGGGACTGGGATTCAGTAAAACATGACCCAACTTGGGGTTGCAAATGACAGTGGTTTATTGAACAGCGGAGATGGTGACACAATGCCAAATTGGTTCCCTTGCACCCACGCACACCCCCCCACATGCCCCCCCCACACATGCACACAATGGCAGCAGGGGTTAGAGAGGCTTGGTACAGGGGCTGAAGTCCACTGAAGTCCAGGAGGAGAGAGAGAGAGTCCAAACTGTAGGAGGAGGTATGCAGGGAATATCTACCTATTTAGGCTGGAAGGGGTCCTTGTCCAGTAGATGTTGTCCAGAGAAGGTCGCCAGCAGGGCCTCTGGGGTGGATAGGTGACGTGAAGCTGCTCTGGTCCAGGTGGAAATGGCGTTCCCCTGGGTCTGTCTTCACGTCTCTCTTTATAGGGGCAGACTGTGTGTGACCCTAGTGACAGGAGGAATGCCCAGGCAAGGTTCAGCCCCTGGCGTACTGAGCATGTGTGCTCTATGCAGAGATATGCAGTTTTGGGTGTCTGTAATGGTGGGGTACAGTGATAGAGTTGCTGGTTCTGCAGGGTCTTTTGTTTTTCAAATGCTGGTCTTGTCTCTTTTCCTGGGTGAGGTCAGTGGTTCCTGGATGAATCAATGCGAGGTGATGGCCCAGTCATTACAGGCCATTCAGTAGAGGCCTGCTGCCATTGTATTTCAATCATGCCCAATCATTCTCATTCATGGGGAACCAAGTTACATGGGTGAGGTACAATGAATCATATTGTTGCAACATGGGATGCCCAGGCAGAGGACAGATGGAGGCTTGACATATAAAATGGAAACTTGACATGACTTTGGTTCACTTACAAACACAGGCCTAAACCATACAATATCCATATGAAACAATAAAAATCAATACAAAAATGATAATGATACAATATACAACAGTAACAATCAATACAAACCTAATAATAATACAATATAAAACAGTGGATATCCAAAAACAAAAACTTCCTACCAAAAAATAAAGATGTTTAAAGCTTATCCTAAGTTTGAGCTCACTTGTACTTATCTATAGGGAATAGAGAGGGATAGAAAAAGTCAGAAATGGTTGGGGAGGGGGAGGGAATGCAATAAAGAAAAAAAAAGAAGAAACTAGGGGTTTTGCTACAGTGGAAGAAAGAACATGTTGTAGTGTCAGGAAAATGCTAAATAAGGGCCAAATTCTGCAACATCATAACCAACTGCAAGATCAAATCTGAAGTCCTGGCCCTGTTGACATCAGTAAATCTGTCATTAGCACAATCCCTAAACCATAACAGGTACTGTTTAAATTTGTTAGGATTACCATATGTCTGGGTTTTTCCAGGTATGTCCAATTTTTTGATCCTCCAGTCTCTGTCCAGGTGGTTTTTAAAAATCTGATCAAATGTCCAGGATTTTGCTCAGCTCACCTGTGTGTGTGTGTGTGGGGGGGGGGGCGGTCGTGGATGCCTGCAGACATTGGAAGAAACTATCTAGGCACTCAGGCTGCAGCAGGGAACTGCATGGCAACCCAGCAGCAGAGGACATGTCTGCAGGGTCCTAGCACCTACCAAGTTCAGTTTAGCTTCTCTGCCACAGCAGAGCACGTGCCCCCAAGATCCTAGCATCTACCGTTTTCTCTCCCTCTTGCAGCAGCATCTGGTCACCCTGGGATGGGAGTGAGGGGCATCAGCATGGCCTGGGGGACAGAGTACTGTGGGTCAGGAATGAGGGGCTGGGGGGTAGTGGGGGCTGTGGCTTGGGAGTGAGGGGCAATGGAATGAGCAGTGCCAGGGCACCAGCACATCACTACCCCTCACAATAATATTTCCTACCCTCCTCCCAGTGCGTGGCAGGTGTTCTCTTTTCTGGAATGAGATATATGGTAACCCTAAATTTGTAGAACACCATTTGAAAAGACATACATATAATACCAATGTCTACCTTCAGATGTGATTAGCTCCCCTTTGATTTAAATGCAGAGATTATGTACATGTAAGAAGCTTTACTTTGGAGCATTACATTGGTCCTTTGTTTTATACATGATAATGCATTGTGCCTGAACTTCAAAAGAATTATTCTAATCTTTCTTCTGAGCAGCATAATCTAGGTATAATTTGAAGAAGATTGTATCCATTCAGTAGTTTTCACCATGGCTGTGGTCAAAGATGACAAACATATCAGTGTCCTGAGAGCAAATTGTGAGACCATGAAGAGAAAAGGCCAGCTTCTCAGGTACTTGCATTGCTTCACTAAAGTCCATAGACTTTCAATAATTTACAGTAAATAAAGATCTGGCCCCCAGGATTTATATTTACCAAACAAGGTCATATGCTGTGTTGTTAATTAGTCCTCTATTAGTAATTCTAAATTTTATTAAGATCAGGCGACAGGCGTCTACTACTACTTCTTCACAAAAAACACGGTTGCTCAGATTATGGACTACTATATTGAGTACAGAAACACAGATAAGCTGTTGGTATCCCTAGTAAATATTTTAAAGTTCTTTTAGGTAATGTATTTTTCATTTACATTACCCCCAAATGTGGGCAACGTAGGTAGAATTTAGGTCCCTGAATCCAAAGGAATGACCCATGTAAACCCTGCTTAAACTTTCCAATGCCTGAGAGTACAGATTTATACTGGCAGCATATACGCAGCACTGGGATGAAGCTTCCTTCCCTTCCCTTCTCCTTCCCTTCTTTCCCTGTACTGTACAGGCAGTGGTTTATGCCATACCTTTTGGGCTATTATTGGACCAATTTGAGTGATTTGGATAGCTGATTGGCATTCCTGTCCTTCCCTTAGTAGAGATAAAATCCCTCTCTTCATAGTAAGCAGTATTTTGTATTTAATTGCACCACTTCTTACATCCACTTCTAAAAAAACCCTGTTTTTCATGTGATGAATAAAAAGCTTTCCATCATTAAATAAAACCAATGATCCAAAATCAATCTTTGCTTCTCCTAGCCCTTGATGAATTTAGTCCTATTTCTCTTACATTGAAAAGACTTCCATGATGCATTCTATGGTTGGATCTGCCTTAAAGTTTTACCGCTAATCAAGAGATGGCCTATTTTTTTTGGTTTCTTATGAATTTCTTATGGAACATACTCTCCCTGTGCCTGCAGCAGGGTGTTGGTACCCAAAAGCTTGCAATGAACAATTTCTCCAGCTATCTAGTTGGTCTAATAAAAGATACCACATTTGCCCAAAGAACCTTGTCTGCTTCTGGCACTTTAGAATTTTGATTTTATTTGGAGGGGGTGGGGAGGTAGAGTCTCATCAGACATTTGGTGCAACGTTGCTGGTTTTTAATCTGTGAGACATTTAAAGAACACACAAGTCACTGAATTGTTCTGATGAATTTTGTTATTTGATTTGACATGGAATCATAAAAAAGCAGAGCTAGAAAGCACCTCATAAGATCTTCTAGTCCACTCTTCTGCTCAAGGCAGGCTCACCCCAAACTAAACTTTCCTTGACAAATATTTGTCTAAGCTGCTCTTTAAACTTACAAGGATGGCAATTCTAGAACTACCGTAGGTTTTTTCCAGTTCTTGACCACCCTCATAGTAATACATTTCTTCTTAATAGCCAACTGCCATTACTTTTGCTGCAATTTAAAATGATTGTTCAACATACTGCAGAGGGGCTGGGTTCTAGTGTGGGGCCAGCCAGCCCCAGTCACAATCTACATGCCTGTTGTGGCAGAGTAACTAACTCTGCCATAGGATAGTACTTAGGTTAGGCATGGGTTAATGGCAGAGTTAATTAGTTTATTCCAGCCTAATAGCACCACATGTGTAGATGGTGATGGTTTACTGCAGGGCTAACTAGTTAACTTTGCAGTAAAGCGCATGTGTAGGTGCCCCCACAGTGTGCCAATCCCCTGCTGCCACTCAGCCATCCAATCTGGCCCAAGCTCCACATTCCATATTTTACTGATACTCTGCTGCTGCCAGCAGTGTAACAAGAGGGAGGTGAATGTGGCACCAGCCCCAGGAGCCATCCATGAGTTGAGATGCCAGCAATCCCCTCCCTCCTGGGAGGCTTTGCCATGGCAGGGCCACCCTGTGCTCTCCAGCACCCATCAGTGCATCTTGCAGGGGACCAGTGGAATTGTGCTGCCCCTACAACTCAGATTTTGTAACAACAGTGAATGAGCTTGCCAGTGAATGAGCTCGCTATGCTTCTGGCTGCTGCCCAACCATCCCTGCTCTGTGCAAAGGGATGATTTCTTCTCCCCCGCTGCCTACCCACCCCCAACTCCTTTGCTTACCATATCCACTGAATTAGCCCCTCCAAATTGCTGCTTGTTATACTTTTTAATAGCATGTGTTTTAGTGGAGATTGCATTATGGGGCAAGAGACAATGCTGCATATGCAGTAGGGATGGCCCGGGCAGCAGCAGGGAATCAATGGCCATGTCACAAGCTGTGACCTATCATTAGTAAAAGGTTGCCAACTCTGGTCTATTGCCATTCTCTTTATAAATACCCATCAAGTTATTTGAAGACAGTTATAAAATCCCCCTCCATGGTCTTCTTTTCTCCAGCATAAATAATCCAAGTTTTTCTAGTCTTTACTTGTATGTCATGTTCCCCAAGCTTCTAGTAATTTTTATTGCTTTCTTCTGGACTCTTCCTCATTTTTCCACATCTTTCTTGAAGATTGGTACCCAAAACAGAGTGGAAGAATCACTTCCTTTGATGTGTGAGTAATGCCTTATTAATACAACTCAATGTGCTGTTGTATTTTTTTGCAAAAAAAGAGCACACTGTTAGCTCAGATTTAACTTATGGTTCACTGTAACACTCAGGTCTGTGAGAGAGTGCTTATGCTAAGCAAGGCCTAGCATTAAGAACAATGCAGTAAAACTCCCAGAATGCTTCAAGGAGGTTGAGGAGTCAGCGATTGACATTCTGGTAATCACTTTCTGACCCTTAGATGAAAATGCTAAACTTCTGACCTTTGAACAATGATAAAAATAGCAGGCATGGCACTTATATTGTTAAGAATAGGAAACTGCATGGCTAAACCGCAATGATGAAAAAACAACCGCATATTATGTCAGTCTTGACATTTTAACCCTGCAAAAACCAGCAAAACATATAGATGAATAATGTATTTAGGTTATAGAAAATTAGCATAAGAAATATAAAGGTCATTAAGAATTAACATAAGAAGCGTAAACATTATAATACAAAGTGTATCACCTGATATTATAATATAGATAAGTTAACTAAATAACCAATAAAAGTAAGAATTAGAAATGCATATGTATAAGTGTTATCATATATAACTAATAGTAAAGTTATGTTAGATGCCTCACTTCCACCATGGGGACAGTTTTGTATCTTTTGCCTAAAAAAAGATAAGGGACTCCTTTTAAATGAGCTGTTGACCAGTTCTGAGACTACTGAATCAGGCAGCCGCACTTAGCCTCCGGGTTAGAGAGCAAGGGCTTGATTTGGGAACCTCGTGAACCAACAGACCTCCTTTAGTTTATGGCTTTGTGAAACAATAAAAGTTTTAAATTGAACAGGTCTGAGCCTGTGCTTAATTCAGTCCTTATAGAATTCGGCATCGAACTCACACAAGGTCCTTCTTTGTAGTACTGCAGTCTTGCCAGTCATTCCCAATCCATATTTGTTCATGGGATTGTTTGGTCCCATGTATACATGTTGTACTTATTACCGAATTGCAATAGATTTAAGTTTGGAAAATGTCTTTATCAAGTTCATGCTGAATCCATAACCATACCCTTCAGAGTATCTGTAGCTCCATACATAAGAGTGCATTCTGCAAATTTGCTCAGCGTGTACTCAATTTCATCATCTAAATCATTAATGAAGGTATGAGACAATACAATAGCAGACCCAAAGCGGACATATTTGTGGTGGTTTGACATCTTATGTATTGAAATGAAAACCATGGGTTGTTTCTAATTTGCTTTCATTTCCTTTAATTGATAACACAATAAGGTTATACTACAATCTGAAGTCAGTCCCATAGTAAATAATATCCCAGGCCCTCTTGAAAGTAAATGCAGGTACAGAGCTCCATCTTCTGGCTGTTAGTTGCATGTAGTAAACTATAGCAGCTCTTGAATTTTGATTGACTCTAAGTGTTATGTTGTGTCAGGGTTTCATAGTTTCATAGTTTCATAGTTTGTAGGGTCGGAAGGGACCTGAGCAGATCATCTAGTCCAACCCCCTGCCATGGCAGGAAAGAATACTGGGGTCAAATGACCCCAACAAGATGTTCATCTAACCTCCTCTTAAACACCCACAGGGTAGGAGCCTGCACCACTTCTCTTGGAAGCTGATTCCAGACCCTATCCGCCCTGACTGTGAAGTAGTGCCTCCTGATATCTAACCTAAACCTACCCTCTGCCAGCTTGTGACCGTTATTCCTGGTCACTCCTGGCAGTGCTCGGGGAAACAGTGACTTCCCCAATGCCTGCTGATCCCCCCTGCCTAGTTTATAACAGGCCACAAGATCCCCCCTCAGCCTTCTCTTTTGGAGGCTGAACAGGTTCAGGTCCCGCAGCCTGTCCTCATAGGGCCTGCCCTGTTGTCCCCCGATCATACGAGTGGCCCTCCTCTGGACCCTCTCCAAGCTGTCGACATCCCTCTTGAAGTGCGGCGCCCAGAATTGGATGCAATACTCCAGCTGCAGCCTGACCAGTGCCGCATATAGGGGGAGGATCACCTCCTTGGACCTGCTCGAGATGCATCTGTGGATGCATGCCTAGGTGCGGTTGGCCTTCCTAACTGCATCTCCACACTGCCAGCCCATGTTCATCTTGGAGTCAATGATGACCCCCAGATCCCTTTCCGCCTCCGTGCTGATAAGAGGGGAGTTCCCCAACCTGTAGGTATGGTGCCGGCTGTTCCTCCCGAGGTGCATCACCTTGCACTTGTCTGTGTTGAAACCCATCCTATTCTCGTCCACCCACCCTTGTAACCTGTCGAGGTCTGATTGTAGCCTGTTGCATCCTTCCAATGTACCCACATCCCCCCACATCTTAGTGTCATCAGCAAATTTGAACAGGGTGCTTTTTACCCCCTCATCCAAATCACTGATGAAGATGTTGAACAGTGCGGGCCCGAGGACCGAGCCCTGCAGAACCCCACTGCCCACGTCCTTCCAGGTTGAGAAGGACCCATCCACTACCACCCTCTGGGTGCGGCCCTCCAGCCAGTTGGCGACCCATTTGACTGTGTGGGTGTCTACACCACAGCCCCCCAGTTTCTTAATGAGAACGGGGTGAGAGACAGTGTCAAAAGCCTTCCGGAAGTCCAGGAAGATTATATCCACTGCTACCCCTGCTTCTAACGATCTGGTTGGTTGATGGTAGGTTTTTCACAGAGTTTAGATTATAGATTTGTATAGAATGGTTTGGACAGGGATTCCCCTGCCTCAGGCAGGGGGGTTGGATTAGATGATCCCTGAAGGTCCCTTCCAGCCCTGCTCCTCTATGGTTCTATGAAGTGAAACATGGGACAGTCTAATACCACTGTCAGTTTATTTTATGCATTTTTCTTTTGATGCTAAGGTTAAAATATATACAGTTTTATATAAACTAATTTAAAAACTGATTGGAAAGATTAGAAAAATACTTAAATAATCCCCTACCCCAGAGCTCTCTAAAATGCGAAAAACAATTTATAGAAAAATAACTAAGCAATGTATGTGGAAGAAAAGTGTGAGTCCTGACTTGGGTGATGGCTGTGTTAAAACTTCTCCGTCTTTTATAATGGAGAAAGACATTTTATGTAGATTTGAATTTTCCTGAAGTTATGTGGTCCATAGTTATTTATATGTTAATCCAAAAATGTTTATTCAAGGTCATTTCAAATATACCATACTCATACATAGCAGCACTATTTTTTGGCAATGATGGGAAGATTAACTAGTAATGTAGGGCTAGATTACAAATACTCACTTTGCATGTGAGGAGAGAGAATCTTGGTCTATCCTAGGCCCTTACCCTCCGTGTATATTATATAAAGGTCACCTAACGCTCTAGCCCAGGGGAGTCAAATAGGGCTGGATACAGGATGCCTGGCTGGGGCTGCAATCATTGTAATCAGTGGCTTAAGGACCTGAACTAAGATTAGGTTTAGCATGAGTAGGCCAAAAGTCAAAGTATAACTTGATATAACCACAAAGAGGAGTTATGAATATATATGTACCCATCGTAGTCACAAATACTAACTGCAATAATGATATAAATGCTTATTATATTACTGTTAAATTAATATTTAACCTAAAGAAAGTGGGGACTGTTAAAGTGCAGAAGTCTAAATAAGACAAAAGGGAAATGTTTCCAGTATAAATGTACATACTTCAAAGGGGCATGTAAATAAGTGAACAATGCTTGCATTATGGTGAATGCAATGCATTATCTGAAATTCTACACAAACACTACAGTAAGTATATTTGGTTGTATATGCAAGCCTGTGTGTGCATGTGCCCAGAACTTCTTTTCTCTTGGGTCCATGCAACATACCATAATTTCTCACATACCATATGCTCCTAAATAATATGCACAACTTGTTTTTAGAAGGCAGAACATAGGAGAAGAAAATATTTTTTCCAGAGTCATGGCCCACTGGTGACAGAGAGTAATTCCTCCTGGAACTAGGGTATCCAGAAAATATGGCTGGCAACCTAGGAGCCAGCCTGGGTGAGGCAGCAGGAACTTCCTGGTGTCACAGAACATCGACAGTGCTAGGCCCCAGACTCTTGCACTGGTAGTAGCAAGCATGTTACTTCTTTACTGTAAACAGCTTATACATTCTTGTAAATAATAGTGTGCTGTTTCCACACCACAAGTCTTATCAAGATACTACAGAGTGTATACAATAATTCACTCACCCTCAGCTGGCTCACCAACATTTGTGAGAAGGCTAACAGTGGACTCCACCCCCTGCTGTTTGCAGACCAAGGGACGAACGGCAGTCATGATGAGTTACAGTGCCCATTTGTTTTATTCCATCCTGCTTCTATCTAATCCAGCAAAAATAAATTAATAATTAAATAAATAAAAGAAATCAGTTTCCCTGCTTAAGACATGTACCGGTTTTGGAGGTCTGATTTTGGGTGGGGAAGACTCATGTGTCATGCAAACACATATGGTACTGTGATACTATTATAGAAAATGTGGTCATCTTTTCTATGGTACTACTTCAAAACTGCTATTGAAAATACGGTCACATTTTCTGAGCCACTGGGTTTCTAGCGACAATAAAATTAGGAAGACATTTTTTTCTGACTAATGAATAGTACTAAAGTTTCAGGACTTTTGTCCTCACTTCCATTTCCAGCAGTACTACTCAGTTGCTGTTTGAACATGGAAACTTCACACCCCATCTTCAGTTTCTCCATGGGAAAAGTCAGGATAATAATAATAAAGCAGTACTTCAGCTGGTGGGCCTCCTCATGTAGATATGAAATATTGTCTCAAATAAACATATTCATACTTATTTCTTATTGTTGGAGATGGGAAAACAGACTGGATTAGAAGACATTTGCTTTTCACATACACAGCCACAAAGATGTTACTCAAGCTACTGTTTTAGATCCTGGCAACTAACATTATCTAGGGAGCTACTTTCATCTATGTCAGCAAGCAGTAGTCCACAAAGAAGTGTAGGCCACTACAGAACATTTGTACTCCTTTGCTGGGCAGGTATCAAGGGAACTGGATATACTGGTTCTGTGTCAGCTTAGAGTTCTCTCATCTTCAGCTAAGTCACATCTGGCCAAATATGGTTGCTCTCTGACTCCTTTATGCCACCAGAGTACTTACAACAGACAGAATGATACCTCATACATGGAGGTACGGAGAAATGGTTAGCCAGGTTAGTGTGAAGTCAGGCAGAAGTCAGGGCAGGGTAGCAACTTAAAGACTGTAAAGTGGATGGAAAAGTGGCTGGACCAGCAGGCCCAGAGCGTAGTAGTCAATGATTTGAGGTCTACTTGGCAGCTGCTGTCAAGTGCAGTGCCTCAGGGGCCTGGGGCTGGTTTTTTTCAGCATCTTCATCAGTGACTGGGAAGATGGGATAGAGTGGACACTCAGCAAGTTTTCAGATAACAACAAGTTGGGGGAATAGTAGATATACTGGAGTGTAGGGCTATGATTCAGAGACCTAGACAAATTGGAGGATTGGACCAAAAGAAATCTCATGAGGTTCAATAAGGAGAAGTGCAAAGTCCTGGATTTCGGATGGAACAATCTCATGCACCAGTGCAGGCTGGGGACCAACTAACTAAGCAGCAGATTACAATAATTATATATAAAGGTAAGCTTTAGGATTATTTCAGAAGCAGATTACTGTAAAACCACTCCTGAGATCTTATTTATGTGCTCTACTAGGGGTTATCAACCTATGGCCCACAGGACGGATCAAGAAGAGATTTGAATAGACACGGGAGGGATTTTTTTCCCGTTTCTGTTCTCTTGAATAGTTTTAGCACAATTTATCGATCTGATTTACTAGGTTGACCAAATACTCTTTGAAGTTCAAAACTTATATAAATTGTTGTTATTAGTTTTATCGTGGGACCTTTTGCCTCCAAGCAGAACTACACTGTGCTTTGTGCCCTGCAAATACAAAACAAAACCATAGTTTCTGCTCCAAGAAGTTTACAATATAAGTATGCAGTTACTGTCTTTACTTGCATTTGCATGTGTTTAAATAAGATTTTAAAGGAGATCTAGAGATTTTTTAAGGTTCTATATGCAAACAAACATGTGTTCCCCGAACTGATGTCCATTTGCTGTGCAATAAACTTAAAAATTATTGTTACCAATTTAAAAATCAACAGAAAGCACTGCAAATGTAATGAGAAAGAAGTTCATCTAGACTGAGAAACCCTCATTTTTAAATGGGATTATTTTAAATAGGATAGCAAGTGTATAGTACAGGGGTCACCAGTGCTTCAGAAGCAGTCAGCTAAAAGTATAAAGCAAGGTCAAAGGCAAGTCAACACTTCTGACCTGGCCACCACTACCAGTATTACTGCTGCTTCTCCCTAGTGCCTGGCCACTGCGAGGGCAAAGCCTCTATCACCAAAACACTGCAGATGCTCTGACTTCACAGGCTAGATAGAATGGCTCTACTGCCTGGATCTGTCCTGAGGGCCATAGGTTGCTAACCCCTAGTAGAGCACATAAATAGGATCTCAGGAGTGGTTTTACAGTAATCTGCTTCTGAAGTAATCCTAAAGTTTACCTTTATATATAATTATTGTAATGAAAATGATTTCTGATGGTACTTCAGCAAAGGACAAAAAAAATTTTCAAATATTAGCTCAGATAACCTCATCTTCATGTTAGAGATGGGGACCCTAAGCCATGAGAGCTTGAGGACTGGATTCTGACACACTTATGCAGAACTTTATTCACCTGATTCATTTAAAAACATTAGTTTAGTGTGAATAAGAATGGCAGAATCTGAACTAAAAATTTGCTCAGTGGCACAGACGTGGGTAAAGAGCTCAAGTATCCTTATTGGCAGCTTCATGATCTTGCTTCTTAGGCCTGCTTTGCTCCTCAGTGCTTCTCAATGCTCTCTACATTTGGCTAAACCCTGGTGGTTTTTCAAGATAGATTTTATTGTATGTAAACAGGGCTGGATTAACACATAGGCAAACTAAGCACATGCCTAGGGCCCTAAGTGAAGAAGAGTCCAGTTTTACTAATTTTACATATTATAATTATTGAGTGAAAAAAGGTAATATAAATATACAGTATTAAGTAGGGGCCCATGAGTTTGTTTGCCTAGGGAGCACTAAAGGGTTAATCCGGCCCTGTATGTAAGAATTAAACAAGAGAGGGTTTTTGTTTCATTTTTTCACCAGCCAGTCTCCCTTTTACTGGTTTTCTTTGGAAACAAGCTGAATAAATTGTAGAAATACTAGGATGATTCTTGTTTTAGAACAAACTATTTCCTGGAAATATTAGCTTCATTTTAGACAAAATAGCATTAGTGATTAGCACTCTGTGGTTAGAGATAACAAATAGCTCTCAAGAAGCAAAAAGCCCACCTTCTGCATTTTATTCAGTGGAAGAAAGAGCTAGCTGATTTGGAGGAAGTATTTGACATTATATCTTCTCATATAAATAAGGTGGTTTTCTTTTCCCAATCAAGTTTATTTTACCAGTCCATAGCTTGAGAGGTTCTTCTTGGTTTTGTTTATCCTGGCTATAGAGAAGGACTCTGTTCTCTGTTTCTGATAAATTTCTTCTTGTGTTCAGTTATGTCAGATATTCCTTTGAATCTGGTGTATAAAAATATTGTGGCACTAAAGCGAAGCACTCTGGCCACATTTATGTCTGTATTCTGTCCTTAAACATGAACAGCTGTGCACACATTCATCTGTCTCATGTCTAACTGCACTGCAGTTCAGAGCTTTTTTCTTTTTAATACAGAAACAAAAGTTCCCTTTTTTGTGGCTTATCTCTGTGTCCACAACAAGGTTTCTTGGGCCACATGACTTTATTTTCAAATTGTATTTATATAATTTTTAAAATAGCACAAAATAGGGAGAGTTCAAGATGTAAATGGTAACTCTCCGAGATAGAGATAAAATAAGCTATTGCTTTCTTGTAAGCTATTGCTGTTCTATTTTAGAAAAAAAATCCTGCATTTATGAATACTGAAAGGCTCTTTTTGAAAGAGTTCTATGGTCTAGTTTTACAGTCTGATTTACACAGGCAAGGGACATTCAAAGAAACCTCATGAATTTTCCATATGCAAAAGGCTACAGTGATTCATAGTAGTAGTGTATATTGATGCCTGATGGGATAAACCCCTTTTTGCATTTGAGTCATCTCTTACAATTGTTCATTGATTATGATAATGACATGCAGGGCCAGTTCATCATCCTCTGTGAACTGTTTGATGGAGCGCTAGAAGTCAAAAACATTAAAGCTGTAATTGTGTGGCGCATAAATTGGAATTTATGCCTGTACAATCTAAGACGGAGCATTTCCATTGTTTTGTTTTGTTTTTAAAATGCACTCCTTGTAAGAAGGTTTATTTAACACTTCAGGAAAAGAAAGCCAGCAGTCCTAGTTATATTTTTGTAGCTTCTAGATCACAAAATCCACAAAAAGCTGCTGTGCCATATCACCTTTAATCAGGGATACAGTGACATTTAGTAAAGAGAAGTCACTTGTCCCTGTTACCTTTTTCTGTCTTAAATATATAGCTCTCTTGCCTAGAAAATATTGCCTTACTTCCTATTGCTGCTCAATTTAATTCCCATTTGTAACATGTGAGACAAAAAATGAAAATTTACATGGTTATCCCTTCAAAGGAGTATAACAAGTTGTGCCTTATTTTGCAGGTAACTTTGAGAAGAGGGTGGTAGGAAAGACTGACTGACTAAAAAGCAGAGGCTGTTATTTTTACTAATTCCCTTCCTTCACATCAGGATTAGAAATGTCTGAGCAGTCTTTGGTATAGGGTCAGATGTGTGTTTGGAATTATACTCTTGAATGAAAGCTCGGAGGGATTGTTTTGAGAGAGATCTGTGAAGAATGTAGGGAGGCAGGCCTAAAAAATGCTTCTATGGCTTTAGGAAACACAGGCTTCTTCTGCAGTGTGTTTGTCTGGCCAGTTGTCGACAGTGTTGCTACACACGGAATTGAAGCTTCAGAATATTTTCAGAGTAGCGGAGAAAACAAACTCTACAGCAGTCATTGCAAAGAGCAACTCACACATCTTTCTAAGCAGATGCATAAGAAAAAAGTTTACTTCCAGTAGAGAAAGAATTTTTCAAGCCTGGGTACACCTTACCTGATACCTCTGATCAAAATAAAAATCAGCTTGTATGATCCATTCACATGTATTAATGTCATAATAAACCAGAAGCATATAAATTACTTTCACTGAAGAATCCTATGCTAGCAATAAAAATGGTGTCCAGAGAATGCTTTTCTTACAGCACTTTTCCAAATGAAGTACGATTTTCATACTAAAAACATGTTTTCCTTCTTTGGAAGGGAGAGGATCCCTCAGAACCTTTTACATTTTTCTTCTTGAAACACTACCTAAGAGACCCATTTTGACAGTTTTTTAGCTTAACAGAAACATGCACACACAACTCCCACCAAAGGAGTTGTTTCATGAAGCACTGAGTACACTGTTTTTGCTCAGTAACACAGTGAGGTTTTAATCTAAGGCCGAGCCTTTTGCTTATTGTCAGCATTTGCCACTTCGAACCTGAGGAGTATGTAATTTTATTGAGGAAAAGTTAACCAGCCAAATTCTACACAGATACATGAGCACACTCATATGACTGGAAACTGCATGTGAATTTCCAAAAGCAGAATCTGATTCTAAGAAACAATCTACAATAGGAGCCAACATCCCACGCTGTTTATTGTTCAGTCCAATCAAAGAAAACTGTCTCTCTCTTCATAACTGGGTTCACTTCCAGTTATGAAGTACATCCTCGCTTGCAGTTACTGTACAGATAGAGTTGAAAAGACATGTTTGCTACTCGTGTGCACCTTTGGGACTCTCTTGTTATCTGCATATGTACTCACCATGATATAAGAACATTTTATAGAGAACCAAGTCTGGAATACAATGCTTCACAAATGATGATTAGTGCCAGCAGAACTACAGTATTTTCAGACTGCCCAAACAATGGTACTTTCAAGATGACCTAACTGTATTGGTTGCAATGAATTTTTCCAATAAATATATGTAATAATAGAGAATTTTAGAAAGCTGTTTACATTAAAATAATGCTTTGCAAATATCAGGCATGTTAGCCAAGATCCACAAATGGAATTGGACACCTGTCTGTCACTTTAGAGACTCAACTCCAAAACTGTAGATCCTTAAAGCCCCCATTCAACTGTAATCTAACCCTCAAGCTACCTAAATCCTTTAATTTTCCATCAATCAGTAAAGTCCTGTAAACAACTACATTGATGATTTAGGGAATGCACACAAGTCAAGTCCTGTCCCAGCAGGATTGTCAAACGGGTTGTTCACCTACTTAGCTTGCCTCTACATCCCAATCAGTAGGCTTACCTTGTAATAGTAAGCCCACATAGGCCCAAAGACCGAGTTGGCTCTGTGCTCAAGCTATAAAGAATGTAAATAGGCTTATGCTATATCTACATAGATGCCATGTCAAACCTTCCAGGGACCACATACATATACACGTATGTGCACATCTCATATATCACTGATCCCTATGGACCAAATGTTGCATAGGGGACAGTGCATACTGCACGGGAATTCTGCCATGACCCTTGCATTGTCAATCAGACTAGCCAGGAGGATGCTCATATCTCCCATTGATGATTGTTATTATAGAACCCCAACATAGATGGCCAGAACACAAAACAGATGGCCTAATGTCTGGATGAAGCTAAGCTCCCTGTGGGCTGATACTTTGGTTTTTCATTTTGGCGGTGAGAATTCTTTCCAGTGGAAATATGGAAGAACTGTGGTTTCTTTTGTCATCAAAAGCCTTAATAACAATAATAAATAGTATTAATCATGCTATATCATTCCACATCTCCCTCTTTTTGTACCCCTGCTTGCTTATCACTCTGCTCAGGAGGGGAATAGTTTGAAATACATCTTGACTTTTTGAGAGGTTGCAAAAAGATTTGTAATTCTGGCAGATTTTTAAGCAGAGGAAATTTGTGGTTTTGAATAATATGAAGTGGCGCCAGCTCCTCTCTGCATTTATTCCAGGGCAAATTTTATTAACAGAGTTGGGAAATGTTATCTGACTCCAACTTTTTCTATCACAGAACTTTCAGATATGAATCCTTTGGCTAAGAAGACCATGCCACAAGGTTCTTCTGTAAAGCATTCATAAACTGAGTTGACACAAAGAGATTACAGTAATGAGCCCATGCAGACTTGGCAAGTTTGTTAAGAGCATGCAGAGGGGGATATGTATTCATTACAAAACTGTGTTACTGTGGAATGTGCCGAATGATGAATCTGAAGAGAACATACTCAGTACTTTGGGGCAACTAGGCTCTTTCTAGCAGACAACTATGAACACGGCACGAACAATAGCATAATTGGCAGAGCACCAAGTGAAGTCAACAGACCATGGTAATTAATCACCATTTGGACTTGAACATAAGGAGAAAATAACACTGCAGTTGCAATGACTTAAAATGAGAGAGCATTTATCTGAGTGTTTATGGATACAGCTCTTCATACTTTTGCAGCCCCAAGGATAACTAATGCTATAGCTGTACAAATATATAGCAGATAGGTCCACATGTTACTGAAAATTTTGGAACATCTGGTTCATATTTATCCCAGAAAAAAAGTTTGATTCAAATCCCAATGGCTTGAACTGGTATAGACAGAAAATGTGTTTCTAAATATCTTCAAACTGAGCACAGCTTCTGCACTTGTTGCAATAAATTAGGCCTTCAGGAAGATCTGAAACCAAACAGTTTGCACAAGGACATTCGTTGAAGCAAATGCAAAATTATTTTTCTTTTGTTTTACTTTACCTTTTTAGTGCCAAAAGTTAAGGTATTATGCAAAATTTGAGAGCTTATTAAACACAAAATTTGGCAAAGTTCTTTCTGCAGAAACTGGTTCAAACCTGTAAAAGAACAGATGTTCAGTGCACATAAACCAGTTTGAAAATGGCTGAAACTGGTTTGAGATAAACCTGGTTGAATGTATTATCAGACTTAACTGATTTGGCTCAAACTGGTTTATGCAATGTCTATCCCAGCCCCCTTGCTGGTTTAAGATAAATCAGACTCCCCCAACATCCTGACATGCTCTTTGGGATGGGAGGGAATCTTTGCTCCACAGCAGGACTGGCCTGTTCCCCTCTGCCCCCTGGCTGCAGCTCCGGCAATACTGTGGGCTGCTTCCTCCTCCATCCGCTAAGCAGGAATTAGCCCCTCCTATCTGCCTTGCTGAGGAGGTATCTGTGTATTAGCTAGAAGACCACATTCTGGCTATAGTTCATGCTGAATCAACAGGCAGAATCAACAGGTAGCTGGTAATGTCCCTCTGTTGTTTTCTTAATAGGGTGATAAATACTGTTATGGATTCCCTGCTGGGCTAATCAGAGCAGCCTGGCTCCCCCCACCCCCCTCCCCCAAACCTCAGTGCTCTGCAAGGGAAGGGAAGGCTGCTCTAGTGCCCCTGACTTCTAGCCTGAGCCACTGCAGACATGTGCCTGCATTTCTGGGAAGTCTGTCTGGTAACAAACTGATTTAGCCTAGTCAGGTTAGATTAACTTGCAAAGCTTGAATCAATTCAGGCTCAGGCTTTTTGAATGTCTGTCCCTAGCCCAAAACTCCAAATACCCTTATACCATGCAGCTACATTAAGCTCCACTGATGAAACATTTTAGAGTATGCTATATTTACTTTCTCTTAGCAGAGAGCCAGGGAGCAATGTGGGACCCAGCAGGGAGGGAGATAGCAGTGGGGGAATCAGCATGAAGCCAGGGAGCAACAAGACAAAGCCTGCAGCCAGAGAGTGGCAGGGCCATCAGTGCTAGGTCCTGCACCGCTTTCTTGCTCTGGGCTTTTTCCTCCACCACTCCTTGGCTCAGCAAAGAGCCATGGATTAACACAGGATGCAGTGGGGACTCAGAAATCAGTAAGGGAATTAGCGCTGGGTCCTGCACTGCCCTCTGGATTCATGTTGATTGCTTAGCTGCTCCCTGGTTCTGTGCTGATTTCTTCACTGTTCTCTGGCTGTGTGCTAGGTCCTGCATTGCTCCTTGTCTCCCTGCTGAGGCAGGGAGCAGCACAAGATTCAGTGCACAGCTAGGCTAGGGACAGGCATTATACAGAAACCAGTTTTAAGTGATGAAAACTAGTTTAAACCTGTAACAGAACAGATGTTCAGTGCACATAAACAAGTTTGTAAATGGCTGAAACTGGTTTGAGATCAACTGAAACTGGTTTGAGATAAACCTGGTTGAATGTAGTATCAAACTTAACTGATTTGGGTCAAACTGTTTTATGCAATGTCTGCCCCAGTCCCTTCTCTGGTATAAGTTAAATCATACTCAGTATGACCCAGTAAGCACTCTGGGCCATGCTCTCTCCTCCATAGCAAGGCTAGCCCCTCCCCTCTGCTCTCTGTCTGGAGCTCTAGCAAAGACAGGCATCTCCCTGGCTTTCCCTTGCTCCCCCCACCTCACCACTCCCTGCTAAGCAGGGATTCCCCTCTCCCCTCTGATTTACACAGACACCTCTCAGCATTAACTAGAATACACATGCATGGTCCATGTGGTGGGAGACAGGTCAGGCTTAGGGATCTTTGGAGCTAATCAACAGGTAGTTGGCAATGTCCCTCCTTCCTTGGAACAGGTTGTTTAAAAAGAGCTTGAACTAATGAGCAATCTTTTTGTTTTGGTGATGGGGTGATAAATGCTGTGTAAACCCCTGCTGGCTCCCTTGGTGACCAGTGAGTGGGGGGAAGCCCTCCCTAGTCAGAGCCTCCTGCCAGGGCCTGGCCACACCCCACCCTCTACTTGGTACTATGGAAGAGAAGGGAAAGATGTTTTAGTGCCCCTGGCTTCTAGCCTGAGCCACAGCAGGCATGTGTCTGCATTTTCTCAGTCCAGAGGAGATATCTGAGCAGTTACAAACTGATTCAGCCTAGCCAGGTTAGACTAATCCAAAAAGATTGAATCAATTTAGGCTCAGGGTTTTTGAATGCCTGTCCTTATCCCTAGAAAACAGCAAGGGATGAGCACAGAGACACCCATGCACCAATGAAGGTGGGTAAAGGGATAGACATCAGGGGGCATGTGGCTGAAGGCAAAGGGGAGACGGTACAAGGGACAAGGTGCAGGAGGAGGCAGGCACAGGGAGGGAGTGGCAAGAGGCCAAGGTGCAGGGAGGCAAAAGTCTGAGTTCAGGCTGCTTGCCTCCCTACCACTTTCTCCCCACCCCCTATCTCCCTTTGCTGCTGCTTTCCCTACCTCCATGGTGAGGGGAAATTTAAGACAAGTCTCCAAGAATTAAATTTTATCCATGGAAAAATATATAAGGAACTTCTAATTTTCTAAGTAAAGAATCTAATTTCTGGGTTGCCATCTTATATTTGAAGTCTTCTTGGATTCAGGTAAATACAGCATCTCTAGGAGCACTGGTGCCAGCTTGGGCTAACCAAACAAGCAGTGGGTGCACCGGCTGGTGTGACCCAGACAGCCCAGCCTTAGGTCAGATGGGGCTGAGGTGGGAAGGGGTGGGGCCTAAAGGAGAGCCCCCCAAGAGCATTGTCAGGGGCCTGGCAGGGTGATGCTACACCTCCCAGACAACTGTTAAGCAAAAGGGAGCCAAGAGACCCCAAGCAGGGTGACGGGCCCAGGAGACAAGGTCCCAGGGACCCATCAGCAGGTGCTGACCTTTTCTGTTCGTTATAGTCTTAAGTTTATGGTTAGCTCAGGAGTGGGGTATGTTTAGTTGTCAAGGCCACAGTCCTTGGCTGAAGGACGGCCTCCAAAGGACTGATGGCAAGAAGGTTGCTGACGCTTGGAAGCAGGCAGTGCAGATAAGAAAGGATCATCCAAGACCAGGACCTGATGAAGGTGGAGTCTGCCGTGACCATGGATGTGGTAAGGGTGCAGTAAAGTTGAGGTTGGAGGCTCACAAAGAAATCCAGGGGTGAGATCTCACGGGCCACCTCTCGGTAACTGTCTCCCTAGAAAAATAAAATATCTAAGGTGTGGCAGGAAAGCAGGAGCAGCAACCAAACTACATGGGTGGTGCCAAATCTGGCTCTCACCCTGATGTCGCTGGGGGGCAAGGCACCAGTTAAGAAGGGGCCTACAACACCTACCAGCGATAGTTAGGGTTAGATTGAATGAATATTACAGGCTTTGCATCGCAGATACCTGACATGAGACTGCAATGGAAGAAACATTCTAACTGTGGATCCCTATCAGTGGAAGGCTAAGTCAGATTAAGTCTTCTGGTAAAATTTCCACAAGTCTCTATTTTGCCTAAGAGCAAAATTTTCAAGGGTATTTAGGCACTTAACCCAATTGATTTCACTGGGATTCAGGTACTTCAATACCTGTAAAAATATCAAACCCTAAATCCTGTTTTCAAAAGAAATTTAAGCATTTAGGTGCAAATTTAAAAGCTCAAGTGTGATTGACTTTAAGTCACTTGGCACTTTTGACATTTTAAAGTCCATCTTCAGCATCAAAAAGACATTTACCATGACTTTCTTACTGTGGCTCACGTGACAGACTTACAAAGCAGATGTAGCATGTCTGTGGAACTGATATTATTTTCATATTACGTATGAAATCTAGTTAGATTTAAAGTAGCTCAAATACATCATGCTGAAATACCACTCCTGGGAATAAAAAATCTAATAAATTATAAAGGCACTTTTCAAATATAGCATCACTGACAACAGTTCTAGCATTAAGGCTTGGAAGGTCACATTGCCAAGAACCGACCTGAAGAGCAGTGACTTACCGCTCTTATTATTTTATAGTCAGTTTGTTTGTTTTGTAATGAAGTGGTCCCAGCCTTAAGGCTTTGTCCATCAACAGTTTCTAACATTGATGCAGTTCCATTATTATACCAGCTGTTTGAAGCTGTGTCTGTTCCCAAGAAATGATCCAAATTCATGGCTCAGTTTGAATACCTGGGAAGGTTCTAGCTGATTTCACATGTAAGTGAAGAGAATGACCCTAGAAGAAATTGGAAGGTGGGATTCACCCACTTTCAGACCCTTTGGATCTACTCCCACGTAGGAAGATAGTTGCTCAAATCCATGTTTAGGAACTAAACATAGCCTCATTTTTAGACGTAACAAGGATCTGCAGTTTTGGGGATACGAGGGCCTAAACTCCTGTGCCCAAGTAACATTTTGACCTCTGTTTTTAAGCAGTCTTAGTCATTAACAGAACCAGAGAGGTAGAAACACTAGAAGTAAGGCAGAGCCAGCTGCTGAGGTACCAAATGGAAGAGAGTAAGGCAAAGTACAAGAAAATCAGTCAGAGCGAATTTCTGGAAAGGGGTGAATGGAAGGATCAAGCTGCGAAGTAGCTGGAAGAATAAGAGAAAGCAGAGCTAAAAAGTGAAGTACAGAAGAATATACAGCAGAACTAAATTTAAGAAGGGTAAAACAGAAGAAGAGGTTCAGGAGAAATGCTGGGCACTGTGAATCCATCAACCAAGTTGATTTCTCATTATTTATCTACTATACCAGCCTAGGCCCTTGAGGGATGATGTAGAGCAGCGATTCCCAACCTTTTTAGACTGTGGACTGGCAAACTGCAGACCAGAAGTGACCGCGGACCAGCAAACCATAGACTGGCAAACTGGGACCAGCATCCTGCAGACTGGAAGTGACTGGCATACTGTGGATCAGCAGCCAACCCTTTTTTTATACAAAGTGTGTAGTGGTGTTTAATTTCACAAAAAACTCAGTATAAAAAAGGGTTGGCTGCATGTCCGCAGGATACTGGTCACTTCCAGACTTCCAGTCCGGCAGCTAACCCTCCTGCGGTCTGGCAGCCAACCCTTCACGGCTGGGTACTGGGCCACGGCCTGGGGGTTGGGAACCTCTCATGTAGGGGAATGACTACAAATGGTAGGGAGAAAAGCAAGGGAAAAGGAATACTGCTCTCTGTAGAGCAACATATAGCTGTTTTGATTCCAGAACTGAGAAGCTACTCCACAATCAATAACAAGAAGTTTTCTATCCCAAAGCAGAACATGCAGTGGATCACCCCAGGGTAATGTCTGCTTTTCACTAACTAGGTCTTTGTGTTTAGAATTACATCACACCGACAGATGTATTCTATAGTAACCAGCATGTCTCTAATGAGAAAGGTGCCTGTCAGTTATAAGGCTGACTGCATCTCATGGTCTTTTTGAGCATACTCTGTCGGGTTTCTAAATGTTAACTTTCTCAGGGTTGATTCAGTGAGTCCATCACTCAAACAAGGCCCTGGGCAGACATCCCCTGGCATAACTGCCACTACTTCAGCAGGTGGAAGCTGAGTTTATATGCTGGCATACACAATTTCAACTCCCTCCATACTCCTTTCCATGTTTGTCCTTGCACAGGGGACAGAGATCAGCCTCATTCTCCATTTAACTTTAAAACTGGGTTGCAAAAAGCCCTGTCAGCAGCATTTTGGACTTTTTTACCTTTTTTTTTTTTTTTTGGGAGATAAAAAGCTGTTCCCTTAGCTGGCCAGAGCAAGCTGTTTTCTCAAACTGCCTCTCATTTATCCCATTCTGAGACTGCAAAACATTATCGCATTTAGGAACACACAGAGGAAAAGTACTCAATGCTGGCCTAATGCCATTTTTGGCAAAAGATGAAAAGAGAGAATGAGACACACATACAAGCAGGAAGAGAGGTTCTCAGGGGCACAATAATTTTCAGTTCGTATCTGTTCCAGGCAGCAGGAGACTGACTGTGGAACCATCTCTGCTGAAATAAAACCCCAAGGGGGATTTTAAGAAGTAAAGATTAAGAGCCAAATCCTCCATTGGCATAAGGCAGCAAAGCCCTAAGTAGTTTGAAGAACTGGACAAATAGGGCAAATGTGAATGCCTATGTATTATGTGCAGAGCCTACATTTGTAATAGAATTAGCTTCAATTGTATCTATAGAGCTCACCAAAATACAGGTTTTCCAGGTCATGAACATTTTCCACTTTTTTGACATTTGGTTTTTGTCCAAATCGGAATAAACCACAAATGCTCAAACTTTCCTATGAAATGGAAATTGCATTTCAGCAATGGTGCATGCTGTATGCTCTCCAGGGTCAGCAGCTGCTGAATGTACTCACAATATTGTCAGCTTTACCACTACTAAAGGCGGCAGACAACAATGCCACTTTCATGGATCAGTCCTATGGCAGGGAGGTTGGAAGATCACAGAACTTGGCTAGGATTATTAAATCCACTGGACTCCTGCCTGTAGACCAGTAGCCTAAACCCTGAAATCACTGGCTACAGAAGGATCTTCCAGTGTACCTGAAAACCCTGGCTCAAGCAAGGGCTGTCAGGTTCCTTGCTGTGTAATTGGGAGTTGAGGCCACAGAGGCCTTCTTTCTTACTTTCACAATGGACGGCAATAACCCCTGGTGTGGCCAGCTGCCCTAGAGCCATGAAGCCTGGAAAAAACACCTTTCCCAGTAGCCCACTAGGAATATAAGCACATTATTATAGGAATCCTCCCTTTTATCCATGAACTGTCTGTTGAACCTAAGGCATTCAGATAAAAAATATTAGGCTTAAGAACTGGCAATGTTTCAGAAAAAACATTGTTTCCTGGGAAACTTTTCAGTTTCATTTATTAACACTCTTTTGCTACCTTTCCTTTCTGTAAGCATTCACAAAACTCAGTGTTATTGACAAAAATGCTAGCAGACAGCATTTCAAAGTTGAAAGGAAAGTGAAATTTAAACTTACAGATGAGAATGTGTTCCAGAAATATGTCATGCACACTCAGTCACAGGACAGAAATTATACCATGCACCTTATCAGATACAACTACTTGATTTTTTTAAATATTTAAATATTAAACACTCTCTCTAGCGGCATCATTTGTTTGTGTTTTTTTCTTTTTTTAAATCTAGGACCTAATGTTTTAGGGCCTGATTTAGGTGTCAAAAATTACACTGACGTACACCTGGAATAGCATCATTATTACTATTGTGCCAGAAAATGAGCTGCTCTGCCATAATTTAGAAACAATCTTTTATTGACCCTTTTTGATATTTCTGGTAGAATCATAGAACCAATGGACCAGAAAGGACCTGGAAGATCATCAAGCCTGGTCCTCTGTGATAGACAGGAGGTTAATGAGCTCAAACTAGCTTAATGCAATGTTTATCCAGTCTTCTCTTGAACACCTCCAAGGATGGTGACTGCACCACCTCTGCTGGGAGTGTGTTCCAGGTTCTAGTTACCCTTATGGAGAAGAAGTTCTTCCTTATGTCCAGTCTAAATCTTCCCTCTGTTAGGTTGTGTTGATTGGTCCTTGTCCTCCCAAGGGATGCCTTCCTGAAGAGTTGTTCTCCCAGATCTTGGTGCTTCCCCCTGACATAGTGTAGGTAGCTATCAAGTCACCTCTCAGCCTCCTCTTACTCAGATTGAACAACCCTAATTCCTGGAGTCTTTCCTCATGTGGCCTGTCCTCCAGGCCCCTGATCATGCAGGCGGCCCATCTGTGCACCCTCTCAAGCTTATCCGCATCCTTCTTGAAGTGTGGTGCCCAAAACTGGGCACAGTACTCTAGCCATGGCCTCACCAATTCTGAGTAAAGAGGGAGCAGCACCTCTCTGAATCTGTTGGCAATACATCGGCTGATGAGATTGAGAGGTTTACCATATTAATATTTTGGTTTACTGAGGAAATGGGGGAACATATAAATGGGTAGGAAGTGAAAACAATAGCTTCCAATAAGCCATTCTACATGTAAACACTTCAGCTTGGTTAGAAGACAAGGCCTGAACTATTAACAATGAAAATGCTTCCATTATCTTCCAACATGTTACAAAAGTTTGTTTGCCATTGCTGGAGTCCTGCATATCAATAGGACTGTTAATAGTTAAACACACATTAGATAAGTGCAAACAGTCAAAAAGCCCAAGGCTGAATTGATTAAATCTTTATAGGTTACATTAAGCTGAGAAACAACTGGATAGAAATTTACTTTTGGATTCGGAAAATGCATCTATATGCCTGCACTGGCTCAGGCCACAAGCCAGGGGATGCTAGACCATGACTCTCTGGCACATAGCCAGCATGGGCTGTGTTTGCTTCCTCTTCCTGCTGGCTGCAAGATCTCTTGAGATTTGCAGTCCAGAATCACAGCAGCAGGACTCTTCAAAGTTGCTCATCACTTCCTCTTCCTGCTTCCAAGTGCCTCTGGGATTTGTAGTCCACAGTTGCAGCCAGGGCAGGGCAGTTCTGTACTCAGGGAAAGTTTAACCTCCCACCCTGGCTCTAGACCCCAGCTGGGGTTTGCCTGGAAGGGACAGTCCATGCCTGTCCCCTCCTTCCCCCCTCCCCCAGTCCAACCCTTCTCTGTTGGAGCAGACAGCCTAGCCCAAGGCTGGAAAGCATACTGGGATGCTGGGGGACTGTGATTTAACTTGAAACAGGAAGGGGTCTGGAATAGAAGTTTCATAAACCGGTTTGATCTAAATGAGTTAAGTCTGATACTACATCCAACCAGGTTTATCTTAAACCAGTTTCAGCCATTTTTTAACTAGTTTATGTGCACTGAATTTCTGTTCTGTTACATGTTTAAACCAGTTTCTGATTACTTAAACTGGTTTATGTGTAACTTGTGTCCCAAACCACTTTTTCCAGAGGTAAGCCAGCTGTTGCTGAGAAAGTCTACATGCCTCCATTGACATTCATGGTGATAGCTGATGAAGTGAGGCCTCTCTCAGCTGTATACAAACATTCAATTCTAGCAGTGGAAAATTTCCACTGCTAGACATGATTCCAGCAGTATAGACAGACATTCACTCTGCAGCATCCCCATCTTTACTCCTTGCACCTTCCTGAGAATAGGGTAATCCTAGTCTGAGGAAAGTACATGCTGCTTCAGTCTTCTGGTTCTTGGGAAGGGGAAGATTGGAACAATGGGGCAAAGCCCCTTGCCTGCTTTTGACATCTGACCAAATAGAGCAGTGTGGCAAAGTCCTTGCTTGCTTCTCTGGAGTGAGAAGCAGGCAGGAGTTCAGAACTGTTGCTTCTCTACTCTCCCAGTCTGTAGGAGGAGGGGTAGGAGGAGCTGTTCCCTGTGCCTTCTCCAGACTAAAGTGGCCCCAGACTGGAAGGCATGGGAGGCCTTTCCCCCAGGTCCACTCCTCCTGGTCCCCAGAGGCTGTTAAACCAGGGGAAAGAATGCAGACATTCAGTCTTCTAGGGGAAACTCTTCCAGGGGTGATTTCTACTTCATTGTTATTGGGTTATTTTTCTCTCTGAGTGGCTATTTTTGCCCTGGGAGAAAAAAACTTCAATGTCTGCACACTTTGATTGCTACCAGGAAAATTGATTCTCCCAGTAGAAACTGAACAGCCTAGACTTCCAACAAGGAATAGTAAGATGCATGTGTGTCTAGACTCTTGTTTTAAAATCCTTTTCCCTTTTAAGCTATGTCTCATTTCAACTGTTATGCTAGGGACAGACATTACATATACACTGGTTTAAGTGATCAGAAACTGGTTTAAACCTGTAAGAGAACAGACATTCATTGCACACAAACCAGTTTGAAAAAGGCTGAAACCAATTTGAGATAAACCTGGTTTAATGTCGTATCAGACTTAACTGATTTGGGTCAAACCATTTTATGTAATGTCTCTCCCAGACCCCTTCCTGGTTTAACTTAAACCAGACTCCCCCAGCATCTCAAATGCTTTGCAGCTCTGGGCAGGGCTCTCTGCTTCAGAGAGCTGGGCTTCCCAACCTCCCCCTCACCCCCCCCTCCCCGATGGAGCTCCAGCAGAGACGGAAGGCACAGCAGCATCTGCCTGGCTTCCTCATGCCCCTCTCCCCCCATTCCCTGCTCCCCTTTCCCACACCAGGGAGCCTAGCTAGCATGTCGTATTCTAGCTAATGATGCAAGGTGTCCGTGTAAGGCAGGACAAAGACAGAGAGTGCAGTGTCCACTTAGGGCTTTTTGGAGCTAATCAACAACTCAGCTTGTAATATCCAGAGAGAAATTCCTTGGAATTCCTTCCTTGGAAAAAGATATTTAAGAAGAGCTTGAACTAATGAGAGAGGCATTTGTTTTCTTAATGGGCTGATTAACACTAAGTTAGGGGTGATAAACACTGTGTTATCATCTCCCTGCTGGGCTGGTCAACAGGGCCATCCCTAGCAGGGGGCAAATCGGGGTGCTGCCCCAGGTCCTGTGCTTTAGGGGTCCCCACAGACAGTCCTGCAGTGCATCCCAGCTTCTAGCCTGAGCCATTGGAGGCATGTACCTGCATTTCTGGGATGTCTGTGCAGTTACAAACTGGTTCAGCCTAGCCAGGTTAGACTAACCTGCAATTATTGAATCAATTCAGGCTCAGGCTTTTTGAATGTCTGTGCCTAGCCTTATAGTTAAACAGCACTTTGGTTTAAGAAGGTGGTTTGCTGACTCCTTTCACCACTAGTTACAAACTCCAAAAAGAAGAATTACAGGTGGATCTACAGGATTTGCAGTCCAAGTTCCAGCCTCCAAACAGGAAAATCACATTAGTGCAGAAAAGGTAGACCTGGCATCTAAGGAACCAGAGAGAAGACAGAAGTGCACTTGCCCTGCAATAATGATGATTACTAATAATAATTAGTATTTTGTTAGCCCTTAAAATTAAGCCCTTAAATAAAATTAGGATCCCCTTGCACTAAGCACTGAATCAAATCCATTCTTTGAAGAACTGACATTCTAGGTAAGCAAGATAAATAGTTCAAAGTGCACAGAAGCCCAGGGAAGTGACATGACTTTCCAACATCATAAAGCAAGTCAGTGACTACCTAACAAACTGAGTGCAGGATTGCAGAGTCTCAGTCCAATGCCCTCCTTGCTGCTAACCCAATATCTCCATTTTCAGACATAACAGTTAGGATACATACAGTTTCTTGTAGGAAATCACAGTTTTTGGAATATGCACAGATATTCCAGAAAACATAAGAGAGATAATCTAGATTAAATAATATATTTACTGCGAATTAGCCATTCTGCTCAAAGTACAAGATAAGGTTTAAAAAGTACATGGGACCTGGCAACTCAAGAGAAAAACAATAAGAATCCCTTACTTAAATACTCTCAGCAGTCTATTTCAGTGTTTAGGCAGAACTCTAAGGGAAGGTATATTATCACTTATCTGAACACAAGCATCAGTAAAATCATCACTGGTCTTCCATTAAGGCTGCACATGTCATATTAATTTATTAGACCAGTATACCATAATCCCTAAATCACTGGCATAAGTGCTTGTAAGGGCTCCAGTGCACCAATGGCATGTGTGAAGACCACGTTTTTTGAGAATTTTTTGGAGCCACCACTGTCTCAATAGTTCACGATCCATAGATTGTTGATAAGATACTTTGATAAGATACATCTGAAGACATTACATTCTGTTTTGTCAAGATGTTCTTGGAGAGACATCAAGAACTCTGACAGCTCACAGAAACCTTTCTTTGCATTTTGTATCTAGGGCCTTAAGTTTTAGAGCACTTTAGATCTAAATAAAGAGACAGCCTATAATTATACGGCATTGCTTCTACCATCTCATTCTGTCCCCCTGCCTCCACCACACTTCCCTTCAGGATAAAACTTCCTGCTGCTTATTGATTTTGACGTTCAATTCAGTTTACTTCACACCCCTCGCCATTTTAAGTTATGAACATGCTGCAGATTTTTGTGATGAAAAAAACATAACTGCACTGAAAAGGTTATGACAAGAATGTGGAATTTTGGTAGCCACCACTTGTGTACACAAAATAAGTGAGTTTCAAGTTGCAATGTCTAAAGTCTTCCGTATACCATTTTTCATGCAACAGAGTAACAATGAGGACTCATCCAGAAAATTCATTTGAAAGGTTGCCTCAGGCATTCATATTAATCAGCTCATTCACTTACAGCTGTTTTTTTTCCAGGACTACATTTCTATCTGGAACAAATCCAATTGCACACTTGGGACAATGAAATAGAGTTATCTTACCTCAGAGTTATCTTACCTCCAGAGAACAAAACAATTTTCAAAGTTGCCAAGAGTGTTTCCAGCGGATCCAAGGGAATGACTTCTTCAGCTCAGACTTCCAAGACAAGACAACAAAATGTCTGACATATGATAATAGTGTAAAATTCTGTAGAAGCCAATGCATACTAACCAATTGCATTAGCACAGCATATGGATATAAAGAAACAAGACTCCCCATTTTATATTAAATTTACTCTGTGAGAACAGTTAATTTGAGTCCCATGTTACAATATAGTCCTGGCAGTCAAAGTACATAAAGGGGTAACAAGGGCATACTGAATTATTTCCTGGGAGGCAGCTTCCAGAGCGGACGCTAAGTTAGAATGAGCAGTTTTGCTGTCTTTGCAAAGACTTGGACAAAACCAGCTAAAATCTTTTATCCATTCTACTGGTTTGAGGGGAGATTTGGCTTTATATTTTTGACTCTTGCAAGCTGTTTGGATTTAGTACTTGGTACTATTTCTGGGGGCCTCTTGTGTCTAAGGCTGGTTATTAGCAAATTAGATGGACTAGCCTTTATTAAAAACCCAACAATCCCATTTCATGGGAACCCAACATTTTTTAAATTCATACACAAATTACTTTAGCAACAGAATAGCATAAATTATAGAAGGCATATGTGATTAAATATTCAACTCTTTACATATTCTAATCCTGCAGGATTATTCCACAGAAGCACACTTTCAAACCAACATCATAATAGGACAAAGCAGATGCATTTTTGCAAATCTTTAACTGGATGATCAGCAGTGAAATAGTTAACAAACTTAACATTTAAATAGCTATAATGTTGTATATTCCAGATCTAATGGAATTAAAAGAATCAATTAATGGAAGAATGAGAACAGCAGAATAAAAATGTTGAACATCAGAATGATTCTTACAAACCTAAAGGACCGGAAAGCAGGATCCCGGGGGAGTCCAAGTATAAAGGAAAAAGGAGTGCAGGAGAGCTGGTCCTCATAGAGACAAAATTATGGGCACAAAAGCATGCTAAATTATTTTGAAGGAAGGATAGGCAGTGTAGCAAGAGCCCTGCCAGACTAAATCATGAGCTCTTCAAAAATCTGAAACTTAAAAAGGAATCTTATAAAAATAGAAAGTGGACAGATTACTAAGGATGGCAAAAATTGAGATATAGCAAGAACATGAAAGGTAGTAAAGGAGCATTCTATAAATGCATGAAAAACAAGAGGGAGGCAAAGAAAAAAAAGTGTAGGTCCCTTAGAGAATGGGTGGGGAAACGAATAAGGGCTAATTTAGAGAAAATTGGAGTGTTTGATGTCTTTTTTACTTTAGCCTAAAAAAAAAAAAGTAAGCCATCAGATGACTAGCACAACTTTTATCAAGAATGGGAGGCAGGTACTTAGGTTAGAGTATAGAAAGAACAGATTAGAAATTCATAGAGAAACAAAATTGGGATCAAGTCATTGGTCATTCCAGCATGGACAGGAAGAGATAGGGCAGAAACAGAGTAATCCAGAACAGAAACAGGCATGTACAATTGTGGGAGCAAGGACTAGGCAAGAATTCAAGCAGGAGTGAGCTACAGGTTCAGATGAGGCAAAGTGCAGGCAGGAACTTGGCAGGGGCAAGGCAAAGGTTTAGGCTAGGATAAGGTGCAGGCAGGAGTTTAGGCAATGATCAAGGCAAAGGCCTTGGCTAGGCAAGGTTCAGGCAAGATCTAGGCAGAAGCAAATAGGTTAGCAGGGCTCCAGGCCAAACCAATGTGGACAGGCTCTCTTCCTGAGGGCCCTACACTTGACTTAGATATTACTTTGATTATGTCCAGCTGGGGCCTGGACCTGGATCTGTCCCAGTTGTGCCTAGACTCATTACAATAGTGAAGTCCCAAAAGACTGGAAAAGAGCAAACATAATGCTCATGTTTTAAAAATAAGGGTGGAAGGAGGACCCACAGACTTAATTTAAATAACGACACCCAGAAACATAAAGGCATGTGTCATCAAATATTCTTTTAGAATAACAATTGGTAAGTACAACCAAACTGGATTTGTCGAGGACATATCATGCCTAACCAACCTCATTTCTTACGACTGCGTAAAGGGCCTTGTAGACAGACAGGAGCAGGAGATACATACACCTCAGATTTAGAGCAGCTTTTGACACTATTTTCTGCAACAGTCTTGTAAGCAAGGTAAGGAAATATGGTCTGGAAGAAATTATTATGTGACAAGTACATGACTGATTGAACAGCCATGCTCAAAAAGTAGTCAAAGGCTTAATGTCAAACTGCGAGGAGGTTTCGACTGGGGTTCCCTATGGGTCTGTCCTGCATCTGGGGACATTGTCATTCAAGAGATGGAGCATAGAAACGAGTGCACATTTAGTAAACATGTGGAGGGCACCAAGCTGGAAGGACACAGCACTTCAAGATAGACATAGACACATTGGCAATCAATTCATGTCTTTGTCTACCGGTGGCAGAAAAAGCAGCAATGGAAATTGCAAAAAAGAGAGGTCTTAAATTAGGTATTAGGAAGAAGTTTCTGATTCTGAGGGTGATTAAACACTGGAACAGACTCAAGCTGTGTCAATTCCATCATTGGATACTGTTAAGGCAGTGGTTTAAACGAGGGCTGTTCAATTTCTAAGAGGCTGGGGCCCCGTACTATGCAGGCCACACCCGCACAAGCCATCCTTTCCCTGCCCTGCTACATTGTGTACCTGGCATGTAGTGTGTGCCTGGGCAGCACCTCCACCCCTTATCCCAGCTACACCATGTGTATGGGTGGGTCCCAGCTCTTTGGTCATAGATTAGACACTACCCTACAGCACCCTGTGCCCGGACAGGTGAGTCCGTCCACCCTTAGCTCATTTTCCCACTGGCTCCTCCAGCACTACACACTGCATCATGCTGTGCCGCCCCCCTGGGGTGGGGGCAGGGACAGGAAGTGGAAGAGTAATCAGAAGCCCAGAGACTCTGGCTGTGATGGCGAGCAGCAGCTGGGTGGAAGCTTGGGTACCATAAGTTAACCCCCTGTGGGCTGCCAGCTGGATAGCCCTGTTTTAAACAGAAATGATCCCGCCTTTAGCAAGGAGTTGGACTAGATGATCTCTTGATGCTGCTACCAGCCCTACTTTTCTATGACTTTATATGGAAACAGACTTGGACCCTATGAATGATGAGCAGATTAAAGTCTCTTTGAGTATTGAGAGAAAAGAATTACACAAGAGAAATTAGAAGTTTCTAACAGAAAGCAGACTCTTAAGTGTTACAGCTCTGGACATGTGCCTGTGCTATAATTTTAAACCAGTTTGTGTTACTTGAGGCTCAGTCCCTCTGCCTTTCTGACCCCAGTGTTATCAGAACCAGGCTAGGATCTGCAAGCCAGAAAGTTGTTGCGATGGGACTTCATCAACACAATTCAGGGCATACATGTTCCAAAACCTGTTTAAAATTACAGCTTTGTATATCTTTTTTGGTATGACAAGGGAGGGGAGAGAGGCTAGCAAAGAATTATTTATCCCAGAGGTTATTAGAAAAATTAACTAAGGAATACAGGGAAGAGAATAGAAAAAAATAAAGAACGCCTGAATTTGTGTGTTTGTCTGAATATTGTGGACTATGTTGTGGAAAACTTTTAGGCATCTGTCTAACGAATATTAGTAAAGTAGAGACTGTATTAAAAATAAAGTGCCAGGTTGTCCTTTGCAGAAAGTTAATAAAAAGAAGGAAGTGAAAGACTGCTCATTATTTTTAATGACTTTGCTTTCCAGGAGAGTGCCTGTATCTCCCTTCCTTTACATTCTGCCTTATTTCAGTTCATTATAGCACGTTAAACTGCTCAGGAGAATGATGGCTTTGTTCTAACACAATGAATTTATCAAGAGGCCCTCAGTCACAGCCTGAGCAGGCTGTTAATCACAACTCCTGTGCCAAGGTGATGATGCAGAGAAGAGTCTGATACATTGTCCATTGAACAGAGACTGAATAACAGTCCAGGAGTTCTTTCACTAGCTAGAATAGTGTTTTTCCCTAAGATAGATGACACAGGACACAAAATTGTAATTGTACTTGATATGGTGGCACTTATCAACTCCTTCATGTATTTTCATAGCCATGTCTATTTGTCTCTGTTACTGGCTAATTTAATATGAATATCACGTTTCTTGTTGACTTTAAACTTTAAAATATCCTATGCATGTTGCAATTTATAATACAACTGTAACCCGGGTGGCAGCCCAATAGTTGCCACCCCTGCCCAATATCAGGGATGGTGTGGTAAGAGTGGGGCAGGGCTTCTGGCCAACACCAATTTACTTTCCAGCCAGCCCCTGCTCCCCACAGAGCAGCCTGTGGTCCCAAGAAGGTCTAACACTTAACTGATTTAACTATTTACACTTTATTTACAAAACAAGAATAACAGGAAAGGTTATTTACAAGTGACCTTACATGGCATAACTAGAATCACAGAACAAACCGAATGCATTAGTCAACCCTTGCTTCAAGAACCACAGGTAGGGTAACTGGCAGCTTTCAGCCACTGCTGAGATGATACCGCAAGGAAACAAGGTGCTCTCACTCTCAGCAGCTCCCACAGGCTTCCCAACAAGCGACAGACTGCAATGGGTTAAACTGTTCTGGTCTGCAGCAATCAAATTGTATCAAACCCTAACCCCACAAAGAGGCTGAAGGGCGACCTCCTGGCAACCAAAAAGGCAAGCAACACGCAACAGTGTAGGCTCCTGCAGCAATCAGCATGACCCAACCACAAAGCTCAGGGACTCCATCCGATGACAATCACCTGCAGAACAAGGGACAGGACTGCGCCCCAAGCTCCTGGGGACCCACACCCTGGCGCTCTGCTGCTCCTCAGGATCCCAATGCCTTGCCTGCTGCTGGCCTGCTTCCCCAGCAAAGGTAAGGGGTAGCCTCAACTCACCAGCCCAGCTCCCTGCTCCAGATAAGGATGCCGCCTGCGTTCCTGGCTGCTGCTTCTTCCCCCTAGCCTGACCCCTAGCCTCCGGGGCACCTGGCACATCCACACACACTGTGATAGGGCCTTTAGGCACCAGGTCTCTGCCCCATGCCCTGGCTGCTGTTCCCTGTCTGCTGCAGGGCTGGAGGCACAGCCAGCTGCCGCCACCTTCTTCTCCCAGGGCCTTCGAGGCTGTTCAGAGGGGTCTCTCTGCTCACCTCAGCTCTTCTTAGGCCTCCTGCATCAGTCCCCAGAGTCACTGTCAGCAGTCCCCCCACACCAGTTCGGTTGCTGCTCTTATCCCCTCTGGCAGTCCTTCTCTGACTTGCAAACTGGCCAACCAGGGCTCAGGGGGGCTGGCCCCCAACTCCGGCCATCCCCCTTCCATGCGAATGAGGGGGCAGCCTGTTACACAAAATTATGTAAGGTTTCACTCATGTTTAAGCTGTAGTGTAAGTTGCAATGTCAAATGAATTACAGTAAGTTTGCAAGTATAATCTTCTTGCTCACTGATTGTAGATGACAGGAAACTAAAACAGAACCTTTTATTTACAAGTATAAGGGCTTTGACATAAGTTACCTGTATAACATCAGAAATCTGTAGAATGTTGTGATGACTTAAAATTATGGTGGTTTTAGACTAGTCTCAGGTGAAGGCTTCATGGCATTTCAGATCTGCATGACTGTGGTTTGCCATTAGAGGGCTGGTGAGCAGGGGCATGGACAAGAGCTAGGACTCTATTCCTCCCCTATGGTGGGAAAGGAGGAGCGTAGGGTGGCATGTAGCTCTGAGGCAGAGAAACCAGCATGGGCTTTGTGACTTCCCTCCCTCCATACCCAGCAGGAGCACAGCTAGAGCAAAGGATGTGAAGGAAGAAATCTTGAAAAACTGTTTGAAGTGAGGTGAGGGGGAGTAAAGAGAAAGGGGTGAAAAAAGGTTGATATGATAAGGGAGGGGAGAGAGGGAACTGGGGGAGGGGAGAAATAGCTAGGGCACAAGGCTGAGAACCAACATGCTTGCTGCATGGCACAGAGTGCATGCCAGGGCAAAGCTGAGACCCAGAGGGTTTGCAGGGCCAGGGGAGCTGAGGCACAATGAAGCTTCCTCCCTTCCCCCATGTGGCCTCCAGTTAATTGAGCTTCCATAGCTCCCTGTAAAGCACAAAGCTCTGGGCAGGGAGACCATGAGGCTAGGACAAGCAAGCTTCCCCCCACTGCACCATCTCCCTTGAATAGAGCCCCAGTAGCTCCATGCTGAGTTTAGAACCCCCAGGCAGTGAGACCATGCAACTGGGTTACATGGTGTCTCTGTAATTAAATGCTGAGCAGGGCTGTTCTCACCTTGGAAGGTGATGGGTTAGGGAGACCACTGAAACGGGGTCGAGTAGTTGGGACCTGTGCATCCTGGGATGCTGAAGGAGTCAAAGAAGTTTTATTTCCTAAGAGCATCCATGCAGTACCCTGGAATGTCCTGGGCAAAACAAATCAAAGATAAACTTCAGCAGTAGTGGCATATTTTTGGAACATGGGTGTGCTTTAGTTAATGCTCATTAAATCTAGTACCTCCATAGTGCATTTGTACATGTGCTTCAGGAGTAGGGGGAGCAGGGAGTGGTGGAGGTATTTTAATTAGACTGGCTCTGAGAGCTGCTCTGACTAAAGTGCCTGGAGCGTCATGTGTATTAGCATCCCTGCCGCTATTTTTCAGCATAAGGACACTGATACATGTGACTTTAGGGTTTTTCTGGAGTGTGGTAATTACATGACACTTAATGCACATTATCCTATTTTAATGTGCATTAAGTAAAATGCATGCTTTTTGTGCGACACTTTAATAAGCATTAACGTTAAGTTAATGTGCATTGAAGTGCATGTGTAGATGCATCCTAGAGGGTACTTATGGCTAGTTAACTAATGACTGTTCTCATTTTAAATGCTTTTATGATGTTTTTAAGGTAACCAGTGCCAAAGGCCTAAGATGTAGCAACATGTCTCAACAGCTTTACTTCAGTTCTATATGCATAGAATAATATAATCATAGAATTTAGGGTTGGAAGGGACCTTAGGAGGTCATCTAGTCCAAGTCCCTTCTCAAAATAGGACCATCCCCAACTAGATCATCCAAGCCAAGGCTTTGTCTAGCTCAACCTTAAAAACCTCCAAGGATGGAGATTCTGAAAAGGCTGCTCTGGTGCTTTACTATCCTCCTCATGAGAAAGTATCTTTTAACCTAAGCTTCCCTTGCTGCAACTTGAGACCATTGCTCCTTGTTTTGTCATCTGCCACCACTGAGGACAGTCTAGCTCCATCTTCTTTGGAACCACCCTTCAGGTAGTTTAAGGCTGCTATTAAATCCATTCTCAGTCTTCTCCTTTCCAGACTAAATAAATCTGGCTGCCTCAGCCTCTCCTCACAAGTCATGTGCCCCAGACCCATAACCATTTTTCTTGCTCTCTGCTGGGGTCTCTCCAATTTATCTACATCTTTTCTGTAGTGAGGAACTCAAGGACTGGACTTGAGATGTGGCCTCACCAGTGCCAAATAGTGGGGATAATTACTTCCCTCAATCTGCTGGCAGTGCTCCTACTAATGCAGCCTAGTATGCCATTATCTTTCTTCACAACAAGAACACACTGTTGTCTTACATTTAACTTATTATCCACAGTAGCTCTCAGGTCCTTTTCTGCAGAGCTGCTGCTTAGCCAGTTGGTCCCAGCCTGTATTGGTGCATGGGATTGTTCCATCCTAAATGCAGGACTTTGCACTTCTCCTTATTGAACCCCATGATATTTCTTTTAGTCCAATCCTCCAATTTGTCTAGGTCACTCTGAATACTAGCCCTACCCTTCAGTGTATCTACTACTCCCCCCCCAGATTGGTGTCATCTTCAAACTTGCTGATGATGCTATTCATCCCATTTTCCAGGTTGTTGATAAAGATATTGAATGACAAGCACCAGGACTGACCCCTGGGCTACTCCACTTGATACCTCCTGGCAACTAGACATGGATCCATTGATTACTACCTTCCAATCCTAATGATCCTGTCAGTTTCCTATGCACCTTGCAGGCCTTTCATCCAAGCCATAGCTTGCTTGCAATAATGTTGTGGGAGACTATCAAAAGCCCTGCTAAAGTCAATGTATATCATGTCCACAACTCTTCCTGCATCACAGAGCCAGTCATCTCATCATAGAAGGCAATCAGGTTGATAAGGCATGCCTTGTCCTTGGTGAATCCATGCTGATTATTCCTCATCACCTTCTGCTTCTCCTCTAAGTGCTTACAGAAGAATTCCTTGAGGACTGCTCCATGATTTTTTTCAGGGACTCAGGTGCTTTTTGACTCTCATGATTTTTTCAGGTTGACTGGTGTGTAGTTCCCTGTATCTTCCTTTTACCCTTTCTTAAAGATGGGTTTTATATTTGCTCTTTTCCAATCATCCAGGACCTCTCCCAGTTGCCATTTTCCCAAGATAACGGCCAGCATCTCTGCAATCACATCGGCTAACTCCTTCAACATGCTTCAGTCCATCAGTTCTGGCCTCATGGATTTGTACAGGTTAAGATTTTCTAAATAATCCATAATCTGTTCTTTCACGCCTGTTGCTTGCTCACCTCCTCCCCAAACTGTGCTGCTAGATGCAATAGTCTGGGAGCTGATCTCGCCTGTAAAGTCTGAGGAGAAAAAGGCATTGAATACTTCAGTTTTCTCCATATCATCTGTCACTAGGTTGCCTCCCCCATTTAGTAAAGGACCCACACTTTCCATGATCTTCCTTTTGTTGCTCACATATTTGTAGAAACCCTTTTTGTTACCCTTCTTGTCTATCGCTGTCTGCAACTCCAATTGCTCTTTGGCCTTCCTGATTTCATCCCTGCATGCCTGAGCAATACTCTTGTACTCTTGTCCAAGTAATCCAAACAACAAATGTATGTACAGGTCAGTAGATTCTGTAGGGTGTGATGGTAATACAGATAATCTCCTTCACTTGTCCAAGTTCCCTCTTTGGGAATTAAGGAAGCACCAATGGGTCTATGGTGTGCATCACCTAAAGAATATAGCTCCCCAAGCACTCCTCATGACACCTCCATTGGTCTAGTTTGTTCAAAATTAGCACTGCCCATTTACAGAAGAACAGAATTTGCTCCAAGCTAGAAGGGAAGGAGTGTGAATGTTTATTCTTTTCATGAAAGGGAAATATAGTTGCTCCAGGCACGGAGAGTGAAGAGGAGTTTGAATGTTTCTAAAGTCAAGGGAACTGCAGGTCCTACAGGTTGTTGAATCTTTAGATACAGGGTAAGAAAAAACATACCATTCAAACTGACAGAACATATTTTTCTACCCAGAAAATGAAAAAAGTTAAATGAAAATAAGTTCCCTTTATCTAAAGAATGGCACTGCAACTTTTACTTGCTGCGATTCTTCTAAGCGAACCAAGTAATGAAGTGAGACAACTGCAAAAGGAAAATGATCATATCCTTGTTGTGTGCAAAACCCAGCATAAAAAACAAACTCATTTTAAGCTTACTACTACATGTCCAAAGATTGTAACCTGGCAACACCCCACAGCTGGTTGATATGTTGGTTTTAAAATAGAAGCATTTGATAAGATGCCTACCAGAAAACTAATTAAGAAAGAAATGTTCATCAGATTACAGGAAAACAGCAAAATGAAGAAAGAAAAGAAAGCAAATACTCAAGACTATCATCAACTGTATTCATACTGGACATGTCTACACATGTATTTCATGTGGCACCAGTAGACTGGCAAGTAAATTATTTGTGAATAAATGGTCCTGGGCGCACATCTAGGAGTGCAGGAAAGCAGGACCAGATTCGCTGCCAATCTGCTCTTGCTTCCTGGGGCCCTGCAGTGGGCCCCTGCCACCATCAGTGGGAGCTCCATGCACTGGCCACAAGCAGCCCCCAGCCCAAGCAGCCTCCTCCCACAGAACAGGCCAGGCTTCTGACATAGCTCCAGACCACACTTTCCCCCAGCCTCCTCCTGCTGGCCAACTGCTCTGCTATGCTGCCATCCAGCCCATGGCACCTGGGTTTGGGGTGCAGGGCCCCCAGACCACTGGGACAAGAAACTGCTCACACCCCCACCCTCCCCACAGGGGTCTTCTCTAGGGAGATGGCCTAGGGCCAGCACCCCAAATGTGACTGCTGTGGGCTGAGCATGCCCTTGCTGCATGTGTCACATGCACTGCATGAGGAGCTATGTGTGTGAACTGAGGAGTATCCAACCCACCAAACCTTGCTGCTGCTGGCCATGGACACCTGGCACTTTGCACACCTGGCAAAGGACCCTGAGCTTCAATAGTGTCAGGGGGACGGTCAGGCTGCTCCACAAGTTCTACCATCACCTGGAGGCTTGCCCATGGCTGTGCTATACATCCTTGCCCCCCACAGCTGAGGAGGACATCACCACTGACACAGCCCATGGCCACCTAACTGCAGAGGCACAGGTTGCTCAGTAAAGTTTTGCACTGTCCCCCACCTCTTTGCTTGCTGTGGGGGGGTGGAAAGAGGAGTATGAGGGGGCTGGGCAGGGTAGGCCTTCCCATAGTATGGGGCTTAGCACATGGCCAGGGCTGGCATGGATGGTGGCTCTGTGCAGTTACAGATGTCAGTGACAGCACATGGCTCTGGCCAATGTTCTCAGCTGGCAGGTTGTTGTGGGTGGGCACCCTGCCAAGGGCTCCTCCCAGGGAGAAGCTGGCACTGCTGGCAGCTGGTAGTGTCATGGCTGGCCACACCTTGTGCCATGGCATGGCAGGAGCAGGTCTGGGTTCCTTGAGCTGCTAGTGGAGCGTGCAGCCCAGGAGTTTGGCAGGGCAGCAGCTGAAGCCCCAGAGGACCCTCCCCCAGTGACACATCATTGCAGATACCAGGATGAAGCAGGAGGTCAAAAAGGCTGCCTGTGCTGCTGCATACAGCATGGATGAAGCCTGGGTCTTGGAGCACAAGAATGTCTGTCAATTGCTGCATTAAAGGGGCACTCTCTGACCAATGACTGTGGTCAGTAATGGAAACCCACTGTGCCCACAAGGCGCTGACCTTTATGCGACACTGATGCATCAACCTGTTGTGCCTGCACTCCCGCATCCAACCGGATAGCCCCTCATAGACATGAGCATTGGAGCTCCTGCCCAGCTCAAACTGGCCCTGTACCTCCACCATACCCCACAGTGCCACAAGGTTGTCATTCTCCTCCTGTGACCAGTTGGGGCCTTGGATGGTAGGCACAGGTGCAGGTGTGGGCAGTGAGGAGGATGCCAAAGCTCTCTGAACCGTCACATGGCCATCCTTATGCTGCTAGGGCTGGGCAGCTGTCTGCAGTGCTCAGCACAGGAGCACAGCATAGGACTGGCAACCGTGCAACAGAGGCAATGCTCCACAGCACCTGCAGACTCTGGGCAAGCTGCTGTGAGTGGGTTGAAGGCAAGTGCAGCTGGCCCTGCTGGCCAGAAGCTGCCTGAAGCTGGGCCTGGGAGCCGGCAGGTCTGGCAGAAGCAGCCTGTAGGCCTGGACAGCACAGACCTGGCAGGCATGTGGCACTGCACTGCCAGGCAGCAGCACCAGAGTGCAGGCAGGCTAGCCTGCAGCCTGCCCAGGGGGAAACAGCAGCTTGAGGTGACTCCAGGCCCTATCTGGTGTACCCCAGGGCACAAAATTATTGTAGGCTTGTAACAGCCTGTGGCAGGGGCTGCCATAAAGGCAGACCATCCCTGGAACAGCCCAGAGCCCTGGGGCTAGCTTCAGGCCAGCGTTAGTGGCAGGGCAGACCTGGGAGCCAACTTGCTCCCAATTTGCATCTACATGTGCATAACCAAGTAGTAATTAAATCGTGAGTAAATTTACTACCTGCAGGTTAGCATTTTTACTGCGCAGTAAGCATGCGCACATGTAGATGCACACTTACTGCACAGTAAACAAGGCTACTGCACACTTAAGCATCTCATGTGGATGGGCCCACTGGGAGAGAGTCACTAGCACCATTTCCCAGGAGGAAGACTTATCCTGCTAGGATTCACTTATTAGAATCCAAAAGCAAAACCAAGCAAGTTTGACAGCAATAACACATTGATAGAACAAACAATACAGTTGCATTTATTAAGACTTACTAGGTAACAATAATTGGCAGTGGAATGTGAAGTGATGTGTGACAACATTTATCCCATATAGATATAAATTAGACCCTACAATAATATGAATTGAAAATCCTGACTACAATTTCACTGTAGAAGTGTGATAACTTCCTATTATTATTTTAATAATATCAAACAATTTTGTATCCAGGAGCAAATATGACTTTTTTCTAAACAAGGGCTGTTCAGTTGGTGGCCCTTGGGCCCCTGCAGCCACCTCTCCCACTGCTATCCAGTATGAAGGGGGAGAGCCTGGGAGTGGGAGGAGAGGCAGGTGTCCCTTCCTGGATGGTAGTTTGGATGGACCTGCAGGCATAACCTATACAACAGAGAAAGGAGCCCACAGGGGCCACATATGGCATGACTGCACCAAAGTTGGACAATCCTGTTCTAGACAAACAAGGAAACCATGCATTAGTGGCTGCCTGATTGTAGACTACAATACTATTTATTTATCTATCCATAACTGAAATATAGCAAGACCCAGATGCTCTGAAAGCTGCTACTGAGTAGCAACAACCAAAGCGGAAAAATGAAAAGCAAAGTCTGGCCAGAAGGCAATAAAGGCAGGAGCTGAGGAAGTACTAGAGAGATGTATTGTGAAGGCCCATTGTGCTTTTCCACTTATGATGTGAAAATTGCTCAGTGGCACCTAGTCTGCACAATTAAAATACATAGGCAGAAAGGAATTCAAATATGGACCTAAGCTACATTAAGGAAGCTGTGTTCAGTTTTGATCATTTTCCTTGTCAAAGACATACAGGTATTTGGAATAAAGAGAAGATATATTACTACCAAAATAAGAACTGTTATGAAATACCCAAGGGATACAATTCATTATCCAGATAAACTTTTAAATAAGCAGACATAAATGTGCGCTAAATTACAATTAAATTCCTGTGCAATTACATAGGTCTTTCACATTGTAGCCAAATGAGCTCACTCTGATTAATATTATTACAATGAATGCCAATGTTGTCACAAAGAAGTTCAGCAAAGATTTAGATATGGTTAGATGATTGGATCTACAAAGAAAGAAGATAACTAAACAGAAGGCAAGTGTTGAAGAACACAATGAGGCCGAATTGAAAACTGAAGGAAAAAGTTTTCCTGCTTTTACATTAAGTGTAAATATCAGAATACTTTGTTTCCTGAAGCTGGTGAAAATACTTTCTTTACAGAATGCCTTGAATGAAATGGACTGAGATCATGCCAAACTATTTGATTAAGTCTTGGAGAGAAGAGTATGAAATCTAGTACCTTCTGCAGAACCCAGCCCAAAATAAAGTTCAATGGGCATGTGTACATGAGATGTTTACTGCTAAGTAGCTCTGCAGTAAAACAGTGTCTACTTGTGCACTTCTATTAGGGGACAGTAAATTAATAAAACACTGCTATAGCATAGTACTATCCAACACAAGTACTATTTTAGGGCAGTGTTTAGGTGCTGGAGGGGCTGGCAGGGTCACGAGGGTGCTTCAGTGCAGGGGTTGCCTGCTTGCTAGCCCTACATTGAAGTACCCTCATGCCCCAAGGCTGCCCCCTTGAGCTAGGTTGGAGCAGCCCCAGGCTGGCAGGCCAAGCCCTGGGGCCACCTTCCAGCTGGAGCTCTTCCCCCCGGCTTAATATGCTGCAGTCCCAGGCACACATGCTAATAGCATGGCCAGGAACAATAAACTCCAGTACAAACTGCACTGGGGGAGGGGGGTTTCCAGGTGTGTTAATTGCATACGTAGACATGCCCAATGAATCCTTTGGCCTTCTCTGAAGTTTGATGTCACCTCTTTTTGCCCCCCCTTTACACTTTAGGTTACTTTAGCCACAAACCTATCCCATTGCTCCTCTTATATCATTCTATCCCTTATCTCACCTTGTCATCTTTATGACACCCATTCATTTATATGATCATAAATTATGTAATCAATCCACTAATAAGTCCCATGTAACCAGCCTTTAAGCAGCAGTGAAACTACTCATCTTGCTGACAACGTTACATCCACTAGCATCACAACAATATCAAGTTGTCCAGCAACATATGCAACAAATGACCTCCAATTTGGTGAAATATCTTGAATGCTCTTGGCACTGTAGAGTCCTACAGTGCCCAATTAATAGCAAAAATATTGGAGGCTGGGGATTGCCTGGTAAATAAGTTACACTAAAGGGTTGCAACACTGTATTACTTATATAAACATGGCTGGCACGTTCACTGGGGCTGTGCAAAGCTTTGGTTGGCGATTTGCTTCAGAGGAGATTTGACCCAATTCGGTGGCCGAATCTCCAAATCCAAATTAAGTCAGGGGACCAATTAAGAGGTCCGAATAGATTCAAAGCTCTCTGAATCTTCGGGAAAGGACGCCCCCCCCCCCATTGTATGCCCCACTTGCCACAGCTCTGGCCCTTTAAAAAAAAAGGAAGCAGAGAAAAGTCCTGAGACACTGATCCTGCTGCAGCCTTGGGGCTTCAGGGGGCTCATGCAGTGCCTCCCATATAGTGTGGGGCAGTGGTGGGCAGCAGGGATAGCCCCACACCAGCAGTAATGGCGAGTCTGGAGGGGGGGAAGCGTTTCAGAGTTTTTTCTTCTCTTAAAGGGTTGGAGCCATGGTGGACAAGCCCTCCCATGCAGCTTGGGGCAGCATGAATTTCCTCCCCTGCCCAGCAGCACCCACTGAGTCAGAGCTTTTTATTTAATAAGTGGTGGGAGCTGCGGTGGGTAGGGCAGTCATTGCTGGGCTGGGGGTGATGGGCCTGACTGATTTGAAGATTTGGCTGCAGCCGAATCTCCAAATCAGATTTGGCCAAATTGATTTTAATCACTGATTTGGGACAGTGATTTAAAAAAAAAAAAACCCCACCAAATCGTATTACTGTCCCCCTAATTGGCTGAGTCCAAATCTGAAGTGAATACTAGCTGCTTCACACAGGCCTAATGTTCAGGGAGGAGTAGGGATTCTAAATCTATCCCCAAGTGTACAAGTTTTATAAAATACCACCACTACATTTTAAATTTGTTGTTCAGTCTGAACACTGAATTTTCTCTGATGTTACAATACTAGTCAGTCTCCACTCTCCCCTTCGAATGCATTTTCATGCATCAGAAGTAGCCTTCATTTTCATTTGCCGTCTCATTTCAACTAATGAGGCTGAAGCATATTAGGAGTCAACAAGAAGACAGAAGGCCATCATGCCTGAAGCACACAAATGAAGACAAAGCAAAGTAGTGATGACTGAGTAAGTTACCGCTTCCGTTCCTCACTTGATAAACTGGCACATTCAAACAGCATGCATTATAAAAAACAGTCAAATGCAAATGTTATACATCTAGGAACAGGTCATATCTGGAGGTGTGGAGAACCTTTTGGTAGAAAGCAGTTGCACAAACTGATCTAGCAATCACAGTGGACAAGCAATTTAACTCTAACTCCTGATCCCATGGTATGAAAGAAAGCTGGTGTGATCACCAAGAGTTAGGACTTGCTCCAGGGCCAGTTGCAATCAGTGGCTGAAGTTTATTTCAATAAGCTTTGGATCAGGTTATAGCCAGATATACCCAGGTTACCAATAAAACCACATGTTTAAATAGTGAGGGTGATTAGCCACTGAAATAAGATACCAAGGGAAGCATAGGCAACTTGTGCCACCTTAGCCAGGGGGAACATGCCTCCCCAGCAACCAGTCAGCAACTGGGAGGGGGTTCCCCCACATCCAGTCTTACTGACTGGCCCCCCCAGCAAGGTGTAGCTTTCAGTCATACCCAGGACCAGGAGCCTCCTACCATCCCCTACAGCTCCTCCCTTACCTCCAGGTGAAACTCAGACCAGGCAATGTTGTTGCCTCTCCTCCAACAGCCAAACTGCCTTGTTTATATGGGGAGCCCTGAGCCTAAAATGGCTGCCCTTCATGGATAAACTGCGGTTCGTTTCTCTGGAGGCTCACAAAAATCACAGACACACACTCAGCTGCCAGCATAAAAGGTTGTATTTGTTTGCAAACAAAGGTCAGAGCAGAGTCAGGTACTCAGATTATTCTGACCAAGCATTGGTATTTGCAAGTGGAATTTATCTTCTCTCTCCTGAGCATGTGTGCAGACACCAGAACTCTTACAGCTACTTCCGTTTCATACACGCATACATGTGGTTACATCACTACATACATCGCATGTATAGTATAATTAGCTACTTAAGTATGCAGGGCGGAGAGGTAAATATGCATCAGATAATTAAGCATGCCCAGAAACTACAACAGGTCGCCAAGAGTTCAAATCCCCCCCCCTTTCAAGGACACAGATAATTGAATTCCAGCTTCTGTAATCAGCATGAGAAAGACTAGGGAGAAGCTGGGGGAGGTAAGAAACCTTGGGTAGCATTCCTTTCTATCAAGAGTGAGATGCAGGCTGTGCCTTTCTAACACACTCATTAGGCACCTGGAGGCTGCCAGCTCGAGGGCCTTAAAGTGGCAGGCACACATAGTGCCCTGCCACAGAGACCTATAACTGTAGGATTAGGAAACAAATATATATGGCAAGATTCTCTCTTGATATTCCAGAGACATCCAGAACACAGGACATGTTCTAGACCAAAACCAAACAAGCCAACAAATAAACTAACAATCAAAACTGACATCCAACATCTGGGTAGAGATGGAACAATTGCAGGATGCTTACTCAAGTAGCTGAAGATGCCTTGGAAATATTAATTTATTGGATTTATATTCTGCCTTTCCCAACAATGTGCAAGAGGCTAAGGTTTTTGGTGCTGTCTTTTATTGGACCAATTGTAAATGTGGGAGAAATGTTAAATAAGCTTTCTGGCACAAGGTGCCCTTCCTCAGGTCTATGAGCAACCCAGAGAAGGGCAGTTTGTGTCAAGAATTTTGTCCAGCATCTCTCCAAACTTTATATTTGGTCCAGTAAAAGAGATCACCAAAAAAACCAAACAAACACCAAAACAAAACACCCCCCAAAAACCTTCCTTCTTGCAAAATAAATATAACCTTTGCAAAACAAATTATCGGTTGCTGTCAGAGTGGTAGATGCACATGTTAAATATATCAAATGTTTTTACCAATACAACCTGAATTTTTATACCAGTTTTTATAGGTCATACTGAATATGCATAAAGATATCTTTAAATTTCCAAAAGCTTAATGACCTTTACTCCAAAGCTTTTTTCATAAAGAAGTTTCACCTTCTACATCACATAGAATCAGAATAAAAGTATGAGAGTAATGGTGCTAAAAAGCTATGATGATATTTATGCAGTTCTCTTTCTGAGACAGATTCCTTGACTTTAAACGTAATTTATTCTGTTTCAGCTGCACAGTTCTTGAATATCTACTTTGAAATATCTTTAGTTCTCATTCTTATAAAGCTTTATGGCAATTAAATGTAATCTCAGCAGGGAATAGCATCCAACGAAAGTGAAAATATTGCAATACTATAAAAATAATGTTAGCAGAATTTAGGGCTTGGATTCAAAGCCTTTTATCTCCAGGTCTTTCTTTCATGTCTGGACCAGGTCAGAAATTATAAGATCTCATTCCCATCTCATAGCTAGTCATTGGACTAAGAGAAATGAGATTGGTGCATCAATTTAGATCTACTACATAGGTATATCTTTGACAAAAACATAACCCAGGTGTAATTGGTATCATTTACCTGACTAGCCATTTTTAGATTGAAAATAAAAATGAATAGCAAGTTTTCAACAAGACTTGTAAAGAATACGTAAGCTGTTTCAGTTTATAAGTGTTTTGCTAATTGTCAGTGAATTCATTTGCAGAAATCTGTATTTGTAAGTATTCACTGAACAGTTGAAATTTTAAAACTTAGGTAGCTTTCAGACAATTCATGTCACATATTTTCCAGGGTAAAAGGAGATGGGATGTGAACTCTGGAGATCTAGCTTCAGTTCTCAGCTCACCAAAGACTTCTTCAGTTATCTCTAGAAAGACATTTAATCCATTTTATCAATTCCCTGTTTATAATGTGTTAACTGCCCTTGTTCTTTATAAGGATAGAGGACAATTAATGTTTGAGAGCTCCTGAAATACCATAAGGACAAAGGTCAGATAAGTTCCTATATGAATTGATAGATGTATTCATTACCTGTAATTCATGATACAGTTGACCATCTGGGATCAGATTCCATTACCCCTATTAGATACGTAAATGTAAGCATATTCTATTCTGCTCCTTGAAAACCTGTGACTACAAAAGCTAAGTAGGTCCTCTTCCTCCTTGCTGCTTTTTGTGATTCACTGTTAAGGATGAGATGGCGGTTGTTACAAAAGTAGGTGCAGTGACGGTTTTTCAAGAATTTAAGCAGGATAATATAACATTTGGTTCTCAATGATTTGCTTTTGAATTGGACAATTGTAATTCTTCAGCAGCAATAGAAATGCAGTTCTTTATTTGAAAATATACACACTAATCAGTTTTGTTTTTCTTCAACCAGCTCTAGATGGCAGTCTCTGCAAGGGCTTAGGACTGAATGAGTATGGACACTGAACTTCTAAAGTATTCCTGCTAGAATGTGGGCTGGAGCATCTGAAGTAATCCAGCATATGGTGTGCCTGATTTCTGAATAAATTTCATCATTCATTTTCCAGGCTTGTCAATTCAGGACATTTCACAAATACTGTCTGCACTTATATTTTGCTTTTAAAATTGCTACCAGAATTTAATGGATTCTTTTTTCCCCTCTTAAAGTGTAAATGACAAAAAGGTCACTATTCTTTCCAGGATTCCTTCTAAACCAGCTAACAAATGTCACAAAGCTTTGCAAGAGAGAAGCCACAACATTTAATGTATCTGTACATGCTCACTGCTTTCATCACACAGTAAGAGCTAATTGTTTTGCTCTAAACTTGTGTGGAGACAAGCAGCTGCTGGACTACCAAGGAGTGTTGTTGAGCAATACACTGAACCCAAGATCCTTCAAAATTTTGTCTGGTTGTTTTCTTAAATCTAGGGGAAATCTCACATTTATAAAACATGGTAATGCTGACAGTATTCCAAACCAATTTCAGTTTTCCTCTCCTTCTGCACACACATCCAACACAAAGCCCTAGAAATATTGAAGAGTGATTTGAAAACCTCCTAAGGTGAGAACGCAACTACAATATTTTAGGGGTGATTCCTCCAATATAAATAGGAAGTAGGTTTACTTGTGCAACAAACATCTAGTGTATACAGTTTCTCTGGAATAGGGTGGAGAGGACTTATGATTATGTCTTCCATTAGAAATGGATGAACAGATCAGAATGTAAGTGAGAATGTTAGTAGTTGTGTGTCTGATTAACTAGAAAATCAGGTTTCTCAGTAACACAGCATAATTATGCTGATGATCTCGACTTAAGGAAAATGACTCCCAGGGTTCAAGCAGGGCTAAAAATGAAAGAGAATATTTTATTAAGTATGTTCTTCCTGATCAAAGTGATAACAAAAAAGCATATTTTTCTTGCCACCACCGCCTCTCCAATATACATCAGCAGTGTTGTACAGAAAAGGATACCAACACATTTTATATGTAATATGTGCAGATGTGTGTGTACAAAATTTCACATCCACAGTCTGTATGTATAGTACACACCCACATTTCTATATATTATCAAGCTATATGAGTGCATCTGTCTATTATATTCCATTTTAATCTATAAATAAATGTAAAAATTGATTAATACGATTTGATCATTTTCTCTGAGAAAGAAGAAAGGATGAAACAGTTTTACTTAAAGTGGTCAAAAGGTGGTGCTCATGTGTTTCTTAGATTGCTACACATAAATTATATCAGTTGGTAGAATAGTGACAAAATTCTTGTTGAAAAGGTTGCAGAAAAATACCAAAGTAATGTTGCAGTGTAGAGATCTAGGGATTCTCACTACACTCAACACCCGCCGCCACCCCCCAACCAAAAAACAAACAAAAAAAACCATTGGACAACATAGAAAACTTGAAGAAGTTACACACATTACAAATCTTTGAGCTACCTGCCACACCCCAAGGAAAGTTGTGCTGTAGCAGAGGGGAGCAAACATACAGGTTAAAGTGCAATCATCACCTTGCTAATACCACAGTAAAGGCTTATCTACATAGGAACCTTCAGAAAAGTCTGTATCAATCAAATAAGGTTCTGGAAACAATGCACATAAAGTACAGTAAACCCCCAAGTAGATCATGTCATTTAAGAATAGGACATTGCAGCTTAATCCTCTGGATTAACTAAAACAAAACATATTTGGGCAGAGAAAACAATACGGAGACAAGAATTTCTAGCTAAGTTTAATAAGACAACCATCTATTATTTATTGTGTGCAGTACCATATGAACCATGGCCATTCACAGCTGGAAAAGTAAGATAGTTATATGTTGTACTACGCTTACAATACTTTACGTTTTACTAGAAGATACAGGATCCATTTTTTTAATATTAAGCTAAATGTCAGTCCATTACTCAATCAAAAATTCTTCTCATGACTGCAGGTTAACATGAGAAACTCTCCTTCTTTTTTTAGTGGCTTCACCTCTCTTTCCCAATCCTTCAGCGGGCTACTTCTAGGCTTCTTTTTGTATCGCTCCAGGTAACAGATTTGGCTATTCCTCTTCTTCTCCCATTTGCCTTTATTGGCTCCTTTCTTGTTTGATCTCAAAATTTTGGAACCCAAGTTTCTTTGGGTCTACCCCATCATGTTATAAATAAATTGTTCTTTATATTAATACTGCAGCAAAGAATGGGTGCATCTACATGTGCATATCAATGTGTTTGGAAAAACTCCCAAGTTTTTTGCTTCTGGGCACGTGGCTGCATGTGCACCCCAGAATGCAGCACACTGATGTGGGTTGCAGCAGCCCTGGCTGGTAGGGGGCCCAGTAGGTCAGCTTGCCAGCCTGGGGCTGCTCTGACTCAGCTCAAGATGCTGCAGAGGGGCTGGCTAGGGCATGAGGGTGCTTCAGTTCAGGGCTATCTGGCAAGCAGTGCCCCCGTACTGAAACACCTTCATGCCCCAGCCAGCCAGGTCCCTGTCTACATGTGGGCTGCTGCACATGAAAGAACTGCACCGTAGCCAGTACTTGTATTTACAAGTACTAACCTGCGGTGGAATTTATTAGTTTTGTCCAACCTAATAGGGCCACATGTGTAGACTCAAATTAATTAAGCAGCTCCACAGTAAACATATTGTGTAGATGCCCAGTGAACAAGTGAATTGCTTAAGACAGCAGTTCTCAAACTAGGGTATGTTGTCCCTTCAGGATAACAATGGAATTTCTAGAGGGTCTGTAAGAAAAAAGGAATGGGAAAAGGAGAAGAAGATAAGGCAGAAATATAGAGGAAAAAGAAGGCGGGGGGAAACACAAGCAGCAAGGATTTTTGTGGGTGATACCTTTTATTGGGCCAACTGCATGGTTGGGATAAACTGAGACAAGCTTTCAATACAATGTCTTCTTTTTCAGTTGGTCCAGTAAAAGATCTTACCCATGAAAATCCTTGTCTTTTGCGTATTTCCTAGACTGTCATGGCCAGGTACGGACATTGTACTTTTACTGGTATAAGTGATTGGAAACCAATGTATACCAGTAACAGAACAGAAGTTTGGCACACACAGACTATTTTAAACATGAGGGAACCTGATCTAAGATTTGTCCTCCTAACCAAAGGGCAAATGTGTGTTCTATTTGCTACTGATTTAAACTGTGTCACTTACAGAAAACTGTAAATTAGATTGATTCTGCTTTGGGCTTTTTTGAATGTCCATACCTAGCCCGTGGCTACAGAATCATTCCAACACGATAAAAACCACGATATCTCTTAGGTTGTTGGGGAGGTTATAGTATGATTGCAATGATGTGGTATTTTATTATCCATAACATAGAATCATAGGGGTACATAGCTGTATAAGCAACTTTAGATAGATATGTGTAGCCCAAATCAATATAAATATCACTAAAGATTACAACCTGCATCAATTGTCATGCATCTGTATGCTAAAAACATCTTAAAAAGGCAATCTCATGTTAAATTACTCACATATCCTAAAGGTTTCCCACTACAACTTTGTATAAAGTAAAACTAAGAGCACATTCAGTATGCAAATGCTTTTTACTTGTCTTTTGGATATTTTAGGTAAAATAACACAACACAGATGTGTTGTATAATTAAAATTATATTATGTAAGAAGAAATTTAACAGAATATATTTTACTTCATGATCTGGAATTTTGTGTGTCTGGACCTTTGATATAAAATGAATGTCCACAAACAGGAGCCAGTGAACTACAAATCAACCACTGAACTGCAAATGATGATAAGAACGGGCCAAGGTCTTCTAGACTAGGGACATACATTACACATAAACCAGGGATCAGAAACTGGTTTAAACCTGTAACAGAACAGATGTTCAGTGCACATAAACTAGTTTGAAAATGGCTGAAACTGGTTTGAGATAAACCTGGTTGAATGTAGTATCAGACTTAATTGATTTGGGTCAAACTGGTTTATGTAATGTCTCTCCCAGACCCTTCCTGGTTGAGGTTAAATCAGAGTCCTCCAGTATCCTGGCATGTTCTCTGGGTTGGGCAGGGCTCTCTACTCCAGAGAGCTGAGCTGGTCCCTCCCCTCTGCTCCCTGGCTGCAGCTCCAGGGGAGACTGGTACAGCAAGATCTGCCTGGCTTTCTCCTGCTCCCCACCTTCCCCTCACCACTCCGTCCTTAGCACGGATTCCCCCCTTCCCTCTGTCTTACACAGACACCTCTCGGCATTAGCTAGCAGACCACATGCTGGCTACAGTCTGTGCTGTGGGAGATTTCAAGAGATTTACAAAACCTCAGAATCCAGGACATATTCCCATTCCAAGATGAAGGGACAGATGACAAGTGGGCAAGATGCATTCTATTAGGTTTTACATGATTGCATACTTCAGATTCAAGTCTACAGTTTGGGGAGAAAAAAGCTTATGCTCCCTGTAAGGTAAAGTGAGCTCAAACTATGAAGATTAACACAGTGCTAAGACATTATTGGCTATACAGTTCCCTATTCAGCTAAAATCTGGCATCTGAGGTATTTCTAAAGTGGATTTTCAGCCCATCTAACAGGACAAAACCAATGTCTTTTTTTGGCACCTCTGTGCTTATTTTTAATGATAAATTGGTAAAAAAAAAAAAAATTCTATAATACATCGAATTTGGAAATTTCTATGTATTTGTAGTGTCCGTAACAACTGGGCAGAACCTAGCTCAGGTTTCTGGACTTTCCAGTTGATTGCATATTCACTGTTATTACTCTAATCTGGTCTCAACAGCACAAATACTGTGAAAAATAACCAGCAGAAATAAGCCTTTCAGGAGAACAGCATTTGAAACACAGTGGGCACATCTGAGGTTAGCAGAGATAACATGCACGCTTTAATGAGCAGTAGCTTATTCTACTGCATATTAAAGTGCCATGGCATAAACAGTGCTAGTACACTATTGCATGGTAGAATTAGTCTACTGTGCATTAAGCATCACTAAAAAGGTGTTTGCTTTTGCTACTGTGCATTACGGCAGCCTAATGTACCTTTTTATAGTACCTCATATTAGAGGTACTAAACTTAATGCAGCAAAAGCTTTGTCATCCGGCACCCATGGGGAATGGGGAGTGCTGGATAACCAAATATGCTGGCTACCTGAGAGGCCTGAACAGGCGGCTTTGCCTGTTTGTGTCGCTGCCCCTCCCATCACATCAGTGTGCTGGGGGACAGGAAAAGGGGCCCTGGGCACACTGGGGACAGGCTGCTATACCCCGGGCTGTGGGGGCTCAGCAGCAAAGGCTGCTTTGCCCTGGGCCGTGGGGGCTCAGAGAAACTGGAAGTGCCATAGTGGGCATTTCCGGTTTCACTTCGATGGTGTTTACTGGCATGCCAGTTAATAAAGCATGCTAGTGTGTAAGGTGCTGGATACCGCAGCTTTTGCTGTACATTAATGAGCATGTAGATGCACCCACTGATAAAATGCAAATAACAAAGCTTCCTCAAAGAGAGGTTAACAGAACAATGTAAGCAAGGAGACTTACTCATTTATCAACCAAGTAATATTAATGCCATATTAAAATCAGGGTAGAACTTTACAAAATTCTCAAAGAAATGTGGAGAGATTTTTAACACCACAGTAGAGGAGACACAAACAGGGGTGCAACGTAACATTTAGGAAACCTGGCAATTGTTTCTGGAGGAGAAGACTGAAGGAGGAGCTTACTGTGACAAATCAGAAGGAAGTTAAGAACATGACTGGGTTTTTTGTTCCACCAAATACTATCAATACCCTGTTGCCTCTTCTTGCTTATATTTGGGAGGTGAACAAAATAACTATTTTGACAGAAAATTTGGGGTTCTCTAGAGGAGGGGAGCTTTAGAACTGTTTCTAGCCAGCAGAGAGTCTTCTCAGAACAATTATACAGAAATCATACTCTCCAATTAAACACAACACAATCAAATGCAAGTGAGAACTTATTGTTGCTTCCTAAACCGTTAAACACAAATCAGCATTTGTTCTTGAGGGCAAGGAGGAGATTAGGGTTTGGGGGTGGGGGCAGGACTCAAATCTGTCCCTTTTTTAAAGGACGATAGATGTAACTTGCTTTTAAATCATTCCAATTACCCAGATGTAGATGAATGTAAACTGGTTTAAGACACACTTACATTGGTTCATTACTTTAACTGTTTTTATATTAGAGAAGCAAGGGATTTAGTAACAGCTTTTATTGGACCAACTGTTGGGAGAGGTTTTAGAAAAGCTTTTGGGTATAGATTATCCTTCCCCAGGTCTGGGGAAGAAACAGATGCCACAAAAATTAAATACCAGATAAAACAATGTTTCTTGTTTAAATCTATTAAGTAATTTTAAGTAGAAACTTAAACAGGTGTGGACTGTAAACCTGTGGAGCTACAAAACAGGTAAAAGGCATTAAGGTGCCACCCCACCCTGCACCTGATTTCAGACTAATACAGATTTCAGACTAACACAGCTCTCTGTATAGATAGCGTGGAGATTGCAATGAACCATAAAACTACTATTTGTATTTAATTCATGGGTTTTAATGTCCTGTAAATGTATAAATCTTTTCCCCAGGCTCAGCTTCTGAAGGCACTGTGTAGGTTTCCCTTGAGTACAAGGAGTGTGAGGTCAGAAACTCAGTGACTGTTATGTGAAAAGTGTGCTTCCATTGGTGAGTGGATATTTTGTGCTTTATCTTTATCTTTATTTTGTGCTATTGATAAACTTTCTCTGAGAGTTTATCAATAGTATAAGAATGGTCGGGCAAGCATCGTGCAAGCCCCGGTTTCTGCTTTACTCTCCTATCTTCTGTCTCCACTACACAAACCTTACACCTTCCATGAGTGGCTCTAGCAGTGGGGAGGGCAAAGAATCTGTGATAGTACATGGTGCAGTAGTGTCCAGTGGTTTTCTGCTGTTGCAGGGAGATGCTACCTTCTTTTTTGGGCATCCAAAACCAGTTTTCAAATGACTGTTCAATATAGATGTCAGTAGCAACAAGAGGAGGTGACATTCCCCCTACCAACAGGGAACTTCTGGGTACCATGTGCCACCATTGCCTGGGCACAGAGCTGGCCAGTTACATCTCTGCTGCTCATTTTGGAGTGTAGTAATTGTTTAGTTTCAGCCACATAGTTTTTAGGATGGTATTTGGTGCATTGGACATGATCTCACATATACATTAGGGAGTTTCATTTATATCGCTCGCAATTTTTTTAGACTTAGAAAAGTTGTACTGGAATAACTTAGTCAATCTGTCACAGCCTTTAGAAACCCTGACACTGGTTCTCATATGTTTTAACCTTTTTGTATTATAATTTACACCTGTAAAAAGTGAGAGTAAATTGCTGTCAAATCAAAATTTACTGCTTAATTGCACCACATTGCATGGCTACGTTGCTTAATTGTTACATTGCATGGCTAGAATGACCAGCTAAGGTGTAAATCACTGAAAAAAAATCAGGCCTTCTGTACACTGCATCCGTAAGAAACTCTGCCATCCTCAAAGAGTCATATTAGCATCTGGAGCTTGTTCACATTCTGAACATATATTGTCCTTCCATATTCTCACTGAAAAAAGCATTATCTCTGAAGTCCTTCAGCTTCTATTTATACATAGTATTCATTTTTTCTGCGGAGCAGAACATCAGACACTCCATCCATCAATCTGTCTCATGCTCTGATGGCCTCAGGACAGATTGACAATATAGAAACAGAGGGAGATTTCATTTAGATGACTACCTATGTTGAAAAATAGCATTCATTTTCTGGATGGGATCCCACACAGGCATCACATTCGCATTCTTCATTGCACCCAAGTGCCACAGTATATCTATCCGCTGCAGTTAGGTACATGGTGTGATTTAAGGAGAGAAAGTCACACTTAATCTTGCTTTTCAGAGGTTTTCCAAAACACTTTGCAAGTCTCTTAATCTTATTTCCTATTATTTTGTTTTACAGCCTTTTATTGGGTCTTTCAACCCAGTCTAGATATGGAAGCACAAGAGACTGGACAAACATCATTCCCAGATCTTCTCTGAAACATCTCAAGAGTTTCCTCTTACTTGCTCAGCCTCCAAAGGGGCTTCCAAGTGTAAAGGACTTTCTGATGCCCCAGAAGCATCACCTCATATTTGTTTTAATTTACCAAATGAGCATTCAACCCCATGCTGTTGTTTCCTAATGCCAGCCAGATGTCACACCAGGAGACAGGTGGTTGGGCCCAGGTCCACTCAGGGATCAAGGCACCAAACAGGGTTAGGAAGGGCAAGCTGAATATAAGGACAAACTGAGTCAGGAAGCCAGGAGGTTAAGCCAAGAGCAGAGTCTAAGGATGAGCTGAGTCTGGAGCATGAGAGGAGGGGATGGAAATTGAGGTTAAAACCAGGTCAACTCAGGAAGATGCAAGGTCATGCAGACAGCAGAGTCTAGGGGGAAGCAGAAGGAAACAGCAGAGCAGCCTTATGTCAGTTAGAGCCTTATTGTCAGACACTTCCTCTTCCTGTTCAGGAGTTTATATCGAGGGTCCCAGAGTACTGGGGGAGGGAGGGATCACAGTCTAAGCCAGGGCAAGTGGGCAAATGCCCCTGAAAACTTCAGAAGCAAGTTGGGCATGGCCAGCTGTCTCCATGTTGCAGGCAGAGAACACGGGAAATTTCCAGGCTGGGCTGTTAGGACATTGCTAGAATTGCGGGGTTTCCACTGGAAGCTTCTGGAAAGTTCAAGGTTGTCGGGGATGGCCTGACAAGGGAAGCTCTGGCCATCCAGAACAGGGGCCACACTCACCTACAGTGAGAGGGAGAACCACACACCTGGCCCTGCACCTACACACATCCACTGCTCCTTCTGTTCATCTTTACTTCCTCCCATCCACCCCCTCTCCAACAGACCTCACCCATCCACAGATGCCAAGATCCCACAGGCACTGCTGTGGACCATGGATGAATCTGTCCTGTCCACCTCAGCTACCCAATCCCAGTCACACAACTAGAGCTATGGGTAGACTTCCCTATACAGCTCAAGGCTGACTAGGACCTGTCCCGGTCAGGGTCAGGTCCCAGCCAGCTCCAGGTTGGACAGGGAACTCTCCCTATGCAGGGACCTCCCTGCCCCCTCTTTGCAATAATGGAATGGGGGCTAGGAACAAGATCTCGGCGATCCAATCTCTGTGATTGCACAGTTGGGGCTGGGAACAATAATCTCCCAGCCCCTGGTCCATGATAGTGAACATAGAGCAGGGCCTGGGAGCTCCCTGCTGCCAGGGTAGAGGGACCTAGACCTGTTCAGCCTTCACAAGAGAAGGCTGAGGGGGGACCTAGTGACTGTCTATAAACTCACTAGGGGGGACCAGAAGGGTTTAGGGGAGACACTTTTTCCCCTAGTGCCCCCTGGCATGACAAGGAACAATGGACACAAATTATTAGAGAGTAGATTTAGATTAGACATCCACAAGAACTACTTCACAGTTAGGGTGGCTAGGAGCTGGAACCAACTTCCTAAAAACAGGTACAAGAGCCAGTGCTCTGTGTCCTGCTCCAGTTGGCAGTGCCATGGGCTTGGGTGGTAGAGAAGACACCAAGGTCAGAGACAGGAGATATCATGCAGCTATCTATAAGAACCACTAGAGCTACAGTACCTCAGGAATAAGAAAAATTCCCCCTTGCCAAACAACTCCTCTCCCTCCCTCCCTCTCAGTCCAAGAAAGGCTCAGATGTGATGGCAGCAGTTCCTCATGGAAACTAGTATCTCAGCTGATCTGGTCCTGCTGCCCAGGTGACTCCCAAGCTATCCACCTGGAGAGGCCTGTAAGAGGCACTCCAGCTCTTTCCCCCCTCCTCTCTGATTTGATCCCTGGGGAAAGTCTATGGGTACCAGATGATGCCAAGTCTCATGGCACAGGCAGTCACTGTGCTGACCTCTCAAAGCAAGCCCAGCCACCCCCTCTTCTGCAATTGCAGCCTTAGCCTGGTCCTGGACAGTACTCCCATTCTTCCTCCACCCCCTCCTGGGGGGAAGCAAAACAACCCCCACCCCCTCCTGGAGTATTCAAAGTACAATAATGGTCCTGATAACCCAAGGTTAGCATACAGCAGAACTCTTTTTAGGCGTCCAGGGTCTAGGGAACCTATCCTGGGGTCAGATCACAGGTTCTAGTATTCACTGTGTCAATAGCTGTAATGATTACAGACTCATTCATGGGTGTCAGCTCATCATATCAAAGTCACAGGTAGCACACAAGGTGGATTCTCATGGTGAATGGAAACCTGGACTTCCCCAGTATGTTGTCAAAGCAGATGACCCCCCCACCAGATGTCAAGTACCTCCCAACAGACTGTGTCCTGCATCAGGAGCAGGGCATATTTGCTGGCATTCCCCTGGGTGTCTTGGTAAAGTTCATCCCTCTGGGCCCAGCCAACTGTCAGTAGAGAAACGTCAGGAACAAAATATCACTGCTTCACAAACAGTGCTGAAATGCCTCTCCTGTAAGTGAAAAACAGGGGATAAAGGTGGTTTAAGAGCTCCACTGACATCCTCCACAGTGGTCAGTCCCTGCCCACTCCAGTGATGGTCCAAGTCCCTGTGGAACCCTGGGTCCCCAGACCCTTTAAGGGAGCAGGTGCCCACTGCAGTGTCTGGAGACACATCCAGCCCCTCTGTCCCCAGCACCACTTCAGAGCCTGCTGCCCACCCACCACACAGCTGGGACCCTGGATGCCATTGTGCCAGGTGGAGAGCACCAGCTCAGCTCCCAGCCCCAAATAGGGAAAGAGTAAAGACAAAGGACTTACCATAGCTCCCTTGCCATGTCTGCGTGAGTGCCCAGGTAACTGCTGGGAGGATCCAAAATGCCTGACCTTATACTTCATTTTATCTGCAAAATTTGCAACCTCACACAAAGGCTCCACTGTCTAACTGCAGAGTCACCACCTGTGTAAGGAAGGGCAGCTCAGGGTGGACACAATGCCCTTCCAAGGCCAGGGGACTGCACAGCCACAAAGTGCATGACAGATGTCCACTGAAGGCATTGAAGAAGCAAGGAGATGCTGGAGGCCCTGGTCATTGCCTCCAAGCTCTGAGAGTGCACAGCTGACTCCTGGCCCCATGAGCTACAGAACTGGAACACAGAGAGACTACAGATGTAGAGAGAGGACATGCTCAGGCTGGCAAATGTCGACACCTGGGTTGCCAAGGGGCAGGAATGGAGGAGCAGGGGCTCACCTGCTGTTTTAAGAAGGCAACCCAGGCCTCTGAGGAGCTGGCAGAGTCACAGTGCCAGGACAGGGAATTTGTGGACTGGGTCCTGGACCATGTTGTATCCACCTATGACTCCCCTGACTGGTGCCAGCGTTGCCTCCTGCAGAGAGTCTGCAGCCCCTGTGGCTGCCACCTAGCCCCCACAGGATGCTGTGCCCTGCTCCAGGGATTCTTTCCAAGTCCACACTATACCCTGACTGGGAGCTACTGGAATGGGAGGGGGACCTGGGACAGAGCCAGTGACCCATGATCTGAGGAAACAGAAAGGCCCAAGGCAGAGTTTGGTTTGGTGGGCAGTGGTGGGTGAGGAGAGCAGGACCAGGGTGCCTGAGCCCTAGTACTAGGTCTGTCAAGAACACCCGCCCCCCGCCCAGCCAGTCCACCAGCCCTGGAAGCTGCCCTATGTACACAGGTCCCCCAAGTGGTTTCAGAACAGTCCTGAAGGGGTGCGCAAGGGCTCAGAACTGTGCGGGAGAGTGTAGCCCACCAGTGTGCTAGGCCAGGATGTCACTGGGACTGTGGCTGGCAATGAAGTCTGCCAGCCCCAGCCCATCCACCCACCAGGAGAGAGCCCTGGGAGGGAGCTCTCTGTTCCTTGCAGCCCCCCTCAGTACCCAGGTCCCTCTCCTGGGTTGTGGCACAGCCTGGAAGGAAATAGGCAGTCCCTGGGCTTGGTTCTGCTGGGTGACAAGATCCAGGCATGGCCGACAGTCATGAGGCCAGTATCCCTGAAGGAGGAGACTGCCACCTGGAGCCAGGGGATGAGGTGCGGGAGATCCCATGAGGGAAAGCCAGAAGACCACAGCCCTACACACATGGTGTCTCTGCGTGTGATAGAAGAGTGGTCAGCTGGGTGACGATGTCCATGAAAGTTGTCTAGCACATGCGGAAGCTCTGGACCTACTGTTCATTGTCACTGATGTCCAGGATGATTTGCTCCTGCCAGTTGCTGCTGGTGGCACAGACACAGAACTGGCACTCAATGGTCTGGACATGGTGCCAGAGCACCTCAGTGTCCATGCCATCCTGGATGGCCTTGTCTTCCTTGGCCACATGAAAGCAGGTGACCTGCTCCAGGACACTTGGTAGGGGCAGGGTGTGGTAGGTGGCCTTGTGCTGGACATCCAGCTGCTGGCCTGGGGGCACAAAGCCATGTCTCATGGTGGCCAGCTGCCCCATCATGTCCAGGTGGGCATGCGTGATGTCTTGCAGCCTCTGGCAAAAGTCAGCAGGGTGACAAGCAAGACACTTTGCAGCTCCTGCATCTCTGTGCTTGGGCACAGGTGGCAGGACACCATGTCTGAATACAGGCAAACTGGGACGCGGAGGCATGTGAATTCACAATGGGCACTCGCTCTGGGGCTTTTCTAGAAGCCTAGGGTTGGGTGGGGAGGAGGGTTGATGATGACATGACAGGGAGTTGGGAGCATACTTGCCTGCACCTGGCAGCCAATTAGGGGTGGCCCAGGCATTGGGCTGTGTCCAGCAGTCTCTGTCAGCCCGGGGAGCCCATGGGGCATGTTAAGAGGCATGCAGGAACACCCCCAACCTGCAGGCCTCAGCCAGTGCATGTAGCCTGCATGCTCTTCCCTCTGCCCTCAACTTGTAAAATGTTGGTATGCCAGAGGTGGATGGCAGGGGAGCTGCAAAGGGCCTGATCCTTGTTGTGGCAGTGCAGCCCCAGCCAGTTTCCTGCCATCCCCCCCCAGTGTGCATGTGCCAAGCAAAATGCCTCCACATGCCACACACTGGCCCACATGCCAGGGGTTGCCTACCCCTGTCCTAGCATCATAGAGCAGGAAGGCAGGGAGCTGCAACCAAGAGAGTCTTTCCAGGGAAGAGCCAAAGGAGGAGCAGCTGCTACAACAGAACACCCTCCAGTCTAGAGGCCGTAATCTAATACATTAGGATTCTCTCCTCTTCTGATCAGGTATTGGCCTAACCACTAGAAAAGACCAAAAACAGCATTGAGGTGTCATGTCTTCCCGGGGCATGCACCTTCTCTATCTTTCATGTACCCAGTCTTTTCAGAAAAAACAGGGACAATGAGGATTTCAGCACAGTGTGGCATGTCCTGAAGGTCATTAAATGAAGGCTGCAGGGAAGAGCAAGGTTTTGAGCTCATCTTCCTTCACAGAGAAGTCCATGATGGTAGGATTTTTTCTCTTAAGCCTGATGCTGTTTCCTTGACCGCCTGGAAGAAGCAGAGAGGTGGTGATAACCTCAGATGGAGAGCGGAAGTGACAAACTGCATCCAAACTATTGCAAATTCAAACTGATTTCAAAAGATGCCATTTGAAATCCTTTCCTTTTCCAACAGCCATCTGCGCCATTTAAGAATAACCAAGTGGGCATTTGAGGACAGGGGGGAGAAGGGAGAAAGTAGGAAGCATTGCTCCAGACTGAAATCTTCACTGTTAAGTTAGTGAAAGACCAGGCATAATTTTTAGAGAATATTAACTTACTTCAGTAAATAAAAATTAATAGCACTAAGGGACTTGCTGCTGCAGGGCATCAAGCAACACCTGACCTACCCTGTTCTGAATGGGGAGAATCATTCAACTCCTTTCAGTATCAAGCCATAAGAGAATTTACCATCCTTCCTGCATATTCCTTCATTGCTCTATACATTTTAAAATTTAAATAAATTAAAGCAGGGGCGGCAGGAGGAAACTACTAATCCACTCTGAATAAGACACATGCCTACCACGGAAAGTGAATGTACATCACCCGTCATCAACCTAATACAATAATAGGAAGAAATTCTTAACACCAGTATACCATTCTAAACATTGAAGGAAAAGCACACTGAGAAGGGCAGAGGCAAGATGTTCGGTTTCCTCAAGCAACAGCTGAAACAGGCTCTAAATTAATCAGGGTCCTTAGAAAGTCTAATAAGAAGCAGGCTGATGAGCCACAGCTGCACCCAATCCCTATAAAAACCTTCAAAAAGAAGGGAATTAAGTGATAATGTCAATGGAATGGAACATCATCACAGGATGGTCTCCTGCTGCTACAAAAATGCCACAGCAAAACTGAGAAACATGTTTTCAATGGGAGATAATTATACCATGACTATGTCCCTGTTTTCAGTTACTGTACTTGATTTGTATTATCCCAGCTCAGTGGCACAGATTATCACTTTGGAGGATTTAAACTTTCATTCAGCTTTTAGAATGCAGGTCTAAATGTGTGCCCAAGTTGTGAGCAAAATGTCTACTGTGGCACTGCAAATCAGAATTGCATTAAAGTAATGAGCAGGTACCTAAATTATGTCAGTGCAGAAAATGTATGACAGCTGAAAAATACAGGCTAAAATATACATAGGAATAAAATAACCACTTATCACTAACTACCAAGGACTCTTAATATAATAAATCCAGTAAAAGTAATTTACGGCTCTCTGTTGTGAAGAAGAAAGTGCTCCGGAGAGTGAAGCAGGATATTAGTCATTGTATCTCTGGAAATCCTTTGTGTACATAATAAGATAGCTGTGGTGCAGTAGCAGATGACAGTAACTAGGATTTAGCAGTATCCCAGAAAAAAGGATATTGCTTCATATCATTAACGATGCATTACAGTGATACTGTACAGAGCTACCTGCTGCATTTTGAGCATTTTAAAAGCAAATTCAGCAGAAGTTCAGGTAACTCACCAAACGAACAAAACAAACAAACAACAACAACAACAAACATTTTCTGAGGTCACTTTTTGCTGCTTACCTTTTTTTGGAGGGGGGGAGGGGGGAGAATGCAAAGCTCCTGAATTAGCCCTTCAGCTAAGGGAACATTTTTCACAATCTACAGGTTTGTAATTGGGTTTCCCCGAACATTTTGAAACTCTGCAGGAGTTTGAACAGTGCCCACATTCCATTCAACTTTGAACCCCAGCGTGTAAGGGGAAAATATAGTACCTATTCCAAAAAATGTACACTTCAATGAATGTCCCCTCTCTCATAGGCTTTTCTATGAGAAAGAAGCATCTATCTGGTCCTTGGCTGAGATTTCCTGGGATTTTGAATTCTTTAGCAAACTTTGTTTTTTGTCAAGTTACCTAATTTTCTATTCCACAGGTTTCCCCCTTTTTTACATAGTTAAAATTAGAATACTTTTTATTTATATCAGAAGGCTTAATAATTCTTCAAATACAAGATGCTGCATAGGTGAAATTGTTATTACTTCAATGCTGCTACTGCTCTTCTAAGTCAAGGCACCTTTATAGATAATGGCTTGTCAGCAGAAAAAATATACTGAATATTTTATAGGACCGTCAATATAATAAACACCCAAAGAGTGAGGTATACACTTTCACTGAACATTCATAGAGAAAATTCAATTAATTCTCCCATATATTAAAAATACATCTTAAGACATCCATCAGGTATCTGGAAAATAGAAAAGGACCAAGTAGCAAGACCGTCACTGAACAAAAATAAATACAGAACAGAGTATGGAGAGAGAAGCACTACAGAGTGGGCTCTCAAGCAGGTATTCACCCATGTAATGATGTATTTATAACTGCCTCACCATAAAATCTAAGCTCACTCTGCTGCCTGGTTTTGTACATTTCCCAAGTCTATTATTTCACAGTGTAGTTGAATGTCAAACCCTGAAAAAATGTTTGATAATGCAAATGCATTTAGTAATGATGAGCCATTCTGAAGACTCTTAAAGAGTCATAAACATGTTTGTTTTAATTGAGGTATGGTAGGATTTGTAGTATGATAGAATGATGAAAACAGCTCAGATTAATGACTCCTCTCATCTCCCGTTCTGACAGCCCCTTTTTCAAAGCACCGATATTACCCACTTAGAAAATGGATTTATGCCAACATTTAAAGCACTTCTTCTTCTTTCAACACACCAGATGGTACTAAAAATTCAAAATATTTCCTACAACAGCTGTATCTTTGACAACAAAATTAATACAAGCCGAAATACCACTGCTGTGTGTAGGGCATAATGACCAGACCCTTCAGTTTTATGTCTAGATGTAACAAGGCATTTTATAGTTAAAAAAAAAAAAAGGTCTGATCAACTCAGCATTGCGTCAATCATGCGACTCTGTCTGGCTTTCAAAACCAGATGTAAATCTCAGTGCCTTTATAGTTTAACAGCTGGTCTGATAAGAATGTAAAATACACCTTTCCCTAGAGCTATAATAAATGTGTTAACACTTTCTTACAACCAGACCTTTCCTACAACTCATCATTTTCTTGCCCCGAGTTCCTTCTTTATGTATTTGATGACATAAATCTTTTAAGCAGGTTTTGACCAGAAGCTAACTACCCATACCTTCTGACATCTGGACATCACACAGACACATGCACATTTTATATATATATAAAACGTGTGTGTGTCTGTGATATTCACATGTCAGAAGGTATGGGTAGTTAGCTTCTGGTCAAAACCTGCTTAAAAGATCTATCTGTCTATCTATCTATCTATCTGGTAGCAGATAGATACACATATACACATATATATATACATATATATCTATATATCTATATCTATACATATACATATATATATCTATATATATATATCTTGTATGTGTGTATATATATATATAGTTTTTATATATTCATTTTTTTAGGAGGATAATACTAGGGAAAAACATTGTAATTAGAATTTGCTGTCTTTTGCTTAAAAGAAAATAAAAATGCAAATGTAGGATGCCTGCTGCTTGTGTCTACTTAACAGGATGCACACGTTAGTGTTGACAAATGCATCATTAAAAACCTAAAGACAACAGAACAAAATTATATAAATTACATGGGATATCTCCAAATTCTAATACTTTTAGGCTGACTTGTTTTTTGGCAGTCTCCAAACAGTGAATACAGGTGAAGGGAAAAAAACAAAAAACAGAACAAAGACCAATGAAGAGCAGGAAACAATACAACATACAAATAAGGTGATGCAGGTGATTCTACTTATTAATCTATCTCTATTGCTAAGCACTTGAGCATTCTCCTGGCATTGTAGCTGAGCATCTATTAAAAAAATTATTTAGATTTGCAAAAGTCCTGTGAGGTAAGAAATTATTTACCCCTTTTTAGAAAGGAAGGATGGTCTAGTGGTGAGGATGCTAGACTTGGAACTCAGAAGACCCAGGTTTAGCTTCCTGCTGTGCCACAGACTTCTTGTTCGTCCTTGGAGAAATTACTTAAACCCAGCTCCTCAGTGGTAGTCGGGTGCTGAGATCTCAAGGTCATTCCACAACAGATCTGAAAACTGAACCCAAAAATCTTTCTTCCAGTTGAGTGCCTTACCAGCAAGACTATAATGGTGAGTGTATATATTCTTACCTGCATTTGTACACTTCCTCATCAAATACAGAACATTAAATTGGCATCCATATCCTCCATTCCTAACTTAGCTTTCTTTGTCTTCATTCAGTATAAATCCCATCATTATTTCCAGTGTGTCCTTAATGTGCCCTTTCTTCTGAACTTTTAACTTTCTTCTTCAATGTAAAAGAGTAGTTTACACTAGAAATAATATTGAAATTATAAGGTCTTCTTTAGGGTGCAATGAAAGAATATAAATGGGAAGATATCTAGAGACACAAGTCAGCTTACACCTTGGATGGCCTGATCATCTGCTCTGCCCAAGGAGTCCTGAGTATACACATTCCCAATAATGCATAGGAGATCTTCAATGGGAAGCACTTGTAGTGTAGGACATTTTTGGGATAAATTCTAAATAAATAAGATACAAAACTGGAGATATTTATTAAATATGATTGTCCCCTTTCTCCTTATATAAGTCTAGTGGTACAATAATTTTGTCCTTTTAGGGAAAAAAAGACTAACTAAAGTGATGGTCAGGCATTGTCTGATAAGTAAATGTGAAAGTAAGAGATATGAATGAGTGACTTCCTACAAAGTTGCAGAACTAAACACAATGAGGCCAATTCTCCAATGTTTTTGTAAACTTTTTGCTACTCCTCTGGTAAAAAGACATCCAAGGGGCACATTGCCCAGCTACTGGAGGATCCCCTAGTTGTATGGATATTTTGGTCAAAATCAAAGATTGTATAATATCTTGTTACTGTTCCCTTGTTCCCACTGCCAGCAAAGAGTACATAGCCAAGTAAAATGATCTGTGGCAGGAAGTCCGCTCTGACTTAACAATCACCTAACAAACAAATTGCTATTGTTTACCCTGGTGACAGATCTGGTTCTTGGATGATCCCAGGACTGAGAGAACACAAAGACTGCTTGAAGTCCTGTTTGTACCCTCTCCTTTCTGAGCTGTAATGAGTGCTGATTGTCAGCAGGCCAAGATCTGAGTCACTATAAAGACAATTCATTTTTTTTAACTCAGGTAAGATCATTTTAAAGGTAAATGTGGTAAACAATTTTTCAAATAACTTATTTTCATTGTGAAATCAGAGTTGTAGTTATACAAAACCTGAAAAAAAAAGATAAATCTTGCAATATTGTGAAATCATTGCCATGCAGTGTCTCACCAGAAAGCAAGCGATTTTTTATTTACCTTGCACATGACCATGGTTAGTTTACCATTGTTTATATCCAGTTTCTTTTTAATCTCTAAATGGATAATTGCAAGATGACTACACATAAAATAAATCTGAGATAATCAGATATTTCTCTAACTAGATGGTGTCTGACAGTCTGTATCAGAACTAGAACTTGATCCTGCATAAAGCCCCAATATCCTTTGCCACCCTCTTAGGAAAGGTTTTCAGTGATTGATTCCCAAGAAATGGTCATCCCTTTGCAGGATCAGGCCCTTAAAGATGGAGTTCATTTATAGGCTACAGTATATACATAATCACTATGTCTAAATGATTATTCCATGAACGTGAGTGACCCCCAACATGTCATATTTTACTAGTTTGAGTTGTTGACATATAGTTCCAAGCTGACCAATTTTCAGCTGTGAAATAAAGCACTCCTAGAAGTGGGGATAGTTGAGTACACCTGTTCTCCATCCATCCACTGCAAACACTCTCTTTAAAGACTTGAGACAAATTCAGCATGGACTTCCAGAGGCAAAAACAATGAACAAATTCATTCTACAATTTCCTATCCACTTAACAGTAGCATGAGATATTTTAGGTTCAAATGGAAGCTGACACCAGCAAAGGCTACACAACTATCCTGGGAAATTGCTCAGGAAGAAAGAACACCATCAATATAGTTTTAGTGTGTTGCTAACTAAGCTCTGCATATTTAATACATTGTGCATCATCAGAAAGATTTATGACACAGGGAAAACATACAGAAGGAAAGCTACTCCTGTGACACCACTAAAAAAACACACTATCCACAGCTGACTTTTTGAGAAATCTTACACAAATACAGTACAGAGGCAGGAACCCTGTTACAAACTTCCTGCCTATTGGGTGTTTGGTAGGAATTCAGCAGGTGTTGATTTTGAACTGTAAAACCCTAAACAGCTTAGGACCTAGTCATCTTAAAGACCTGCCTGTTTCTTCTCGTTTCAGGCTGCCACAGCTCGTGAACCAAGCTGCCTCAAGTGGAGTGACTGTGGTGAAACTAAAGGCCCTTCAGCTTTGGAACATATTTCCTTCCCTGGTCTGAGATCAGAACATGCTGCCAGCCCTCTTTGTTTTCCCTAATTCAGAGTTGGAGGAATCCTGGCAAGATTTTCAAAGTACAATAGCAGGAGATATATAGATCAGCAAGATCCTGCAGGTTTTTTTTATCACTCTTGGATATCTTTTGAACAGAGCCCTTGGGGATGTCCACTTTGTCCAGGATCCCTCCTAATACATGACTTCTCTGAATCACAAGGTTTCTTTCTCTCTCTTTCTCTCTCTCTCTCTTTCTCTCTCCCTTCACCTCTCCAGGAGCCAACTTCCTTCTGCTCCCTTCTCCTGTGACAGTCTTATCTTTTCTTTCCTCTCTTTTGCCCTAAGTTTCCTCAGTCTTTTTAAAACCCTGCTGTGCCACCTCTATCCCTTTGTTTAAAGGTTTTCTACTTCCTACTTTCCTGTCGGTAAACTTGATCTATCTTTTTACTCAGGCACCTTTCTTATCTGGTTGAACCATACACTGATGGTTCAGCCAGAGCCCAGACATTATGGTTAACAACTTCTTTTGTTGGATCTGTAGTTTCTTCCTGAAAGAGTAGATGATATGCATCAAGGTCCTGTCACCTGGGGCTCCGCACTGCTTGCAGAGACTGCACATCACATTGGGCCAGGTCCTGCCTCCACAGGCTCTGAATGCTTTTGGGCCAGGACGCAGTCCCTGCAAGCAGGGCTGGTCCCCAGGTGACAGCCTGAGTGGCTCAGGGCTGCCTGAAGGTCCATGGCCGTGTGCCACACTACATCAAGCCAGGCCAGACCCATGACAAGTGGCACAGGTGGCACTGGGTCTGAGGCAGCTGGTGCTGAACTGTGCCACAGTGGGATTTGCCAGCAGTGGGCCCTGAGTGCCAAAGGCCACTGCTGCTGCAGGGGTGAGCTGTGGGCCCTGTGTGTGGGGGGGGCTGTGGGTCCTGTAGGGGGTGCTATAGAGCCTGCAGGGAGGGCAGTCCATGTGCTGTGGGGGAGGGGCTGCACCCTTTGGTGGAGGGGGAGGAGCTGCTGCCTGACGCACTCAAGTTGCATGTGCACCACGGTCTCCCTCTGCCTGCAGCAGGGGCAAAAAACTGGGGTGTCAGTACCTGGAGAGCCAGCACAAAGTGGGGCCCAAAGCCAAAGTCCCACAGTGTGCCAGGTACTCTCCACTTTCCTGCCCATGTCATGCACCCTGTTGAACACCTTCTCCTGGTCGAAGGACAAGAGGGTGAAAGACAGGTCCTCCCAGTGTGTCAGCTCCAGGAGGTCTCAAGTCAGGTACAGGTTGTCAAAGATGGAACATCTGGGCACTGTGTAGGTCTGGTCATGATGGATCATGTCCGCCAGCATGGACCACAGGTGCAGTGAGATAGCCTTCACTGCCACCTTGTAGTCCATGCAGAAGGAGGGACATGGGATGCCATTTCCTCAAGTCGAGGGGATCCCCCTTCTTGGGCAGGATGGTCAACATGGCTGTCCGGCGTGACAAGGGGGCCTCCCCACTTTCTTTGGATTTGGCCCAGACCATGGCAAAGTCCAGGCCAAGGCTGTCCCAGAAGACCTGGTAAAACTCCGTGGTCAGCCCGTCGATATCCAGTGACTTGTTGCCAGGCATCAGGTGGAGGGTGACCAAGAACTTGGCCAAGGTGAGACAGTCTTGGTCAACCACACATACCTGCAGGAGTCTCTCCCACAGGGTCCAACAGGCATTGGCATTGATTGGATCCAGGGAGAAGAGCTCTTTCTAGAAGGTTTGTGCATGCTGATGCATCTCACTTGGATCCATGACAAGGGTGTTGTTGCCTGCCAGGAGGCAGGCAATATACTTCTTGGCCCCCCACCTTCTCTCCAGGGTACAGAAGAAGCAGGAGCCATGGTCCATCTCTGAAAGGAGCTGGATGTGCGAGTGGACAAACACTGTAGGTGTAGTGGTTGTCCAGAGCGTGACACTCCTGCCTCTCCTGACACTCTCCACAGAGGGATGGGTTGGTTGGGTCAGTGGCCAGGCGCATCTCCAGCTCCAGCACTTCCCACTTGAGCTGCTCTCACACCACCTCCCTCTGCCAGGTGTGCCCCTGAGTTTAGCTGCAGCAAAAGAGCCTGATGTGCACCTTCTCCACATTCCACCATCTCTGAACCAAGGGGAAAGCTGCCCGTTGCTTCCACCAGGTCATCCAGAACTCCTGGAAGGCCTCCCTGAAGCCCATGTCTTCCAGCACACTGGCATTAAAATGCCAGTAGGCTGACCCCAGACACCCAGGCCCCAGCATGGCCTGGGCACAGACAAGGTGGTGATCACCAGCAATCCCTCTAAGCTGCATGGCATGCATGGCTGCAGAGGTACATTCAGGCTGTGCTGCCAGGCATGCCTGTGTGGCCACACACACCACACAGCTTAGAGGGAATGCTGGTGATCACTGAAGTAGGTCTGCCATACACCAGAGGAGTAAGCCTGGGGAAAGTGTGGCAATGAGATATAAATTTGGTCCAATTGGGAGTGGCATGCCTGCTCCTCCCCCACCTTCATGTAGGTGAAAGCAGGGGAGCTGTAAGGTTGACAGATGCACTAGAAGTCCACCAGGGAGTACTCCATCAGGATCTTCTGGAGGATGCCTATGGTGGGCTGGTTCCACTTTCTGCCTGACCAGTCCTGCGTACCCAGGGTGACATTAAAATCCCCGATAAGGACCAGGCATTCGCAAGGTGTGAGGGTGCCAATGTAAGTGGCCACCTGGTGGAAGAAATCTACCAACTCTGGGTCCTTTGCAGGGACATACATGTTCAGAAGGTTCAGGACCAGCCCCTGCACTTGGACCTGGAGGTGCAGTAGGCAGCCTGGCACCACCTCAATGTTCTGAAGAACTTCTGGATGGCCAAGAAGTGACTAAAAGAGACCCTGTCACCCCACTTCAGCTGCCAGCTGGGCTCATCAGCCAGAGTCATCAGGGTCTCCTGCAAGAATACCATGGGGTGCAACCCTTCCTGAAGGGAGCAGAGCACCTGGCATCTCCTGAGACCCTTTCTGCAGCCATGAACATTGATGGTCACAATTTTAAATGGCCCCCTGGCTGGGGGGATAGAGCAGATGGTTAGGCAGGGGCATTGCACACCTCAATGCCCGGCGTGGGGCCCACTGGCTCATGCAGCAACCTCCTATAGGCATAGAGACCTTCTACAAAACTGTGGGCCCCCCCCCCATAGATCCAGGTGTTGCAGCACTTGGGCCTCTAGCCTTACCCTGCTAGCACCCAGGCAGTGTCGAGGACACTGTCAAAATCTCCCCGGTGATTCAAGATGAACTGCACCTTGCTTGTGGACCACCGGGTATACTCATGGTCAAGGTATGTAAGTAGCTTGCCCCTGAGAACTGCTGGGACCAATAGGTCTGCAGGCTCCATGGAGGCCGCCGGTTCTCAGGCATCTGTGTCCTGGTCCTGGTCCTGGGGCTCAGTGGGATCCTTGGGCACTAGCTGAACCCCACCCCCCCCAGCCTGCAGTGGGGTCCTTGGGCACTAGCTGAACCTCCCAGACTTGGGTTGGGATTGGAAGAGCTCTGTGGTCCCTTAGGACAGGGTGGGGGTGGGACTCCCTCACAAGATGGCAGGGCAGAGCTGGAACCCTGGGTGGTCTGCACAGTGTCCCTGACAAGATTTGCCTGTAGGTCAGGGATGTCACCTCAACCCCCTCTGAGGTGGGACCACAAGGCTATTCTGGGAGGGGTGGGAGGACACCCATAAGGCACCAGGGTGGTATTAGTGCCCACCTTAGGGTCCAGGGAGTGAGTAGCTCCCCACTCAGGACTCACCGGGTTGAGCCCCAGGGCCTTCGTCTCCTCCAGGTTTTTGGAGGGGGATGGGTCCGCTACCAGACATACCACTGGGTTGGTGGAGACATCAGCCTTGGTGCCAACAGTCTTAGGGGGCAGGTCCTGGCTAGTGGAGCAGGGGATCCTCCATGGGACCAGCCAGCAGCCCCAAAGCCTCCTCCACTTGGATTATCCATTATCCATTTCATCTTTCCCAGGGGTGGGGTGTCAGGTGCAGCTGGGGAGGCCCCTGGAAGCTGGGTCACTCTTTCCCACCATGTGGTGGTCCTGGGAGGGGCAGGAGTCCTCCACCTCAGAGGGTTCCAGCTGTGCATGGGCGCTCTTCTTGGCTTTGTGCCTGGAGGAGACCTGCGCTCACTCCGCTATGGGGTGGTCCTTGGGTGGACAAGCTCTGGCAGGACAAGGCAGGGTTGGGGGGAAGTTGCAGTGGGGACATGGCTAGGGGTGAGGGGGACCCTACTCCCTCTCTCCCCTCAGCTCCCTGGGACCCTGCCAAACTTGGATGTGCCACAGGGTTCCCCTGAGCTTGGGTGGTGGGGGGAGCTCAGTGTTGTGACTGGGGTGCTAGGGGAGCCTGAGGAGGAAGGGGCACTGGTGGCAGGAGTACACCTTTTCCCAGTGGGACCTGTAGATGTCTTCCCCACCTGGCTGGGGCACTTATGATGCAAGTGCCCCAGGGTGTGGTACCAGAAATACTATAGATCCCCCAGCATATAAAATGTGCATATGGTGGAGGCCGGGGTCATGGCACCCCAGCAGGAGGACCACCACCAAAGAGATAAACCTCCCCAGGGTTTGAAGCTGAGAGAGCAGGGCCCAGTTGGGGATATAGAGTGGGACGGAACTCCCACCTGGGAGACACCTGGGTCTCCAGCTTTTCTAGGGCTACGAAGGGGACATATTTGCCCTCCACCATGAGCCCCCTCTCCACTGCCTTTTGTGCAGTGGCCTCTGAGGCAATGGAAAAAAAACCCTTGCCATGAAAGCAGGAGGCCACCACAATATTGGGGGCCCCCACCACCTGAACCAGGCCTGTACCCAGGTCTCAAAATACACGTCCTCCCACTCGGGTAGTTGGCACTTCACCCTGTGCCTGCCAGTGAGTGCCAGAAAGGGGGCTCCACCACCTGAACTGGAAGAGCTCAGTCTCCATGGCTGTGGGTTGTCCTGCACTGTCTGGGTATAGCTGCAGCTCCCTCACTGGGGGCCCACCTTGGTGGGGCCATGACTAGGGCAAGGGACAGGCTGAGTGGGCATGCTGGCTAGTATAGTGCGCCTGGTCCCCTCTGGTGCTGGTGGTCTGGGTTGGGGGGCAGGGTCCTTGCTCTTCCCACCCCGCACTGTAGAGGTGGGGGGGAAGGCCTGGCTAGAGGAGACCCTCTGGCCTTGCTGGCTTCCTGTTACAGTCCCACTTGCCCCTGCAGTGGGGGTTACAGTCTTGTCCAACCCCAGAGGGATTAGTTGGACTCTGTCCCTGGAGTGGGGGCTCTAGAGCCATGTGCCCCTGTAGGGGCATGGCTGAAATCTGCTCCCATACCAGGGGCTGCAGGAAGTTGGGCAGAGGCATCTGCCCCGACAGAAGGCTCCTGCCCTTCTATCACTTAATAGAAAGGAGAGGGAGGAAAAAGGGGCCAGAGAATCCAATAGGGGCAGAGGCTGGGGCTGAAGGGGGAGGGGAGGAGGAAGCTCACTGAGTTACAGCCCTGCAGAAAACTAAACACGCTATACCCGAGGAAGGTGGTGAGGAGGGACATGCACACAAGGGCTGGTGAGACTCAATCTGGCTTAGTCAGCCACACAATAAACACCAAGGGAGGGGCAGTGGGCCACAAGGCTAACCATACAAGGGCAAAACACACAGGGGAGGCTGCTGAGGCAGATGTAAAAGATAGCTAGAGCAGTGGAGAGGCTCATTTGTTGAAGCTCAGTCTAGGAGCCCCTCAAGCCTCCAGCCAGGCACTTAACAGGGCAGCAGGCAGGAAATGAGGCACAGGATCAGACATGATGAGGCACCTGTGAGGGAGTGCAGGAGCAAACAGTCAATTAGGAAAGTATTCCAGTGCAGGTGCGGTGCATGGCGGTGCGAGGCAGTGTGGCGGTGGAAATCCCCACCCCCCTCCTGAGAGGGGACAGTGGCAGCACAGGTGGCTGCAGCACCACCAGCAGCAGCAGCAGTGGTGGCAGTGATAGCAGCCATTCAGGGAAGCCACTGAAGGTGTGTTTCAGGTGATGGCAGAGGGTGACCTGTTGAGGTAGGTAGGGCAGGTGAGGTGCCCTTAGGTACCATCAGTAGTAGTGGGGGAGGGGCCCATGGGTAGTGCAGGCCCCCTCCCCGGGCTGTCCCCCAGCTGCAACTTGGTGGTAGGCTGGGCAGCAGGCCAGAATGGGAGTGTGGAAGATGGGGTACGGTGCTGGGGTGCAGTGCAGTGTGGTGGGGCCTCCCCTTGGGCGGAGGCAGTGGCATGTGGAATGTGGCATGCAGCATAGGACGCCACTCCCTAATGGGGAGGCTGCAACAGCAGCAGCAATGGCAGCAGCAGGAGCAGGAGCAGCAGCCTGAGGCAGGAAGGGGCATAGCCAACTTCCCCCCAGAAGCTTCTGAGCTGCTTGCCAGGGCAGGTTCTTATACTGCTGGAGGCCAGCACAGGACAGGTTTTTATACTGCAGGCTGTAGCTCACCCTAGCTGCAGATGTGGGAGGAGCCAGGCAGGGCCATTTTGCCCCAAATGGCACACCTTGCCCCACACCCAAGTGCATGTCCAGGCACATGTGCTGATGCAAAATCCCTGGCACAAATTTGTACTGCTCTTATTTGAGCTGCTACAAGTGCACATGCCTGCATATGTGGATGTGCCCTGAGAGGCCAGAGGCAGAGGCCAAGGACCTCATGAAAAGGGAAAGATGGGTTTAAGTAGCACTTCAAAAGGAATTCAGAGGGGGAAATGTTCCAGAAGAGAACCCTGGAATGCAAAGCACTTCAAAGGGGAAAATATCCCTAGAGAGCTTGTTGTAAATTACCCTACAGCAGATGCTATCATCAACCAGATATAATTGGCTTTACTCTCACTGCTACTTTCATAAAAAACATCTTCGTTTGAAACACACAAAATAGTTCATACAATATATAGATAGTCCAAGAGGCAAGCACTGTTTTTATTAACCATTGTTTAACTTGCCAACCATGATACCTGACTGGTGATTCAGGCAGCAGTACCTGTTTGGGTAGATTAACACGCAGTCTAAGAAGGCATTGGAAAATCTTTTACAATTCCCTTGCTTGAGGCCCTTTGAGCTCTGACTTGTATGACATAAAAGAAGAAGGCTGCTTCTGAAAAATGTGTTCATCAGCTGCTGGAGCTCTTGCACCAGCAGCGTATTTTCAGGCACTTGGTCAAGTTTAATTGAATCATTTTTAAAACAAAATATATATATTTAGTAAGTAGCTGAACCATTTCACTCTTTCATTCCTCTTGCAGATCAGCAGACTCATTTTTCATTCTCTAGTTCTGGGCTGTATGACCTCATAAGCAGGGATCCTGGTTTTCTCTGATAAAAAAATAAGCCCCAATTTTTGGTTTTAAAAAAATAACCCAAAAATCCTTATTTTTCCATGATTAAATAGAAACACCACAGTATATACGTCTATATATAAGCGGTGTTTCATTTTAATCATGGAAAAATGTGGATTTTGGCTTACTTTTTTAAAACCGAAAATTGGGGCTTATTTTTTATCAGACAAAACCATGATCTCTGCTCATGAGGTCCCTTCCAGCCCTATTATCCTATGATATGCACTAAGATGCTGAGTGATAATATCATTATCACCATTATTAGTAATAATAATAAATATGTTCTCAGTTTTCACCTCCCCTTTTTTTCCCCTTAATCCATCTCCCTGCATCTCTTCCACACGCAACCAAGAGTCATTCTACCTCCCTACCCTTTCCATATCTCCCTTCCTATATGATCACATCCATGGTAAGCTGACTATTCTCCTTTGTTCCCATTGCTATTGGCTGTTTCCCACTCTGCAGCTTCATTTTAGTTGCCCATTCCCCATTGGAAAAATGTCATCTGCCTTTCTTTAAGAGGTCCAAGACAAAGATTCAAGGAAGAAATTACTAAAGGGAAGGCAGGATAGGCATTAAGGAGAATTTCCAAAAACACAGAGTTTAAACACATCATAATTGTTAAGTAAAATGAGTCTCAAATTGCTTCACATCCCAACTCTGAGAAAATGTCCCTGATTCCAAGGGAATTGTACACTGTAATACCTTTCCCTGAACCCCTACTAATTAGTTGTTTTTCAGATTTTATCCACCTGGCAATTAACTAGTTCACCAAGAGTCAATTAAAATGAATACTCTCAGAAACAGAACAGCATCTCTTCAACAAATAGTACTGCTATTGTGCAACAGCATATATAATGCTAATGGAGTGATAAAATATACCAGTAAGTTATATTATCCCAGTTTTACTTCATATTTACTCTGCGACAGAAGAAAGTAAGTCCATTGTAACCAATGTAACCCCTCTATAATATTGTTATAATATTACTGCCTCATAAATCCTCTTTCACACTCACACATGGCTTTTCCATAAAATCAGTCCTCCTTCTCATCAGTATTTTTTCATGCCTATATATCTGGCCAGTTCTCCATGTCTTTTTCATTAATGTAACCTGGAAAATGCCTGGTGAGTAGTGACTACATTGCAAAACTAATCAAGTTAAAGGTAGTTATCACTATCACTGTTTGGTTTCTCATTTCTAGCTCTTTGCAAAATAAAAGAGCAAGTAATTATATGTTTATTGATGAAAAGGTATTTACCCTTGCCTCCCCTCAGGTGAACAGTCAGATGCTATCCTATACTAGTGAATTGCCCATCAAGAATGGGGGTGGCAGGGCAGGCAGGAATGGATGCCACCACCCACCACTGCCACCGCCTCACAGGAGTAGGGGGGAAGCTTTCCCTGCCATCCCCTCCATCCCCCTCCGCCAGCACCCCATGCTGCTGCCTCCTCCAAGTGGTGGCCTTGGAGGCAGTGGTGGTGAGGGGTGGTAGTGGTGCAGCGCGGGCCTTGCCCCCCTGCTCCATCCCCTCCATCCCCATTGCCATGGAGACACTCCATCCCCGCAATCATTCTTGATAGGCAATTCACTAGATGACAGTGGGGACAGAGGGGGTGGAGGTGGGGGCAAGGCCAACATCGCGCCACCACCCCTCACCACAGCTGACTCCAAGCAGCTGTGGTGCAGGGTGGTGGTAGCGCGATGTTGCCCCTCCACTTCAGCCCCTCCATCCCCACCATCATGGCATTGCTCTGCCATGTGTGTCTGTCTGTGTGGAGTACTCTGATTGGTTGTTTCAATAGGCATTGTGATTGGCTGCTGAGACAACCAATCAGAGTGCTCCAAGAGCATTCCAGCCAGACAAACAGAGAGACACAGACAGATGGACTAATCCCTTTATATATTATATAGAATATCTCAAAGTATCTGAAGCAGGATCTCAAAGTACTTTTCACATAATGTATATGTCTTATTTAACAATTTTAATCTTAATATTTACTGTCAAACCACAGTTTGAATATGTTTGCTAGCATGCAAAGCAACATCTGAGCTTTTTACAATAAATCACACCTGGATGGAGATTAAAGAACTCTACTGACTGCTGAAAGCAGAATAAATACAACTTGTGTTTACAAACCAGACCACTATAAATTAAGGCCTTGGTGGTAGTGGCTTATAGAACATCCATATACATTGTTGGCATTTGTAAGGTGATGAAATGGAATGCAATTAGGATACGTGAATTACTTTTACTGTGCTATTTATAGAATTCAAAAATACCCATTAAAACTAAACCTGGAATGTATAACAGTTGACTTAAGCTAAAAACAGGAACCAGAAATGGTTATTTAGTCTTACAGTCTTTATTAAAACAAAGTTCACAGAATCAAAATGAGATTCTTAAAACTCCATATTCATTGAAGTCAATCTAAAGTTATCAACAATTACTGTGAATTATAATGTATATTTTAAAACACTGCAGAGCAGCATCATAAAATAAATGAAAACTGATACAATTATTCCAAACTAGAAAGATAGCTTGTTGTGACCTTTTGGATTTCTTTTTCTATGATTGACTAAACAGAAAGGGGAAAAGAAGCAACAGAAGCAGTTAGACAAGAGAAGTGGCCTAGAAATAAACTATGTAGGGCCATTCTTGAACCCACATATTGTAGTAGTATGATTATTGTTGTTGTAAAGAAATCTTAGTACTTAGAATTCATAGGATGAACAGTTAGGCAGATTACATATGTAATACATTGGATGGTCAGACTTAGATGAAATTTCCAAGTAATGCCCACATCATTATATTTATTTGGGGGCATTTATTTGTATCAAAAGTCAGCACCTCTAGTTCAAGAGCACATTCCAGGGTCTTTTTAAAGCAGTGATGTAATCAGCACTATAGATATTTTGGGTTTGGGAGCCAGAGATGCCAACAGCAGAAATGAGGAAACCCTTCTTGAAGAAGAAATTAAACAGATGAGGGTAGATAGGTGAGATGGGTTTAATGATGAGTGGTTACAGGAGGCAATTAGTGATTAAGGAGGTGTCAAATTCCATCTAGTGCCAACCATGCCAATTAGCCTCCATTGCCAGGAATCTTCATCTGTCAAAAGTCTATTAGCAAAATAATGACATTGGGCCAGATCCACAAAAGGACTTTGGCATTACAACCCTAAGCTGCTGAGCACTGCAGCACCTTACATTTAAGTGCTGCCTGGTTAAATCCACAAACCTGAATAACACATTTTGGCTTCCTAAAGCATGGGAGTCTTAAACACCCACTTATGGCATTCATAAAAGGTAGGAAGATGATTAGGTAGGAAATGCTGGAGAGAGGTATGCAGCAGGAGTTAAGTGTCTGGCTCTAGGGAAAAGGAGGTATTGCCTTCACATGTGTGGCCACTCTTGGGGCTGAAAACATGTCAGCCTAGTTTTTTTGCAGAACACAGTCAGAAGAAGGGTTGTCTCCCACCTTTAGTCCATATATTAGGAATCAGAAGACTCACTCAGCACTGGGGAGATCTAGGTTTGTATATACCCTCTTCTTGATGAAACCTGATCCACTTCTCTCACATCTCAGGTACATGACCAAATTATGAGACTAGAGTGAATTCTTGGGTGAGGCTGTCTCAATTCCTTCTCTTGCAACTCTTACACTTCACATGGAATAATTAAATAGTCATTTGACCACAAAGAACATGACTATATAGCTTAGTTGTTAGGGCCATAGTGTCCCTGGGAAGGGAAGCATCTGGTTTCTAGTCATTGTTCCAATAAATATTTAAGAATTTTACATGAAGTTGAATTACTTCAACCAAAGGGAAGGACTTAGACCACCACACACTGTTTTACTTCCTTCCTTAATTATTAGGGAAATCTTATGGGTCTGGTTCCTTCAGACAGAGGATGGATTTGAACCTGGGTCTCTGATATCCAAAGTGAAAGCTCTAACTATCAGTTTATTAGGCAAAAAGTGTAGGGCAGTGTTTCTAAACCCGTGGTATGCATACCCCCGGGGGTACACAAGACACAAGCAGAAGGTACTAGGGTGCTGCATTTTGGTCTTTGCCTGCTTGGGCTGGCAGTTCTGGCCACCACCCCTCCCTCTGTGTCCAGTGCACAGGAGCCTTCACTCCCCAGCATCAGTATGCCAGGGAATAGGGAGGGAGGCCCCATGCAGGCTGCTTTGCCTCGGGCCGTGGTGGAACAAGTGGGACTCGGCTCACAGCGGTGAAACTGGAAGTGCTACAGTGGGACTTTCAGTTTCACTTTTGCCACATCGATCGGCAGGGGATACGTAAGGCACCAAAGGTTGAGAACCATTGGTGTAGGTTACTTCTTTCTCTGGCTGTATTTTGTGTAAAGCCCAATCTAGTATATATGATCTGGGAACATGTAACAGATTAGTTTCTGTAGGCAAAAAAAGTTAGGGAATGCATAGTTTTTTAATTCCAAATTTAATTCAAGCTTAAATTTGAGATGGACACCCACTAGTCAGCCCTGTCAAGACCTAGATCATTTTAAGGATGCCCAGCAGCAGATATTTAAATGTCAAGGTAACTTTGATGGGAAAGCTTATGCACCTACACATTTTATGCATTCACAGGGTTAGGCAGTAGCCAACTGCATTTTAAGGATCTATATTTTGAACTGAGAAACCTAAAATGGCAATTAGGAGCCTACATCCCTTTGGGAATCTAGTCTCTCCTCATTCCATCAGAACTTCCTAGACCTTAAATGCTGGAAACTGTACGTGTGAGGAAGAGTGGAAAAAATTAAGGTCACTCTTCCTTTCAGCATCCCCTCTTCCTCACAGGTGCAACTCCATGTGCAATTAATGTGCTTAATTTTTTTGTGCAGAAAATTCAGGCACTCATCTGAATGCACACCTGTCAGAGGCAAATATACTCCTGATGGAAGAAGTTCAGTCCAGGGCTGCTCCTGCCCTGCTCCTTTTGCAGCAGCCACGGGAAGCTCCAAGCTCCCCCAGGTGCCAGCCCTGGGTTGGCAGATGCTACAGGGGCCAATGCCAATTTGCATGGGGTAGGAGGAACTGTCTCAGCTCTGGGACCACCTGCTTCCTAGTCAAGTGGAGACTGGGATAAGTCCCAATCTCCTTGGGGTGGAAGAAGCTGTCTCAGCTCTGGGGGCAGCTGCCTCCCAAGCACATGGAGGGCTGTCCTGGCTTTGGGGGCAGCTGCCTCCCAGCTTTGTGGTAATTGGGGCCAACCTCAATCTCCATGGGTTGGGGAGAGCTGTCCTGGCTGTAGTTAGTGATTTTGATGAGCGATGGAAAGATTCTCTCCCCTGACCACTGTGTGTCTGGAAGGGAGCTGCCCTGTAGCTGGGACAGCTTTCCCCCAGCTAGCAGAGATTGGGGCTTAGCCAGGAAGCAGTGGCCCCCTTCTGCCTGGGCTTACTGGGAGCAAATTGGTACCAGTCCATATGTGCACTTTGGCAAATTAGTTAATGTGCCATTTTTCTAATACCTGTATGTACTGGTACTACCAAATGGCCCATTGGACTAATTAAATGCACAGTAAATTATGTGCACACGTAGACAGTGATGCTTGACTGTGCATTAGATTAGTCTAATGTGTAGGAAAGTATCTTGTGTAGATACATCTTGTGTGAAACTGGATACTGGGCAAGATGGATTTACGGTCTGACTCAGTAAATGGCAGTTTTTATGTTCTTATGATCCCATCATTTTGGTCCCAGAAATAATACATAAAAATAAGCCCCAAACATACAGACCATACAGAATTATGTTTAACCCATGAAAATTAATGGAGTAAAACTTTTCTCTTCTTATAAGACTTGTCCCTTGCTAGTCAGAGATTGTCAATTTTTTGTGCCTTTGTTCTGTAACTTTCCTCACAGTTCATCATCTTATCAAAAAGAGCCTGCAACGATGGAGACTGTTGCTTGAATATTTACTACTTCTGCATCTCAAGACCATTAGCACATTTTGATGAGTGATGGAAAGATGGGAATAGGAAGCAGCAGCAAAGGGCTGGAAGACTGTCAGATTTTGCAGAACATCAATGAAGGTCTGCAATGCAGAACATCATTTCTGAGACAAAGGAATGTGTACAATCTGACAGAAAACAAGTAATATATAGTGGCCTCACTTTTAAAGTTCATTTCAGTTTTAGAAGCAGTTAAAATCACAGAAATATGTCCTTTACTAAAAACAATACCATTGCTAGACCCAAAATAAAGTTTTAGAGCGTGGTCAGGCCAACTGTTTCATCATGTAATGGACATACCTGTTGAAAAGCATCAGCAGTTCCTATTCAAGCAGCTGCAAAAATAGGATGTAAGGAGTATCACACTGTGCACCCTGCACACCCTGCCTTAGGAAACTGCTGAGAATAGGGTAACTATTAGAGACATGAGTCCTCTTAAACACACCCAACATTAAGCAGTGTTATTCTGCATTTTCCCAGCCCTGGCTTATGCACATCAGACCACAGTGCAGCAGTAAGCAATAGTGATTGCACTGTTTGGCCCTACGTATACAGTGTTCCCCCCCTCTCTCAATAGATTTCTTTTGGGATAACAGTACTTCATTCATGTAGCTGAAGAGCGAAGAAATTAGATTCTCTCTCTATTTTTATTTATACCTATTTATTTATGTCTATATCCACACACACACACTTTTATTTTTTTAGACTATGTCCAACAAATAAACAACAAAAAATCTCAGTGCCTTCTGTTAGGGAGCAAGAGCTATCTGGATTATCCCTGTCAGCAGCTCGACAGATTTATTACTTCTTATCAAAGATGAGTTATAAAAACAGGCAGGACTATAACAGGATAAGCAGCAAACTCTGTTTGCTGTTGAAGCCCAGCCAGTCAATTTCATTTGCTAGGAACCCATGTCATGGTGGTTAATAAGGATGAACTATGCTGTTTAACACAGCTGCAACTCTGGCAGACGTGAACTTCAAATCTTCATGAAAGATGCTTGTGGAGATAATGAATTGCTCAATTTCAAGAGAAACAGTTAGCAGGAAGGCTGGAAATCTATAGCCAGTTATGTCATGTCAGCTGAGAAGGCTAAAGAGCTCATTTGTGAGTCAAATGCAAAAAAGCTCTTTTAAAATGTCTACCTATACACTCGAAAATAATGAGCCATATCTTCCATCATAAAGCAGCAAGTGGGTTGCAAAACCACACTAAGAGTACTCAAAATGGAAAAGCATACCTCTGAAACCACATGTTTTAATGGGGAAAATACATTAAAATATTGTATGGTATATTGATGAATTAGAAAAAAGAAAATAACATCTTACAGATGAGAGAGAGTAGCTATCTCTCTTTTCTAGCCAGTTTTTGCTCTGTTTTCACATAACAATTCATTTCAGACCCTTCACACAGTATATCATTTGAATATTTTGAACGTATTTAAAGTTACATTTGAACTCTTTTGCTATTAGGAGTATAAGTTTATGCTAGCTATCACGATGCAGGCCATTAACCCTGTATTTGCAATAGTTTTACTGTATTTTGACTATAACTTCAATATAAAATATTTCTGAAGTTTTCTACAGCCAAACAAAACTATATTTATTTTAACATATATTTGGTAACATTTTATTAATTTATAATGATAAAATTAGCAATTTATAATAAATACTGAAAATACCCATTCTGGGATAGTTAGCTCCACCAGTGAATGGCTGCATAAACAGTCCATTTTTCAACCTCCTGAGGTTTCATGTGCAAAGTACATATATATTTGTCTCTTAACATCACATCTTCATAACAATGAATGTAAAACTCTCCAAATAATGTAACAGAAAAGATGTGACATGCTTCTAGAAGCCTAATGTCATGGAAAAAGTTTGCACTTATAAAATTATGCTCTTATCTATATTATTTTTCATTGTTTAAACGTTCTTTAATATTACCCTCCTATTCCCAGTTATCTCAGGTCATATGTGTAAATTACACCAAAAAAATGTTCTCAGTTTTAGTTGGTGACAATGCACAGATGGTTTAAAACAAGTAAGCTAAATTCAGTCTGGATTTTTTATTTTAAAAAAATATTTATTGCAAAAAGTCCCTAGAGTTGCACAGAGGTGTAAGGTTCTGCCAGCAATTGCTTTAACAGCTATCTAGGAGAAAATCCCAGGGAATCATTTTATCTCTGGTTTGTATTTTATTAACTCTGTACAACATATGTCACTTATGTCTGCCATCTATATTTAAGGCTGGTTTTACAGAGTAGAACAATTCCTTCAGACAGTGGATATCTTTGGTGGAAACAACAAATAAAAATAACAGACCTGAAAATTCATTTTTACAGCACAACCCTCTTATCCCCTCAGAATTTTTTTAAATTAGAGGTATTTTCCCCACCCCCTTTTTATTTTTTTGTAAAAGAAAGTGATTGTCTGTATTCAGCTCAGTTTTGATCTGGCAGGGGAAACTAAAAAGGAATTACTGAAAAGCAGTTTCTCTTGTTTTCACAGTTCACACTATCTCACACTGCAAAACAACATACAACCAGCAGGGCAAAGATAAGTGAGTTTTCCCCTCAGGTCTTTTGTCACCTAGAAACAAGCAGAACACAAGAGGAAGGGCATGCAATATGTACTGCATCCTAATATCAAAATAAGATTGCTCTGGAAAATATTCTCTGTAGGTATCAGGCCTGTGTTTTACAGGGAAGGCCTACAAAGGAAAAGGTGCTTAGGCAAGCTGCTTAGGCATTTTCAGATAATATATTCCATGTCTTGCAGCCTGAGAAAGTAAATACATCTATGAGGTATAAGGAAGATATTTATGACATGTGTATTAATGCCCACATTGCTGTTCCTCATATCATCTGGCTATGCAGCTGCCCCACTAATTATCTTTCTAGTTACAAATTTACAGCTTAAAGTTACAGTTTAATTGTATATAATGCTATTGCATGAAAGCAGCATCAATTTGTTAACTTCAGGATGTATGTGCATTATGATGAGGAAGTGTGGGTTAAGAACAATGTATTTATTGTGCTGGAAGAATTGTTCCATACCTGAAGGCCTCTTATAAACTGGAGGGTCACAGTCTGATATTAGTGGCAACATCTCAACATGATTCATTAGCTGCCTCTCATAGTAAATGGAGCTAATTAGCAACATTGTAATTGCTGTAGGTAATGTAATTTTACCCTCTTGTAACTTTTAAGGATCTTAAATACATTCTCACAGGGTTTTTTTCCCCAACTCATTAAACAATTTATTTATACCATTCTCAAGAAATGGAATCATACCATCACTCCCCCATTTTTAATATCCAGATTATATAAACTACTAGGGGGCACCAATGGAGATTTTTTTGGCAAATACCAGTGGCTGATTTATAATGAGCCATATTGGCCAATACCGATCCAATTCCAATATGCAGCCCTGCAGCATGGAGAGCAGTGTCTGGCTGGTAAATCTGTTGTTGGGGGAGGGGGGTGGAGGGAAAGGGCGTGCGAGGCCCAGATCAAGGCCTCTCAGGTGAGGGAAGGAGTGAGGTTGGGCTAGGTGCAGGTGCTGCCCAGCATGCGTGGGGCACGGGATGGAGCTGTGGCTCATCCAGGGGGCCAGAGGAAGTGGGAGCAGCTGCCACTGCTGCATGCACCCTCAGCATGCATGGCGGACATGTGTTCCTGGATCTACACATGGGGTGGGGTGGGCTGCTGCTGCGGACTGAGGCTGGGGGCTACACTAGGCTCTTCCCAGTGGGGAGTTGGGCCAAGCTGCACTCAGGATGCATGGCAACAGCACTGGAATGGAGACTACAGAAAATTTTGGGGTGGCTAAAGCCCCCCCACCACAACCCCTTCTTTCAGCACTACTGCCGCATGCCCTGAGTGCAACCTGTTCCATCCCCTCATCCAGGAAGAGACTGGCACAGCCCCAGCCCCAGTCTGCAGTGGTAGCCCCCCGTTACCCTCACCCCACGTGTGGACCTGGGGGCACATGCCCCCCATGCATTTCTGGGATATGCACAGAGGTAGGAGTAGCCCCCCTGCAACATCTCCTGGATGAGCCACAGCTCTGTTCCATGTCCCTCCCTGCCCTGTCTGGGCAGCACCTATGTCTGCTCCAGCCCCTGCCCCAGCCCCAGCCCCACCCCTAGCCCTACTCCCTTCCTCATCACGGGGGCCTTGATCTGGCCCTCCCATGCCCCTTTCCTTCCCCCTTGCCCTTCCCCCACAACAGACTTACCAGCTGGACCTTGCTGCTCCCCAAGCTGCCGGGCTGCACTCCTGGCCACCTGAGTGCTGTGCTATGGCTGTTTACATGCATGCAGCATTTATTGGCCACATTATTAGCCACCAGACAAAAAAAAGGCTGATTGCCAATACTCTCAATTTTCCTCATATCGGTGCTGACCCAATATGGGACTGATGTTTTGGTGCACCTCTATAAATTACAAAATGCTACAAGATCCAGTAATAGCACAGCTGAAATCAGGGACTCAGGGTTCTAAGCCCTAAAGAGATATGTAATATGGGATAGCATTTAACTCTTGTAACTAAGGGGTATATCTAAATTGACTTTGTTGGCATCTAAACAAGACTGGTGTGGAATTTAGTTGATAAGTTCAAATAAATTATCTGGATTGGCCATGGTTCTGTGGCCATAAACCATTTCAGAATGAAATATTAAATCATTTTGTTTAAAAATTTCAAAACAAAATGTTTCAACATTTTCAAAACTTTCCCTTCACTTTTTTGCAATGGAAATGATTTGTCAGATTTGAACCAAACCCATGAATGGTTCTTTCACATTTTTTACATTTTCATAACTGAATTCACTGAGTTCTCTATTCACCAAAATTTTTATGAAGCCCAAACCATGGTCCTCCATGTCCATTCTAGCAAAAATTGAGCAGTGAAATTGTCAACAATCTTAAGGTTTAAATAATTTTCATCATTGGGCATCCAAGAAGGGATGAGCCCACTTGTATATCAGAACTGTTGTTTTGGTTCTGCAAACCCAAGCAAAACCAAACATCATCAGTTAGTTCAAAAACATGTACCTCATATATTTTAGCAATGTCAATAGCCAGAGATTTTAGAGAATAAGAACGATAACAGAGCCAGTATGCTGTAAGTACATGGGTTGCTTCAGTCTGATTTGGGGTTAACTTGTTTCTCCTGGAACAGTAATTTCCACTCATTTGTAGTCATTTTGATTTTTGTGTTCCATAACAATATTCTTCCTGGAAATTTCAGTGCATTTTTCTGGGCTCAGCAATCAACCAGTCACTTTGATAATGGTGGAAAACGTATTTGCCTTTCTGAAGGCTTGTGAAGTACGTCTCATTACATGCTCAAACTTTTGTCTCTCTCTGGTGACCAGGGTTGCTGCTTCTGTGTTTGGTTTATGATCCGTTGCTAAGGCATATTTCCCCAGCTGGGAGCTGGCGAAGCTTTGCTGATGTCAGGCATGTGTTCCTTTGCTTTTTATTTATAAAATAGTTGAGGAGGAAATACTCTATTAAGCCATTATCATCTTGTGTTCACAGTCCTGGTGAAAAGAATAAGAGAAGCCATAGTTATATTTATTCATATACATCGTCCTTCCAAATGGATTTAAAATATATAAGCTTATTTTTACACATAACAACACCATCATAATATTGTAACATATGGTGTGCCTTCTTCCACTTTCAGTTTACAAGAAAGTTTTCCCTCCCCCTGCTAGAATAATCTGCATGTTCATTCCCTTCTGAACGGACTACTCTAACTTTCTGTATAAAATGCTAAAAGGTCCAATAACAAGCACAGCTGAAATCTGGGGCCCACTGTTCTAAACACTGAATAGATAAGTAGTATATAATTTCCTCTAATTATTTAGGGGTAGATCTAAATAGGCACCTAAACAGGACTTGGATCGAATGTAGTCATATATGTTCATAAAAATGATCTGCCTTGACTTTTCTTCAGTGGCCACAAACAACTAACAGTAGATATGACACAAAGTGTGTAGGTGTATGTACGTGTGGAGGGAACTGAGAGGGACCAGGGGGAGTCCAGCAAGAGCAGAATGCAACAGCTTGCTTCATTAGTGGAGGACAGAAGAGCAG